>NC_044193.1:29222207-29822207 GCF_900880675.1 Sparus aurata | reverse complement strand
AATCAAAAATACTTCACTTTACTGTAAAAAATAGTCACGGTTTTAGAGAATTTTTTTTTTAGTGTGTCAGCACTCAAAAAAATGAGTCAAGCTTGTCATTATTGAAATAAATGAAAGCACTTAACAAGACTTTGGTATATTTCTGAGGCTTCCCTCAGACCCAGTGTTGGGCATTTTACACAGTAAAACTAGACCTTTAAATAAGAACACATCCATAAACACATGCTACACACATGGTAAATTACACAAAAGCACGTGTAGAATGCAAAGAATCGGCTAACTGAGGCTTTCAAGTGTTCATTTTCGCTTTTCGAGCATGTGTAGTAATCAGGTAAAACACCACCTCCTCCAGATGTTTTACTGGACAAATTACAGCCTCTGCTTCTGTCACAGTGTTGACTGTGAAACAACGGACAGTGGACCCAAGTGCAGACAACAGCATCAGCTCAGAGATAATTGGAGAGGGTAAGGCACATAGACAGAGCCGAAAAAGAAGAAGTACTGAAATCAGGACAGCAAGAATGAGGCAAGAAAAGGGTCCAGTTAAAGGAGGAATCAGGTTTTAGAGGTTCGAAAGCAGAGATGAAAACAACAATGACAATCTGGCACTGACTGGTGAAAAAAGGAGGCTTGTATGTACTGGCAGGGATGATATGGGAAAGTGGATGCAGGTTAGTAAGAGGCCCATTCCCAATGCCCCCCTAAAGACTAAAGTCCTGGACTTGCACATCACCTGGTATGTGTTTGAGTGGGAAAAGCAGCAAAATATATAATGATAAATACAAAAAACCATGAGTACACACAGCAGAAACATACTGAGTCAGAGGCCACAGGGAAACAGTTTTGATCATGCTTCAATAGCATACAGCTTTTTTGTTCTTTAAACGCAATGGTTAAAGTAGAGAATCAGTTCTAGAAGAAGGTAAAGGTAAGGTGCTTAGGTAAAGATTGAGATTTGTTGGCGTTACATGAAAGAAAACAATCATGATTTAAAACATTTTTGCTTAAGAAACAAAAAACAGTGCATATAGAAACTGATGCTCAAGCGCGCCCTTGTCTGGATGATCTTTAAAAAACAAACAATTTTGGGTTCCTCCTGGTAAACTATGGTTACACCAATGTTACAACACATTGAGCTGTGGGTAATTCCCTCAGGCAACGCTCAGATTTATGGATAGTAAGCTTAAAGGGCTCAAAATGTCCTCATGCACTTGCTGATTTGATAGAGGGACAGCATTGGCAGACTTACTGGGAAAATGCCTTAAAGTCAGTGAGTCTGTGAGTGTGGACATTGGGATTGGGGAGGAGAGTCAGGTGACTGGGATAACTAGACAAAGTCTGAGGGCCTCTGGTGGAAAGGTGACCTGATGAAGGTTCAGGGGGGATTGAAACATCTTCATTAAACTTCTGTGGCCCGGAGTAAGTGTTCAGGCCATACCATCTTTTCATTTTCAAATAGTCCTGCACCTACATTATTTGTGTGTGACCAGCCTACTCTTCTTCACTTCTCTTCCTTTTTAATAAGTGTGTCATTTTCCCTTCTGTTCTGTCACAGGTTCTTAATTTCTTCCCTTCTATGTATCCCTGTCAGGTTTTCATTTTATCCATGCAGTTTCAGTCCATTGTTTCTGTCTTTTGCTAAACCACTGCTCACTTTTTGTTGTCACTGTCCTTGGTGCTTGCATATGCAGAACTGTATAAAGTGTCTCTACTTGAGAACAAACTACAGCTGTGCGTTACAGTGAACTTGCTGTTTACTTTCATGTTTGTATTACAGGATAATACTGTTCCACAGAAATGTTGATAATTATGGATTCCAGCCATTCCTGGGCCTCACCTTGCACAACCTGCACTGACTCCTGACGTTGTGCTTTCCAGCTGCTCCTCTGTGCTGCTGGCTCTCGGTTTCTCCCTCTCACAACCCAGTACCAGAGTACTGACTATTGCTGGTATATCCCTTTCAATCTAATGTCCCTCTCCTAAAAAAACATTCTCTGTGAAACATCCATTTTAATAGTAGCTCATCAACAGGCCCAAACATCACATCAGACCTTAGCACACACACATACATCAACCCTTTGCAAAGGAGACTGTCCTCATAGCAGGCGGCTGCTGGTTGGGGATATATGATATGTATCAGTTGACTTGGCTGGCACCACATAATAAGCTTGGCGACGGAGATTGTCAACAGCTCTTGATAATTCCCATGGTAAAAATCCTGTCAGTGATGAGCTATCCCTCTATCTTCCCCCCAGGAAACAAGACAGGGCTGCATGTTATGAGAGGGAAAGATCATTTACCCTCTCATAGCAAAATCATACTCTGCCTGCGCTGGCACTTTCATATGGGAAAGAGCAGCATGGGTAAAGAGAACCACTTGCACAATGAAAAACCACAAACAATTACAAGGGCTCATCACGGACTGGAAAAAAACTGTCACGCTGTGTGAACTTTATGTGAGATTCACAGAGCTTTTAATAATAAGGGTCCTGACAGGTGACATTTTACACTTTGCATTATGAGGTTCAGCAATTGAAATTTCAGTCTAATTTGTGTTACTTAAGGAGTATGTAACTGCCAGACTCCTCTATAGCGAAGCCGTCAACAGACAGTGAGTTTATGTGCAAATGTACTGTTTTGACTTTTACTGTAGACAACCCTTCCCTAGACTTGACAACACCACCTGTAGCAGGTTCTTTGAAGTGAGAAAGTCTTAACTCCATCGAGCGCATCCTGAACACTGGTGTCCCCAAGGGGTGTGTGTGTAGCCCGCTCAAGTCCCTTCGTGCCACAAGTCTGATCTTAGAACAGATTTTAATAATGCCGTTAAAAAGGTGAATTCTCTGTTGCCCTCGCTTTAAGAGAGCCGCCGTTTTTACATCAAACTTTACATCAAACCTTTTTTCACCAAAAAGGGGTACCTGGATATTAGTATGATGTGAAAGCACTTTGATTTTAGGGTAAACTGTCCCTTTAACTTTGAGTTACAGCCTCTGTCTTGCTGCCAGGTGAAAAGTGATGGAAGATTCCATGAGAATTCAATAAAGAATGTTTAAAGTCCACGTTTATGTGACTTGTCATGTTTTCTTTTCACTATCCATCAAACGATAGTAAGTAAGTATTTCACCCTGTAAACAACACTGTTATATGTACGTGCTTTTATGTCCTTGCTTGCTTGCCCTCAGGTGGTGACTTTCAAGGTAAAGTTCACTTCCATGAGCAAAGTTTCCATTCAAAACGTGTTCAAAAAAATGGGCCGCAGGAAATTCAACACTTTGAAGCACAGCGGAATTTATGACTAATGTTTCCGTCGAAGAACAGTAGGCCTCGCTCAGGTAGGACTGGGTGGGGTCCTGCACCGTGGAAGAGTCTTACCTGCTCCCGTGTTCCCCGAGCAAGTGGTGCAAGCTGCCGGTGTCACTTTGGGCTCCTCCTCCTCCTCCTTCCGCCGGCCTGAACCCGCTACTGTACCGCCTCAGCCCCAGACACCGAGCTCATTCAGGTGGTGCAGCCGCTGCGAGACCGCGTGTGTACGGGAGAGAGAGAGAGAGAGAGAGAGAGAGAGAGAGAGAGGGGAAGACACCCACTTTGTCGGTGTGTGTGAGTGTGTGTCTGTCTGTGTGTGTGAGAGACAGGAGTCAGCAGACTACAGAGCAGGTGAGCGCCCCATCTTACCCTTCCGTCTCTGCTAACATTTAACTCAAAAACACACCGCAGTGAAATCACATAACGCAAAACCATTATTGTAACGTTGAATATGTTAACATTTTTCACAGGATATCCTGCTGTCTTTAAAGTAGGCTATACACGTTATCATAGCAGTCTTTCCCCCCACGATACTACCGTATTATTGTTATTGGGACTCAGAATGTGAGTTTTAACAGTCTTTAGCCACTTTGATGTTTTTTTTATGCTAGGCTAATTTATCTTTTGCACTGTTAGCTTGCTGTTACCTCTGTTTAGCAGACCTTTTATAACAAAGTTAAAAGTTAAAATGTCTGTGGGTGAACTTCACAGCTTTGCTCATTTGCCACATTTTTATAAAAATATTTAGCCACAATCTTAACAGTAGTAATGAGCTGGTTCATTATTTGGATAAAACAGTAGCAGTCGGGTTTGAATGTTGTTAACATTGTCCAGCAGATTTGGCTCACCTGACAGCAGTTCTAGCATGCCACAGCCCTGCACATGTGATTCAGCTGTGTCTTGTCCTTATGAGCTTTGACTCTGTTCAGAGTGCCACTGGTTGAGTCACTAGGTTTAGCCTAGCTTTTTTGTGTTTTTATTTGTGGGCCTGAAGCAACAATGACAACCTTAAATCAGACCTTAAAGGGCAATATGTAACTTTTTTGAACCTTGAAATAACAGCACCGAAATAATGTCACTTGTTTCTGCACTATGTGACTTCAGTGAGAGTTCACAGCGTTGCATACATGTTTACTTCGAGATACAAGGTTTCAACACATACCATTGTTCTGGCGTAATGAGTTTTGTTTTAGTTAGCACCAACTAAGTCTGATGAATTGTTACAGACCTGGAATTTGTATGTGTTGCACTGAGAAACTGTGGTGGGCGTCAAATCACACAAAATGCCAAATGTGTATTTGGTATAATTTTGTGAGACTGCGTGTAGTTTGGAATCGAATCACGACACAATATGAATGGACTTAACAGTGAAATAGGAGACATTGTGGTCCAGTTGTTAAACCTTTTTAATGACTATTTAAAAGGATTTGCATATTTATATTAGGGCTTAACACAATGCAAAAGAAGTCATATTGCAGTTGTTGTGACTGATATAACGATTGCAATATAAGTTGAGACAGATCGGTAATCAATTTGGGGCTGATGTCTATAACGATAATAGGGATATGTATAATAGTAATATAATAGAAACAAGTTCCGAGATATATTTATTGACTGACATAAACTAATGGTTTTCCCATCAACCCTTATCAGACAACATATGCGCCAATCTTTATATTTCAATCAGGAGAGACTCCTATTGTTTTGAGTAAACAGGAAGATTTATGGCCGTGTATACAAAGAGAATGAGAAAGTCATTGGCGGTTAGACTTCATCATGATGAAGTAATGTTTGTGGAGCTGATGAAGCTGTGCGTAGAACAGGAAACTCCCTGATGGAATCAAGACACTGGTGGTGGTGATGGAGGAAGAAGGATCCTGGAGGTTTGACAAGGGGGTGGGCTGATTCTGGCGAGTGGGCCACTGGATGAAGAGCTGGGGGAGGATGGGGTGGAGGAGATGTAGAAAGCCTGAAATGACAGCTGACAGCAAAGAGGAGAGTGGTGTCAAGTTTGACAGCAGAGACATGATTGGCTAATAGTGTTCGCAGGTAGAATCTGCTTGTTTAAATGGAGAGAGAGTACGTGAAGAAACGCCCATGTCATGTGAATGGAGGGAGCAGGGAGAAAGGTGATTGTAAAGATGGCCTTCCTGGTTGAACTTCTACTGAGCCTCATATCTGTAACAGGTCAATATGGGCCAATAATATCAGGCTACCCATGTATCAGTTGATCTCTAAGTATAAGTCACTACTAGTAATTTTTACATTTACGAATGATGATGGTGTGATTTTTGCTGGGGACTGTACCAATGAAGCATTTGTCATGGATGTATGTGTGTGTGACCAGTTCACTTACGGCTGCAAGACAGATTTCGGACACTGTTGCACACATTCCTACAAGATTAACCAGTAGCACAGATTAATGGAGTACTCAGGTTAGATTTGACCTTCTCAAATGCTATGAATGATGTTACATTGTTTTTGCTGTAGATGAATTACAACCAGCATCATAAACACAGTGTTTTTTTTGTTTCTTCAACTCTTGTTACCTGAAGTTAACACTATGTACTGATATGTAAGTGTAACCGCGGAAAACTTGTCCTCCTACTTGTACTTATGGGTGAGGGGCATTCCAAGACAAGTAAACAGCTTTTACATTTGCAAATGCTTCCCATTTCCATGATTTCAATGAATGCCATATTGCCAATTCATTTCTTTTCACCAGCCAGTCAAGATATTTATGCATGTGTATGTGTGGAGGTATGTGTTC
This sequence comes from Sparus aurata, assembly GCF_900880675.1. Taxonomy (NCBI): domain Eukaryota; kingdom Metazoa; phylum Chordata; class Actinopteri; order Spariformes; family Sparidae; genus Sparus; species Sparus aurata. The sequence goes on along the minus strand of NC_044193.1, from coordinate 29,816,131 downwards.
CCATGGCCCTTGTAGACTTAGTCTAGCTTTAATCAGCTCAAGGACCTGGCCTCTCGCCCTGCTGCTCAGATCTACCCTCACCCTGAAGGGTTAAGAGGATCCACGAGTCGCTCAGACCCAAACTGACAGAATTTGCCATGTGGGAGAGAGGGACACTGGCTGCTTGTGCTCTCTGTCAGTCGGCTATAGATTGAACAATATATTGGCTTTGATTGATGATAACATTATGGTGAAATACACAAATACAGGCATAACGTACAGAAAAATCCTTCTTTGTAATTCTGTGTTGGATTGTATGTCATAAAACATTTTGACCTCCCTCCTCCTTATGTGGATGACAAATCTTTGTATTTCTTTTAATTGGCATGGGCGTGAGTAGATAATGACAGAGTCAACATTTGTTGGTGAACTGCTCCTTTAAATAGTTTCAAGCTTTGTTGGCTCCAGTGTTCCCCTGGAGGATAGGAAAAACACACTTCAAACCGAGAGTGTCCCTCACATTACCTGGGAAATGGTTGTTGGTAATGTAGGATTTAGGCATTTATTACAAAGCAAAAACAACTGCTTCGGTTCTTTGAATATCTGTGAGTGCTCAGCTGCTGTAACAATAGAGGTACTACTGTTTCTGTTGAAGTTCTCAAATGCATCTTTGTTTTAAAAGGAGAAGGATTGATTGAACTGTAATTTCACTAATGATTTGGTCTAAGTAGATATGCAAACGAGTGCTTCTTTGTAAATGTGGTGTGTGTATACCTCTGAGTTTGGAAAATCTATCAGTCTAGAGGCTTTTCCAAAGACCTTCTCCCTGTGTCTTTGATATCTGAGCCTGTCAGGTCCTCTGCAGGCTTAGACTCTCATAATCATGTCCCCTGATTTAAATCAACCCTTGTTTGCAGCACACTGACAAGAGGGACTGATTACAGCTACGCCTCTTTTTCCTGTCTCCTTTGCTGCCTTCTTCCTGTCTAAATGTTTGTTTAAAGGAGATTTGGTAAAGATTTGATTGCCTTTTGTTTAATTAATTGGTTATAAAGTATCCATTTGCAATGTGGTTGGAGCTTTTATGAAAATAAAACCTCAGATATTATATTTTTGTGTTAAGATATAATATTTAACATTTCTGAATTAAAATTCCCAAAAATTGTGAGAGCTTTGTTTGAATATTTCATTGAGTTTAGTATTGACAACATCCAAGATGTTTCAATGTTCAAACCCAGAGAAATCTGAAATGTTATTTGTAGGTAATGCATTTCATTTGGTGCCTGGTGCTAAAATCACCAGGAGAGAGTCAGACTGTGAGAAAGAAAGTCAGTGAAAAATACATAACATAACATGAATAAAACTTTAAAACCTTTCATTGTCCATGAACATTTCTGCCTGAGCCATGAAGATAGATTTTATCAGAAATGGTGGTTGTTTAACAATGAAGACATAAACTCTCATGAACCCATGCTATTTACGTCTTTTGTTTTGTTTGTAGTGTAGTGACAAAATTATACACATTGCTTTTAATTATTGACAAAAGTTGGTCATTTTCTGTTGAGTTACCAAACAAGCATCTTATATAGTATATAGCTAGGGGTTGTTATTGGTGACCATATTTCAGCCTGTCGCACAAATGCACTCGAAAGCAACATCAGTTAGTGGCCTTACAACTGCATCTGACGCTTGGTAGTAACACCCAAATCATCTGTGAGAAAAATTAAGGTAGAATGCTTTGCATTGAAATCTACGGAAGAGGATTAGGGCCACATGTGAATTTTTTTTTTAGTTCTGACTTTAAAGTCAGAATTCTGAGAAAAAAGTCAGAATTCTGAGAAAAAAGTCAGAATTCTGAGATTAAAGTCAGAATTCTGACTTTAATCTCAGAAAAGATTAAAGCACAACCTCACATGTGTGACTGTACAGTTATTTTTTTATTGTGACATACTGTATTAACACAATGGACCTAAAATCACAAAAAAAACCATAAAATCAGAGTAGAAAAAGTTAGATTTTTTTACTGTGAAAACCACAAATATGTTTAACAAACCTTTTTTTTTTTTTTTTTTTTACTTATAATGCAAATATAAATTGTTGTTTGCTAAATTTGTGCATACATTTAAAACATTTACAAAGTTATATGTAACTATTTACATTTAAATGCAGGCAATGCTCAGGTCTGCCTGTGCTCCTTAAGAGCTGGACTGCCTGCTCCACATTCAGCTTCTCCTCATTGTTCTGACTCATTAAACAAAAAACCGACTCCACTACACACTAAACACACTACACCAAACACTACATAACACACTAACTACACACTCCAAACACACTAAATGTCACAAATCTCGCAACTCTCAATATCGCTGTCTCTATACCGACCGTCGTTGCATGTCAATCATCCGCCTAGGTCCCTCCCACAACTTCCTGTTCCTCAACAACCAAACTTGCTGCTCGGACACTTTCTTGACAAAAGCCAGTTTTTACCGTTTCTTCCTGCACCAGACACAAAGCAAACATGACGGCAATGTTCGCGAAAAAGTGTGGCGTACATTATTTACCCTAGGTCCGGTTTTGGACGTGCCAATGCGTCAGGTCCGTCGCCTCGGGAGGTGGGCCGTGTAGCTAGCGGCCAGCAGCTAGCTGCTAGCTAGCGGCTAGCTACACACGAACATCCACAGATTCCAATTCCACTTTGTTGTCTGCGCGTCTCCGGATCTCCTCAGACCCGAACAGACTCGGTCCGGACTCGTTTAATCTCATTAATCCACAGCAGTCAGTTTAGATGCACAGAACAGAACAGAACGGGACCTAACCGCCGACAAAATCCCGGTCCAGCTCGCACCACTGCAGGTATAAATCCGCTTGTTTCTTCAGGTATGTCGTGGGCTTGAGCTCTGCAGTGATTGGCTCTTGTGCGCACGTGGCCATGGTGTGCAGTGATTGGCTCTGGTGCGCACGTGACTGTGGTGGCTCCGGTGGACATTGCTTGGCGGAATTTGTGAAGCATTTATGAAATAATTTATTCACAGTATCATTGCAGTCCAAGCAAATGCTTAGATGCACACCACTGAACCACACAGCAGCCATGTTGAAAGTCTCAGGTCAGTGTGATCCTGATCCGCAGAGATATTTGACTAACAGAAACACACACACACACACACACACACACACACACACACAGACAGACAGAGATTCCGTGCTGTTATAGAGAGATGTTCTTAAATGGGGACTAAATTATGATATATCTCCCATATAATTGAGATAAAAATGCATTACATCATATTTTCATAAAACCCCAACTTCTGTATGTCTTTCTCATTCTCTGTTATGTTTTGTGCATAAGAGTGGCTGTAAACCTTGGCTTTCATTTTACAACATCTAAACACAAAAACTTAAGGACAAGAAAGCATGTTTGACTGTTTCCTCCTACAGTCTGATTAGCTGCAATCGGTATTAAATGAAAATCTCTTTCTGTGTGTACATGTGCACACTGAAGGGAAATTTACACTGGAAATGGCTGATGAGGTACAAGGGACATCACTGATTGTCTCATCAGTAACAGGAAATGGAATTTCCTTTTAAGTGTTACTGAATACAACTGCAAAATAGATATCTAACCTTTATGTAAGCATGAAAATTCTCAAAGCACTGATTGCTGGTCTGCTTTTTGGATTACTTAGTGACACATTATCTTTATTTGTTTTAAGTGCAAATTTTTCACATCATAGTACGTTTCTTTGACCTCTGAGGCAGCCCTCGTGTCCTTGTTTGACAGCTGTAACATGATACATTATGATGTGAAGACCATAGTCTCATATGTTAAACTTCACCAATTTTACACATTTAAGTGTGTTTACAGGTCTCAGATAGTATTACTGTGTATGTAAGAAAAGTAGCATAAACCCTAGCGTGGCTCCAAAGGGAGTTAAATGTATTTGGATTTAGTCTTCCAGTGAAGTCTCTCAGTGGCTTAGTTGTGTTGTGGGTAGTGTGTGGACCAGGTTTTGAAAAGCAGTCCACTGGAAAGTGCTATGGAAAGTTTAAAAAGAAATGTTTGTAAATCGATACAGAAGAACCAGAGCCATCACCCTTTTAGTCTATTCACTCTGCTTCCATTTCAAAACCTGGCACCTACAATACCCAGAAGGCCAGTGAGTGACATCACTGGAAGAACATATCAGATTAAATGCAGCTTCCTCTGGGGCCACAAAAGGCTTTATACTTTATATCTAGGCTTTACATTTATCTTATTGAAATAAAATACAGATCAATTTAATAAATATTATCTCATGAATTTAATCAAGAAAACTGATTTAAACAACACTTCATTTGCAGAGAGGTTCACTAACTCAGATGTTATAGAAATGGTTTCCTGGAGTGTGGCCTTGACTAAAGCTCTGTCTGGCTAATCTGCACTGTAATGTCTTCCTCCACAGAATTTAATGCTGAGCCACAACCTCAAAATTGTCCTGCTCACCTCCACCTCTCACCCGCTGATTCTCTGGCTTTCTAGTCCAAACATGAATGTGGTGATTGTGTTGGTTAGTGTTTGCCTGCACTGAATCTAACCACCTTAAAGACTCTTCACTGGCTACTGTCTGGTCATGCCCTCAAATGAGCTTTTTGTCAGTGTCTCGGGTGTGTCCTTCTTTAGTTAAATCTGATGTAGTAAAATTTCTTTGGTAAATCACTGAACACCCTGAATAGCAACACTGATTTAAGAAATCTGTTTGGCTGAGAATAACATGAGCAAAAATCAAACAGTAATGCTTGTGAATGAAAGGGAAAGCACATCCTCTTTCTGCTGTCCATGGGTACATAGGTGGTGTGGATCAAAGGCTGGCTACACCCAGCAATACATAGTTTAGGGTTTGCTTTATCTGAGTTCATGGTCAATGACAATCTGCAGTGCATCTTGCAGTGAGAGATTTAACCCTCTCTCTATTGAGATCCATCTTTGATGATAATCCGTCTTTCACTGTAATATGAATGAAGTAAATCTCTAGACAGTATTATGAGATTTACCTTGGCTCCACAGTGTGTAGTAGATTAGGAAGTTGTTCCTTGTTTGACACTACTTTTAAATTAAATATCATACTTGAAGATGTGCCTGGGTGGTCTGTTTCTATCAAATCAAGCAGATGGTTGTTGACTTGAAGATAATACATTGTTTGTAATTTATTGTTGTAGATGATAAGTGTTTCTTTAGAGATTCTAAAATCTATTACAGTATAACAGAGCTACCTTCTTACCCATCAGAGCCCCATTAAGAGTCTTAACAGCCTCAATGTTTCACTAAACAGTTTTCCTTCAAGTTGTGTTGTTTTCACCATTCTTTCCATGCAATTGTAAAGCAAACAGTGCTATGAACTCTATACATAACATATATGTCTTAGGGCATTGTTTACCTTGATGGTACTTTGATCCAGATCATTTCATAAAGCCTGTGCAATTATCACCCAGTCCAAATTAAGGAGTCACATTCATTGTGGCTTCAAGGTGTGTTACAGTGATATATGATTGCTTTGACTAATTATTTGCACTGAACTGCAGATGTGCCGACATGAATCAAGAGTATTAAGGGCTGTCAAAATTGCTCCAAATTTACGTTCAAATATTCGCTTTAAAAAAATACTTAGGTTCGAACTAGGGGTGTCAACGTCTACACGTGTAAACGGGTACACGGATAACAAATCATAACTGTTTAGAAAAATAAATAACCGTTTACACGTCTTTTTTTCTTCCTCCTCCTCCTCCTCGTTCATTTCTCATCAATATATATGGTATTCATGGTTTCCCCTACATGTAATTGACTGTGGCGCACTGCCACGGCAAAATAAAAGCCGCCACACCTTAAAAATTCAGGCATAAATAAATCCAGTGGAAATATTTTACCGTCGTCTTCCACCGCAGTCTTTGACGTTAACTAGCATGTTGGATATTTAGCTTGATAACTGGCTAGAGGATTAAAATGTTCACTTAGAGCAGAGTCCTGCACGGTTCATCGCATCCGACCCGTTTTCCGACAGTAGCACAGATTACATTGCGTACCAAAGCCGACCCGCTATAAATTGATACCGACGGCCGAAGGAAAATTGGACGGACGCAATTTTTTAAAGTGAAAGTAAGATAATGTTGCCTGAAAGCTTCAGATAATAACATTAACTAACTGTACACTTAAATGTTCCCACTAGCGCAGTTATCCGCATACATAATAGATGAATGGGGCACAATGTTACGTTGATATATAAAAAAATTAATTAAAAAAAATCCCGCAGCCACAGCCAGTGTCGCGTCACGTCACTTCAAGTTGACTGTGGGACACAATGGCGGCGGTCAACAAGCGGAGCACTGTGTGTTTTTTTAACAAACTGCCAGTGGAAATCAAGTTGAGTGGAGGCTATGTCAGGCAAAGTTGGCTTACAACAACAGCACGGGATCCATGCTTAACCACCTGCGATGGAAACACCCGAACAAGTTGGAGGGAGAGACTGCTGCTGGCATCGGTGCTACCACAACTGCGATAGAAGAAATCATAAATCTCCGACGTGTAACCGGGTACACGTCGGTTAGAAGCCCCGTTTACACGTGTAGAAAAAATTGTAAACGATGACACCCCTAGTTCGAACCATTTGAATATTTATATTAGCGCATTATGTCAATAACAGGACAAACTAATACAACAAGACATATCTACTTGTATAGGTTTTTTCGGGATACGGTACTAATTCTTGACAAAACTCTCTGAAGCCTGTGCCATCAACTAAACTGATCAGTCTCACGTCCTTGCATATGTACGAAGCAAGTTTCTTTATGCGCGCCTTTTGTCATGCTGCAGACAAAGAGCTTGCGGAGGGCGGTGAAAAATACGAGTCGAGACATGGGTGTTTAGTTGGAGTTCAGACATCATGGCATGCTCATTTTCAAGATGTGCCCTCATGTTGCTAGTGGTTGAACGGTAAGCTAACTGTAGCTTACACAACTTGCATACACCATTATATCGAGGCTCCTTATTTTTGCCCTCTATTGACCAAAATCCGAAGTATTTCCAAACAGGGCTTTTTAGGTTGCTTGGAGTCCAAACCACTCTCTCTGCTGCCAAGTTGAGCTCTGAACTTTCTGCCATTTCGCTTTTCTCTCTGCCATCTGCATCTGCCACGGTTTTTGTCGCATCTCACTTTCAGCAGTGAGTGATGCTGTGCAAGTGCGACTCCTGTGACCTGTTCCTGACCCGTCATGCAGTGCGCCCACTTGCAAAGCAGCCACTGATGTGTTTTTTTCCACAGTCAAATATTAATTTTCACAATAGAATCTCTGTTTTTTTTTAAATATTCGAATATATATTAGAATTTAGATTATTCGTTGACAGCCCTAGTATGGCTACAGCGGGATGTTCTCTTAATCAAAGATAAGTTTTAAACCAGGAGTCTGGTCTTCTTGTTACTTGAGTGCACTTAACCTCCTGCTTGATGCACACTGCAGGTATATTTTTGTCTCTTGCTATGTCCTTACTCAAACATATCCAGAAGGGCGCTGCATGGAACAAGTTGAATTCATGCATTTACTGAAATAATTTTTTTATGAGAGCACTGTTTCCCACACTAATTGGTGGCGGTGTGCCACAGAATCAACACCGACTGCCATATATTCAATTTTTATTTTTACGTTCTATTATTATTCTTTTTTGAACTCTATTTAAAAATGCAGCTCATCCGTTCAGCTGCATTTCCCCATGAGCAAACTTCCTCCATGAGTTCATCTGAATGATCTGATCCCATTAAATTACCAATCCGGCTTTGTTTTATAATACTTTAGCAACAGAGTATCAAGCTGCAGCCTTTGGCAGAGTGTTCGGTAGCTCAGCCCGTCATTTGATGTGTACATAGTCAGACAAGCACAGAGTCAGGCTTATCATGTTATTGAGTTCAAGGATATGGGAGCCTGGGATTGTTTGGACTAGTCTCTCAAGATTTCTTGCCTTTGTCTGACCCTCTCAAAGACGTTATAGTGGTTGCACTGAAATTTCTGCAGGTTTCCTCTTATCTTGTTGTCGTGATTGTGTCTGTGTGTGTGTGTGTGTGTGTGTGTGTGTGTGTGTGTGCGTGCGTGCGTGCATGTGTGTGTTTGCATCAGAGGTTATGCCCCATATTTGAGATGAAATGTTAGCATTTTCATAAAAAACATGGAACTGCCTACCTCTATATTTTGATAGCCAGAAATGATGCAATTTATAACATCAAAAACTGTTCAAGTGAATAGTTAATGGTAAATTAAGTTACATTGCAAAAAGGAAATCACAGTATCTATGAAGTCAGGGTAGAGTTAATGCTATTGTTTGTTTCTTGCATGTTGTGTAAGGTTTTAAGAGCTCAATTATTTAATTCATTAACCCTGACAGAACAGTGACTGTGAAGTAGAACAATAATTAATATGATTATAGCAATTGAACTTGTAAGGAATGTTAAACACAAAGTAAATACTTGAAAACATTTACTTCAGAGACTTCCGGTTATGGCGGCTCAGTTAATGGTCGGGTCAATTCGGTCCTCTGGTATATTTTAAGATTTAATTACGAGTAAGGCCCTTTTAACAGTCTCTGTGAAACAGACGCTCACCAGGGGACACGATGTCGACGACGAGAACCCGTGGGCCAGGAAACCATGAAAAGAAACCGACCAACAACTCAAAAGACTCTAAAGTGTTGACCTCAGATAGCAACGAGCTAGAGCTAAAGCTAGCAGTGGCTGCTAACAACACGTTACATGCATCAGATCCACCCTCTTGGTTCTCCGCCGAAATGGAAAAGTTTGCGGCAACAATTCAAACCTCCATTACAACTTGACTACACCAAGTGGACGCCGCACTGGAAAAGATGAGTGAAGCCATTCACACCACAAACACGAAAATCACCGCATTGGAAGGCAAAGTGCTCTGAATATGAGACCACCGCTGTGGACCTGCAGAGCTGGACAGAGCTGGAGCAGCGACAGCAAAAAGAAATGACGGAGCTCAGAGACAAACTTGACGACTATGAAAACAGACAGCGCCGCCAAAACCTAAGAGTTGTGGGATTCCCGTTGGGAGTAGAAGGGGCTAACGCCGTGGACTTTCTGGAGAAATGGCTACTGGAGACTCTGGGACATTGCAGCCCGATAGAGATAGAGAGAGCCCACCGCGCTCTGCAGAGACGCCCGAGCGTGCAGGGAGCACCCAGGGCCTTCGTTCTCAAACTTCTTCGCTACAGGGATGTGACCCGGATACTAGACGCCGCCCGCAAAAGAGGAGAGCTACAGTATGGCAACTCCAGGATTATGATATTTCCCGACCTCTCGCCCATGCTACATCAAAAGAGAATGGCCTTCACCCCCCTGAAAAAACAGCTCCGGCAAGCCGGAGTGAAGTACAGGATGCTGTACCCGGCCATACTCAGAGTGGACATGCGATCGGGAGGGACGAAGTCGTTTGACTCAGCGGAGACGGCTTCCTCGTTCCTGCAGAGAGAATACCCGGAGATATTCTCATCACATTAAACGGGACACGCATGGTATCTATACAGGAGACACATAGAGCCCAATAGCACCCAAAGCTACTATTGATTTTTAAGGGGACTATTTATCAGGTTATGTTTTATTGGTGCTTATTTGAAACATATTTGAAAGACCACGTTGCTGGGCTGAGCCCTGGTCTCGGAGTTAACTGATTTCTCAAGCTGTGCATAAGTTACCTTATAATAGACAAGTCCCTCTCTTTCTTTATTTTACATATTCGGCTGGCAGCTGGGCTATTATGCTACCCTCTTTGTTATACTCTCTATATTGTTCTAATTCTAAACTTAATTATAAGCAAGGAGTATATTGGGCAGAATAGTTTGTCACTTGGTTCAGATTAAATGTCAACAATCAAAAGGTTTGGTTTCATGTTAATCCATCCTCTGCCTCTAATTGTCAGGGTTTACTCTGAGACTTATATGTATCAATACTGGAGAACTGATGACAGTCTAAATATGTTCGCACCATCACCGTTCCATCACCGCACAAGTTCAGTGTAGGTAAGAAGACCTCAGTAGGAAATGAGGTCAATGTGATAGGGGTTAGTTACTACTGGTTTATTCAAGTGCTTTTTGCTTTGTTGTTGTTTTTTTCTCTTTTGTTTGTTTTTTTTGTTTGTTTTTACGTTTTTTGTTTTTTCGTTACACTCTACTCGCAACAGTCTGGTGTGTTGACTCTGCTGTATATATTTACAGTCAATGCAATTCCCATATTAATATCACTTAAATAATGACAAACCTTAGTTTATATGTTCACCTTAGTCAACATATATGCACCTAATTATGATGATCCTCAGTTTTTCCAGGACGTTTTTTTTAATCTGCCAAACCCCCCTGGCAAAACTTTCATTGGTGGGGATTTCAATCTAGTACTTGATCCTATCTTAGACAGGTCTTCAGCAAAACAAACGACTCTAACGCAAGCAGCAAAAGCATTAAAAACAGAACTCAGAAATTCTGGCCTCTGTGATATATGGCGTATGCAGAATCAATTAGCAAGGGAATACTCTTTTTACTCTCCAACCCACAACAGCTATTCAAAAATTGATCTCTTCTTGGTCGCTTTGGCTAAACTCATGCAATCCCCCCTTGTGAATATTTAGCAAGAACTATCTCTGACCATTCAGGGCTTCTGATCACGATCCCTTCCACTGAGTCATCCGGTTCTCTCAAAAGGTGGCGTTTCAGCTCTTATCTACTCAATGATCCTGAATTTATAGAGTTTGTTAATAAACACTTGGACCTTTTCTTTGAGATAAATCAGAACTTGGCCTCATCTGATATTGTCTGGGAATCAATGAAAGCCTATATAAGAGGTCAAATCATATCATACACATCTAGTAAATGCAAAAAATATAACTCAAAGGTGGAATCTCTAGAAAAGGAAATAAAACAACTTGAGGGTCAACATGTAACATCACGCAGCACAGAAATCAGACAAAAACTCAGGTCAAAGCAATTAGAATATAACCCTATAACTACCCAGAAAATAGAGAATGCAATGAGAAGGACAAAGGAAAGATTCTATGAACAGGGAGATAAAGCTGGCAGACTTCTTGCCTGGCAGATTCGTCGGGAAGAAGCCCAAAGAGAAATACATATTTGGAAATCAGGTTCTAATACAATCACCAAACCGAAAGAAATAAATGACATGTTTAAAAGATTTTATGAAGTACTTTACCCTAGGTAACTCTACCCAAGGTAACTTCCCCGAAAAAAACAAAACTTTTCTAGATAAATTTGACCTTAATAAGCTTAATGAGGGAGCTAAGGAGAGTTTGGAGGGAGCTATTAAAAAAAATGAAATATCAGAAGCCATCTCCAAAATCAGGTCAGGGAAATCCCCCGGTTTGGATGGCTTTCCCATCGAATTCTTTAAGACTTTCCTCCCTAAACTGCTTAACCCTTTGCTACTGATGTATAATCATGCTATTGAAAACAGTAAACTGCCAGAATCTCTAGAATTGGCACTAATTACGGTTCTACCTAAACCAGGGAAGGACCCGAAATTATGCAGTTCATACAGACCGATTTCACTCCTATCTACGAACTATAAAATATTCTCTAAAATACTATCTCTACGATTAGAAAAACACATCCTGGATTTAATACACTTAGACCAAACTGGATTTATCCAGAATCGCTCTCCATTTGACAATGTCAGAAGGTTTTTCAACGTCATACATGCCTCTGAAGCAGATAACTCTCCAACAATTGCTGTGTCTTTAGATGCAGAGAAAGCTTTCGACCATCTAGAATGGCCCTATCTTTTTGATGTAATGAATAGAATGAATTTTGGCCCCACTTTTATCAAATTGGTTCAGATTCTATACAGATGCCCAGTAGCTTAAATTCAAACAAATGATATTTCCTCCAAAATGACCCTCTCACGCTCCACAAGACGGTTTCTCGCCCTTGCTATTCGCACTGGCGATAGAACCATTAGCAACAGCATTAAGATCCCACCCATTAATTAAAGGGAAACAGATGGAGGGTACCACTCACAAAATTTCGTTATATGCGGACGACATCCTAATTTATTTGACAGAACCGGAATCGTCAATACCCACATTATTAGAAACATTAACTGAATATGGTGCTATCTCTGTCTGGATAAGATAAATCTTAATAAGAGTGTTGTCATGCCACTTAACACAGCTGGGACTAAAATATCGAGACATAACATACCCTTTCAATGGTGCGCTGAGAAACTAACATATCTGGGCCTTCAGATTCCCAATATGTGTTTGAAGGCGTTCTCTCTGAACTATTTACCGTTATTAAAAAAAACTGAAACGGAGCTAAACAGGTGGATGAACCTTCCTCTGTCTTTGGTGGGTCGAATCAGTTGCATCAAAATGAATGTTCTGCCGAAATTTCTCTTTTTGTTTCAGATGCTACCCACTGTAGTACACAAATACTTTTTTAAACAGCTGCACTCAGCTGTATCTAGGTTTATATGGAAGGGCAAAATTCCCAGAATAAGGCTAAAAATCCTTCAGGGAACACCTCAGGAAGGTGGACTGAAACTCCCTAACTTTGAAACCTATTACTGGGCAGCACAGTGTCTGGGTATGGAAAGCAAATTTACAACAACCCCCCTCTTGGGTACAGATGGAACAGCATGATATGTGTTTTGCGTCAATCCCATATGTTCCTTCACTCAAACAACTCTGCATGCTGACAACAAATCCATCCTTAAAACACACTTATAGACTGTGGTCTGATTTACGTAAAAAGACCCGAAGTAATCAACCCCTGTATGACCTTACTCCCTTCCATGCAAACCCTTTTCTACCAAAGGCCCTAAAAGATGGCATTACTCAAGTATGGTTCGCAAAGGGCGCTAGAACATTTGGGGACTTATACAAAAATGGGGTCCTAGAGTCATTTGAAGATCTTACAGCTAAATACAGCCTTGATAAGAAGCATTTCTTCAAATTCCTGCAACTCGAGCACTATATTCGAACGGAACAGGGGGGCAGACTTCTACCAGTCACAAAACAGCCCTTAGATGTTATATTGAGTAATAAAAAAGAACTCAAGGGGTTTATATCTGTGTAGGTGTGTACACTGGCATTAACAGTCTGTTAGAAAAAGAGCGGCTGAAGGTTAGGGAAAAATGGGAGGCCGACTTGTTTCGTAATTTTGAAGATGCTGAGTGGACTGAACTATGTGAAATGGCCCAACGCTTTTCTTACAATAGTACAATACAGTACAATATGTATTAACCCAGTACAATTTGATACATAGGGTCTATCACACCCCTGAAAGACTACACAATATAAGTCAGACAATCTCTCAATACTGCCCAAGGTGCAAATCCCAAGTTGGCTCTCTTCTTCAAATGTTCTGGTCGTGTCCACAACTGTCCAGCTACTGGGAAAAGCTGCTTAGAACTATATCCAAGATAGCTAAAACATATATTCCATCCGAACCAAGGTGAACTCTATTAGGGGACAAGTCGATGCTTTCTGTAAGGGGCAACTAAATCAGATTCATAAGAATAGCTTTGATAATAGCCAATAATGCATAGCTCTTAAATGAAAGAGTGAACCCTTCTTTGGCTATTCTATGTTATGATCCTGTTGTACTGTAATTTGTATTTAAGTATATTTCTGTAGATATATGCATACCAGTAATGGGAAATGGGGGGGAGGGAACGGGAGGGGGGTTTGGGTTGAAAAACATGTCCACATTGAGCTACTGAAACACTTGTTTTGAATATGGAAAATCCAATAAACAGAATGTTAAAAAAAAAAACCAAAAAAAAAAACCCATTTACTTCAAAAATGCATTTGTGTGATGATCGAACATGACTGTGAGCAGACATTGTTAACACATTGCGAGTCTGTGTGTCCCTAATGGCAAAATGTGATACCGGTAACATAGCATCCGAAAAACAAAAATAATCAGACCGCAGAACTTTATTATATTAAATATTATACAAAGCTAATTCACACCTCGACAAAATCTACACCCTGTCATTTATCCACATATAGTTTGTTGACCTCAACAACCCGACTGCATTTTAACGTGAACTTGCAACTTGTTAACTAATTAACGAAGGCCTAGCAATCGTTTGTTTGTTTAAGGTTCAGGTCGGGTCACCAACATTAACACACTGACAGTATTCTATTCAGAACATAGAATATTTTTAGACGACTTTTTAATGTGTGATTGTGTACAGGTGTTCACAAGATACCAACCTTTTGTGAATATCGCCACGCATTAACTTCCACTGATGATCTCGTTTTCATGGAGACAGATGTGGCGTGCACGGAGGGGAGGGGCTGTGTGTGTGTGTATGTGTGTTTTTGGGTGAGATTCGTGAGTGAAAGAGAGATGCAGGGAGAACAGGGAAAGGAAATGCAGCTGAATGAATATGCTGCGTTTTTAAATAGCGTAAAAAAAACAGCCCAAAAAACAAAACGCAATATGTGGCGGTCAGTGTTGATTTTGTGGCGCACTGCCACAAATTAGTCAATATATGGGAAAAACTACATGAATATTGAAGTACTCATGAAATGATTTAGTAATGGCTAGTTAGTACTCAGGGGTCACAATGTCACTGCATTCACTGATAACCATCCACCATAACACCTTATGATTGTACATTGTATCATTGTTATCCTTGACCATCAAAACATATATGGAGACATGATGTGACATGATATGATGCAAAATACATCACTCAGGAGTTGGGGAAAGTAAAATATTTGTAAAGGCTAACCTGGTACAATGTGATCCTCCTCTAAATTATATTACTTTTACAGTAGTTTATTTACTAAACATCTGGATACCTGCCTGCTCGTGAAGTTTATCATCACTGAATATATGAGGATGTACTTGCAGTATTACTTTTCAGGATATTTTGAAATCATTCATTTCTCAGGTTTTACTTTTCAGTCTTGGGATTAGGACTGCAGCTATCGAATATCTTTAGAATTGAGTATTCTACCGATTATCCCATCGATTAATCGAGTAATCTACTAAAAGTAATTTTGCATTATTAAACAACAATACCAAACTAGAACTGCAAGCAGTTATGAACGGGGGCCAAGCCCCCCCGCGCGACTCTGACCCCATGCACCGCAGAGCCCACGGAAGTTGGCCCCAAAGGATGACGGGCTCGAGGCAAAAGTGAGGACACAGGCCAACATCTGAGCCGTGGTATTCGCTGTAATGGAAAGTGCACCCAAAGTGCAAAATGCTGAATGTGTGCCGATTTGGATTTGTTGTACTAAATCACGCCCACATTGACCAGTCATGACCACCTTCAAGATATGGCCTCAGGATTGGCCCTACATCATACCGACCAAATTTCTTAAAAATCAGTATAGCCGTTCAGGAGATATGAACTTCCCATATTTCTAGCACCCCCTAGTGGCCAAAATTCGCCAAAGTCGGATCATCGCTTCCCAGTGTCATGGTTACCAAGGATCTCAAATGTGGTGTTAATAGCATTTAGTTTGACTGAGATATCAAACACTTTCCATTTTTATAGCTAGCTACAAAACTTTGTACGTTGATAATCAGTGCATTTTTTGACCGAGCAAAATTCTGTATGTTCCAAGTTTCACGCAGATCGGACAAATTCCCAAGGAGGAGTTCGAAAAAGTAGGTTTCGCATATGTGGCGATTTAGCAAACAAATTGTGCAGCAGAAGTGGGCGTGTCCTATGTCAGAAAACCCAGCTCTATTCAGGGAAGATATAGATATAAGGTTTGCAAATGTGTTATTTATAATGTGGAAGTTACAGGCAAAAACGCGATTGCATCTATTATAGCACCACCGAGTGGAGTACATGTGCAATTTTTGGTATGGACGAACTGTGTCCTATTCTGTATGTACCATATAAATTTCAAAGCTCTCAGCATAATAGTTTGGCTGAAATTAATGTTTGTTGTTTATCTTGTAATAAGCCACGCCCACATTGACCAGTCATGACCACCTTCAAGATATGGCGTCAGGACTGGCCCTACATCTTACGGACCAAATGTCGCAAAAATCGGTATAGTCGTTCAAAAGATATAAACTTCCCATATTTTTAGCGCCCACTAGTGGCTAAAATTCGTAAAATTAGGCTTATCCCTTCCCAGTCTCATGGCAACCAAGGATCTCAAATTTGGTGTTAATCGCATTTAGTTTGACCGAGATATCAAAGAGTTTACATCTTTATAGCTAGCTACAGAAATTTGTTCGTTAATAATTTACGCATTTTTTGACTGAGCAAAAATCTTTTGATAACTTTAGATCAGGTCCAGCTGAAGAGTGTACATGGCAAGTTTCACGCAGATCGGACAAAATCCCAAGGAGGAGTTCGAAAAAGTAGGTTTTCCAGTTTTTGCGAAAAAACTTTCTCGGCGCAAGTGGGCGTGGCCAATCGCAAAGTGATTCAGCTCTATTCAGGGAATCTGGGGATACTAGGTTTTTGAATGTGCGACATACTGTGTGGGAGTTATCGGCAAAAAAGCATTGGCCTGGGTTATAGCGCCCCCTGCAGGTGGATATATGTAGTTTTTTGTGTCTGAGATATTCGCAGGAGTCTGGACTAACCCTCCAAATTGCACCACCCTCCCTTGCACGGTTTTGCCTGCAGCACCACTTTTAGCCGGAGAAAAAAAAAATAAAAAAATCTTTACAATTACAATAGGGTTCCTAGGACCAGCGGTGCTAGGAACCCTATTGTAATTGTAAAGATTTTTTTATTTTTTTTTTGCTTGCATACGTGTTCCCTCAGCCCCTCGGGCTTGGCCCCCTAATAATGCCGAAAATGACAGGCATGTTAAATAAACCAAGCAATACATACAGGTATTTATTCCAACTATTCCCAACACGGGGAGTAAGGGTGCGTGAGGGAGAGAGACGAAATGAGTGTGTGTGTGTGTTTTAAGTGTGTGTTAAGAGTGTGTGTGTGTGTGTGTGTGTGTGTGTAAAGGAGTTATTTGGTGTAGGCTATCACTCTCTTGCAATTTAACACAAATTAGTTTCCACATCTTAACATAATATCTAGTCATACCAACATCAGGCTACAGCCTCCACAAATACCTACGCTCTAACTAGCGATGCTAGGCTATGTTAAATTAGCTAACATCAGTGTTTATGTTAGCTTGTGTCGACGACGCTTGGCGAGCTGGTGTTAACAACTGGATGCTTTCTGTTCAGATGTTGAATCATTGTTGACGTGCTGTTGTGGTTTTCCAGTTCTGCTTTGCAGTACACACGTTGCACTTTGTTATCTTCATTCTTAAGTGTGAAATGATCCCAAACTTTTGACATTCTCCGTCTTTTACAGACGGCTTCTTGGCTCTCCGCCATCACGCTAACTCAATTCTGAGCGTAGTGGGGTGTGTCCGCAATAACAGTCCGTGTGGAAAAATTATCCCTGAGCTAAGCAGGCCACGTAACGCGGGTGATAGAAATTAAATGAAGCCTCAAGGCAGAGATTTTGCTGCAACCATTTTTTGTAATCAAATTATTCGAGTTACTCGAATAATGTCTGCACAAAGGTCACTTCTGTCTGGTCAATTTCCTTAACACCCATATTTATTATCTGTATTTAAAATATACGTAAAAAAAAACAAACAAAAACAAAACAAAACAAAAAAATGCTGTTAATTTTGCACTATATCATGTAAATATGTATATATGTCTATTTATTTCTTCCCCTTTTAATTTTTTTGCTTATTTTTGCTATTGTTTCTATTCTTGTAATATGTTTCTGTTTTTGTAATTTTCTCTCGCTGCTGTGACAAACAAATTTCCCCATCTGCGGGACATTAAAGGATTTCTGATTCTGATTCTGATTCTGATTGATTCACTCAGTTGTCTCAGTCAGAAGTGAAAATGAAATTAGCAAGTACAAAAGACAGTGAATGAGAGTGCAGTTATGGAAATGACTTCCGAATGCTACCAGTCAATGAAGGTCTAATTGCAACTTGTGCATTGAGCTATAGAAGCTAAGATTTGCACCTCTCTGTGTCCCTCTTCAGCAGAGGTCAGAGGTCACATCACCAGAGAGCTGTGAATGTGTGGCTGCTTTGTTCTCTCCTTCAGTTTTTTTTATTTGTCTAGCCTAAATTACACACATGCATGCACATAACCCACACATATCTAACATGGCACAAACACGCCCCCTCCACTCCTTTCTTTTTCTCCTCTGTAGTCATAGCACCAGTTGTTTCAACCTTTTACATTTCTGAATAGAGCTGGCCTCCAGTACCCCAAGCTGATGCTTCAACCAAGTTGATTTCTAACAACTCTTATTGTTTAGTCTAAATGGTGTTGACAAGTATAAAACAGGAGCAAATTCCCTGATGAATCCCAGTCTAATTGTTAGTGAATTTCCTGAAGTCTCTGCTAGTTGCCTGGCAGTTGTTCAGAACAAATAAATTGTTTAGATAGATAGATAGATAGATGGATCTTTATTCTTTATTTATTTATTAAAAAAGAAATTGTTTGGCTCATGGCGTGTCTTAAAATGACAAATAGTTGTTTTTATACTTAGGTTTGTGTGTGAATTTAACAAACAAGACATACAATGTTAATAATTGAGCTGTAGAGGTGCTGGTTCCATCTGTTGGCCAGCTTCTCTTGCTAAGAGCAATGGAAGTGGTGGTGCATGGTCGTGCGATGGAGTGGGCGGTGGTGGTGCTGCTCTGAGGTACTGTGGCTTAGTTTACCACAGAGAGCTCTCCGTCACTGTCACTATCACCGACACTGTCACTGTAACTGTCTCTCCATCTTTCCTCATCATTTTCTCCAGCATGTTCTCTACTTTTTCCATCCACAATTATCTCTCTTCCTCTGTTAACTCTCTTTCTCTCTTTTTTTCTGTCTCTCTCTCTCTCTCTGGCCTCCTCCCTGTCTCTCTCACCCTTCACTCTCACCCAGTGTCCAGAAGAAAGGGGTGGTGCATTCCAAAAGCCTGGAGACCATTCCCCTCTTTCAGCCAGTGGCCCACAGAGTGACAGAGAAATTAGAATAAGAATAGCTGCCCATTCACCCCAGTGCCCCAGTGACGAGCTGGAGGGAGCGAGGGAGGGCGAAATAGAGGGAGCCGGAGGGCGGACGGGAATAAAGGGGGGTCCCGCACACACTCTGCGTTCCCATTGGCCGGCGGCGTTCCCTCTGTTTTTACATTGCTGCCGTCAGTTGTGCTTTCAAGTTTGTTTTACACATTCTGGCGCACATACAGACCACACATGTGCATGCACGCGTAAATATACACATTGGGGTCCAGGGCCTGAACACGTGCACACTCGGATGCAGGAATCTACACACACATGCACACTGTCAGACTGAATTGGCCTGCAGAGACAGTGTGAGCACGCAGTGCAGAGGAGAGTGAGGTGACCTGTGGCTGTGTGAGTATGAAGCTACAGTCAGTTATTGCTAATGATGCATCGATAATGTTGTGGGTTGATTGTTTTCTTAGTGCTTTACATATTAGTTTAATATCACCTGACGTACTCGATATTTTTATGTTTGTTTTGTGGATTATTCTTGTTGTGAAGATTTTAGTGTAAAATGTGACTTTTTGTTTTTACCGCCTCTGTAGGTCATTGTTTAACTTGTTAAACTTGTTTAATGATAGCTTGTAAATTGTAACAATAGTGTAGTAGTTTAACGGTGCAGCAGGCAATTTTTCATTTTCTTAAAAAAGGAGCTTGTGGAGTATTATACAGGGAATTCAAATCAAACAATAATTGTTGCCTCTGAAGATCATAATTGCTCACCTTTATGTCTCTGGGTCTATTTTAGATCTCATTAAGTGTAAAATAAATTGTTGCATTGTAATCTTCTTGCTTTAAATTAGTTGCAAAGAGGCTTTACAATACTTTAGAGGTCTCCACACTCAAACACAGATTTGATGCTGCATGCCCACTATTAAGCAGGGCTGTAGTGGAGAAGCCATCTTGTCTTATCTGAACTACTCTGTTGCGAGTCCACAAGGGCACAGGTGGATGGAAAAATTTACTTATATTCTCTACCTCCAAACCTATATGAAGTGTCTCCCACTTGACCAGCTCTTGAGTTTCCCCCAGCACACAGACTTTAAAATGTGATGGCTTTACAGATTTTTAAATCTTTTTTTTTGGCTAGAGGAAAGTTTTGCAAATATAAAACCTCCATGAATCATACATTTCTAATAGCAAGAGTCATAATTGACCCACTTTGCAGCTAGAGGTGTTCTGTTTTACAGACAACAACTATATATAATGAATGGGGAATATATAAGCAATGGAGTTTATATTCAAGCTAACTTAAGCCATCAGGTCTAAGTGCTATATCATAGGCAACTGGACTTGTTTCAATTTCTTGAAGTTCAGTTGCCTACCAGGATGACTATGAACCTTCAACATCAGGTTACATTCAACCAACATTTCTTAAGCTAAAAAAAACATCCTTGTTTTTAGCCTTGTGACGTTGCACTTTTACCTTAGGACAAGTCAGTGTGGGTTGGGCATGTCTTAACAGTGTAATCTAAAACTAGCAAGGACCGCAAGTAAAACACATTTTGTATGAATAGTGATAAAGTGAAAGGTATTGTCGTCCCTCATACCTGGAGTTAATATTAGCATACAGCAGCTGCTTTAAGAAAACAAATAGCTTGTTATGGTTGCAGTCAAAGACTTAATACACATAAATCCATTGAAGTGAATGTTGAGATGTTGGAGGGTCCCTTCCTGGTGCTTCAGCCCTTGACAGTGTCAGTGTGGGGCCACGTCAACCTCTCACTGCTAAGCTGAATGTGAAAAAAAAGGTGAAAACCTTTTTTAAATCAAAAACCTGAATTAGTGTGTAGGGTTAAACTGTTTGACAAATGATTTAAAACTGAAAAAGTTTGATTTGTCATTTGTCAGACAACAAAGCAGTTCTCCTTCTGACAGAAATGTCTGATTTAGGCTGAAAAAGAAATCCTGGCTGTGAAGTCTTTCATTCAGTCTGTCGTCTTTCCTTCCTGTAACCACTTTCACTTGTCTCAGAGGTCAGAGATGAGCAGTGTGTGTTCTGGCTTGTCAATATGTGTGCTGACAGACAAACACACATACACAGTGCTCTGTCCTATTCAGTGAGCAGATCTCTGTGTTTGTGCAGCCTGTGTATACAAGAGGCCTTTTCTTTCCTCAGTGTCACAACAACATCAAGACCCCTCGGCCTCTTAGAAAAACCTTGAACTACAATACAAAAGCTTAAGAGCATGATAGTATTTATTATATTTACTGCAAACAAACAATAGGATTATCGAGACCTGGAAAAGCTTTCACCATCTGTTTTTCTATCTGAAAATAGTAGATTAAAGTTAACGGTCATGTAAAAAATCACTTCCAGTGTCTGGGAAATGTACTATCAATTTTGAGACTTAACACTTAAACACTCTCTCAAATGATTTGTGACTGTTTGTTACAGCCAGAGCCTGGTGTCCAAGCTTCCAGGCATCCCGCTGCCCATCATGGCTGTCTATCTGAGCCTCTTCATGTTGGGTGAGTAGAAGTCACAGATCAGTTTTGTATTTTTTGTTGTAGGGATGCTGTCACATCTCAAATCTTGGGGCTGAGACCACCTGAAAATTAGACTTTATTTTGAATCCAAATTCACTCAAATGTAATTTTAAAACCGTTGCTGAATGTGAACCAACAACACTCACTAAATAAATAAATACATGAATAAACATTTCTGTTAAATGCCACAATCATTCTTGTGTGATACAATACAAGATTAATTTTCTTTTGTGTTTTAGAGTTATTGTTTACTGTCAGGATGTGAAGAGATTTTATAAAGATATGATGAAAGATGGCTCTAAAATAAATTACAAAACCCTACTTTTAAGAAAATGAAAACTAAGATCATTTGGTTACCCTGGTGATATGGCCATCAGCAGGGGATTAAAGGGACCTTTCTAGGTTATAACAGCAGTATGTTGTGCTGTTGTCCTACTCCATATACAGTGGAGCATTACGATTACACATTAGTTTTTGAAATAAAGATTTTGCTGCTGCCTTTGGATATCATGTAATAGTAAAGAGAGAAAAGCCTAATATCACTGGCTTTTGAAAGCAAGTCAAAATCTCAACATCATCACACAGAGACCAGTGTTAAACTTGCTGCACTTTCAGCAGCAGGACATGGTGTTATCATTCAAATACAAACTCATGTTGTGTGTCATGTGACTCGCTCGTCAGTCCCTCCTCAGTGGTGCAGCAACAGCAGGGTTGCATGTAAAATGTGTTAATTATTACCGAAGCCGCTGTGAACAGATTTTTCATCATAAAGTATGTCCTGTTATTACCTCAGTAGACTCACAGCAGATGGAAATCCTCACACCTCATGTTCTCTCCCTGTACATTGCCATTCGATCTAATCTATCATTATTTCATGCACAATAATCACAGGATTGAGCTGTGACCACAGATGTTTGTTCTGGATTGTGTTTACTTCAGGAAACAGGAAGTGAAAGGTTTTAAGTGACAATTTAACTCTCCTTCGTTGAGTTGGCGCCACCTTTCTGTCCAGTCAAAATGAAGGGGTGACCCTAAATGATAATAATAAGTATGTCATACTTGATTTGCCACAATACAGAGAAGAATAACATTACAATGCTTCTTCAGTGACATTTCAGCAATGTGGTTGCTTTTGTCTAGGACCAAGTTATGGCTCCAAACATTTCTTTCTGCCACATCCCCCGAAAAACAATTTTTACTACTTAAAGTCAATGTCAACTGGCCCAAAATGAATGTTCTAAATCTTTAGTTGTTATCATCATCTAGAGTTATAAGTTGAAAGTATTAGCATTCAAAGTACTTCTACCTCGAAAGTCTACCTAGCTGAGGCACTTCAGTACATTCATGAACTACATTTATAAACTTTAATGTTGTCACATTAAATGGCAATTCTCTGTTTAATGTTAAGACTTTGTTAATCTAACAGAAGCTCTTAGTCCTGCTGGGCAATTAGCCTGAGCGCCGTTAGCTCTTTTAGCTCTTTCATCTCCATTAGCTCCTGCCGATTTCTACACAGGTTTATTGTTAAGAATGTTAAGATTTATATTCGTCCCAAACATATTAACTATCATCCCTGTTGCGGCGCCGTTTAGCTCAGTTGGTAGAGCGCACGTCCCATGTGCTGAGGCTCTGCACCGGACCTGGGTTCAACTCCCGGCCCGGGTCCCTTTGCTGCGTGTCACTCCCCCTCTCTCTCCCCCTGTTTCCTGTCATATCTTCAGCTGAGCTATCAATAAAGCCATAAATGGCCAAAAAAAAAACTATCATCCCTGTCATCCCTTTCTTCAAGTTTAAACTGATCAAGACCAAATTTACTTCATTGAATTAACTCCTATAACTAGATATTTCTGTTGAAAATATGTGTACTTTGCAGTGATTGGTCAGGGTCCTTTAGTTGAACTTTCACTGATATGGTCGACTCTTAATTATGATAGTTATATTGTTTACATTGCCCTTTGTCGCAGGGTTGTTTGGGGCATTACCAGAAATATAGGAGAAAATCTGATTTTAAGAAAAGTTTTTTATCATGATTATTATTTTATGCTTTAAGTTTGCAATTCCAGGATTGTTTCTTTAGTGATTTGGTTTTTGACATTTTGAGTCTGTTTGGTTAGAGTTTAAATGCATGGTGAATGTAATGTGACTGCCATCGAATTCAGAAGTAGATTTGAGCTTTTTAATTTCTTCAAGAAGCAATTCAGGAAGACGCAGTTCTCTTGCCTCAGCGATAGCCGTGGTTGGAGGCATTATGCTTTCGGGTTGTCCATCCATCCCATGATTGTGAATGGGGATATCTCAAGAATGCCCTGAGGGAATTTCTTTAAATTTGGCACAAACATCTGCTTGGACTTAAGGATGAACTGATTAGATTTTGATGATTAAAGGTCAAGGGTCATGGTCATTGTGACTTTATGGCTTCGCATTCTGATGAATGTGAAATCTCAGACATGTATTGAGAAAACTGTGCCAAATTAGCAAAGATTTCCAATTTGATTAGAACTTGGTGTCAAAGGTAATTATATGTTTCTTTTGGAAAGTTTGGTGCATTCGGTGTTGCCATGGTTGTTGATGGTGGAAGCAATAAATACAGACTTCCAAGTTAAATAAATCTGCCACTGCAAAGGCAATCCGTTCCGCATAAAATGCAGGAGATTAATTCTATGTTTTTTGTTTTAGTCAGTTGAATATACCTGTATGAAACATCTGGGCTTGCTGCCTCCTGCTGGAAACAGGTTGCCCGCTTTGTTCAGTTTCACCTCTGAATTTTGTTTCTCTTGATACTCACACACTTATTAATTTTGAAAGAGCAATGGTTCATGGGGATTTTCAACTAGAATGGACTCTGTCATTCTGTGTATGCTGACGGAATTAAACATTTTCCCACAATCGAATACCTAAATTCAGTCTTAGTGCAAATCCCTGTTGGTGCGGATGCACAAAAAAGTTGGGACTGTCCCATTATCATCATACATCACACTATCATAAAAGCAGTTGTCCACTGAAGCATTAGCCAGTGTCCTCCTGCTAACCTAAACATGTACCCACTGACTGTTTATAGTCATATGGATGCTGTTATAATGTGATGTGATTGAGATACTAACCCATCATGCATCCTGGAAAGTGACAGTTACGTTTTTCGCCCTGAATTACATAATTAGATAATTGCTGTCAGTAAACAGAACACTTTCTGACTCTGTCTGTCGCATGGAGGGATGCTGTTTTCTGGGGGGAAGTTCACTGAAGTCTCAGTCAGGAAGGCTGACAGTCACAGTGATTTTTTTCAAGACAGTAACTGCAGTGTCACAATACTGGAAGGAGACAAACACTTTCACACAGAGGAGGATGCAGAGAATTGGCGAATGATCCCCGCACTAAGAGGGCAGTTAGAATGTGGCGATTGTCATCTATCCACACCTACTGTCCAGTATTGACATTTGTTTATGATGTGCAACAGAACAGCTCATTCAAGCTGCCAGTTTATATGTTCAGCTTTTAGGTTTTGGAAACTCTGTGAGAACCTGGAGTATTTGTGGAATGTGTAGTAAATGATGGACTACTGACAGCAGCACTGGATCTGAGGCAGAATTGGTTAACTGGTGACTGAATGGCATTTTTGAAAAGGGCCGCGCCTGTGTTTTGGCCTCTCAAGATACTTTATGGTGATTTTATAAAGTCTTGTCTTTAACTTTAGCCTCCCAAACACACTGACATGGAGACTGATTATTATACACACAGGTATCTGGGTCAGTCTCTTTGTTAATTATTAACTGGATGAAGACTGTATTCATGTGTGTTAGGGTTGGAAACTGCCAACTTAAAGCTGCAGTCTGGAGTGGTCTTAGCCT
The DNA here is from genome assembly GCF_900880675.1 of Sparus aurata. Taxonomy (NCBI): domain Eukaryota; kingdom Metazoa; phylum Chordata; class Actinopteri; order Spariformes; family Sparidae; genus Sparus; species Sparus aurata. Next base: position 29,790,749 of record NC_044193.1, on the reverse strand, counting down.
GAATATTTGAATGATCCCAGGTCCCTTTTTCTTCCTTTCTGCTGCTGCAGCCCTGTCTTCAAAGCCCCTCCCCACAGAGGAGCCTGCTGTTTTTTGCTGCTTGATACAAAAGCAGAACTTGCACACATCTACAAGAGTCAGTCTGATACAACATAATTAAGTCTGATTGAATGGTTCTTGGCAAACCACCAATCACATTTATTCTTGATCAGTTTATCAAAGCAGAGCTAATTAAGTTACCTGATGAAATTCTTGAACTATTTCTCAATGCATTATATATTGCAGAAACCTAAAATATCACAATGTCAGTTTTATTCAGTATCAATTGGCACTATTTAATCCTGAGTTTTAAAATTGCTGGGTTCCTTTATATGTAAGCATGTGATGAGGAAACACATTAGGGTGTTGAAATTTGTTGACGGAAGCTGAATTCAGAGATAAGGAGCTGCTCTAACCTGGTTCACATCATACCTGACAAGTCGCACCTTTCAGGTCATGTGAAATTGCTCCTTGTCTAAACCTTGCTTTCTGGAAACTGGTGACCCCTTAAAGCTCAGTCGACCACTTCTGTTTTCACTATACGATAGATCACTAGGCTCTACAATCATATGGAATCTCTTACCACTGATATGCAGACGACAACCAACTGTCCTTTCCCCCATCCTACGACACCCACATTACAACGTGCATTACGCAATGTCTGGCAGACATCTCTGCTTGGACAACTTCGCATCACCTTAAAGGAGAACTTCGGTCGATTTAAACATGCAGCTTCATTGCTCAAGCTACCCTTGACTTGCCAGTACCGAAGACGCGAACAAATTTTGTCCAGCCATTACAGAGCATCTTAGACACCTTAGCACACAGCACTGTAGCGTGTATGACTCAAAATGAATAAAAAAGTAGTTAAAATAGTGTGTTTGTGCAAGCAGCTACTTACCTGTTTGTTGACATCCGTGTGTTCCGGTAGCTAGACCAAACTAGCATATCCACCGAGTGTGCACTTAACAGGCTTAACAGGCTATTGTAAGGCTCATGGCTCATGACAGGCTGTAACATGGACATGTACATTATGAACATAAACACGAAAATGCTGGATTACGTTTCCGTCTCTGCCAGTGAGGGAGTAAGTGCACGCTCGACGGATTGACTAGTTTGGTCAACAAACAGGTAAGTAGCTCCTTGCACAAACACACTGTTTTAACTACTTTTTTATTCAGTTTGAGTCATACACGCTACAGTGCTGTGTGCTAAGGTGTCTGCTGATGTTGCATAACTTTTGGTGTGAGATGTGGAGCATGTTAAGACGCTTAAAACACAGTGTAAAGTTCTGACCCCATGCTGTTAGCGTTCAATGCTAAATCTCTGTTCACAGAGCTCTGTAATGGCTGGACCAAATGTTTTCGCGTCTTCGGTACTGGCAAGTCAAGGGTAGCTTGAGCAATGAAGCTGCATGTTTAAATCGACCGAAGTTCTCCTTTAAGTTCAATCATCAACTCATCTTCGTCCCTTGGAAAGACTGTCCTCGCATGGACCTGTCAGTCACTGTCGAGGACGTCACGGTATCGTCTTCATCGACTGCGAGGAACCTGGGGGTAATCCGCGACAACAGTACATCCTGTACCACCAACATCACTGCTGTGGCCCAATCCTGCAGATTTTCCCTCTAAAACATTCGCAGGATCCGGTCTTTCCTCACAAAGGATGAAACTAAACTCCTGGTCTAAGCACTGGTCATCCCCTGCATGGACTACTGCAACTCGCTCTTGGCTGCCTGACTCCCAGCCTCTGTGACTAAACTGTTGCAGTGTGCCTTTTTTTCAGTCTACCCCCTCCTCCGTGACCTCCACTGGCTTTCTGTTGCAGCCCACATCCAGTTCAAGATGATGGTACTGGCCTTCAAGGCCTCTAAATACTGGTCAGACCACACGCCCCAGCGCAAGCACTAAAACTAGTGTTACTTTAAACAGAATGGAAGGAACAGCGGAAATATTTCTGAAACCTAAAGTCTTTATTAACTCAAACTGAAAGAGCTTAAACATATCAATCAACCTACATTTATAGTGTCCACAGCGAACAGGCTGACACCTGTTTCAGGTAGAATTTGACTCTTTTAAGATTAGATAAGTCAAAATAAGATAAAGAATGCTCTGACTAGGCTGAAGTAGTTTAGATTTATGACTTGAGTTGAAAGTTCTAATATCTTATACTTTAATCTGCTCCTAATTATTGATATAATATATCATAGTAGTGATTCACTCTGTATGCAGCTTATAAAAGCTGGCACAGGGTGTAATGTTTTTGATGGTAGATGAGCCCGTTTGTAAAAAGTTGTGCTGATTGATTGCAAGCTTGACATGTGATCTCTGAGATGTGCAGTGCAGAAACACCTTTAGCTGATGAAACAACAAAAAACCTGGATGTCAGAGCTTATCAGTCATTATCAATGCTGAATGCTGGATGTGAAAACCCTCTGCATGCTTGCATCCATCACGCTGACACCTGGGATGGTTTCTCTAATGAATAACATTTTCCACAGATGCCCCAAGGTGTGTTTACATGCATCTCTTCCCCTTTGTTTATCTGTTTTGTGTGTGCGTGTTACATTGCCATGTTCTACACTCTAATCAAATACTAAAGCAGCTGGTGTCAAACAACATCTGTATACACTCATTGATGCTCTAGTGCAAAATACACAGTATGGTTCAGTGTCAGGCACATTTTTCGGTTTGTTAAAATGTTTCTCAGCAGGTTTATTATTTTTTTTCTCTTGCCTCTTAGGTGTTGTTATCCTGAAAAATGTCTTGAATATTAGAGATCTTATCTTCTTGATACTGATGCCTGAGCTTGTGTATTGACTGATGAAGAGTAATAATTCATATAGACTTAAAATGATCTTTACTATTGCACAAATACAGACGAGGTAAACGTGACAGAGTGCTCCGTATGTGTAGATGTATCTAATCTTGAGTTTGAATGAGCCTTTCAAAGCTCCTCTCCCCGCTGCTGCTACATGTGTGTGATTGTTGTGCTTTATAGCCATCTCAGCACTTAAATTTGTCGGGTCTAGTGTTTAAAATATCTCACAAGCACACACTAATTGCAACAAATCTGTACAATATATGAATGGAAACTAATGCATTAACTAGTGCAAATAAAGTCATAAACAAAAATGATGACAACAGTTTGTTACACGCATGCATGCAGTACCACTAAATGTGTACAATGCATGCATGAAAATGCGCATGATGTTCTCTATGCTAGTTGGGACAGGTAAAAACCGAGTAAAGGATATGTTTACTTCAGCCCACACAGAGAGGGGATGAACACTTCTGTTACGTCTCAGATGTCAGAAGTGTCTGATGAAAAATGAGGCTCTTTAACAAATGAGTGTGTGCCTGGATGATAATGATGGCTATGGCTTGTAATTATCAACACAAACACCATTCTTTTCTGATGCAGCATAGTCTGACAGAAAGCTATTAGACAAAGATCTCGTGTAAATGGCCTACATTCCATACATGTGTGGTCTATTTAAACATGATCAACCTTAGTTATTAATTAAGACTGTGGGTAAATTGTGACTACTGAGGGTAACGTGTCGAGGCAGAGTGTTGGGAGAGGCTGTCTGGATGTCGCTTAAATCACTTGGACTGGGTTACTTCAGTGCATACCATTGTGATAAATGTCTTGATTAACAACCAAAGCAGATTTAGTGCCACAAACCGAAGCAAAGTTAAATCAATAAAGTGGTAACGTGCTGTAGAAAAGTGTCTGTAATTCTGATGATATCTTTTTAGTAAATTGATTTCATGCTGTAGGGCTTTTTCTTTTTAAGATTTTTTGGCATAGACACCTTTATTAAGCAGCAGACAGATAGGAAATATGGGAGAGAGAGGGGGATGTGACATGCAGCAGATGACCTCCTGCCGGAATTGAACCGGGGACGGCTGCGTTTATGGCATGCGCTCTAACCACTCAACCACCTGCACGCCCTGTAGGGCTTTTTCATAAATAATAAATTGTGCCTTGTGTGAAGTTTTTCCCTGTTACATTTATGTATTTATTTTTAACTTTGTATTGGCAAATACAAAAGCATGCACCAAAATGAGATTATGGAAATTTGGAAGAAGATGTAAGAATAAAATCATTCTAATTCAAAAAAATGTGTTATAGACAACAAATCAAGTTTAACCACAGCCGCATTGAACTCCAGTTACTTGAGTGAGGAACTTGTCCGAGACATTGATAGTTAAAGTCTAAAGTAGGGACAGGCAATATGAGAATATATCCACCTTATTGAGATTATTCCTGGCCAATATATTGATTATTTGATATGAGACTATATATGGTCTTAGATTTTGGATATCGTTATGATCTGACATGGCTTAACCACTTTTCTTGGTTCAAAAGTTGAAATCATTTTCTGAAGGTACCAGACTGTTTTACAAATTCCATCTTTAGTCATTATTACCACATTAGTAATGATAATGTATCAATATCTCATTTTGTTAATATTTTGTCAAAGTACCAATATTCATCCATGCAATATGGTCACAATATCAATATCGGGGTATTTGGTAAAACATATTGTGATATTTGTTTTATTGTCCAGTCTCAGCATTTATGAAGCCCAACATATTGCAATATTATATTTAAGCCATATAACCCAGTTGTTTTTGTGTTCATGGCAGGAAGATTTACATGTATGTTCTGTAAATCATGATGCCTTATCTAGGGCAGATTATTTGACCAGTAAGTGAACCCATTGTGAAATGTCATACCTGTACAGTGAGGTCAGGTGAGACTCAGCTACAGCTCTCAGTCAGTTTCCCTGTTTTTATATTCTTGAAGGGGTTGTTTGAGTAGAGTGGTGGAACCACTGGGTATAAAGTTCAGCTTTAGAAAAGAACTTCTCTACTTCTCCTCAAATGTGTTTATGAATGATATACATTCTTTTTTTACAGCCTTGTATCTTTATATTTGATACTTGAGTTTCAGTGTTGCAGTGCTGCCTTGTGTTTTATGTTTGACCAGGGTGTGTTTGATCTTATCTACAGTCCACAAGATTGCCTTTCAGCCCATTTATGTGCAGTTCTGCATGGGTACACTAGACATATGTGCACCTGCCTATACAGTGTGTGTAAATAGGTTTTCAATTTACTCTGATCCTTTTTTATATTTATGATATATTGTATTCATGCAGTAGAAAAACATTACAGGCTGATTGTGTACTGGCAAGTTTATCAGCAGCATTGTCAGTCAAGCATTGTTAATGTTTCACAGGAATTCAGAAAATCTGTTCAATCTTTTACTTGAACTGGAGCCAAGACTTTTATAGACATTTGTGTGTGTGTGTGTGTGTGTGTGTGTGTGTGTGTGTGTTTGCAGAAGGACTGGAGGAGCTGTACTCTGTTATAGCTTCAACAGAGAAAATCTTTTGTTCTTTATCACAGAATTAGCATGACATATGCACAGAAGTATTTTAAAGGTATTTTAATGATTTTAATGATCATCAGAACAAAATCTATTTTATTTCAAAATGATTAAATTGTACACACAGGGAGTATGAAAACTATAGAATCTTGATCTATATTTTCTGATGTGAGTTTTTAAAAGGCCTCATTCTTGTATACTGTATATTGCCAGCCTTGACACTACTGTTCTGGCTAGGATTTTCGCCTTTCTGTCATTAAGCTCTCTAAAACCAGATCTGACTAACTGAAAAAAGTGTTTAAAAGGCTGGATAATAGCCCTCATCACAAGCTCATATAACAACGATAATTATAGTAATATTATTATTATTATTATTAAAGATATTCAAAGAATTCTGAAATTAATTTGGAAACAACCACTGATCCAGAAAATCTTGTATTGGGATTGACATTATTTTGCATTGAGGATAATTGCCTTATTATATATCTAAGACCCAAATTTACTCAAGATTGTGATATTGTGGGAATATATTTGCCTCTTCAAGATACATACTTAAGTTTTTATCTTCCCAAGTATGAAAATATGTGTCAGTGAACACACTCACAGTTGGGCTGCACAGGGCACTTGTGTTTTTCGAACGCTAGAGATACTGTAGTCTGTTGGATGTAGAAATGCATTTTTAGACAGAGGATGCTTATGATTCCAAATGAGCCGATCCAATTTTCTCCCATCATGCCTCAACATGTTGCTGCCCCGTTGTTTTTGGAACATCTACTGGATGAAAGGTCCTCCGGTATCTCTGTATCAAACCGTATCACTCTGTGCACTGCTGATAGTGGAGCCGTTTTTTATGCAGGCACAGAAATCGCTTTATTTTTATTTCATATTCCATGTGGCTGAGCACTTTTTGAACACTAATAAACACATTTTCTGATCATTTCTTTCTGAGTAAATCACTGCTGCTAAATCTGCCTGCTTCCAGACATTATTATCTCCTTCCTTCTCCTTAGACATCTGTATGTTGAGATCTACAGTGTGTGAATTTAAAACATTTCTCTCTGTATTGTGTCAAGTTTTTGCAGTGTGGGCTCTAGTGGTTGGTTTGTAAACTCTGCTAAACCCCCTTTGCAAGCCTTCTAATTTTCGTTGTGTCCACATATTTTTTCTGTCCATCTTTCAGCTTTTCTTTACCATATTCTATCTTATTGTCTTTCTCTCTGCCCCATACTCTTGCTGTCTCTCGCATAACCCTGATGAGGCCTTTTGTTCAGATTCAATGAAGCAGAGAGAGAGAGAGTTTGAGGGACTAGGGCCAAAACATTTAAAAGTGCTGTAGTTAATGTGCTTCTGCTTACAAGTTCATTATGGCAATTTGTTTCTGGGATGTCAGCAACGTCTTCAAAATTAAACCACAACAATGGTCTTATTATTAATACAACACCATGTTTCTGTGTAGCCAGACCTGCTGTCTATGAGGAGGACTAACATTTTACCGTAGATGCTCAGGGAACACATAGAGATACCCTGGCTGAACACTTTACTATACTGGCAACTTTACTTAATAAATATTGGTGGAATTATCAGTCTACAGACAATGTTAAACATTTATCATTGTCTTCATTCCATCTAGCTATGCCAGATGGATCTTGTTACAAAGTAGGAAGAGCAGGGAAACTTGCCTAATTAAAGTGCAGGCAGCATATGAGCTGCAAGTGCTGGTGATGTTGTGGTAAAGTTGAATTTGATCTCTTTCACAGCTGTTAAGTTTAGCTGGTGCGGTTGGTATTTTATTTGCCTGCAGCTCAGAACGGTTGATGCAAGTCCCCATGATCATAGATTTAGAACTAGATACCAAATGCCATCATGGTGCCTATTTAGTCCAATTAGAATTGTTAGCTGGGTGCAAAACAGTTTTTCAGCATCCAAGTTTATTTCTTGGTTATATTGCACACTGAATATAGTCCTGTTACCACCGGCATATATCTCTATATGCCAGGTTTAAAAGTGTCCTCCTCGGGGCGCCCGGCCTGGGTCCCTTTGCTGCGTGTCACTCCCCCTCTCTCTCACCCTGTTTCCTGTCACCCTCTTCAGCTGTACTGTATAAAAAACGACATGACTGCCAGCGGGAAAAGAAATACTGCTGCCACAAATTTAAGTGTCTTTTGTAAGGAAAATAATAACAGGACATGGAGTTGTAATGTTAGTGCACTGAGCAGCATCATACTTATTTTCATTTCCTCTCCCCACATGTCACAAACAACAACAACTCTTCATGGCATCGTCCATTGGCCCAACCCTAGATCCTACTTCCACAAATGTAGCGTGCTTTCTCTGGTATTGTAGACATGTGTTGCTGGCTTCATTACAGTGGGGGAACATAAAACAGTGGAGGTGACAGTCATGGATAGGGTTCTTTATCTTAACTTGTTACCCCACAAACTAATGCAGTTAGTTAATGATATTCTGCCTTTGAATGGATTCTTTGTCACCACTGTAGGTATTCAGCTAGTTAGCTGAACATGTATTGCAGCTTACATTGGAGCAGATAATCACACTTTTCTACAACACAGTGGGCATGTGTCTTTTGTTTGCTGAATTAAAATTCAGTGGAGCAGTATGTAGTTTGGTGGAACACATTTTAATCAGTAGAGAGGTTTTAAGCATAAACAAACTAAATGAACAAACTGTGTTCCTTTTTCCTGACTGACTAAACTAAATAAACAAACTGACCTTAAAGGACAACACAATTTCAAACTGTTTTATTTTGCTTATATGTGGCGGGACCCTGCCACCTTTCTGGCTTCAAAGATCATTCTGGGGACTTATTTTCCTGTATTATCACCTCATTAATATTGTAAATGTAAAAATTCGGAATTTCTTTCTTTCTTTATATAACAAAAAACACATGGATGCTGGTTCTTTAAAGCATGTGCTTATTTCTTATAAAAAAGCATCAAAAACACTTTGGATACCTATGAAGCCTGAACTCCTTGAATCCAGTGAACTTCAGCTTGAAGCTATTAAGCTAAGCTAGCTCATACCCCTCAACTAATCATTACTCACTTTTAAATGACATGATGTGATTACAATTAGATGTTCTCACTGGATTTTTTCACATGATTATAGCTTCACATTTAAAGTTGGTAGCACACTAAGTAGGATAACAATTCATGATTAAAATAAAATAAAAATATTATATTTTGTTTCTACCCTCCTCTCGCAGCTCTCAGTGTGTTTGGACAGGAGCTCCCGTCAGGCCCTCATGGCTGCACGGAGGGAAGCTGTTACCCTGCGACAGGAAACCTTCTAATTGGACGGGGTGTCAACCTATCTGCCACCTCTACTTGCGGCCTGACCGAGCCTGAGCACTACTGCATTGTCAGCCATCTGCAGGTCAGGACTCACATTAACACACATTCAAGATGAGGTACCATAAGTTACACTTTCAGTGTCCACAGTCCACATTTAATCTATGAGCGCCAGCAACTGATAATATTGGCTGATTTAGGGCTGGGCGATTAATTGAATTTCAATTTCGATTTCGATTTTGCCTTCCCTCGATCATGAAAACAAGATAATTGTAATAAAACGATCATTCTGCTGCACGCCGTGTCTTATGTGGTAAATGTGGCGAACCCTTCCATCTCCACCTGTGCACTCCGCCCTGGCCCCGGCTGAAATTTTTCGCTTTCAGCCACGCCGGTGCGTATTGCCGGTGCGTATTGCCGGTGCGTGTTTTGAAAAAACGTGCAGAAGAAGGTGGTAGAAGATGGCAGAAATGCAGCCTTTGGTCGGGAAGAAAGGTAAAGCGAATTCTGTGGTGTGAAAACACTTCGGTTTCAAGGAGTCTGACTCGGAACAAACAGATATTGTGCAAGATATGTCTCGTGACCGTGTCTGCACCTCAAGGGAACTCGACCAATTTATTCGACTCGACTCCTGCCACCGCCACACAGTCCTCAATTAAGGACACACTTCACAATGCCACCGCATATCCACCCAGCTCCCACAGGCATAAAGAAATAACGGATGCCGTCACATACATGATTGCCAAAGACATGTGCCCTATCAACACCGTTAGGGACTCAGGGTTCAATAAACTGTTTAACACATTGGACAAGCGGTATGTGTTACCATCACGTCACCATTTCAGCAGAATTGCGCTGCCTGCCTTTTATGACGAATGTTGCGGAAAAGTTGTAAGAGAAGTGTCAACAGCATTATATTTTGCCACCACTACGGACCTATGGTCGAGCCGCACCGGGATAGTGTTTATTTTTTTATTTTTTACATATTATTTCATTAATTTTATTGATATATTTTTCTCTTATTTATTTGCATTTTTCTTGTTTTTCAGGTCAAACTTATCGTGTTAAAAGAAATACCAGAGTTCAAAGTTCAATAAGTGCTTGTTCTCAAATCAATGAATAACCGTCTTTAATAATCGTGATTACAATATCAATCAAAATAATCGTGATTATGATTTTTGCCATAATCGAGCAGCCCTCGACTGATTTTGATTTTCCCGTTAGAGTGTCTTGCTAATCATAGGCTAATCATACCTCTTTCACTTTCTAGTGCACTTTTACTTGCTGTAATTTTCATTGATTATTCCACATTTAGCATTTTAATCGCTGCTACAATAAAAGCCCAATTTTCCTTGTGTTTGAAAGTTTTTCATGTACTTTCTGTTCAGCGCTCCCACCTGCCTGTTTGGTCTCTCAGCACCCTGCAACAAGCCCCTTTTCAATGTGTGGCACCCTGTAGTCAATGCAAGGAAAAATGGGATGGCTTGTTTGTTCTCTAATTCATGCATTCATCCATCTTCATCCCTCAGTCTCCACCTTTCCATCTTCATTTGTTCATCTGTTCGTCTGTTTGTCTATTGCTCGGTTTCCATGAGCAGGTCCCCCTGGCGCTTTCAGTATCAGGCCCCAGGTGTAGACACACAAGTCAGCCACACCTTAGTCATACACACACTCTCTGTCTCTCACTGTTTTCACCTTGAATGACTCAGTGATAAAAGTGTCAGTTGAGGCCAGTGATTACCAGTCAAAGTTGACCACAAGAGAGGAAACACGTCATTTCTATTTTATTTTATTTTTTTAAAGCTTGGCCGATATGATTTTGAAATTGATTTAGTGCATAGAAGGCTGCTGTATGCATGTTGTTTAACAGCTCAATCAAAGTAGCGTTCCTTAAAGCTGGTTATCAGTAAACTCGGGGTGCAGAAAATGGGATCAGAGTTTGTTAGAGCAGAGTTTGTTTACAACCTCTAATTATGCAGTCTTTGTTGTTTTAACATGATGTTCCATGTCAGCCGTCTCTTAAAAGACCTCTCAGGGCTCTCACCAAGGAGTTCATGCAGTCACTGGAATATGTTGCAATCTGCAAGTGGCTGATCCTTCTCAGACACAGTGTAAAACTCCCACACCACCTACTTTTGTTTGAAAACAAAAACACTTTGTCAGAGATGTGAAGAGATTAATGCACAGTCTGCAGTGAGCCGGGGCTGGACATGGTGTGTACCCAGTGCAGATTGAATGCGGTGTGACAGATTAACAGCGCCTACTGACATCAGTGAATTCCACCTTATTTGCCCAAATGCCCATGTTACTCAACACACGCATATTGTCCTATACCGTTGTTAGGCGAATAAAATGGTGCATCTCTCCTGATTAACAGTTAGACAGCTTTAATTGAGACAACATTTAGACATGTGTGCTGCTGTAATATACAGTAAATGGCTGCAGAAAGCAATTTCACTCAAAGAATGAAGCAAAATGTTTTTAGGCCCCACCCACTTCCAGCATGAATCCACACATTATTTTGCGATATTTTGTGTAATAAACCGACACAGATACAGCTATACATAGAGATTGTAACTTTGTTTTACACCCTTAGTTCACACTTGTGTGATGACCAACATCCTGTCTAGTCTCTCCTTCACCTCTACAGTATGCAGTTCTTGCTTTTCTAACTCATCTAACTTTCTGAAATGAACCCAGATGTGTTCAATGTCACACTGACCTCCATTCCTCATGTGTTTTCATGCAACTACATGTATGTGCTTGTGCTTTCATTGCCTCAGGGCAGGAAAATCAAACAGTGTCAATTTCCAGGTGAACATGATTGACATTCTCTGATGGTGAGAGGCCCTCTGTTACAATGAGGGGCGGGATATGGTGACAACTTGTTGTGCCATAAATCCAGGTGCTGGTCTGTTAGAGGCCCACACTGAACATTTGTCTCACAGCTTTTAAATGTCCACAAGCTCATCAATCATTTGTGTTTGACATCCTTCTTCTTTTTTGTTCCTTGTGAGATCAGATTGCATGTTTTTTATGGAAGGAAAAGCAGTGTTTTTAGGTAGCTACTGCAGAGTCGATTGCATTGAAGACATTTAAAAGGCCCCTCATTTGTTTCCTTACACCCACCTGGAAGAGTGAAACTAAAGTGTAACATTAGGCAAGCGTCAATGGCAAGAGAAGTAAAAAGAAAAGGGAAGAAAAATGGGATGGTAAATGATGAAAAAGAAATGGATGTTGCAGAGGTAGTCAGAGACATGGGATCAACAGAGACAACAGATACTGTTGTAACGGCAGGGAAATCAGTTCAACAGTTGTAACTAATTCTCTTTTTACATTGGAAAAATTATCCACTAAGAGCCACTGACACGTGTTTTTGTCATCACTGGGGAAGGACACAATCGCTATTTATTCCCGTGTCAAATGACTCTGTAGATGGAAAGTGACTGAAAAACACCCGGTTGCACCCGCAAATTTTCGCCCCTTTCGACCTTGATAATATGAAACGCTTTGAAGTTGAAGGAAGGATGCTTCTTCAGACGGTGTTGAGTTTTTACAGAGTCTGAAGTAAAAGATATTAAAAGGGAACAACCGTAACATTGTCACTGGCCTCCATGCTGCTTTCTACTGTTCCCAATTTTCTACTGCATTGTGACATTAAACATGAAACTACCAGGAAAAAAACAGAAAGGTAAACCCATCTACTTTCATAGGAAATTAGTCAATCGCCTACTTTTAGCAGGTATACCTGCTTTGAAAATAAAACAACCTTTATATACATGCTAATTTTAGTGTGAAAATGGTATGAGGTGAAAAGGAAACTGAATGAGGGAGGTGGGGTTCACTTTTTCTTTAAGGCCACCATTGGGGTGTGACAAAGACATTTTCGAATCAACATCAGACTTACTTCAGTGCATTGTTGGAGCAGAAAGCCTTATAGTTGTACTGAGCAGGCTTGACTAATGGGCGATAAATAAGAGCTCAGTGGAGGGAGGGAGGGTCTGCAAGCCACACAAGTTTAGACCAGACCAGAAGTACCAGATGAAGCTTTAACAATTTCAAAGTAAGAGAAGATTCATATAAATGTTATTTTACTTGTATGAACACCAAAAACATGAACTTAAACTTTTTTCTTTACAGAAATGCTTTTCTTGCTCATAGACCTCAATTACTGTAAACACTAAGAAGCAGTAGTGAATACCCAGTGCTGTCACAGAAAGGCTCTCTAATGAGGACACTGTGTTAGGATGGATGGGCCACAGAGAAGAATGCCATTTCAGCTGCCGGGGTCTGAGCTGAGAGTTTTGGCGATTTTTGTTGGGATTAGGGAGGGGGGGTGAAGAAGGCAAGCATGCATGTAAAAAACACACAGTCACTCACACGTACCCATGTACAAGTGGGCGTGTGTGCACATGTGGTCATGCACGCATCCATAAAGACACACCACTTCCAGCACACTTTAGGCATTCCTTTTCAGTTCTCTCAGGTCTATTTAACAGCCATGTTCTTGTTAGCAGCTTAATCACCCATGACAACAACCTAATTAAGAAACGCTGCCCTGGAATCCACTGTTTCTCTCGAAAAACGTACCCTCCTCTGCCTGTTTACCCCCTTGCTCCCCTCTTCATGGCCCCCTCTCAAATGTACCCCCTTTGACCCTATCTCAGCCCCTTTCTCGCACTCAGCAGGCCCCTGCCTTTGTCCTTCACCCCTGCTGAGCTGTGTGAGACCCCTCTCTACTGCATACCCACTTCTCTCACCTGCACCATCCTTACTCTAGCCACCCTTTCTAGCTTTTCTAGTACACTCCTTCATTCAAGTTCTTGCTCTTGGCCTTGGTCCCCACATTCATGTATGTTTCCCATGCCCTTTGACTCCAAACCCTTCCTTCTCTCCCTCTGCCTTCTACTTTGTCACATTGAAGGCATTTTCCCTCCATTCTTCGCTCGTCCTCCTCTTCCGTTAATGTCAGTGCCACACAGGGTCCCTTATAATCTCCCTAATCATTGATGCTGTGGATGCAACATTTACGTCAGTCTGTATGCCCTCTGTGTACCCATAAGCACACACAGAGGTCTTGACATTTTATTCCGTTGTTGCATGGTTCTTGTATCTTTCTTTTTTGACAAAACTCTCAAAGCAGGAAAAGCACAGGTGTGAGCAATGTCTTCAATGATAGCTCAATCCAGTTAAGTGTTCTGTTTGCCAGAGAATTTAACCTGCTGACTGGCGACTCGCTGGCATCTCTTTTAATGCCACGATGAGAATGAGAAAGCTGTTTTAATGCACGATATTTACATTCTGCTGCTAAGGGTCTCCCAATCTCATCAAAATAAAAGATGTTTGCTGGGTGTTGTGATGGGAGGGCCTGGCAGAATGGAGGGAGGAGATGAGAGTCAGGTGAAGAGTCAGACCTTTTGGAGGAATAAAGACCCAGAGTTACATCGGATTCTAATCTTCAGCTTTCACTTTTTATAATTATCAACCTGCCTGCAGCAGTGACTAATGGAGGTTACCTCCATTGTCGGGTATGTATGTACAGGATTGTTGACTGGAGCGAGAGGGGAAATGTACTTTAATTCATGTACATAACATTACACAGAGGAGAGGGGAAAAGAAGAGATACACACACAAGTAAACTTGTTGCTCTGCAGGTTACAGGCTTAGCACACGGGATGCTTGTGTGCTGAGTGTTGACTGCGTTGCTGAGCTGCTGTTGCTCGCTCACGTGTTTGTGTTTACACAGGGTTTAACTTTAATAGTTATCGATAAATATGACTTGATTTTCCTTTACCCTGCTGAAAGAGCAAGAGAGCCAGATGGGGAATGAGAAGGGGCAAGGGAGAGGAAGTGAAAGTGAAAGAAAGAGAGTGCACAGGAAAGAAACCCTCACTTGTTTTGTGTATACTCTTCATGTCTGTGGCATATTCTACGCATAAAGACATCAAAACTGTTATGAAATTCTGGCATGATGTCCATATGATTGTCTGCAGGTCATTTTCAGGTCGAGTGTCGCAGTAAAAATAGGCGAGACACGGAATTTCTAGATGACGCGAGGATACAGCCAAACTTGACATGTGCGTGAGAAGCTTGTTGCAGGCATTCAGTCTGAACGCACTAACCTGTTAACATGAATGCCAAAATGAAATTCAGTTGCACGCATCCTGTGTCCAGCCTGTCGCCAGCCTTTTAAAGTAATCTGTTCGAGACAAATAAACACTCAAAATCACATGAATGATATAGGGCAAAAAGCTCAGAGAGCTCTAGACTCTTCACACCTGCCACTGTCTCTCTGCCTCTCCTCTCCTCTCTTCCTCCACTTCTTTGCTTTCTTGCTTTCTTTGCTCTCCTGACCATTTTTCCTTTTTAATCTTTTGACCCTGTGGAGGCACAATCCAGTTCCCTCTGGCTTTTGTCCCATTCACACTGGTATTGGCACACCACTGCACATTATTTCAGCCTGACAGATGAAAGCTTTCCTTCATCCGAGGAAACAGCTCTATCATAGGGGCTGGATGGAACAACACTGTACAAAATGCACATGACACAACCTGTGTAGACAAAGTTTAATGAAGCAATATCTTACTGATTAATCCATTTCAGAATACTCACTGTACATGTAAGTGTTTGTTTGGATTCACAGCAAGTTGTTTTAAATGTTTACCATGAAGTGCAACATCCGCAGGTGGTTTATTATGTTTTGGTACAAATCTAAATGTCCTTCAATTATAAAACCTGAATGTCTGCCAGTTTTTTATTTTTTTTATTTTTTATCACAACTCAAGTGTTTCAATTATGTTTTCATCACCATATCTGAGGAAAACGTTCTGAGCCCTCAACTTTACTCTCAAAGAGTAAATGTGTGTTTTCTGCCTTGACAGGAGTCAGACAAGTGTTTCGAGTGTAACTCCCAGCATCGTTACGACCACTACCACAGAAACAGCCACCGCATCGAAAACGTCATCTACCTCATGGACCGCAATGGAAACCACACCTGGTGGCAGTCTGTCAATGGTTTGTGGGCATTAAGAGTTGTGTATTTACTCCATAACAGTACAAAAGTAGATGCACTTAGCTGACTGCCTCTGTCCTCGTACATGTATGAGAGTATATTTGTGCAAGGACTGTGTTTGTTCTTGTTGCGTTGTTTCTGATGGTAACAAACGTATACATTTTGCTGGGATTTTACAAAATCCTTAACTGTAAATCTAATTCCAAATACTCGAGAATGCTGTTGAGATACTGATAGAAGAAAAAGAGAAAAAATAGTAATGTAATCACGATGTTGAAGGAGAGACAATAATGCACAGAAAGAAATGTAAAGGTCTCCCTTAGTTAAACAGTCTGGCCGATTTTGACTTCAGGAAACTAAACTTACACATGAGATGTGTTGTTCGGATGCTGAGTGATAGTTACTTCCTCCACAGGACAGGAGAATGTCAGCATCAGACTGAACCTGGAGGCTGAATTCCACTTCACACATCTCATTATGAAATTCAAGGTATGCACCTATGTGGGTTTCAGTGTGTATGAGTGTGTTTGTGGTCCTTTGTTGACTACACTGTGTGTGCTTAAGCATGTCATGGTGCATACTTGTCTAGGTTTGTGTTTGTTGTGTACACTCAGAAATTTGACAGCTGCATTCCATCAGGCTCAAATCCATTATCCTGTTAGTAAAGCAAACACACGATCCAGATAAATCAATCTTGGACAGCTATTTTATGTAGTTCATGAATAATTAAATTACCTGTGTTATATTTATACTTACAGTAAAAGCCTCACTATAATCCCCATGTGCTGTTTCTAAACAGTAAAATCACATCATAACACCAAAATACTCGGAGTGTGTGCAGATGACATTGAACAGACTCTGATTCTCTCTTTCCCTCCTCAGACTTTCAGGCCTGCAGCTATGATCATCGAGCGCTCGGCTGATTTTGGACGCACATGGCGCCCCTACCGCTATTTTGCCTCAAACTGTACCAGGACTTTTCCCAGCATTCCCGCCAATGGCCTGCACCACATCAATGATGTAATCTGTGAGGAGCGTTACTCCGACATCGAACCATCCACTAATGGAGAGGTAAGAAGTAGAAGAGGGGCTGTGTATAAGGAACACTCATACAATAACTAAGCTGCTATATAAAGATCATTTCAGAAGGTAAATATAAATGGTTTAAAACACAGACATACATTTAAAGAATAATTTGTATGGAGATGACTGTCCTCCTCATATGAATTGGAATGCGTTTTGTATTCATCAACTGAAGCTCTGATAAATCTTTTACCTGCTCTTCAAGGTCATTTATAAAGTTTTGGATCCTGCTATTCATGTGAAAGATCCCTACAGCTTGGACATCCAAGGTAAGTGATGACTTTGAACTTGGAATAGGGACCATTAACACTGTCAATATGCTTAACTGTGCTCATCAGAGGTTTAAAACAGGAAATGTCAAGTACTGGTTTGTAATCTGTAATCACTTCTGCTCATGAAAGTTCATGATTTTTACATCTGTCTCTGCCAATTCTCTTAATTGGACTACTACACACTACCTCACACCCAGAGTTTCTTTGCCTTTACATCTATAATTATAATTTTTGTAATATAAAACAATGAAGTAAGTACAAACTTAAGGCATTCAGTTTTGTCATGGAAACAAATTAAACATCCCTTACAGAGCTTCTGCGCATCACCAACCTGCGCATCAACTTTACCAAGCTGAACACTCTGGGAGATGACCTACTCGACCGGCGCTTTGATGTCCTGCAGAAATATTACTACGCCATCTATGAACTGGTGGTCAGAGGGAGCTGCTTCTGTTACGGACACGCCTCAGAGTGCGCCCCAGTGCCCAGCGTCGACACTCGGGAGAACGGCATGGTTAGCTAGCGAATGTCATCACACAAAAGTCATTCTATTGTTAACTCTTTTGTAAACTAATAGAATAAGGACGCAGTATTTCACCATCATTAATGACACTATCAACACTGACCTTGTTCTTTATAATTTTTTTGCATTGTGATTGGCCAGATCCATGGTCGCTGTGTGTGCAAACATAATACAGAAGGCCTAAACTGTGAGCGCTGCAGAGATTTTCACAATGACCTGCCATGGAGACCAGCAGAGGCAGATAACCCACACACCTGCAGGGGTGGGGACACACAGACAAAAGCACACACAAACAAACATGCATGTTACAAACTCTGTCTCACAAAATTCTGATATGAGAATTAACTCAACTGCAGATTAGGGGTGATGCTATTCATCTTTGCTGCACTCACTTACTACACTAGCGGCAAAGTTTTTTTTAAGGCCGAGAAATATTAAATCATGCTTTATATGAGACCATTGTTGCACACATGTATTGTTCCTAAGCATCCAATTAGTCTTTATTTATTCAATTTCAACTTGCTTGTTTCTCCAGAGTGTAACTGTAACGGCCACTCAAACCAGTGTCACTTCGACATGGCGGTGTATTTGGCCACTGGAAATGTCAGCGGAGGAGTGTGTGACGACTGTCTGCATAACTCTATGGGACGCAACTGTGAGATGTGCAAACCTTTCTACTATCAAGACCATGTCAGGGATATCAGGGACCCACAAGTCTGTGTTGGTGAGTCATTTGTTATTTGAACAAAATGTTTTAAGGCATGATGAACAATGGCATCTAATTTAAGGTCAGCTCTGCGTGTGGGCCTCAAGGACGTTCTTATTTCAACAGACTAAACAACCCCGCAACGATCAGCCTTAGGAAAATACCAAAATCCTTAATGCTGCTTTTGAAACAAAATAAATCCCACTTTTGCAGATGTTATGTGCATCATAAAGTTAAAACCGTCTGAAAATAATTTCCTCATCACTCTATTCTAACTCATATAATCAGGTCTCCCTTTTCTGTCCTTTTGTTCTTGCCTCACCCTCTTTTCCTCTTGACTTACAATCTCCATTTGACATCTGACCTGCAGCCTGCGACTGTGACCCAGTCGGCTCATTGGAGGGAGGAGTGTGTGACAGTCACACTGACCTGGACATGGGAATGATCGCAGGACAGTGTCGCTGCAAATCCAATGTCAAGGGCACACGCTGTGACGACTGCAAAGAGGGTTATTACGGACTCAGCCAGAACGACCAGCTGGGTTGTCAGCGTACGTTTTTGACCTTGTCTGCAACTGAAAATACTTCATGTTTGAACCAGGCCTTTTTTGGAATATAAAACCACATAATCTAAATTTGAGATATGTAAATAGCACATCAGGCACTATTGTATTCTTTGTGTGTTTTTATCAGCTTGCAACTGTGACCCTCGCGGCATCATTATGATGGGAGCTCCTTGCGACCAGATCAGTGGGGACTGCTCCTGCAAAAGATATGTCACTGGTCGCTACTGCAACCAGTGTCTGGTTAGTAACAACTGTTATAGAATGTGTTGCTTAAAGGAAGAAGAAAATCAAATAAAAGACAAAGTTAGGCTATTTGGCTGTTAAATATTGCAATGTTTTTCATCATTTTATGATTTGTTGCGCGATTCAAAGCAGTTGTGTTGACTTGAACTGTTTTACCTTGTCATGACATACCCTTTAAGTATGGACTTTATTGAGTTTTAATAATGGGAGTTGGTCCTCATCAGCCAAGGAAAGCAGTTAATTATCTTGGTTGCATTAATATGAACATATTGCAACCACTGCAAAAAAGCTGCACAGGACAACGGAGCTTCAGATAGAGAGCAGACATTAAAAGCTAAACACTAGACATTTCACCATGCATTCTGGTTTTGAGGGTTATTTCCATCCCTGCAGCCTGAATACTGGGGGCTCAGTAACGACCTGGCCGGCTGCAGACCATGCGACTGTGATTTCGGTGGAGCCTTCAACAACAGGTAAAGATTTTCACAAATTTTAAACATCTGAATCTTTAAACATCAGCTGTTTAAAATGTGACTAATTTATTCAGGCACAAAAGTAGAAAATCAATAAATCATGAACGAGGCTGTGAATCATTCAGTCTGTGTCACAAAGGGAGCAAGAGAGAAAGAAGAAAAAGTCAGGATAGACTACAATTGAACCTTTGCCTTTGCTGTTACTTTAGGTGCATGATGGAGAACGGACAGTGTGACTGCAGGAGACATCTGATTGGTCGACAGTGTTCAGAGGTCCAGCCTGGGTATTTCTGTGCCCCGTTGGACTACTACAAATATGAGGCTGAAGATGCCACTCGACATTCCCCTGCTGAGTCTGCACTACCGGTGAGCACATTAACACAGTATGATTCAACGTAAATCACTAAGTCACATCCCAGGTCACTATAATGTAATCCAGACTGATGATAATGTCCAACAAAAGAGTGTAAGTGGCAGCATTGGTGAAGGGTTGTTGCCACAGGGGACTGGGGAGAAGGTGAAGTAGCAACATGGTAACAACATGGTTGAAGATAGCAGCGCTTGACTTTGGACAAAACACAGAAATATCAGATTTTGATTGGGTTTATTTTAGCCAATACCAATTCATTAATTGGTATCGGGACATCTCTAGCCGTAATTATTTCTTGGCACAGAGCAGAAACTCCTGCGAGAAGTCATCATGAAGTGCACTGAACATTTGATCAGCTAGTTGCATCCTTGATTTTTTTTTAAGTCCTTGTGGCAGTGTTAATATCTATCACATATCCTTGGGTTATGTGTCCTTGTACAGTGAAGTGTATGATCTGGCCTCCACAGGAGGTAAGCAAAAAAGAAAACATTAATAAAACATCAATCACAGAAGGTCTAATCCTCTGTATTTCGTACACACTGTGCAGTCTCAGATCAAAAGTTAAGTCTTGGATAATGTTATGACTGAAACAGAAGGAGATTTCATGTCACTCTGACTCCACCAAGGTTGTCTTTGTGGGGGGATTTGGAAGGGTGCGCTTGTTGGGATTCTGGATTTAGATGCAATGGTGATGAAGCTCAGAGAGGTGTCATTATCATCTCTTATCCCTCTACCAACAGCCACGACTAAGACCATTGTTTTTTTTAAACTCCTGAACATTGCTGTTTCTCTACTTTATAATTTAAAACGTAAGCAAAATCAGAAATCACAAATACCATCTAGGATTAGACTAACAAATAAACAAACAGTTATTTTTGTAATTTTTATTTTTTCTTTCTTTTTGGGGGGAACAGGACAGGAAACAGGATGATAAGGGGGGTACGACATGCACAGATCTGATGCCAGATTTGAACTGCTTAGTTTGTTGTTATGTGGCATGCATTGTAACCATTCAGCTGCCAACAGGTTCCCTATTCTCTTTTAGAAATATAATTTTACATTGTGCTGTTACGTAAAAGATTTTCGCTTTGTCTATAATATACCCTACAGAGAGAGAGTCATAGGGAGTTGGCATCCCTCTCACTCAAGAAAAGAAGAAAATTGTTTTAATAAACTCTTCAGTGACTTCCGTCCTTGCTATAGAAGTCTGAGAGATTTTTTAGTTAAAGGTGCAATTTGCAAGATATGGCCAGAATTGTAGTTTGAAATATTAAAACAACATTATGTGGCAAGAGGCAACAGTCTGATAGCCTTTGTGGTTTCAGCCCGGAGATGTATACAAGGGTAGATGATGCAAACAAGTGGTAGTTGTGGCGAGATGTGAATGTAGTGTCAGGCGGGACATGTAATGCCACATTTAGCAGCTAGACAGCTGCAGTGACAGGCCTGTTCCTGCTGTCACTGGCTCATGTTACCCACTTTTTAGTCTCCTATCTACCCTACATCACATTCTCTTTCCTCATATCCTTCATCTTTGTCTCTCACATTCTTTACTGTCTCTGCCCCTCTCCTTCACTTCCCCTCCCCTCCACCCTCCTCTGTCCTCTGTACTCTAAAGAGACCCCCTACCCCCTCTACTTCCCCTTGGGCAAGCTCAGACACTTCATACTTACAACATCACTGCAACAGGAATGTGTAAAAAATACAAAGATTGACTTAAGAATGTTTTGAGGAAAAAAAGGAAACCAACCAAGCAAGAGGAGATAAGTTTTTGACAAATAAAGCAATGTCTGTAGGGGTTGAACTGTTTAACTGTAGCTGGATGGAAATTATGTGTACATGCTGAAGGACAAAAAGAGGTTCAGAATATGCAGGTACAGTTAAAGTCTGGCATTTCTGTGCAGAATTCAAACTCCACAGCTGAAGTGACCCATAAAAACAGCAGACAGTAGCACTGATACTGACCTGTCACAACCGATTATTACGCCGCAGCACCCACACTTACTAACATGTACGACACTCACAGAGGAGAACATTCTCTCAGCTTCAAATCCTTTGTTCATTTCAGTCATGCTTCGACAATTTGACCACACACCACAACTCTTTCTGCTCTGTCTTCTCATTTTAGCATTTGGACCGAGAAGCTGTGTAGGATGAACCCCTGCAGATTGTAAGAAGTGTTGCTGTGAAAAGTGTTATGTGTGATCAACGCAAGCATGAACAAGTTCTCCTCTCCTCTCCTCTCCTCTCCTCTCCTCTCCTCTCCTCTCCTCCTTCTCCTTCTCCCTCTCCTCTCCTCTCAGGGCAAAGTACGTCCTCAGGCAGAGACTGACTGTGTCCAGCACCTCAGCAACCAGCTGCGGAGGCACAGGCGTCACCGCCGTGTTACAAATTCGCAGCAACATCGAGCAGCACTGAGACGTATCCGCCAACTTCAACAAACAGTAGGATATTTACTTTGTTTGATTCACATATTTTATTTATGGTTTGACAAAAAGAATCCCAATGGTCAGCCTGTTAAAGTGAGAACACATATTTCTGTCATATTTGTACAATTGTAAACTCTGTCATGGCCATGCCAAGTCAGGCCATTGGACAAAAAAAATGTATGGTTCTTAACTTTTGGGCATGTGAACCTTACAATATGTCTTCTTGTGACCCCTCATTACAGATTATGGCTTTGTTGTGTCATTAGTGTGTTGTCATGGTGGTCAAAAAATGTCCTGAAATGGATAAAGTCCAGTATTTCAATTATTTGGAGGATATTTGGTGGCCCGAAGAGGTGAAAAGCATCCAGCTTTTCACTTCTTTTAAGCCTGTTAAGTGACTTGACAAGATGAAAATACATGGTATTTCGCATGATTTAAAACAACATTATGTAGAAACCCCCCACAGTCTGAGTGCAACACCACTGTTATAAATATGTTACGCGTTGAAAACTTAAATCTTGAAGTAAACATGTCTGTATGTAACACTGTGACCCTCCCCTCTCACTGAAGTGACACAAGACAGAAGTGATGGGGGTGCAGAGTGGCAGTACTGACCCCTAAGGTTTACGTCGGGACCAGCCCAATAGCTAACATAAACAGACATGTAGTACAGTTTACTCACAAGGGTTTCTTTGTAAATGCCATAGCAACGGGTTGAACGAAGTATCCATTCTGGTCATTAAAGTGAACTGAATCTGTCAGCAGCAGTTTTAAGGGTTCCTGTTTGGTTATCATTTCAAGCATCAAATAAAACCTAACTGCAACAATAGTCCACATGCCTGTACAATATTCTCAAAGCTATATTCTTGAGCTGTAAAAAAGACCTGGGTATACATAGGACTGCAGGGATATTTGATGAATACTATGCAGGATTTGGTGGTTACTGTTTATAAACACATCATTCAGAGGTGATTTATTCATAGTTTAGGATGTTACGGAGAAAGATAATCTGCTGAGTCTCATTCCCAGGTCTTCAAATACTGATACTTACCCAAACACAGCAAAATAGTAAGCAGTATTGTCCTGTTGTGGCTGGTAAAGATGGAGCTACTTTGAACTATTTGAGCAACTTTAAAGTGGGGAACAAATGGGTAGGGAATGAGGATGTATCAAAAGTTCTACTACAATTTGTATTCATATTTTTTTTACTCTATTCTCCCTTATCTAAGATTTTGATGAAACGTTAAATAATTTAAATTGACTTGGCCCTGAATAGTTATTCTAATGAAAACATCCTGGAAGTTCAATGTTTGAAATAACTCTTTGGTGTGACCATTAACATCTCTGTACCTAGTAACTAGAGCTGTCGGATAAATGTGGTTGAATCGCACTTAAATGTGATGGAAGAGGTAGAAAGTCGTAAAATGAAAATAATCACGTAAAGGCACAAAATTGTATTATTTTATTTAAGTACAGTACATGCGTAAATACATTTACTTTGTTACTTACTTAACAAGACTGAGTCAAGATTGTCATATAAGACATCCAAGATGTTGCATCAGGGTGATGGAATGAAAGTTTTTAAAATTTTAGAATCCATAGTGGTGATCAGGATTATTCTATAATTCATTGAGCAACTCTCGTCTTTGTAAAAGCTGCTTTATCAGACTGCATTCCAGGAACGTGCTGTATAGTACAGAGCACACACAGCTGTCATCCTGACGAAAGTGAAAAGTTAGCTCAGTGAGGGTATACAGAGGTTGTTGAAGTGTAGTATAAAGTAGAAACAGTTCAGAGAGACACTGACTCTTTGATAATGTGTCTGTGTGTCTCAGCCGGATGTGACAACCGTTCATAGAGGACACACTCCCAGCCACATGGTGTCGTGGACAGGTCCTGGTTTTGCCCGCGTCAAAGATGGTGCCGGCCTGGTGTTCACCATCGACAACATCCCCTATGCCATGGAGTATGACATCATGATCCGCTATGAACCTGAGGTATATGACCGTGACCGACGTCAAACACCTAATTAATGGAGACCTTTGAACTAAGCCGTGTGTGTGTGTGTGTGTAGTCCACAGAGGATTGGGAGGCTGTAGTTAGTATCACATCTGTACTACTGCCATCCAGCCTCCGGTGTGGAAACCTTCTACCAACCGAACAGCTCTACACAGTGACCCTTCCGCACCGCAACAGGTACCGACTCTTACATACAATATGCGATTGTGTTAGAGAGAGGCCATTGTATCCAGTATGTTTGTTTAGTTCACTAACCGATTTGTTCAAGTATTTTAGGTGTTGGTATGGTTTTATAGCTGCGGAGGAATTGCATCATTACAATGTTATCACTTCAACCTGCCCTGGCCTGTCTGCTCTGTATGAGTCAGGCCTGTATTTGTATTCTTATTTCACTGTACCCTGTGGTACTGTTTACCATTGATCTACTGATAGGAGGACACACATTCCAGACAGCCTGTGTAAGGATCAGCTGCAGTGATATGAAAGGAGGCCAGCAAAGAAAGCAGCTTTGTGTTCTGAGGTTTAGATATGGAAACATCTGAAGACCTGTTTGGTACGAGCAAAGAGCGGTACAGTCGGGCAGAGGTTGTATATTAACTCTAGGGTCACTGAGTTGTCCCTGGCTTTTGAGAGCCAATTGGCTCTTTCTTTTCATGTATCTTTGCTAACATCGTGGACCGAGCTATTATGATAAATTAATCATCCACAATTGTAGCCAATTATTTTGCCTTTCCAGCAGTGTATGTATGGGAAGTTGGGCTGAATTGGAGCTACAGTATTTCAATATCACAGACTGCTTTAGTCTGACAGAGAGCAGTTTTTGCAATGAGAGGCATCTTTTACTAGCTGTTTTTATAAACACAACTGAACGCAGAAGAAAATTTATGATAAACGATATGTTTTGAATGATAGAAAAAGGTTCTTATAGTCAAAAGAGAAAAGATTTATCTGAGGCTATTGTAATGAAACATTATTACCATCAGTATCTAAACATTGCCATTGATGACAGAGACTATCATGATCATGTGAGCATGCTGATCTTGGTTTGCCTGAGCACAGCTTCACAGAGCCACTAGCATGAACAAGTGCTACGGTCTCACAAAAATTGACACATTAGACAGATTACTGCAGATTAGACTAGATTAAGTGCTAATTATCCACGTAGGAAGCAAAAATAGGATAAAAACCAGGGAAAGACTAACACCAAAACTGTTTAGTTTCAACTAGCTGAATAGCTTTTCAGAGTCTGAAGTCATCTGGAACTAAGAGGTCAGACCCTGCCCGGATCTGGCTGTCTCAGCCTTCCGCTCTCTTCTGTTGGTCTGTCAGCCAAAACCAATTAGCAGAGTGAGCTCAAAACAAGCACACCAAAGGCAGGTAAAGAGTGAGTCACAGCGCCCCTGATGAACAGCGTTTCCCTTAAAAACAGACAAGTCAGGCATGGTAGTAGGAAATGTCATCGGCAACACATACCAATAACCATGAGCGGTAATAACGATCAATAAATACACTTAACTTTTTAAGTAATGAAAACTATAATATTACATGCTTGAACAGCATAGTTTTACTAAAACTAAAAAGGCTCATTCAGAATCATCAGTCCACTTCCTCTTTGGATGTACTATGTATGTACTCTTTCCATGTCATTATTAATAATAGATCTTTAATTGTAAAGCACTTTTAAAGAGATTTGAAGACACTTTATATGTGAACATTAAAAGCAATACACTAAAAATAAATGTGTTTTTTAGTGTATTGGTACACACACACATTGGTAGAAGAAAACAACCAGTGAGGCAGTGTGCAGTCTGCATTGGTTCATAGCTATCATTGAGTAGGCCTCATAGAACATGCCTGCACAGGAAATTAACGTAGGTGAGGTGACATCATTTCTTGAATGTGAAGCCCATTAGTGAAAGTAAAAACAGAGAATGTAGATTAGAGTTTGAAAAATTATTTACATGTATATATATGAATGCATTTATTTATTTAAATGTTGTGCATGTATCGTGTTTTTCCAGATACATCCAGATGCCCAGGCCGTTCTGTTTCGAGCCGAGTAATCGTTATGTGGTTGCCATCAGGTTCCAGCGCCACGGGGTCTCACACAGACATCTCACTGCCTTCATTCTTATTGACTCGGTGAGCCCACCAACCTCTTTATTCACGCCTGTTGGAAAGTCAGCTGTAGTGCTGGAAACAAACGTCACCACAGCTTAAAGCAAAACTCTTGCCAAAATGCAACCTAGGCTTTTTTTGGTGATACTGTGAGCAAAGTTTCATGTTGTGTCGAGCCTTCTTAGTGTTTTAAAAATAGCAAGTGCCCCAGCACTGCATTGAAAATGAGTTGCCCGAAAACGAAACTACGGTAAATCTTAAAAGTGCCTCTTTTGTCCTAATTATGGTTTTACATGAAGGTTTGACTCATATACATTCACAAAAATGCTAGGTTGCATTTTGGCGAGAGTTTTGCTTTAAATAAGTAGTCTTCTTTTGGTTATGACGCTATCAGTATAGCTGACATTAGCCTAAGGTAAGTCCATTGTTGAATGATGACTGCAGGAAAGTAAACACATCTGCATTTTGCTTAGGGCCTCTCCTAGTGTGAGGAAAATACAATTACAAGTGTTACATTTCTCCTGGCTTTGGATAAGCTTTAAAATAAGACAAGCACCCGTTTAGAGCACCTTTAAAGATATTCAATTCATAAATTAAAGATCCCTGCTTGCAGAGTTATTTTCTCCCTGTGAGATCTCAAAATCACTGTCACATGACTTTGTTACATTTACACCCATAGCTATAGCTACAGTATAACTTGTTTTTCTTCCCCAATAGCTGGTTCTGATCCCAAAATACACGGAGCTTCCTGGTTTCCAAGGAAATGAGCCAGAGGCAGAGCAGCGGCGGGAGGAGATGATTCGCTACATGTGTCTGGATTCCTTCATGATGACACCGATGCCCGCCTTGGCTGAGATGTGCTCCAAACTCATCTGCAGTATTTCATCCATCATTCATGATGGTGCTCTGTGTAAGTATACAGATAGATACAGGATTAGGATGTGGGTTCAACGTTTTTTAACTTTTAGAATGGTGGATATTTTCCTTGTCATCTTTTATCTGTGTCTTTTGTACCCAGCTTGTCAGTGCGACCCTCAGGGCTCCCTCAGTGGAGAGTGTGATAAGGTGGGAGGTCAGTGTCGTTGTAAACCAAACGTGATGGGTCGGCGCTGTGACCAGTGTGCCCCAGGAACCTACGGCTTTGGAGTGAATGGTTGTACTGGTGAGTCAGAGTTTGTCACATGACCTTCACCCAACACCATCAGTCCGACTAGGTCAAATCAAAGTTACATAAAGATTTATTTCTGCCATCTCAAAAAATAAGACATTCTGTTAATCAGGCTCTCTCTTTATCACATTGGTTGTGAAGTAAGAGGCAGATACAATGTCTGTGTGTGCTGTCCCAAGACAGAGCTGAGTAGTACTATTAATTCTCCAAGCCGGTCAGATGCTTTATTTCTCTGACAGGTAGTTGTGTCACAGAGAGACAATTCATGACTGATATGCCTGTATGGATGCCCAGTGATGACTGGGTAGTGGTATCATCTGAAAACCTACACATTTATTCTGTGCTTGTGTGCTCACATAATCTTATGGTGCAATTTACTAGTTGATCAGATCCTATCTACTAAGTTACAGTTCTGATGTGGCTCTATATAAGAAAGACACAAAAAGACCTTTAACACATTCCGCTTTTCAAGAGGAATAAAATTGATTCTTATGTAAATTGTTAAATTATTATTCAGTATATGTTTAGTTTCTGATTTCAATATGAAGCACAAACAGTAATCGATAGAATGACACTGGATAACCCTTTGAATACCTCCTCTCTTCAAGCCTGTGACTGCAACTCAGAGGGCTCTTTGAGCCACCAGTGTGACCCAGTTACAGGCCAGTGTCAGTGCAGGCAAGGAGCCACCGGGCGTCAATGCTCAGACTGCCAGCCAGGCCAGTGGGGCTTCCCCAGCTGCAGCCGCTGTCAGTGTAACGGCCATGCAGACATCTGTGACCCCCGCACTGGGGAGTGCACATACTGTAGGGACCATACAGCAGGACACCTCTGTGAGCGGTAAGGATCCCTCACTTTCAGTCTGTATCTGATTTCATCCCTGGTCATTAGACTAATGGTAGATGTCTCCCTCATGTGTCCCAGATGTGTGAATGGCTTCTTTGGAAACCCGGTGCTTGGTTCAGGGGAGCACTGTCGGCCCTGTCCCTGCCCTGGTAACCCTGCCTCAGATCACTTCAACGGGCATTCCTGTGAAGCTGACCACACCTCGAATCAGATCATCTGTAACTGCAAACAAGGCTTCACTGGTAAGCTATTACACTGCAGTCACACACAGCTCAAGTTTTCTAAAATATATTAATCACTTTTCACTCTTGTGGGTCGCCTGACTGATTGATCATTTTACAAAACCATCCATCCATCCATCCATTGTCTGTAACCACTTTTATCCCTTTTATGGGGTTGTGGGGGTTTTTGCTGGAGCCAATCCGAGCTGTCTCTGGACAAGTCGCCAGCTCATCGCAGGGCACTTAGTGAAAGCAGGGGCCGCCATGCAAGGTGTCAACAGCACATCAGGTGCAATTTGGGGTTCAGTATCTTGCTCAAAGACACTTCGACATGCAGCTCAGCCCGGAGCTGGGATTTAAACCAGCGACCTTCCGATCACTAGCCGACCTGCTCTACCCGCTGAGCTATAGCCGCCCCTATTTTACAAAACCATGTGAAATATTCCATACCACCGTCTCACATCACTGAAGCAGTTTAAAGCTTATCGTCATGCCATATTCTCATTTTCCTCACTCAGGGTCCCGTTGTGACCAGTGTGCCCCTGGTTACTATGGCAACCCAGAGCAACCCGGTGGACAGTGCGTGCCGTGCGAGTGCACCGGCAACATCGACACCCAAGATCCTGGGTCATGTGATCCCAGAACAGGCCAATGCCTCAAGTGCCTGTACCACACCGACGGCCCATCCTGTAACAGTTGCCAACACGGTTACTATGGCAACGCTTTGGCCCACGACTGCAGGCGTAAGTGTTGTTTTCAGCTTTGAAGATAAAGAGAAAAAATAGCTATTATATATTCTTGTTATTTACCAGAGAGCATGATTTTGTCTGCATGTATGCCAGTGAAACACACAGACGGAGTAGAGCCTTAATGTCTTCTCTCTGTGTGACTTGAATATGTTTCTTGTATGTTCCTCTTCTTAGGCTGCACATGTGTGACTGCTGGTACCATCCAGTCTGCCTGCAGCGATGGACAGTGTCACTGCGACAGGCAGACCGGAGCCTGCCCTTGCAGGGAGAACGTGGCGGGCCATAACTGTGATCAGTGTGCTCCCAACCACTGGAACTATGGTCAGGAGAGAGGCTGTGAGCCCTGTGACTGCGACCCACAGCACTCCATGGGAACTCACTGCAACATGGTGAAATTGGAGAATGCAAAAGGGAATTTTGACAAAAAGTTAATATTATTTTTGCTAACCATCCATATCCGTCTCTCCCTTCTATAGTTCACAGGCCAGTGCCGCTGTAGTCCAGGCTTTGGAGGTAAACAGTGCACTGAATGTGAGCAGTTCCACTGGGGAGACCCACAGGTGCAGTGTCAAGGTAACGCCACTTGTGACAAAAATTGTAGAATACTTGCCAGGAGGGATGATCACACCTTGCCTTTTGTTATGGGTCATATTTTTATCAGTCATGAGTTAGTTCTCTATTTTCAACAAAATGTATGAAATCATATTTAGTCAAGCTGTGAAATCCATCCAGTCCATGGGAGTATCATTCCCAATTACACCAAGACAGTGGTACAGTCTTGTCTCTGTAACTCAGGTTATGTTAGCTTGGCAGTAATGATTACTGATGAAAACCTTCAGTAAAATAGCCTTCTTATTAAGTGCGTCATATATCACAATATCTGATTTTTTGTTGACACAGTCAGCTGTGGCTGGTGATCATCACACTTGGATTAGAACTTGACATTCAATGAAATGTGAGATCACTACAGGCTGCAGCTACACTCTACAGACATTTATAGTGTAGCAGCAGTTAGCTCAGTACCACTGAGACAATGTGTTTTAATGTGGCTCACAATATTGCATTGTGAGGCAGCAAAAGCTCATTTAAGACATGAGTAGATTCTTTCTTACAGTCTTTGAACACGTTTTACCTGCATACCATTATTTTTCTTTTCTTCCTGTGCTTATTACCTCCCCCTTCTCCTTCCTATCATTCAGA
This sequence comes from Sparus aurata, assembly GCF_900880675.1. Taxonomy (NCBI): domain Eukaryota; kingdom Metazoa; phylum Chordata; class Actinopteri; order Spariformes; family Sparidae; genus Sparus; species Sparus aurata. The sequence goes on along the minus strand of NC_044193.1, from coordinate 29,760,008 downwards.
GTGTAACTGCCACCCTCTGGGCTCAGAGATGGCCCAGTGTGACAGGATAACAGGGGTGTGTGAATGCAGGGAGGGAGCAGCGGGGAAGCAGTGCGATGAATGCGCTCGCGGCTTCACTGGCAACTTCCCCAAGTGTGTCCAGTGTCACCCGTGCTTCCAGCTGTGGGATGATGCAGTTTGCCAGATTAAAAGGGACTTGGAACACATTGAGTACACTGTGCAGAAGATACTGGAGAGTGGGATCACACCGGGAGTTGGGGATACGCGCATCAGGGAGCTGGAGAGGAAACTGAAGCAGGTACAGGATCTGATCAGCGCAGAGGACAGCGACAGGATACACCAGCTGATTGGACAGAGCATTGATGACCTCAGGTGATGATGTCACATAGTGTTTGCATGCTCGCTAAAGTTTGCCACAGTCATGTGTCAACTACTAACTGCTACTGTCTGGATACTAAATGGAGTCCCCTGCTCTTTGTGTTCCAGGGCTGAAATTGCCCTCACCGACGGGCGTCTGATGGGTGTTGCCCGAGAGCTAAATACAACAGCAGCAGAAGAAGAGGCACTGAGACGCACATTAAGTGATCTAGAGAAAGACCTGAGAGATGTTAACAACACTGTGGCTCACAAAGAGCGCCTGCTGGAGGACTACCTAACCTCAGGATTTGCAGGTAGCAAACTTAATCAAGTCTTCTAAGAAATAATAAAAATGTCATGTGACAGTACAGATTAGAACCCCCTTCAGATAATAATAATACAATTCAACAGCAAACATGAACAGCTGCAATATGTGTGATACAAACCCACAAAAGGAGAATGTGAAGTGATATAGAAAATGTCCACATTCAAATTTAGCGAACCTCAATCATGCTATTGAAAATATTGTGAAAAAAAGTCTAGGTATTATAACTAGTATTTTAACGTAAGTTGCTCCTGTTTCTTCACAGATCAGTTTGAGAAAGTGAAGAAGTACTATCAGGAGTCACTGGATGCCGAGAAGAAATGCAACCTGACAGTGTCTGGTCCTCTCAGTCCTGTGGAAGAGTCCAAAAAAACCCGTGCTATCACTAAAGAGAAGCTGGATGCCAGTAAAGACAAGACCCTCCGTGCCCTGGCTGCTCAGAACAAATCCTTAACCGAGCTGCAGGAAAAAGCCCACGACCTGGGCAAGAAAGTCCACCACCTCAGTCACAAGGCAGGTGTCTTTAATTTAGAATTTTATTCATTGAGACGTCTGATTGTCTGGCTACATTTTTACAGAATTGATCTTGTGCTGAATATGTAGCTTAGTAGGTTATAATTTAATGCACTACAAGACAAATGTGTCCTGTTTGCAGTTTATGAACACCATGAATATAGTTTTTTGACTTGACCACCCTCTTGTTTTCTCCCATTACTCTTTACTTGTTTAAAATGCTCGCTCCCTACGGTGACATCTAGTGGACACAAGCTGTCAAAGTGGTACCATTGGTTTGACATGGATGAATTATATTGTACAACACAGAGTTTCCTGACGAACCCTCTGTGTTATCCAAAATGTCATTTGATGAAATTGTTCAGCTTTCCAGTTAGAGTCACTCAAGACCAAAACCTTTTGTACTGTTCTTCTTCATCCTCATCTTCATCAGTTGGCAATATGGTCAAATAGAACAGTGTTTCTTAAAGTTTTTACACCATGTACCACCTCAGAAAATGTAAAGCTCTCCAAGTGCAACCATTATGACTAAGCTCGAGTCATATCTCCTGTTTTGCCCCGCTTGCTGCTAATATTTGCACGTGCGGTGAACATTTCAGTGGCACTGCTTAAAGGGTAACCACCAATTTCACACATTAATGTGTGTTTACAGGTCTTGTGTACTATTGCATACGTGAAAAAAGTTATAAAAACCCTTTTGTGAGGAAGCAGCATGTAATCTGGGCTTCTGCACTCAGTAGCTAAGTTGCTTTGTGAGTAATGTATATACCAGGTAAAAATAAAAAGCTGATATCTCTTCTTCTGCTTTATCGATTTATATAATTTGTGTCTGGACTGTCTGTTATGAGGGCAGGAGTGTTACAGGAGTTTAATGCTAGACAAGTGGATTGCCTTTTTGTTTTAGATACTGGACTTTGAGATCAAAACAGGATAATGGAACAAAAATGGAAAATTAATCAAATGAATTAATAATGATGATATTACACATTTTGAATATCATTGACTACAAGTACTACACTGCATGTTTACTGAACTGACTCTTATGTAATAGGCTGATTACAGCTTGATAATTACATGGTGATAGTTTGTTGAAAGATGAGTAATAATTAAGTAACACTCTGTAATTACAAAAAGTATTAACCAGATGATAGCTGGGTTTTAACAATGGGTATATGTGCACAATATTAGAGTCAAATGTATGAGTAAAAACAGAGGGTATAAATGGGAAATTACAGTAATAGATAGCATCAGACAAATGTATTTCCTCTCAGGGTATTCATAGTTTGGTAATGCCATGAAACAGGTGAACTGTACCATGTTTAATGTTGTACATTCCTTGAATCAAGGATTCTTGAAGCAAGGGAATATTTCAGCAAAACATGTATATATGTTAATACCAATACCAACATACGGTTAAAGTTGACCATGTGAGGATGGCTAGATGTCGTGCTATTCGCAAAAATACATATATGATATCACAACTGAATAACCAGCAAAGATGTGTGGCCTTGAGCATTTTAGTTTATGAGTTCATTTGTTTATGTACAGTATAATGTACAGTTATTTCACAGTTGTGGTTACAGACTCCCTCTCCACCTCCTGACACTCGTGTTTTGAGGGTAATTTGGATAGAGTATAGAGTAGAGTAAAAACGCACAAAAATAGATTTGATTACTAGAATATTTTTATTATTACATTTCTACAGAAATTGCAAAATTTTCGTTACTGTAAATTAGTTTGGCACGATAATCGTCTAGTGAAAGTCTGATATTGTGACAGCCCAGTAGACATACTGAATAAATCTGACACGGTTCACCTGTTTCACCAAAATTCTCTCATTTCATGAGTCCCATTGCATTCATTTTATGTGAGTGATGACATGTCGCTCCCTACAGGTATGCGGTGGTCATAGCAATGCCAGTGCAAATGGCAGTTGCTCTGACAGCCAGTGTGGTGGTGCAGGTTGCCGTGACAATCAGGGCAATCATGTATGTGGAGGAGAGGGATGCAACGGGACAGTGAGTGCTTCAGCTGCAGCTCTGGATCTCACCAGGAACGTCACCGACAGTCTGACTGCTGCCAACGAGGAGCTGCAGAACGTGGCGAGAAAGGTGCTGAGACACTGTGATTTTGAAAATAGAATACTGAAGGATTGACTGTGCACCCTCTTACCTGCCCTGACTGGACACTATGGAAGTGTAAATCTTCTGTGTTTCCTGTGTCCAGCTCCAGGATATAGCCACTCTGACACAGGATGTGAAGAACCAGGCGAAGAGCACACTGGATAAAGCCCAGAAGAAGAAGGAGCACTTTGAAAACAACAACAACAAGCTAAAAGATTTCATTAAGAAGATCAGAGACTTTCTCACTGGTATATTAATGTTTGACTAGACATCTTATTTTGAATGAAGTGAATTCTTAACGAAGGTTACGTTGGTTTAAAGTTTAACTTTAGTTCCACTGCAGCAGCCTTCTCTCCTGGTATTGCATTTAATGTATGTTGCTGCATTTTGCATTGATTTTCTCTCTTTCCTCCCTGTTCCTTTTCCAGAGGAGGGAGGAGATCCAGAGAGCATAGAGAAGGTGGCTTTGCAGGTCTTGATGATCAAACTACCAGTCAACAGGACAACTCTGGACAAAATGATCATGCAGATAAAGGACAGCCTCTCCAACCTCACCAACATCGAGGGGATCGTCAACAAAACCTCTCAGCACATCAGCAAAGCCAAGGAGCTGCTTGAAAAAGCTAAAGATGCCAAGTATGTAACAAATTAAAGACCACAAGACTCACAAACCATCACACTTCTCTCTGATATCACAAAAACTCTTGAGAGAGAAAACATTTTTTAAGATGGACTGAAATGTACATTAGAAATGCAGAGACTGGACTGCTTTATAAGCCGCTCCATTATGGTTCACTAACCATCCTCGATCCATGAGAGTAGAAGCTACTATCAATCAACTATCAATCAGGGTTTAGTGATGAGTGAATTCCCATTCAAATTACAGGCATCACACACTTAAAATCTCAAAACCCTTGACAATAGCCAACAATAATCAAAAAATCAATGGTGACAAGATTAGTCAGGAGGTAACAGTAATGTGATTATGACTTGATTGAATGAACACATTCAGAATCTATCCAATATATCCTTAGGGTGAGTAATGAGCCCTGATCGAAGCTCTCAGGACAAGCAATTTAAGTCAAATTTCTGTTTCCTCTGTGAAGTTTATTATAACTGGCGATTTTCAGTTTTGATGTTTCAATGTAGTGTCATGCATTACTGCAGATATGCTATTTCAACCATATACTGTACAAGCCATATAAATAGTTCATAACACAATATGGCAGGAGCTGTGTGACTTTGCAGAGAGAAAAGAAATAATTCCTTCAGTGACACCACAGCCCTTCTGCTCTCGATCCATTTGTAGGTGTCAGTTCACCAAAGTTATATTTTATAATTAAGTATTTTACAGACGATTTTGGTCTTATTTGTCCAGGTCTACATTTTTTATGTGGACTACTTCTCACTACAGAAACAGTCTCAGTCTACAGAGAGGTTTGTGAAAACTACATTCACGTTCTTTGTATTGATATGACACATGGGACACTCATTGCAGGTGCTAACGAACTGACATGTTGGAACTAATAAAACTTACTGAGCTGTGTGGGCTACCAGTGTATTATTCTGATATCCTGCTGATGTATGTTCCAGTCCCATTAGCCTCCAGTTAATACACACAAGCTGCCTGTTCCTGAGCACACAGCTCCTGCACAGCAATCTGAATGGAAATACTGGTCACATTATCATCTTATAAGTAATCAATCAAGTCCCCTATGCATTTCAACTAACATCTTAACTATCTTTTTTCACTTGAAGCTCCATTATTTAACACATTCAGTATGTAAATAGGTATCTGTTTGCTAAATTGTAGGATAAAAGAAAAAAAAAAGAGTAGTTTGACATTTTTGGAAACATGCTGTGTGCCTATACACAAATACAAATATAAAGGAAGCTGTATACAATAAAATGTAATAAAGAAAAAACAAATGTTATCTTTTTCTAATTATTTCTTTATTTTCATAGATTAGGCTACATTATAGACTAAACAGTGCATGGGAAGTTCTAAGTGCATTTCTTAATGTTTCTAAATAAACTCAATAATATCTCATTAGAAACAAATCTAAAATGTTAATTAAATAAATCATATTCCTGACATCTAAATAGTGAATGAAGTTTGAAAAAAATGAAGAACATGGTTCAGTATCAGGTTCTTCATTTTCTCCTTTCTCTGTCCTCCACCTGGGCTGCTAAGGATTGGTATAGTTTTCTCTGTTTAGCAGTGTATCATCTTGACATTAATTTCAGATGATTTTGGCAACTCCAACAATTTGTCCTGTCCAGACCTTCTCCAAATGTCCAATTTCATGTTTACCGTTGTGCAGGAGCCGGGCAGAGGGAGTGAAGGATATAGCCAATAAGACCCAGCAAGCGTTGGATGTTTCTGAGAAAGCCATAGAGAAAGCAAGAACAGCCCTGAAAGAGGCCCACAACAACTTGAACAGCACAAGGAATGCAACAGCCGAGGTACAGCACTCTTTAAATTTGAGTGTGTTTGCGCATTTGTGTTTTTGTTTACTATAATGGTTTCACATATTCTTCCCACTTCCAGCGTTGTTTTACAGGCAAGTTGACCACCTGCCTGAGGAGGACTTTTCCCTCTTAATTCTAAACTTTTTTTATGTGTCATTCCCTTCTAGGTGGATGAGAGACTGAAGCAGGTGGAAGATAAGCAGATGGATGTCATGATGCGTTTAAACAACCTCTCCATGGGGGTGGAAGCTCTGAGGAACAAGACAGAGCAGAACAGACAGATGGCCGCCGATGCCAAAGCTCTGGCTAACAATGCCACACACTTAGCATCTTCACTGCAGCGGGTGAGTCTGTTTTTGTGGTGAAAAAATACATTTTTGTTTTATTAGGAAGCCTTTGTTATGGACAGTGCCATGATTATTTTTTCAGTACATAAAGTTAATTCAATACTGTGTCGTCTCCCAGAACCTCAACGACACAGAGAAACGGTACCGCCAGCTGCAGATGAGGGTGGAGTCTCTTGGTGGGGAGTCTGGAGGTTTGACAAACATCAACAAGAAGGCCATGGATATCAAGAAGGAGGCAGAGGACCTCCTTAACAAAGCCAGCAAGGGGATCGAACAACTCAAGAGTGAGTACACAAAGCTGCTCCTAGCGTTTGGAATCTGTCCATTGTTTTCTTTCTTGTCTTTATGACTTAAGAACATATGATGTAACATGAAGAAAATCTTAAATCTAACCTGTTGATAACACACATTATTCCATCAGTCACATTAACAGCAGATTAGTGCCCATTATAATACATTCCCAACCAAAAGAAAGACATGACATTAAAGTTACAGAACTTGCTTACCCACAATATACACCGACCAGCCATAACATACAACCACTGACTGGTGAATGGAATAACAATGATCATTTAGTTACAAAGCAGTGTGCTTCTGGGAAACTTTGGTTCCTGGCATTCATGTGGATGCAGTTTCAACACATACCACCCTTCCAACGCTGTTGCAGATCAACCACAACCCCTCATTGTAACGGCATTACTAATTTTTTTTTGCAATCAGTGTTTGGGTGGGTGGTGCATGTCAAATTGCATCCACATGAGTTCCAGGACTCAAGATTTTCCAGCAGAACTTTTGACTGTATCGAGATTATCAATGTTATTCATTTCACCTGTCAGTGGTTTTCATGTTGTGGCTGATCTGTGGTTTAGAGTGCATGGAGATATTACGAACAGGCTGTAGTGGTGCACATCAGCATCTTCTGGACAAAATTGGTATTACAAAAAACAACAATAAACCTGCCCTAATTGTTGAGGTCATATTCCAAACAAATGAGGGGCAACATATCACCAGAGTAACCTCTAACTGTAGCCGCCACTTGCAGTTTAGCTCAGCCAGCCATGCAGCTAGTGCTCCCATCAGCTGGCTCTGCCCAGACCCAGAGCTCAGGGAGTGTTGGTGTTATTTACTATCATCTCTTGAGCTACAAAGTGGCTCACGGCTAGCTGGTAAGCACGATAACTTCAGTAACTATCTCTGTACAGTATAAATACATATTTGACATATGATCAAAAAAATTTCTGTAATAATAATAATTAGAATTTAGAATGTTTTAAACTGAAATTCTTACAAGTCACAAACAGGAGAGAAAAGAGTTCAGATCAGACTTAGAATATGGATCAACAGAATTAAATTTTTCTTCTGTATGTTGGATGTAAGATGTTTATGACATGGCACAAAATGATTACAATTGTCATGAAATATTCTAATAAAAGATCAATACCCCATATGTCCAGAAACAGCCCTGACATAGCTTCAGGATTTCTTCTAATTTTATGATATTACATTACTATATGTAAGCCACCTGTTGTATCTGGACCAGCTTATAATAAACCTACTATGGTGATGTTAATGGATTGTAACATTCTTAGAACTTTACGACACTGTACTTTGTGTTGTTGTTTGATGTCACATGAAATTTATCTGTGTGGTTGCAGGACTGGAGAAAAGGTTCAAGAATAACGAGCAGCGGATGCAGAAGCAGCGCCTCGAGCTGGACGAGCTGAAGGAAAACGCCACTGTGGTGCGGGACGAGATCCGGGAACAAGTGCAGAAGTACAGCAACTGTGTGTGAGGATGATACAGTTCCCCGTTTACTATTTGCTGCTGTAGTCCAGAGCAGAGTTAGGATTTAGGCTGTGACTGGGACAGAAAAACAACACCACCCAGGAAAATAAAACTTTGCTTTGGTCCCTCCATTCTTTAACTGCTGTAGTTTCAAGTTTTACACAATACCTGTCAAGTGTTATATCACAGAATGCCTTCCTTTGTCCATGTACTGTACAACTTTATGACTCATTGATATCAACACCATCCTGGATGGTGTTTATGTTGTTAAGCTATTAAACTTGTGGATGACCTGTGGAGTTTTTTTTTTTTCATTGAATAGGCCATGATAATTGATTTCCCAATGAATAAACAGAAGAAATATATCAAAGTATGTTATCAGATTTTTTTTGTTTTGACCAAAAGTGCTTTTTAATATTTTGTGTTTATGCTGTAATTTTAACACATTCCTATGATATTTACAATAAGACACTCCTATTAAGATATGTGGAAAAGTTTTATCTCTGAAGTTGAATTTTGTGTTGATTTTTATTACAAAAGAATCTCTTGATTAAATACATATGAATGCATACACAAATATTCTTACAAGTAAAATTCAGGTGGTGTGATAATGGAGACAAATAAACTTGGTACAATTTATTTAAAATCGGTATGTTTTGTGTTCTGTTTGTGTGTCCACAATACTTTACAATACATTTTTGCGTCATGTATATTACACATCGGCTACAGTAGAAATGCTGTTTCAATTCATTGTCACAAGGGGGCACCTTATACTCAGCAAAGCAGGGTATCCATCTCTTCTCGCTTCAACTGTCTTTCAGCTCATGAAGAGATTCTCCCTCCTATCTAATTCTCACAGCATACACTGACATGTTCGAGCAGGGGAACACAGCTGTAATTGATACGGGTCACTTGTAGGGATAAACCCATCTCCAGCCCATCTATCTGCAGTCAGTTTACACCAGAGCGCTAAGACAATGAACACTGGACTGCTATTTGTCAGGTGACCAGAAACACAGCTCTGAATAAATGCAAACACAAATCTGTACTCCTGGATGTGTGCAAATAATCAACTATTTGATGCCATATCAAGTTTAAAGGTCCAGTGTGTAGGATCTAGTGTCAGGTGCGGTTGTAGATTGCAACCAACTGAACACCCCTCACCCTGCCCTCCCCTGTGGACTCTATAGAGGAGCACCTGTTCCCTCAATGGATCTAAAAGGTTTGTTGTGATTTTACACTAATGAAAAATGAACAACATCGTATTGCTGCCATCAGATCCTCCTAACCCGTAGCACTTTACATGTATTAATTCATTTATTATTGGCCATATGTGTGCAGATTGTAATGTGACATGAAAAGTGAGACCATCCCCGTCTCTCTCAGTTGTCTATACAAGCCTGTGGATGATTACTTTTGGTCGTTTGATGCTGCTGGCCGGTGGATTTCTTTTTGAGGAACTCGGTTGATTTTCTGTGACAGTCCAAATGATATGACTTTATTGACGTTTTCAAGTGCATCCTCTCAGTGTCCCCTTGCTTACAGAGCACAACAGAATCTCACATTAGATTAGAAATGGAATCTGCTAACATAAGCTTAGGACTGACTTCCACCGCAACACAGAAGTTCCACAAAGCCCCTTTAAAGGTGGTGATACGTCAACATTGTGTTTACAGCTGCGTATCTACTGCACCCAAGTGGCCGAAAATAAAACTCTGCCAAAAGGTCATTCTGATGGCTCGCTAGAGGAGTCATCTGTTGAGAGAGAAGAGAGAACCAAAGCTCTGCTGCTCTGTATTCATATTTTGTACTGTTAAAAGCACAGTGTGTGATTTTTGCCAGAAGAGGTCCCTCAATCAAAAGACAAAGAAGAGTGGGATCATCATAGTGTAAGTTGTCTTCCTTGTCTAACATCCATCATAGCTGATTAAAACTCCATCTACGTTACTCAGAAGCAGAAATGTAAATGGACTGGATGTGTTTTAAAGTTTTATTCATATTATTGAATGCAGAAATGTTACATATCATATATTTTAATAAACAAAGTAAAAATGTTAGAGGGTAAAAAGAAGTCCAAAAGGTTGGAAATAACATCATCATTATATATTTTAATGTAAAATCCTAATCCGCAAAGTGACTAGTAACAATGGCTGTCTAATAAATGTAGAGGCGTATTTATTTTTTTAAATGTACTGGAGTGAAAGTATGAAGAAGGATAAATATGGAAATACTTAAGTTCAAGTAAAAATACTTAGTTACTTAACACCATTATACCTTTATCATTCCTATCAGTATGTAGGATGGTGACAGCAGCCACACTTTAGAGGTGACGTCTGAAAAACATACATATTTGCCATGACATCTGTTCCCTCACAGATTCCTAAAGTCATGAATTTACCTGTAGTCGACCATACAGCACCAGTGCTTCAGTCACTCTGCCGGCTTCCATTCATTGCCCTCCTGTTGTCAGGATGAAGGAGCTGTGCTAGTCCCTGCTGGCTTCTGGCACTGGATCCTGTGCTCTAACAAAGAGAGGCTGTCCTCCTGCCGGACAGGGAATGTATAATATGACAGAGATTTACAGCAGGCAGTGTTCAGCAGTGAGGCTCACACACCTGTACACGTCAGGCATGCTGTATTAAAGAGTGAACCAGAGGAAAGAACTGATATGATCAAATGCACGCACTGTTATGAATTGTATTACATATGTACGGTCAATAACCTACTGATTAAATCAATCAATAGCTACATGAAGCCCCCCCCCCCTAAAATAGCAAAATAGCATTGACTTGTGTTTCCCACTGCATTACTGTAAGTCTGCATGGAAATCATCCCAACCACCTGTTGGATGAGGCTGATGTTTTGAGGTTAAGCAGGCAGTCAGGGGATCTGGATCTGTGCGCGCTCATTGGGTGCAATCAAAGGGAATCTAATCCGTCTAGCAGGGAGCGTGCATTCCTGCTCCCAGACACACTGGCGGAGGCTCCCTGGAAAACATGCGCTGGGTTTGTAGAGAAAAACCTGTGGAGGATCCAACTTATCTCATCCAAAATCTAATCTATTCACTGACCACTTATATCAAACAGACTCTGTTCAAATATCCTCACTACTTATCATGCAACATTGTATTTTGGTCTTTTCACCTCTTTGTGTGTCTCGCTAAAATAGACCTAGTTGAAAAGACACTGAGTTAATATCATTAGCCTATAAAGACACGGCAGAGTGTGCCCGAAAGCTTTAAGCCCATATACTGTGGCTCATATCATAGTCTGCTCATAGTCTGTTTTTGTTATCTAATCCTTAGGTGGGCCAACTTCGTTTTGGTCATCATCTCAATGGATAGGCGAATGTACAGAAGCATATTATAGCCACACCACAAAAAGAAAATCATTATAGCACGATACCGTAAAACCTTTATTGTTATAACAATAATTTGTCAGGTTAAAAACGAGATATGTTCAGGTTATTACAACACACAAAACTTATCATGTTATTACAGGAACTGTATACTGTTTATTATGGCTAACCATGGGCTTAATATGGTGTCATAACGCGAAATAACATGGCAATAATAACAATAAGCATTCCATGTTATAACTATTGGTATCCATGTGATACTGATCCAGTTTTCTTTCTCTGACATGGCAGCAATGTGCTACGTAGCACATTGCTGCCATGTTGTGCCACGTTCGATCGGCAGGTACTTAGGTGTGGTACCACACCTAAGTACCTGCCGATCGAACGTCTGGTGCCTTAGTGTGACTATTAAATAGTCTGTTTGTGTTATATGTATATGTTTATTGTTTTTTTGTTATTTCAAAATGATCATTTGTTTTTATACTCTTAATGTAGACGATGTAGGCCATATTCACCCGGCAGCCATTTTCCTCTGACATCACGCTCAAGGCGGGAAGCTCAAATGGTGATGATGCGTATAAATGTAGGAAATCTGAGAAACTTCCCAATGACCATCAACTGAGAAAATAATGGACAGAGAAAAACAGGAGGGACATTGGGCCATAATTCAAGGTAAAGCAATATTTGACCTTTCCGTTAGCAAACGTTAGCGTTCACCCACTTCCCAGTTTTACTGTTTGATTACATCCAGTCTGTTTCACTCTTGGGTCGAAAAATAAACGCGTCTAAGATGTGTGTGTTAATATGTCAAAATGAATTAACACCTTTCCTATCATGTCATGTAACACTATCAAACGCTAATGTTAGCTAGGAAGCAACTGCATGCTAATTTTAGCTCTTTTCTAACAGGAGCTAATGTTATCAAATGTTTTACCTTAAAATGTGACCTAATGTTCCTCCAGATTTTTGCTATCCTTTGTCTTTTCAGTTGCTGATCAATCAGGAAGCGGTCATATAGTAATGATTTATCAGATTTCCCGTATTTTTTGTTTTGCCACATGGAACAAAGAAATACAATAATAATGTATATTTAAAAAAACTAAACAAAAAACTATTTAAAGGGTGACTATTCTACCGGCATGACGGCCTGTCTCCCCCTCAGCCCCCCCTCCTCTCGCCCCGTTCCGCTCGTAGGATCCAGTCCGGGGTTTCCAGCGCAGACGCGCAGGAGTTGAGGACTGCTCACCGTAGTTAACGCTGCACACTGAACCCCGCATCTGTCCCGCAACTCCGCAGCAAGTGGACCGAGAGGGAGACTGGACTCGAACATAGAAGGGATCATCCGAACCGGTACCGAAACGACGGTGAGTGTAGTCTCGCTTTATGATGAACACACTGACTTTTTGAATGAAAAGACCCAGTCAGCAGTTAGAAACGGAGTCTTATCTGAGAGGAGTGATGTTTTTATTAACAAGAACACATTTATAAACCGTGGAAACTGACAGTGATTTAGAAAAGGATCCCCGGGCGTCCTCTACCCAAACTTTGCAGCAGCGTTGCGTTCAGGTGCTCGTCTCATGGCTCCGTGTTTACTCTCCTCTATGACTCCTGGCCGCCGCAGGTCGCGTGCAGCAGCCCCGCGGGTTGATGTGCGCTCAGAGATGCAAGCCTCACTGCTCCTGCTCGTCTGCGGTAAGTGCACTGCTCAAGTCCATCCATGTTTTCTGCCCCGGAACAAATCCTCAGAAGTGATTCAGTGAGCGGGTCTAGTCTCCAGGTCACCGGGCTTGCTTTGATTATCCACTGGAAAAATGAAGCCATTCATGTTTGAGTCTGTGGAAGTTTTAAGCCTTCTAAGTTATTTACTTGGTGATGGGTTTGAGGATTCTGACACTTGTTACAGAGGGTCTCTGCATGTGTCTGTGTGTTGGAAAGAGAAAACAGAAATGTTCATTCTAACATAAGGGAGGAGAAGAGGCTGACTTGTCCTTTCAGATGAACAGTTTTGCTGTGAAATGATCCACTTGCCTTTCATCACCTTAATGATTTTAACTGAATTGAGTATTTGTTTTCCTTTACAAAACTGCACTTACATTTTCATGTATTTAACACTTTCATTTGAGACTTCAAGTTCAGGCCAAAGGAACACTTATAAAGGATATTTATGAAGAGACGTTCATCTGATGTGTCTCTTTGTTGGTCATGTCAACCTCCCAACATTCAGCACAGGCAGCAGTGTAACACAGTGGAGAGAAGGTCCCCCCCGCACTGAGATAAGATAACTGACGTGTCTTTTTTAGGGCCCCCGGTGCCCTCCGGGTCTCCGGGGTCGTCCCTGTCTCTCTCTGTCTCTGCCTGTCGGCTCCTCTCTGTGGGTGGTGTCGCTCTGTTTATGGTCCTCCTAAAACAGCCCAGCTGAATCCGCAAATAGAGGCACACACTCCGCAACTACACCTCCAGCACTGCTCCAAACCCTTCTGGATGCGTGTGTGTCCAGAGATGCACCTATATGTATGTGTTTATGTGTGTGTGTGTGTGTGTGTGTGTGTGTGTGTGTATGTGTGTGTGTGTGGGTGGGTGGGTGAATAAAGGAAGGCTGAGAAATGAACAGATTTAGACCAAATAACACATACCGTGCCAGTGGTATGCCTAATGAAGGATTCTTTTCACAAGATCAGCTGTTGTGATCTCATGTAAACCCTAAAGTTGATTGTGAAAAGCACCGCTCCAAGTACAGTACATGTGTGGTCAGTGTTATCAGTGAGCTGATATATCAGAGTAATGAGCCTCAATAAAATGTATTGTTCCCTGCAGTTGAAGACAGTAGGCTTATTGCTCCTGTTAAAGTCTATTAGTGCCTGCTGTTAGCACCCAGGGGTGTCCCCTCAGACATTATCAGTGATCACAACAGAGCTCAAAAGATTCAGGACACACAGCAAACCCTGACAGCTGTTTTCATTAAGAAGTCGCTAAAAATTGTGTTTCCTCATTCAGCTTTCTATTGTAAATGATGGAATCCCACGCAAGCGGACACTTTCCCTGCCAGTCAGAGCTGCTTTCTGTACACTTGAATTGTCACCGAATTCACGCACTTCTGTGCACCAATCAGGACTAAGCAGCATTCAAGTGAATAGCAGGGTGACATGGTTGTCTCACCCTGTCGGTGCAATCTGATCAAATCACAGCCACACGGTCCTGATTAAGCAGGTTAGCTGCACGAAAACATTTAAAGGAACCCATAAGTGAAAATTCAGTCATTATCTACTCACCTCATGCAGATGGACAGTCAGGTTGGGTTTCATATTCAACAAACATTTTGATCTCAGCCATGCCCCACATTAGTTTGTCGTTGGTGGATCTGTTTTTACCGCAGACCAGCTGTCATCTGGTACCTTAACACTGAACTGAAGAAGCCCGTTCATCTCTTAGTATTTAGAGTATACCTAAGAAGCAAAGAGACTCAGTAAGAGTGAGTCTGGAGGAATCAAGAGAGGAAAACGCTGAGAGGTGACATGAAGTGTGTGTGTGTGTGTGTGTCTATAAACTTCCCACAGTGTCATTAAAGAGATAGGGAGCTGTCAATTCAGACTTCTGACGCCTCTGAGCACAAGCTCCAAGGTCAAGGGTCGCGTCCAAGCCCCAGGTCAGAGACCGGGTTAATTGGCGTGTGCACGAATGTGTGTGTGTGTGTGTGTGTGTGTGTGTGAGGGAAGAAGAGAGTGAAAGGACTCGGGCCGATCACAGGGACAAAAGAACCAGCAGTGCCTCCTCTCCTTTCTTGTTCTTTTCACTTTCTATTTCCATTCTTCTTCTCTGGGCCGTGGGGGTGGAAGGAGGACTTGAAGGAAGCTGCTCGTGTGTGTGTGTGTGTGTGTGTGTGTGTGTGTGTGTTTCTTAAGCCTTTTTAATTTGTAAAAACCTTATCAGGCAAAAAAGGGACTGTCCCTTGTAAAACCATTTTTATTTAAAGTGCCATCATTCTTCAAGATGTTATAACTTTTTTGAACAGCATTTGCCTTTAAAGTGATTTATCTAACGACTCTTAATGAAGTGTGTGATTAAGTTTGCCTGATGGAGGGAGCAACTCATTATTATTTTGGATGAGAGGAGGAAGGCGGGAGGATGGAAGGAATTGGCAAGAAAGCTAGGAAGGAAAACTTCACATGAAAAAGGATCCAGGTAAATCCTCTGTAATTCACCTTTCTTTAGAGGTTTGTGTGTGCAGGATTTAAGGTTTGTTGAACTACTGGCGTTCCCCCCAGATGTGTGTGTGTATGTGTGTGTGTGTGGGCAGGTGAAGACTGGCATTAGGCAGTGGGAGTGAGAGAGTGCGTTCCCCCGAAAGCCTTTGTACGCGACAGCCTCCGGAAATGTGCAGATACCAGAACAATGGTGCAGTAAAGCCCACTAACCACCAGCAATAGAGACAGAGAGAGAGGGAGAGAGAGGCTGAAAAATTAGAGAGGGGAGGGGGGAGTGAAAGAAGAGGACAAAGAGAAAAGAGGGAGAGAAAGAGTTGAGGCACAGGGGGAAGGGGTGAGGAGAGAGAGGGAACAGGTTTGTTGCTATGAAAGGGCGGTGAGTTAGGTTTCCTCGGCCTGTTGGCGTGGGCCTTTCTGGATGAAAAGAGGAGGTGGAGAGAGAGGAGGAGGAGGACTGGAGGGGGAGGATGAAGGGCCAGGGAGGAGGAATGGGAAATGGAGATGGTCTCATTAGAAACAATGAAGTGGCTAGTACAGTGGGGAGACATGAGGGGAGTGGCCATGTGCTTACAGTGTGGAGGTGAACAGGCACAGACAGTTACTGTTGTTTGACCCATCAAGGCCAACGGCCTCTGCACACCTGTAGACCTAGCACCAAGCTAACAAGTTCTGTAACATTGTTTCTGCTGAACACACACAGACACACACCAGACCAAACTGATATCAGCCCTCCATCTAAATCCTGATATAACAGGGAACTAGCTGGCCTGCAAAATGTGGGATTACTGAGTATTGTAACTGTTAGGTAATTACTGAATTTCATATCATAGTCCTTATCTCCTGCTCCTGAGATCCCAGTCTTAACCTGTGGCTGCACGGCTAACTGAGCTAACCAGCTAGGGGCAGCTACAGTTAGCAGTAGTTAGCGGTCACTGTGGTGATAGATATGATCTAGATGGATAAGTAGCACTCTGTACTTTTATGGTGAATTGTCCCTTTAAAAAATGCCAGGTGTTTATTATCTGTACTGTACATTTTGTCTGAAAGTTGAGCTGAGGCAGTGGGTGCCTAAAGACAACGTAAACCCATGTAAAGAGAAGAGAGGATACAGAAGACACATTATTTATCGTAGTTGTATCCAAACGTAGACGTTTGATCATCCACACAGTGAGTCAGTGTACATGAGTAAAAGCCTCCTCCAGTTTCAACGACTGCGCTGTTATTGATTTTATTGCTACGAGCCCCGGAGCAATTTTAATAACAGCTTCTGTTACGCGCCTTGTTAAAAAGCACTCGGAAACACCCGCACACCTCAAATTAACTAATGGCAGACAAGCAGCAATTACAGTGCGATGCTGCAGCATGTCAGGGTGGAAGGAGTCATAAGGAAGGAGAGAAGGCAGGAAGAGAGGAATGATGGGAGATAGAGGCGAAGAAAGGAAGGAAGGAAGGAAGGAAATGTGTTCTTGAGATATTTCTGATAAAGACTCTGTAGACCTGCAATTACACACACAGGCACACACATATACGCACAACAGTTTAATAAAACGTATTGAACGGTAGTGACATGAGGGTTCACCATCAATCCTGTGTGTTGTTGTTAACGGTGTAGTGTAACATTTACCTGGAGTAGCATCATGTAGGCTAGTGTTTAGTGTATTGTTGACGTGTGTGAAGTGTCAGTATCGTGTCTGTCAGTCCATGGTTTGAGAGGCCTGACTGCGAGGGTAACGCCTTATTTACTGCAGGGCTCCTCTCTAACTTTTTACATTGGTTGCATAGGTGTGCCTTACTTTTTTAAATGTAGGTGTACCAGCACATCATTTAGCTTCATGGTGTAAAATATTTAAAATAATGAACAAATTTAATTGATTGTAGACAAAAAATAGTTTTCTCTTTTTAAAGCTGCCGAAAGCATTTTTTCTCTTAGGAAAATAAGTATTACATTTTTCTATATTCCAAAAGTAATCAGGGTTAGGGTTATCCTAACTCCACAACTAAACTAAATTGGCTTACCATACTATCAACATGTATTTAAAGTTAAACTTGCTAACAAACAGATATGGTCAGATATCTTGGCTTCTGCAGATACCTGGAGAGAAAACAAGAGAAGTCTTCAAGCATCGTCAGGCAGATTGGTGTTTACTCTTTCCCCTGGCTCCTCTCTCAGGGGGAAACACAGGGTCGTCATCAGTTCAAATCAAAGTGTAAAGAATGACTTCACACACAGACACACATGCAGGACTCCCCTGTGTATTCTAAATTATAGTCCAAGGATCTGACCTTTGCCATTGGCCACACAGAAATCTCTTACACATGAAAGCAATTTGTACATCTAACACTCAGACACAATATAATTACAATATAATTTCCTCTGTTCGGCTCATTGCTGGTCAGAGGACCATGCAAGCTTTCATACTGAATAACACCAAAGCACCTAGGTTTTTTTTTACAGTCAGTGAAAACACTGGTGCACAGCCATTAGACAGCAAACCCTGTGTTACTGTTCACATTAGCCGGATTATGAATGAATGAATGATGCATACAGGTCCCAAACACACATCTAAACACGCCAGTGACCTCAACTAATGACCAGTCCCACTCGTGCTGTAGTTTTCTCTGAGCTTTTCCTCTAAGTGCAGCCAGATTTTCTCCGTCAGGGCTCTGATTAGCACCTACAGTGAACACATCTGCACTCTGCTCAGTGCTCCATGTCTCCCCGAGCAGCTGCTGAGCACCAGGGCAAACACACAGTACCGTAATCGCTTTCCAAACCCGCAAAAACTCTCCTCGGCTGGTGGACAAGCTGGTCGCGGGGCAGGCTGCACCCAACATCTGTCGGCCATGTGTGCCTCATCGGGTGGATTTCCTGAGCTTCAGGCAGCATGGCAGGCACTTTTTGACAGTATTGTATTGTATGTATACAATTTATACTTTTGCAACATTGTGTGTGTTGGGGACTTAATTTTTTATGACCACCAGCAGCATTTCAGGATAGTTCTTTCAACAGAGCAGGAAATGAACAAATAGTGATTTCCAATGTTCAAAGATGATCTGAAGATACAAACTCACTTTAAAATGTCAGTTAGTCACTGAAAAGATGTGGAAATAAAGCAGAAGCAGGATGGGCAATGAATGTGCTTCAAATGTCTGCTGTCCCCATTAGGTTAAGAACAAACATTGCACTGTGCAGGTTTCCTCCAGCTCCGCTCTCCACCGTCCACCTGTTGCTGCTAATATATCCTCTCCAACATGGAGTGTCTCAGACGTCTCCGGGATGGCACAGGAATGTGAATGTCTCCTCCAGTGAGACCAGCTGCCTCCCAGTGACATGCCTTGTTAATCTAACAGCCTGTGTAATGACCAGCGTCTGTTTAGGCTTACTGAAACCCTTAAGGCGGTCAGTGACAAACTCAGAAACAGCTGAGGAAGAGACAAAGACCATATCATCCAAGCCAAAATATATACTGATTACAGTCCAAGTGTATGCAAATTCTGTTCTCTGGGGTTTGAAAAGAAAGAAGAATGTGTTGACGAATGTGTTATATTCCCCAGTATTCCCCCAGATGTGCAACATTTAATATTCAATAAACGCAGATCATTCACAAAGATCTAATACAATGCGCATCACAGTAATAAATTAAAGAAACAGGAATATTAAAGACAAGCAGAACAGGACTTTTCAAAAGAGACAAGTAAAAGATGTGCTGAAAAGAATAAAATGGACATTTGATAACAATGAATACTGCGAATACTTCAAAAAGCAGCTCACTTTAGTCAAAAAGTTAAAGGGGCAATATGTAAATATTTTAGTTGAAACGATTTAAACATTCACAAAAATTATCAACAGAATGTGAACAGATTGCTGTTTCTACAATATCATGTCCATGTATTGTGCCGCAGAAATATCTACTGGTTAGCATGCTAACCAGCTAGCCCCGATCTGGTCCAAAGCTTATGTGCTAGCTGTGTAAAGACTAACACTCAACTGGTCCCCAAGCGCTCAGTCCAAACTGCTAGCTGTACAGCTAACAAAGCTAACTAGCTAGGGGCAGCTACAGTTAGCTGTTATGTAGCGATACCTGGTGATCCAGTGTCCCCTGTCTGTTTTCAGTATGAATTTACCAGATGGCCAATTCTTACATACTACACTTTTATTGGGAGGCAATGGAACAGAACACAGGGATCTTGTTTAAGTGCTTAGCCTTGAAATCCAACAGGATCCTTTTTGCGGTGTTTTGAAGCCATTGTAGATCTTTCACTGGGTACTTGGGGAGAAGTGAGAACAGTCATCAGTATAATAGTTTTCCTGTGAAAAAACTTGGTGTGACTTGCATCTCACAATGTTCTTGCCAGATGCTGCAATCTACAAGAATGTTGAAAAGGCTCAGATCATGAAGAGTTGTTAAGTGGCACAGGCCTGGGCACAGTTGACTATTTCTTAGTAAAACTTTTTTTAATGATTAGATTAATCCTCGCGGAATTCTCATTTTAATAAGGTCAGAAATCATTTTTAGAAGCAAGGGCCTCGATGTTGATTAAGGAAGGGAGGATGAAAGAAGTGAAGAAGGTGAACGGCAGGGCAGAGAGGGGAGTCAGAGCTGCTGAGGGGCAGCGAACATGAGAAGAGAAGCGAGATTGGAGGAAAGGGCTGACTAATAATAAAGAGGTGAGGAGGGAGGAGAACAGCTGGATGTTTGGCTGTGGGAGTTGACCATCCATCAGCTAAGTGCAGAGCAAAGAGAGGACGGAGGCGAGGAGAGGCACAATGTAAACTAATTAGCCCGGAGGAGTGAAGAATAAAAAAGCTGTTGACTTTTCTCTGCCGAGGTTTTAAAATAGCCGACTGATGTGCTAGAAGTATCTGTCCAACAGTCGCTCAGGTCAGGTACGCAGCTCATTGTCTGTCTGAAAATGATGCTATTCTTGTCTGCTCACTGTTTAGGCAAGCTGATATTGGATCTGACCAGGCTGTTATTTTAATATTCTTGGCAGTCTGTTGTGTTTAACTCTAAACGCTCCCCCTGTCTGAGCAAATGTATGTGTGTGTGTGTGTGTGTGTGTGTGTGTGTGTGTGTGTGTGTGTGTGTGTGCGTGTGTGTTCATGTGTGTCCACGCACTGTACGTCTGTTGTTTGCTTGTCCTGCTTTCCTGCATTGTTTACTCTGGTGGAGGTGACAGCAAACTGTGTCTCGCCAGCCGGTCCCAGTGGAATGTGTCAAGTTGATGCCACGTCTCCCCCCCGTCAATTCATGGTACTTTAAGAAACAGATTGTCCTTGATTTCAGACAGAAGTAGATGTAAGCAGCCGGCCATTTTTAGTCTGCGACTGACTGGTTTTATCAGCTGTGGCTCACATTAGAGCTGGGTACCGCCACTGATTTCGTAGATCAATTTGATTCCATCCACCAGGTCCCAATTTGATTAAGATTTTTTATTCAGTTAAAAAAATATAGATTCAGCTTGGGATATTTCAGTTACATTACCACTTTTGTGCAAATATGAAGGAGATTCTTTGAACAACTTCGGTAAATTGTACAAGGAACCCTCTAACCAAGTGCATTGTTAGAAATATTATTAATGTTTCCATTAAGAAATGGGTAAAAACATGTTGGAGATTTATGGTTAAATCTGCCTATGTAGAAATGGACGGGGTGTTGCAATGCTACAATGAAAAAAACAAGAAAGTATTGACAAGTTTAGGCTTATGTATTTCAACAACAAGGAAAACAATAATACAACTCTTCTGTTTTGAACAACCTCTGTGGCCATTTGGATATAGATTGAAGAGTTTAAGAGATGCACTCAAATGCACCACGAAGTCTCTGTCCCTGTGCTGTGTGTGACACTCCGACACAGACAGACACAGAGGACAGACGCATTACAGTGTAGATGACGCTGAGATGTGATAAAGACTCTCAGCATAGATTCTAATCACATGACAGCTTTGGTACAAACATGTATTTGCAACTGTGGTGGATAACCATGATGACCCTGTCATGCATCCACAGGAAAAGGAATATATTAAAGCAACATTATGTAACTTTTTTTACATTCAAATGGTACAGTAGTACAGAAGAGTACTGTCTCTTGTTCCTGCACTGTGTAACTTCAGTGAGAAGGTAGCCTCACAGCCTTACATACATGTTCACTTCAAGATACAAGTTTTGAAGACATGACAGACATCGTTTCTGACGTGACAAACAGGGATTTGTATTTACTACAGTGATGTTCCACTCAAACTGTAGTGGAATTGTAAGTTCTACAAAACGTATATGTTCGGATTGTTCCAGTGCGGCTTGATTTGAATCGTAAAATAGATTTTTGTCAAAGCCAACCCAAGCTAGCTCCATGATTTAGCTGGCCCTGCGGTCTCCTGCTACTCTAATAAAAACATGACCCCGGCAAAAGAGAGCATGCATACCATGATACTAATTATGTACTCGTGTAAGTGCTCTGTAAATAACACACTGGCAGTCTGGGTACTGTAAAAAGTTGTCACCAGCTGATGAAACATGTACACAATGTAGACAATTTTGTACATTACTTGAATAAACAACCTGTATATAGAAACGCGATCATCATCATATCATTTGTAATTTTTTGAGTTATGAGCGCCGACTATGGACTTTCACAAATCCGTATCTATTGATATCTATTTTTTTTCTATGTTTCTGCCGGTGCATCACATGTAATACCCTTTCTTCAGGAAATTAATTTTGTCACATACTGTCACCTTTGTCACAGGCCACACTTGACTACCTTGTGTTTACTGACAGGTCTAGAGCAGAGAGGAAATCAATGGCAGGGATGGAAGCCAGGAGTGAAAGCAGAGCTCACCTAGTGGGAAGGGGTTGGGGGTGGGATACATTTGCGGGAATGAAACTGGGACGCCCTGCAGACTGCATCGTTCACTCTGCATCACTGTCTCTGACAGTTAAAGCATTGCCTCATGTGGAAGACTTGTTGGCTCAGAGTCAGATTTCACTGTCCTTTGGCATGAGCATAATGATATCATGCCTCTTTTAACTGTTGGCCCAGAATAGGTTACCTACAGTAGACACTTTTGTCATGTGCTTGACGTCCTAAAGAGCACTACTGATGCATCCGTAATATATGACATGTTGTGAAATTATTATTGTAACCTGTATGACACTAAAAGCAGCTCAGTAATAAACCCTTAATGTAGAGTGTGGCTACAAGTGGCTGAACGAGCAGAATAGCGCACAATATGGTGCAGGGCTACAGTGCAAGGCCTGCTGTCACAGGCTAATGGCTGGCTGAACAGCAGTGCTTTGTGAGCTGAGAACCCCCAACACACATGCGTGCACACACACACACACACTGACAACCACCACAGCCCCCTTCTCTTCTCTCAGCTGTCAGCCTGCATTCCTCTCTGCTTCACCATGTATGGGTACAGAGGAGGACGGAGGAAAGGAAGAAAGAAAAGCTGTGATGTCTAATAAACCATTGTATCACCTCTGTCCTCAAAGCTACAACTGTAAACTTTTCACATAGAGGGAGGGAAGAGTAGTATATGTCATTTCTTCAAACTTCCCCTCAGCTGGTTCACTGCCTGCCCACAGTTCACTCACAGTGAGTCAGGCACCTGGAAAGTCTCCACGGGCCTTTAAAAAGCAGACAGAAATAAAATGCTGCCAGCAATTTTGACCAATCTCTGACGATTGACTAGGTGGTTAACAGACTAGTTGTTTAACATTATTTTCAACTATCCTGTGAGTTGCAGTACCGTGCTTGGCTTCATGTCTGCCGTTTTTCCATTACATCTGCTGGCCTAGCTCTACTCGGTTTGAGTCAGCGCGGCAGCCCAGGGTTTGCACTCCCCCCACAGCTAGCTGACAAAGTGGCTCCGCTAATCTAGTTAAAAAACATGTTTAATTTCCTAAAATGTCTTCACATAAAAGCCACACAATTATGAGTTGACTATCGATTTGATGAAGACGAGGGCTTGCTACAGGGCGGCTGCGGCTTCGACCCTGCTCCAGAGCGCGGTCGAAACTGCTAAATGAAAAATGTGTCCACAACAAAATAAACTCAGCATACTTTGACAACTTAAATCAAGTATCAGGTGTAAAGACTGAAAGCAGTGGGAACAGCACACCTGGTTATGTCCAAAGTGGGTGATATGGCCTCCAATACTCTGTGGATATGACTTTTTGTACTTTCACAAAATATTAACAGAGCCAAACTGGCTGTTTCCCCAGCCTTTATGTTGAAAACAGCATGCATTTGTACTTTAAAATAACAGCTGCAGAATCAGTTTGATGATACAGTGTGTTGTGAATGTTGAATGGGTGAGTAGTGTCTCTGTCTCAGCCACTCCGCCTCACCCAACACTTGCTTCTGCTCCATGTAACTTCAGTGAGAGGGGAGGATCACATTGTAGTAGATCCTACATGATGTCTTAAGAGACTGGTGATTTGTATTTATGTCAAAGATGTTGCGCTTAGAAACTGTGGGGGGTGCCAAACCTAACAAATTGCCAATTTTTAAATAATGTTGCTTTAACTCAACGACATGTCAGCATAGAATTATCTTTTTCCACCTTTATGTTTTCCATTTTCTCTTCACATTCTGTGTCTACAGCTCCTGCAGGAGCACAAACACAGCTAGAGCCTCTACACTAAAAGTATATATATTCACTCGCTGCACTGTGAAGTGCTCTGAAGTGTCTAACAAACGATCCATGCATCTCTCTTCCATCCCTCCCGCCCTCCACTGTTCTCTGCTTCCCTTCCTGGTTTTCATCAATGCAGCAGCTTTGACATCATCATTCTCGGCCTATTTGTTACAGCTTCAGTGTGAGAATAATATTGTCAGTCACACCATAGTTAGTATGAAAATAATCATAGATTAGTGGGGTTTTTTTCCAAACTTTTGCCTTTATTGCTAGATACAGCTGAGGCATAACAGGAAACAGGGGGGAGAGACGGGATGACATGCAATACATGCCCTCTCTGCCCCTTAGCCCCCAGAACAGCGGTTTTAAAGGTGAAATGCATAAGTACATGCATTTTATTTGTGAAAACTGAAGTCGAGTGGTTTAAAATGTTCTAATTTGCTCACCTATTCATATAGTGCTGATAAGTGTGTAATAATAAATGATTCTGTACATCTTGTTTTCATGAGACCGAGGTGATGTCAGGCACAACTCATGTTTTGAGCAGAGGTGTAAAGCCTGTGTAGTACACAAGCAACTACAGACAGAAACACGCCAAGATAAAAGATGACAGGACACCTAGTGATTATACACACATCAGACGTCTGCTGCGCTCCCTCACCCTCCCTTGACACACACACACACAGACTTTTGAGTGTGTGCCAGTACTTTCCAGAGCAGATCTCAAGTTGTGTCTGGATGTGTCTTACCTCTGTACAAAGGCTCTGTACTGCATCTCTTCTCTGTTTCTCTCCCCCATCATCATGTCATCCATCTGACCTGCTCTGCTTGTGTTCCTTCACACGTCCTCTCTCTCAGAGACAGATAAAGGATCAGGGAATGACTTCAGGTCTGTTTTATAACAGGCACGTATGTCAGCCATTGTCTGCGCTGATAATGATAAATGTGAAGCCGCTCAGCAAATCTTAAGCAAATCCTCTAATAGTTGTCATCTTTGTAGTCAACAAGCACATACTTAATGCTTACATTCACTTGAACATTAGAACATTTGTACAAGATTATGTGCCTGTGTTGAATCCTCCATTGTATAGATGCACATACTGTACCAGCCTGAGCTGAAGTCGTGTATTTGTGACTTACAGTGTGTTAACCTCATATCTGCTTGTTGCTCACTTGGCTGGCACCAGCCTGAGACTTGACCAGATGCCAGGCAAACACAGGTTTCCTCTAGAGTTAGTGTCAAGATTGCATGTGTGTGTGTGTGTGTGTGTGAGAGAGAGAGAGAGAAAGAGAGAGAGAGAGAAAGAGGGTGTCCATGTGAAATCCTCCTCTGCACTGTTCCCAGCAGGCTTCCTGTCTACAGCTGGCCTCATAGCAGTGTCAGGCTGTGATAATGCACCGTCTTTGTCCGCCTTAATCAGTGAGTGTAGACCTGCAGAGAGCATCCAGGCACTGGCTGATACAGCAACCTGTCTCCCTATATACCTGTCAGCATTAAAAAGTGATGGAATGTCACAATTGTACAGCATGTGGGCAGCAGAGGAACCAAGTTATGGAGAAGGCTGACATGATGGCAGGCTCACATTGTTAAGATTTGTTCAGTAACAATGTATTATTATTTAAATCTACAAGTGAAGGAGAAGTATTTTTAGTCATTCAGTATGTGATTCAAGTGATAACAGCAGAGATGTAATTGACTGTGATAGCCAAGATATTACTTCATTATTTCTTCACAGAAAGCTCAGCTTTAAAAGAAATGTTTTCATTGGGAACGGTCCCTGTGTCCTGGGTTTAGCACCACCCAGGACGATTGTGATCGGTTTAAAGAAATATAAACAAGCTAGAGCATTTTTCCCCTGTACCAGAATGATGATGGGTGCAGTCAGACCTTTCTCCTTTCCCTGACACTGTAGTTCTGTGGCTATTCAAGACTAGTCTGTAGCCTGACAGCTAGCTAATTTCTATAAGCAGTAGCTATCAAAGCTAGTTTGCTAGCTTGACAATTGCCATGCCCACTGCTTTCCAAGGCCTTATGATTACTGATGTAATCAATTTAAATAAAACATACTTTAACCATACCCTAACTTTTTTAAAGCTCAGTAGCAATTATCAGATTTGCCAGTTAGCGTCGTTAGCTACTGATTATCTGGCCAAAGTTAGTTAAAATGAAATGATTCTTTGCGCAACGATAAATTATCTACAAGATATGTAAATGTTCTTGCAAAACACCTTGGTTCATCTTCTAAACCCCCTATCACCTGCTCAGGATCACAGTTGCCAAGTCCGCTTATTAAAAGCGACTTTGGCTTGTTTTTCTGTAAAGTCGCTTATAAATATTGGTAGTCGCAGGTCGCAGGTTTTTTGGGCTTGTTCTTCCTCGATCCTCTTCCTATTGTATTGTATGTCATATTGTTTTGAAGTCCTGGAACTAAAACAAAAAAGGATCATAACATATAAAAACAATAACAAATGTTAAACAAAATAAATATATGGATTCAGGATGATATTTATGTGTGTGCGCATGTGTAATGATATCTTTTTTTTTTTTTTTTTACCACGACCAGAGAAGTCACTTGTTTTGGGCTTGTTTTCATAGGCCCGCTTGCTTGTTTCTCTCGCAAGATCTGGCAACACTGCTCAGGATTGAGGCACAAATATAATGCCAGAAGAAATGGCTGCCGCAAGTATGCTCAAGGAGGGCGGGAAGCTGTGTGTAGCTCCCAGGTGTAAAAATGTTAAGCTGTATGAAGTAGGGGGCAACATATGAACAGAGAAATCACTAACTGTGCTAATTGTGGATGCTATCAGCTAGTTAGCTCAGTTTGTAGTGCAGCCAGCGTTCAGGACTGTGAACCCAGGGCAGGCTGGCTGGTATACTACTTTAAATATTTCTCTACACAGTACATATATATCATAATATCAAAACTGTAAATATATCCTAAAATTCCTACATGTTGTACCTTTAATCTAAAGCAGACGGATGCAGGAGAAGACTGAGCGTCTTTGTATCTTCTGGGGAATGTGAATATAAACCCTGTTTCCAAAGCTTGATGATCTGTGAGTGTTTTATGGAGCTTTTACATGTTGCTAAGTCGACTGTGTACATGTGGAGGAAGGATTAAAAACACCTGTTGTGGACAGACTTTAGATTGACAGCAGGACCCCTAGGTCTCCACTCTCCTCATACCATGTTTCCTCATATCAACACACTCACACCACAGGTCCCAGTGGCATGTAGGAGGAGAGATACACGTCAAAATCTCCAGTGGAATATGTGACGGCTGCTGCCGGTTGTCATGAAGGTTTATAAGGTTTATTATAACTCCCACACATAGCATGGTTATTCAGTCACACCAAGAGTCCATTAATGTATCACAGAATGACACACTATGTGTTCACTGCATGGTCCCAAGCTTCTCAGTGAGATCTGGAGTATTGAAATATGAGTAAATAATCATGTATTCAGTTAAGTGATGCTATACTTCCAACTGATGCTGGTCATAGTTGACCCCTGAATGATCTGCATTGGTAAGTGTCCAGATTTAGCCTGTAGCTGGGGCCTCTTGTCAGATCAGCTTGTTGGGACCCCTGCAGACAGCAGAGCCTGTTAACCTGTGGGCTTGCCTCGAGGTAATCCCCCTCCAACGGGATGTTTTCTCAACACCGAATCAGCTCTTGATCCAGATGTAGCTGTCTAATTGGGGGAGGGGGGGCGTCCATGATCTTTGGAAAAAATAGCTTTGGAAATGTTTTGTTTGACTTCAGAAGAAGGAGATTGGTCTCAACACATAAAAGAGCACTGCCTCCCTCAATTTTATTGAAAAAAATCAGAAAAAAACAGGAAAAAAAAGTGGTTTTCACTGAACAGTATCAGTGGATCACATTGGTTTCAATTTCTTGGATGTTGAAATGAAGTGGCTCACACTGTTTTCTTTAAATGCCCATTCACTATAATCAGATATCTGCACATGATGTCAGAATCTGTAGGCAATTGACAGTGTTCTGGTATCCACATTTACTTTGTATTCTAACAGTATTGAGCAGTCACATTTGAGCGTACTATTATTGTATGCAGGTAAACAG
Organism: Sparus aurata; assembly: GCF_900880675.1. NCBI lineage: Eukaryota > Metazoa > Chordata > Actinopteri > Spariformes > Sparidae > Sparus > Sparus aurata. The sequence goes on along the minus strand of NC_044193.1, from coordinate 29,731,800 downwards.
TCTGGAGAACAAAGGAGGCAGGACATGCTGGTCGAAATTCAATCTTGAGACCCATCAACTGTTATCCGATGACGATATAGCTTTTTATTAGCTTTTCAAAACTGTATCTGCATACATATGTAGCTGAATGAAAAAGTCATTTCTATGCTACATACAATCCTATTCTTTCATCTTAAGTTGCTTACCAGACCGTAAACAATGATAAACACACAGGAGAGGAAGTCAGTTGGCCTGCATGTGCGTTACCTGATTATCTGCAGGAAACACTGGCAAGTCGTGAAAAACTGGCTGTTCTACCAGGAGCTACGTGATCCTCATCAGACAATAGCTGATGGGTTGCCGGATAGTTAAATTGCCTAATTGTAAAAGTTCCGTTCTGGATAGGAGTTGGCTGCGGTGAGCTCACATAACACCATGTTGCAATACACCATCTTTCCAAAGAGATGGTTCCCATCAGTCCTCCAGCTACTTCATAAAACCTTTCTCCCAACCATTATACTAGTCTGGATCATTTCTGAAGCTCTGCTACAGGGGTGCCCATACTTTGTGCAAATTAGTACAAGGATCTCAATTTTCCTTTTTATGCACAGAAACCCAATAAACTAGAAAAACATTCAGAACATAAAGCAAGACAGCATGACCCAATTAATAGTTGTTTATATCTATTTCTCATAAAACATTCTTTTCACTAAAAACACTTTGTGGGTTATAATATATGTATATATCTATATATATATATATATATGTATATATATATATATATATATATATATATATATTCTATTCTTTTCTATTCTATTCTATATATGTACATGTCAAATGTATATTTGTATATACTTGTATATACAGTAGTCATTCACCTCAGAAGAGCCCACACATTTAGCTGTCGGGTGTCCTTCCCATCCTGGAGTCTTTCTTCCTCAGGAAGCGATAAGAGCTTTTGATGCTGTCTCTGTTTTTAGGACGGAAAAATGGGTACTGATTTGATGTCGACTTAATTTTCCAACAGAAACTAGTGAATGGGTGCTCTATTAGAGAATGATGCCACACTTCACTGCCGTTTCCTGTTCATTGTAATTAAGTTCCTGTTTCCCTCCTCCCAGTCCTGGCTGCCGCCGTTGGCCAGGAGCCTGACCACAGCCACGGCTGCGCCCATGGCAGCTGTTACCCAGCAACAGGGGACTTGCTGATTGGACGAGAGAAGAACCTGAAGGCCTCATCCACATGTGGGATGAGGAGAAAAGAGCCCTACTGCATTGTCAGTCATCTGCAGGTCAGTGTGTGTGTGTGTGTGTGTGTGTGTGTGAGAGAGAGAGATTGTGCTTGAACACATCTGTAATATAAGAATATAATATAATATAATATATAATATGATAAGAAGAAAAGTTTGAAATTGGTGCTCTCTGTCTTTCCATTCTATATGTGGTTCTGGGTGTCTCATTAACCCTGAAGTCATTCACCTAGGACTGTAACCTTTTCTTGTCCTGCTGCAGGACGAAAAGAAGTGTTTCGACTGTGACTCCAGACGGCCATACGACCCCGTGTACAACACCATCAATCACCGGATAGAGAACGTCATCACCGCCTTCAAACCTCACCGCAAGAAGTCCTGGTGGCAGTCTGAGAATGGTGAGGAGACGCCGCGGTCGCTTTTGTTCTGCACTGACACAGCTCATTAAAATGACTTAAAGAAATAGTTCTGATAAAAATTTAAATGACGATGGTTGAAATAGTAGCTCCTCGGTACGATCCGCAAAACCCGACAAATAATCTGTGACAGTTTCTTATAATGCATCCATTATGATTAGATTCCAGTCTATTCATTTCTTTGGACAGACTCTGTTTTTACTGCATTACTCTGGTACGGATGATGTATGTTGCAGTGAAAGTGTCAAATCTTTAGGATAAATAATAATTCATATATTTTAACATAACTCCCCATCACGTTTTGGTTAAGAAAGAAATGATTGGAAACCTGTCACTTAATTGTGCAATAAATAACAGTACTGATTCTTATTTTACACCCTGATAGCCAGCTGGTTGACAGTGGGATTTCCCTAAAATGTCAAAATGTTTTTCTAGTTTGGTTCTGTGAAACTTCTCTCTGCTGTGAAGATTTAGATGTTCGGCAAGCCTGCTATGCACCATCCAACAGGCATTAGATCAAAAAATTGACATTGTCATTTATTGTCATTGCACTTAACAAGTAGCAGGAGTGTTTGGTCACAGGCACATGACATAGGTGCAGGCCTGTCACAAAAAGAAAGTGATGCCTACACACATACTCAATGCCAAGGAAGTTTGGTGACGACAGTGTATTGATCCCACTTGCATCTTCATCAAGGTCAAACATTTTGGCCAGATGAATGAAATGTTGTTTTATTAAACTTCTGTGGAGCAAGTGTGTAGGTGTTACCTTCTTTTCATTGCACAGAATGAATGCTAGTGCAGGAAATGTAGTTTGGCATTCAACTTGATACTGATATATTTGAAATAAAGTGTCGGTAGCTGAGATACAGAACCCATGTACAGAATTTGTAATACAGTGTGATTTCAGCGTTCATTTTCTTGCCTACACCTTTTTACTGACCCCTTAAATTAAAACTGAAATTATTATTTTAATTGCATCAAAAGCATTCATTCCAAACAGGAAACTGCTCATATTGTTCATAACATTGGATATGGACAAACTTAAATGTTAAAGCTATTTATATTTGATAGAAGGCGCTACCGATGGTGGGAAAGGAGGGAGAAATTGATGGGCTATGATAAGACTGAGTATGGATATTAGGCAGAAATATTTAGATGGAAAAAAATGGCAAACCATCAAGATCCTCAAAGTTAATTGAAACCACCAGCAGTAAGTAACTGGTAACCATAGAACATTTTAAAAGCAGCATTAAACAGTCCCTCTCTCTCTCTCACACACACGGAGACACACACACACACACACACACATTGTGGCAACCATCCTCTGACCAGCTACAGATGGGCTTAATAACAGAGTAGGCCCTGCTCTGGCATCTCAACAGAGAGAAGGGGGTGGTGAGAGGGAGAGGAGGAAAGTAAAAGCTCTGATGGAAAGATAGAAGTGAGGCAATGTTCAGGACTGAGTGAAAGACAGTAGAGAGGGACAGGGGCAGGGAGAGGGACCAGTCTGAACTGAGGTATTTTCACACACAGTGACAATGAGTGACTGTGAACGAGGTCGGACACAAGGCTCATTTCAGCTGTTTGTGGGCCATGTTACTGTAATGTAAATGCTGTTGATGACAGCACTGTGCAGCAGAAGCACACCAAGAATAGAACAGAGAGAAACAGAAGACGATGAAGAAGGGGGACAGGAAGCAAAGTGACTATTTTTACCCCTGGTTGCTAGTGCTTCTGCCATGGCATCTTTGTGGTATTTCCATGGTGTTGGTGGCACAGTGAGCCCATTTGATATGGATTACAGTGGTTTGACTGTGTGCACTTATTTATTAAAGAGGGACATTTCATGGGAATACATGCAAACACACAGGCTGGCATTATAAGGCACTGGAAGTGAGTGTCAGCTAAACAGGTGCCTCCTGCCTTCTGTGTGTTAGTTGTGTGCAGTTTACATTACATTACAGTTTAGTATGCATGATTGGCCTGAAAAACTTTTCTATCAGCAGGATTCATTTACTCTTCTAACTCTCCTCTCTCTCTCTCTCTCTCTCTCTCTCTCTTCCTCTGCTATAGCTGTGTCACACCCTTCCTCCTCTTTCTTTTCCTCCTTGTTCCTTCCTGTGCCTTGTCAGCTGTTGATTTGTGGTTGATTGTGAAAGTGTTAGCTATTTGAAAATGCATTCGTTGTTCTAGTTTGGGAGACTGACCCATTCACTAACATATATATGACTGATGCTTCTCCATGTAATCCCACTGCACAAAAAATAAGCAAAAATATCCCAGGTGTGCGCCCGTGCAACCATGTCACATAATCACATAACTTACAGTATGCCTAACAGTTAGTTTGGCACATAAGAATTAATTTGACACAGCTGCTATTGTTTGTGCTGCTGGCTCAGGTGCGTGTGAGCTGACAAATCAGAGCATCCTTGGTATTCAGGAGGACGGGCCTTAAAGAGACAGGAGCTAAAACAGTGTTTCAGACAGAGAATACAGAGACGCAGCACATAGCAGTATGAGAAAACCGATGCTTTTTGAAGCATGTAAACCTATTCTTGTAGTAACACAAAATAAAATAATGAACCTAAACATGAGCACTATATGTCTTCTGTTAAACGGTTGGTCAGCCATATAGCTAGCATGGGATACCATCTACTGCATTTCTCCTTTGCTTCATAATACTCCCCAACTCTGGTGGGCTTTTACTAACATGCCTCAGGACGGTACTGTGAGACGCACACATCACACTGTCATTACCTGTGGGTTATAAATGTTAATAAGGTGATTCCCCACAATACATGGATGTGTGTGGGCACGTGTGTTTTTGCAAAACATGTAACTGAGACAGCATCAAAATCAAGTTCTCTCTTCTTCTTTTTTTTTCAAGAAAAAGCTGTGGTGTGGTTTGTCTTCAAATCACCAGTTTAAATATACAGTGTTATACAAAATTCATGTGGTGCATTAGTATGCAGGAATGGGAAATTCCTTTTGGCTTTGTACTCAGTGTGTAATACAAGAACACAGAGAGAAGAACAAGAGTGAAAGTGGTCCTCGGAGTAACTTCGCCCTCAGAACATTTGGTGCTCTACAACTCAGGAAGTATGTGGGCTTTTCCGACATGCTCTCTAAATTTCTCCTGCCAAGACTGAATGCCTTTTCCTGTCAAGATGTCTTACCTCAAGCCAAAAGCACAGTTGGTACTCCACTTACTGCAGCTCGCCATTATTCCCCGTCACCCATCTGTCAGAAATTGATGACAGAGATGGAAAGCATGGAGTGCAAGCGGTTTGTGAAGTGATAGTTATTAAAAGTAAAATGTTGGCTTTATATAAATTAAACATCTGTGTGTGTGTGTGTGTGTGTCTCTCTCTCTCCCAGGAAAGTCGGATGTCTTTATCCAGCTGGATCTGGAAGCAGAGTTTCATTTTACTCACCTGATTATGACCTTCAAGGTAGGATAGAGGTTCTTGTCATCAGCTCATTAACCTGTATTGAGTAGTCGCAGTAAAAAGTGATTTTGCACTGTTTTGTATTTTTTTTTAAAACCTCAAAGAGTTTTTGTCTGAGACTTTCTTCTTTTGCAGACTTTCCGCCCTGCAGCCATGCTGATTGAGCGGTCAGCAGATTTTGGTCGTACCTGGCAGATTTACCGCTACTTTTCCCACGACTGCGCTACTACCTTCCGCGGAGTGTCCCAGGGTCCTTTGCGGAACATTAATGATGTCATCTGTGAGTCACGCTACTCTGACATTGAGCCGTCGACGGAGGGAGAGGTGAGTGATTTATAAAAGTAGCTACCCAAAATGGGGTCAAGGTCACAAAAGCTTATTGTACTTCAGTGAAAAAAATGTGATTTTATTTCATAATACTGTATTTAAACATGTTATTTTTTGTCCGCTGTGGCCCCACAATCACAGCCTGACCCAGCCTGAAACACACGTATTTGTCTTGTTGAGAATTTGATGAAAAAGATCAAACCACTCTTCCTGTCTTTGCACTCTCAGTAGAACATAAATACAAGAAGCAGGTGGAAACAGTTAGCCTGGTTCTGTCCAAATTAAATTCTTCTTGTTTTGTTTGTTTTGGCTGTTGTAAATTAATTACACAAATGCTATATATTTTCATAAATACTAAAAGTCAGAGCCGTTGGTTGGCTGATTTTTTTAAAAACTTTGGAGATTTAAACTTTTGTAGTCAGGCTAGCTGTTTCTTAACTTGCTTGCAGCTGGATTTGTGATCTCAAGAATCTGTCTTGACAGGCTACAAGCTATAGACTTCTGCCTGGACACACCAATCTGTGTACTATGAAGAACTCCTGGCAACTACAAGCTGGTGTTGTTTAGTTGTGATGACCAGCGAGAGAACTGTTCGTTTAAAAACAATATGACGACATGGCAGCTCCTCCAGTGGTTAGCTATGGCATCAGTTACACCAGAAGACTACATTTTATTAATAGAACAGCAAAGAACAGCGCTGACTTTCTCTCTTGACTGACTTTGGCAAGAGTGTGATGCGCCAACAGGCTCAGCTGGTGGTAGTTTTCCTACTGTTGATCTGATTGGTTGGAGTAAGCCCAAAACAGACCAAATGTCAGGTAAAGCTGTTTCCATTATTTCCTGTCCTTATGCTAAGCTAAGCTAACCATCTGCTGGCTCGAGCTTATTTTTTATCATAAAGAAATCAGACAGTTTTGATCTCATCCAACTTTCAGCAAGAAGACGAAAAGGAGCCTATTTTCAAAACTGTTCCTTGAAAGCTAGACTTCAGTAGCATGTCACATGATTATTTCCCAGTTCAATCCTCATTCCAGTGACATTTCAATTTCCAGGTCAGGCATTTGAAAGCAAAGAAACACAGAGGACAAAAAACACAGTACATATCCAAAGAACAACCAAGATCCTCAGTGCATACATTAAAGTGCACAGTCTGATTCACACTCACGCTGCATACTAACTCGATCATTATTCCAAGATAGTTCAAATATTAAATGTGTTTGTATAATATGTGTGTCCTGGCCTAGGTTATCTACAGAGTGTTGGATCCAGCCATCAGGATTATGGATCCATACAGCCCGAACATCCAGAGTAGGTCACACTCGTATTTTGAACAGCACAATGATGATAATGCTACAGGGTTATGCAACACACCAAGTTCATGTTAGACAAGCATGAATACCTTGTTTATGAGGGTCCATGTTGGTGTGTCAATGCTGCTGTGCAGGCGGAAGGCTCTTTGATGTCAGGAATTAGCATATAAATCCTTGATGTGTATTTCACATGCGTACTCATTTGGTGGTCACCTAAAAAAAAAGATAAAATTGTATATGTTTCCATGCAGTGACAGACCTTCCTGCATTATCGAGATTGTTTCTGCTTTCATTTCACTGACGCAACATCTGTGTCTCCTTATGTTACTCTGTGTCATGACTCAAACCGAGTAATGTACCTGGTTGATTACAGGGCTTCCCGCTCCTGTGAGTTCTGACTAATATCTCATTTCCAGCACCACATCTGAATCCATGAGGCAGCTAACACTAGCTAGAACTCCCCTTTTTGTCCCATTTTCAAGTGTGTGGGAGCTTCCAATGACTAGCAGGGGCTGAAATCACAAAAACAAAATGTCTGTTGGGAATCACTGCTAATGCTAATGCTAGCCATCTAGGCTGACTAACTAGCCTCCACCTGTCCAGGTGGATCACATAGTTAGCAGCCCTGTGGGCCCTTCAAAGGGTAAAGGGTCAGACATCTTTAAACAGACAGACCCACATCCAAAGTTGAAAAGAACTTCTTGTATCAACATGTGTAGGCTTTACAGGCGTTCTTTGGTCAGAAGTGCAATACAGAAGTTGATATAACACTGTATTTTCTATCTGAAAAAAACAGTACCTGCATTATAATGGTCTATTTCTATCATTTTCCTTTGCAAGCTATCGTCACACTGGTCCCAATGAATCAACCTCCAGTCGATACAATTAGCTCTTTTTACCCAGCTGTAACACATTACAGGCTGTAACAGCCCGTCTCCCTGGGGTGTGAAACATGGCCCTGCTGTGTGGAAGACATGAGAGATGTGAAAAGCAGCTGTTCTTCTCCCACACAGCCCCACTGTCCGAGCCCTCGTGTTTAGACTGGCAGGACATAAGAGCGTTTCCCAGAAACACGAGCGCGGTGTCCAATGCAGCAGCCGAGGTTGTCTTGTTCTGTTGTCTGTCTCACTAGAACTGACCCACGTGAAGACCCCTGACCCCCTCACAGCTGAACAATCCATATTTACTGTCTGCTGTTGTCAAGACAATGAATCAACATCCGAAGACATTTAGTAGAGTTTAGCCAGGCGTTTAACTAGTAGAGTAGTGATAGAGATTATTCACAACCTCAGAGAAAGCGTTTCAGGGAGGCTCAGCTGGGAACAAGTAGTCCTTAAGAATATTTTTTCTGTCTGAATGTTCTCTCTTGGTTCTCTGTGCTTGAACAAACTAGGAAGTTGTTACATTCTTATTCCCAGCAGCTGGATGTTTTCAATTAAAGATGCAAATTTTAGTTGACAACTTCATAAAATTATCATCAGACTGTGAAGTTAGCATAGCCAGCTAGCCCCAGCTGGTCCTGCTCTTACACTCCACAGGTCTTGGCAGCTAACTGCCCTGGTAACTGAGCTGAGGCATCATGAGGATCCCAATTAGGTTGTTTTTTTGATGGTGTGATCATGTTTTCGTCTCAGATTAGCAAAAAACATTTTGAACTTCCCCTTTTACACACAAAAGTCTGATTAAACTGAAAAAAGAAAAAGTAATAGAAGGTAAATCAGCTCTGTCTCTCTGAATAAGGAAATGCTAGAACACTAAAACACCAAACTAAGATGTTGAACATGTCAAACATCATACCAGCTAAACCTCATGTAGCATGTAGCTCAAAGCATCGTTGTGCCTACATGAAATACAGTCTGACAGAAAAGAAAACTTAACTGATCACTATATTTTTTTTTATTTGAAATTGTTTTGCCTGCTTTTAGATTTCAGGAAATCAATTTATTGATTACAACCCAGCAGAAGACAACTTGATGTCGAATTTCCATTTTTAGACGCTGTAAAAAAAGATTGGGTCACAAATGTCTCTCCCCTCGCCTCTTTTTTTACATTAAGTTAGATGGAATTGGTAATAAATGTCAGTCTCAGGTTCAGCCTGTGGGTTCGTGAAAGCTGTTGCAGTTGCTGCCGGCTGAGATGTAGGACTGTTTTAATAGTCTGCTGTTACAGCAGGGGGGGAAACAGACATCGTCTCAGTGCAGTGGAACTGAAGAGATTAGCTCTTGTCTGTCAGAGAGGGATTCTATTACTGCAGATAAAGTCAGCGGGGTACAGTCATAGTTTGGAAAATGAAGGCTATGAAACATTTGATCCTTCTTACCGTAACACTGCTGCTCCGACTCCAGCAGGATTTAAAATGACAGGTCACTCAGGAAGCTTAAAGTTTTTAAATGCCAGTCATGACCAAATTATTTCCTTTTTTGGGAGAGAAGAAGAGTTTGAATAGGACCCCATGCAGGCTGCAGCTGCTCTGATGCAAATGTTCACAATACTAATAATTACATTCATCAGGCTGATCATATTATAATCTGCCTTATTAACTAATCTAGCGTTGGAAGAAGAGTTATTTTTATTTCCACTCTAAACCAGTGTTTTAAAGACAGTATTATTGGTTGTAATTTGTATTCTGCCTGTGGGTCACTGTTAGAATTAATCCTTGTAGTGTTGGCATATTTCCTCTGCTCTCTGCATGGGAAAGTAGGCGCATGGGAAGCACAACAGTGTAGTTTATGACACAGAGGAGAAAGGTGTGTGCCCCCGTGAAAATGTGTGGGAAGTTTGTTGGTATGCTTGCGTGTTTTGGCACAGCTGCAATAGTTTGTCTGTGTGTTGATGACTACCAATGAACAGCTGGACTGTAACAGCCAAGGAGGTTCTGACCGTGGCTGCTCCGGCAGATTGACAGGACAAAAAGATAGACAAATCTCCCTGGTAAGGCGTTATCTATCTCCTTCTTAGGAATTGTCTCCCTGTGAGGATAGTTTGAGAGGGAGACTCATTCCAACACCACATTCCATTATTGTCCATCATTTTCGGACGTTCCCTTTAGTGGGAGTGTTCCTGAAACTCACAAATGGCATCTCGCTTGATATATGGAGAGACTGTCAAGTTCATTTAGACACCTACGCCAAGGAACTGTCTATTTATAGCAGGTGGTGCATTTGGCTGTGAATGTTCTGCAGCGAGCTTTCAAAAAATTCGATCAGCCGTAAGGATCCTTCTGGAGAACTTTTGTTGAAGAACAGCATACATTTTACTTGCAGTAAATACCAACATCAAAAATGAGGCACATAAGGAGGAGGTTGGGGTGGTGGAGGGAGCTGCAGCAACAAACGCTGTTTCCATGAAGGTATAAGCAGAGCAACAATGCAGGGTCCAATTTTACTGGCTGCGCTGCACACCTACATCAGTATCATTGGATGTAACAAATCAGCTGATAGCAACACATGAGCCAGTGATTTTGACACATGAATAAAATCGCTGATGCCAATCAGGTGATGCAAGCACAACTTCAGTTCTCTGCCTGAACTATTAATATTCTGCCTCTGAGTGGGCTGACAGAACTTCTTTTCAGATTTAGACAGAGAAGGTTGTGCAATCAAGCATTTCCTATCCAAGGTTGCCAGTCACTGGCACAATGAAAGTTCCGAGTTTTCACATTTTGTTATGGGGCTTTTATTGACAATTCCAGTGGTGCAACTCTCGAGATGGCAACGATGGTTGGTCAGTCTATTATCTGGTTGGTCGGTAGGTCGCTCAATAACTATGGATTGAAAGGATTACCGTGGAACCATAAACCTAGCCTGGAGAATGTCTCCTAATTTTTGGTTATCCCCTAACTTTTCATCCAGGACCACCAGCAGGATCAATTTTGGTCTTCAGTATGACTCTTAAGGAATGATCTTATCTATGAGCAAAGTCTGGACCTAACAAAAGTGATTTTCCTGCTGTTAGACCATGCATCTGCATCCAAGCCCGTGGTGAACTGCACATAAGCTTTTTGAGCAATGTGTTCTGGTGCTGAGAAACCTCCCTCTTGTATGTTCCTGGTGGAAGATAAAACATGAGAAAGTGCCCTCTAGGGTGCCCTTCCTGTGGCCAAAATGTGGTGGAGACCCCTCTCTTCACTATAAATGCATCAAGTCTTCCCCGCCCATCAAACATCCTGATTCCGTTGCTTTTCCCATCAGTTTGAGTTGTATTGCTTTTAGTGAAAGTAAGCAAATCTAAGATGGTTAACATGGAAAACATTATACCTGCTACTCAATGTAACCTCAAGTAGCCCAAAACTCTGAGGACTAACTAATCCTCAGATCATCCCGCCGTTCACCCGTAATACTTTGCCACACACACATAGTTCTGTCATGCTCCACTGGCCTTTCACTTCCTCTTGCTGGGGCAACAGGACTTTTGTGCAGTGTGTATGTATGGCAGTGTGTGTGTTTGTTTGTACTTCAAACCCATTTTTTAGCATCTTTTACATTACCAACATTCTGAGAGCACGGGTCCTATTATACCAGACAACTTCAACTGAACTACTCATTCTGAATACAAACCTGCTTTCTGTTCCTCTTTCACTTATTCTCTTCATGTCCTCTCCCCAAACAGACCAGCTGAAGATCACCAACTTGAGAGTGAACTTCACCAAGCTTCACACACTAGGAGACAACTTGCTGGACCCCAGAGCTGAAATCAAAGAAAAGTATTACTATGCCATATATGAGCTTGTCGTACGTGGAAACTGCTTTTGCTATGGCCACGCTTCGGAGTGCGCCCCTATCGATGGCATCAGGGATGATATAGAAGGAATGGTGAGTGATGAGGCTTCAGTTACAGGACAGAAAGCTTCTTAAGTAGCAGTTTTTTCCCCTCCTGTAATTTACTCTCATCATTTCAAAGCTCTTGGTTTTCCACCCTATATAGATTGCCTTAACTCCTGGACTGATCTCCTTTTTAAGGTTCACGGCAGGTGTGTGTGTAACCACAACACCAATGGTTTGAACTGTGAGCAATGTGATGACTTTTACAACGACCTGCCCTGGAGACCAGCTGAGGGACGCAACACCAACGCCTGCAAGAGTGAGTACAGAGGAGGAAGATGAGGGGAAATTAAATTCAATGTGAAAACATCACAGAATATAGAATGCAATAGAAACTGCCACTCAATTATTTGTCATCAGGCTTTCACTGATTGACAGTCTGGGATATTTACAGCTCTAGAAAGACAACCTGGGCTGCATCTGGGTGTGGATCGTAAACATTCAGTGGAAGTGAAATATCACAATGACAATGGAAACATGAACATGTGAGTTTGAAATTAATGTCTTTTTTCTAGAGTGTAACTGCAATAGCCACTCCAGTGTGTGTCACTTCGACATGGCGGTGTATCTGGCCACTGGAAACAGCAGCGGAGGAGTGTGTGACGACTGTCAGCACAACACCATGGGACGCAACTGTGAAATGTGCAAACCTTTCTATTATAAAGACCCTTTTAAGGATATCAGGGACCCACGAGTCTGCATAGGTTAGTGTGTCTTTGTTTTCCCTATCAGAGAATAAAAGTACTCTTTGAGGTTATACGGACCACAACAGGAAGATTTTGCACTTTGGCCTGCTGATTAGTTCTGCTTGTCAATACAGCAGCTACATGCACCCGCCTTCTCTGACTCATTACTCCATCAAATCTGAGCACCAAGACATGATAGTACACAAATTTTTCAGTGTGCCTTACACTTTCTTTAAAAATATATATATGTTTATATGTATTGTCTTTTTAACAAATAAAGTGCCATAACACAGTACAACACAACTCCCCCTGATGTCCATTTTGAAAACATTTTCAAAAATTGGTTTATGAATAATAAACAAGAAGCTCCTTATAGCTCCAGAACCTGTTTGAGAATCATGAAATTTTGAAGTTTGATTCAGTACCAATCTATTGCTGGATGAAAGTTGTCTGTACATGCATGGCTGCATTGCTGACAGTACCCCCCAAAATATCTCATTGTCACCTTTAAATCGTGCCCACTTGTATGTGTGACGATTCACAGTTGCACATACTCATATTTAATGCTGAAAGCTGAATATGCAAATCATGTGATTATAAAATGAATTTGAAACACTATGCAAGGATAGATGAAGAAAATAAGTACAATGACCACAGCATCGTCGTCATTTAAAGCAAAAGTTGGATTGTTTGGGTAAATGTGCGTGAAACCCGTAACATGCAAAGATATGCATCAAGTTTACCTTCCATGCATTAAAATTCTAACTACACCTGTCTGCACTGTAGCTTGTGACTGTGACCCAGATGGTTCCCAGAATGGAGGGATGTGCGACAGCCACACAGACCCTTCTCTCGGCATGGTAGGAGGTCAGTGCCGTTGCAAGGCCAATGTGGAGGGTCCGCGCTGCGACAAGTGTCGGAGCGGCTTCTTCGGCCTGAGTGCTGACAACCCCCAGGGCTGCCAACGTGAGTTCAGCTATCACTCAAACAAACAGATATGTTTTGATGACCCAAACAGATTTGAAAGCCTGCTATTTCCAACATAAATAATGAACCTGTTAATGCAATGAATAGTGTCATATTTCAGTCCTTACTGCAATACAAAGGGCACTGATAATCTTTGATTAATATCAATTTCTTGAAACCTTCCCCATCCTCAAGATGCAAAAGAGGTGGGGGACTTAGCACTGAGTAGTGCCTGCAGGTATTCCTCTCCAACAACCTCCGCCGAGAGGAGAGGGTAGATCAATATTTTCTAAACACAGAGCAAAGTTTCATTAAGTTTAAAACTTTCATGAATGAATCGAACAATGTTTGTTAAAGTGTTGTGAGGTGGAAAGTGATCATGTGTCTCAGTGGAAGTTTTGCCCTTGCCTACTAGGCTTTGTAGTGATTGCTCTTTTAGTCAGGGTCACATGAAGATTGATTTTAGAAATTGCTTAAAAAACATTTATTTATTCACCACTTTAAAACCCTGCTTTTCCCTGCGCTGCATTAACTATTCAAACTGTCTGTTGGAAACCTGACCAATTTCGCCCTCGCCCTGTTCCACCAGCTTGCCGTTGTGACCATAGAGGAACAGTGTCAGGAAGCTCTCAGTGCGACCCAGTCAGTGGAGATTGCTTCTGCAAGCGTCTTGTCACTGGACGCAGCTGTGACCAGTGTTTGGTAAGACAGTGCAGAAAAAACTTGTCGACTTTCTTTCTCTATCTCTCTCTCCTCACCACTGACTCTCAACAAACAACAACAGTCAACGAGCCCTATTGGTGGTAATATGACAGTGAACAAAAAACCTGTTCCTGATGACCCATAGATAGTGCTTTCAAGACTTTGTCTGCTCATTTTTCTGATACTTTATTGTCTGATGTTTGAAACTAAACACAATTCAATTAAATTTCAATGTAAGAATTATATTGCATTGCCTTACATATCACTTAATGGTCCACATCAATTATTTCCCTTTTCCACATTTTCTCTTTGCTTCCATGTTACTGCTCCTATTCTTCACCCTGTTTCTCATATTTTCCTCCCACCCTTTCTGCTCAGCAGCCCAGGATGCTAGCTGATGATCAGCTTCCTGTTATAATTCAACCTCTTGTCCCAAACCTACTCAGCCAGGAATAGTGTATGCAGGAATGTGAGCTCCTGCCTGGGCCCTGTGTCTAAATTTAACTGGGGGATTTGAGGCTTGTCCGGTTGGTGTGGTTTACAGCGGGCCTAAAATGGTCAGGATCTGGACCTGGTCATAAAGTGGATCCTGTCTTCTGATGAACCTCATTTTAGTAGCAATAGTGTGATGTCAACCGTCGACAGAAACAGTACCTCACTGTGGTAAAAGTGTATTTAACAATGAAACAAATTAGATAAAAGAAGAGATACCAGTTAAGTGTTAAGGTATTGTCATTGCTGCCTTACACTTTCTCTTGTTCACATCCTGGAACAGACCACTGTCTGAGTATAAAGTGACCATATTCTTATGTAATACTAAGAGAAAAGCCACAAATGTTTTTGCAAAGTACAAAAAACATCAGCAAAAATAAACTCAAGAAAAAAATATTAAAATTGCTGACTGCTAAAAAATCCATTATTCTCACTGTCAAGTCAGCTCTTTTTAAAGAGAAGAACAACTCAAACTGTCAGCTGAGGGAAAACTGGCAGTAATGATGTGCCCCAAAGCTATGAATGTTGTTTTATTGGATTAGAGAGTTAGATAGATAGTGAGGGTATGACTCACAGTCATGTATAACAGTGGAAGTTCCCCTCTCACTCTATTATAGCATGGAGAGTGATGCATCATGTCTGTCTGGAGCTAATTGTTCCAGACAGACAGCTGCTAAGTGGTTGCTCTGCACTTTTGTGTTTCTGCCTGTCACTCACACTACCCTATGTCCTTCTGTGTTTCTAGCCAGAACACTGGGCTCTGAGCCACGACCTGAACGGCTGCCGGGGCTGTGAGTGTGATATCGGAGGAGCCCTAGACAACCAGTGAGTGATGCTGTAGCTTTAATCCCGAGTCACAGGTCACAAATCATGTACAAGGCTGTTACAAATTGAATAAAACTTGCATGGAGGCCCCTTTCAGATGTTATTGTCTTGAGTATTGACATTCACAAATTAAGTACGATCCCTAAAATAGCAAATGCAGCTTTGCATGCTGTTATGGATTTTTTGGCATCCACCTTTACCCTGGGAGCGGTAATTTGTTACATCTCATCATTGTAATTATTGAATGGAGTAATTTCTGTGCCGTGAGAGGTGACATCCTCTATTCAAACATGAAACGTTAATTTAACGTCAGTCCTCCTCAAGATAGACTGCACTTGTTTTTTGCTATTATTAGCCATGCTAGCTAAGTGGCTGTGACAATGTGGTTGACTTTTGTTGTTGTGATTGAAATTTCTCAACTGTTAGACACATTGCAATGAAATTTGGTGCATGTTCCCCTCAAGAAGAATTCTATTCATGCTGGTGATCTTATCACAAGCTCAAATTCTGCTTTGGTTTATGAGTTTAGTGCTAAGTATCTAATTTAAGTTATGCTAACCTGCTGAACTGAGATGATGAATATGGTAAACACACCTGCTAAACTTCAGCATGTTAGCATAGTCATTCTTAGCATGTTAGCATGCTGATGTTAGCATGTACAGCTTACAGAGCAGCTGGTATGGCAGCAGACTCTTGTTGTTAGCTTGTCTTGTTATACAGTACTCATGATTTTAGAGAGGATTTTTTCGATTTGTCAGGATAAACTGTAAAAATAGATTGAAAAAGGCTAAGCAGGCAACAATGACAGCAAAATAATACAGCTGTTTATGTCATCTTTGTAGCTGCTCCATGGAGAGTGGTCAGTGTCGCTGCCGCAGTCATATGACAGGACGCCAGTGTACACAGGTGGAGTCTGGATATTTCTTCATTGCACTTGATCATTTCCTTTATGAAGCTGAGTTGGCCAAAATGGGGCAGGTAAGCACACTATTCTTCATCTGGAAGCACTTGTAGTGGAGTGATTCTGTATGTAAACATATTTCAAATGATATCTGATAACATCTATGTTCTTAGGGCTCTATGTTGGAGACGAGGGAGCACCAGCCAGGACGCCCCGCCACATGGACGGGCATTGGGTTTGCTCGAGTACCTGAGGGTGGCACCCTAGAGTTTCGCATCACTAACATCCCCTATTCTATGGAATATGACCTGCTTATCCGTTATGAGACACAGGTCTGTGTGTGTGTGTGTGTGTTCATGTGCCTTTATCATCACTGATTCATGAGATTAAATTGAAGCATTTAAAGGAATAGTAATCCATATTTAGATATGCTTATCCTCTCCCTTGCTAAGAGTTAAATGATAAGATGGACACCAGCCTCTTTAATTTTTATTTGAAAAGATAGTGAAGTGACCCCACACTAGTAAAACCACACGTTTTCACACTTTGGCTTTGTTTAAATAATCTGACAAAATATAACGTCTTAATCAGTGATTTAGAAGTGCTGGTAGGCAGAATCTCATATCTTTAGAGGGAGTCAGACTAGCTGTTTCTCCCTGTTTCTAAACATAATTCTAAACTGACTAATAAAAGTCACACAACTCTTAACAAAAGAGCGGGCTAGTGGTTTGCCTTTGCTCTTCAGCCCTTTGCCTAGAAATCCTGTATACTATATACAAGTTAAGCTTTAGGCATTACTTTGTAACTGTATTAAAATTTTCCTGCTCTCATACTTACTGATCAGTCTTTGTTCGACTGAATATGAACCATATATCACTGATTCTGCCTAGATGCCTCGAGACTGGGAAGAAGTGCGTATAACAGTGATCCGTCCGGGGCCGATTCCTACCAGTAGCCCCTGTGGAAACACCATCCCAGATGATGACAGACTCACTGTTTCCCTGCCTGCTGGAGCCAGGTCTGTGGACCAACACACACACACACACACACACACATAGACATGAAATTACAAAGGCTAACATTCATTTACTGGACACTTAGCCTAGCCAAAACAATAATTACAACTCGCCTAACCCTAACCCGTACCCTTATCCTTAACCTATGTCTTCACCCTAAAATGATTTACAGTACATTATGGGGACTTGCATTTTGTTCCGAAAAGAAAAGGTCAATGTGAAAAAGTATGTCCCCATATCTACAGTAAATCATGATCACTGACACATACACACAACCTCAAACTCACAGATCCACAATAACTAAATGCCAGCTGTATGCTGCCGGTGTTTGCTCCAGGTTTGTTGTCCCTCCTCATCCTGTGTGTCTGGAGAGAGATGTGGCCTACACCCTCCGCTTTGAGTTCAGACGCTATCAGGACGCCAACAGTATCCTCAATGGCGCGGCCAACGCTGTCCTCCTTGTGGACTCTGTGAGATTAATATCTTTTTCTAGCCCTCTCAAATAGACATCTGACCTATGAAGTGTCCGCACACAAACATTTCCCTCTCTCTCCTTTTGAAAATTCATACATTTCCAGATTGTGTTGATGCCCCGCCACTCCTCCATGGACATGTTCAACGCAGGGGATCCGGCCTCTAACAACAGGAAGCAGACCTATGAGCGATATCGCTGCCACGAAGGGGCAAAGAGTGTGACCCGCCCGTTGATGAGTGACACCTGTGCTAAGCTAATCACCAGCATGTCGGCCATTATAAATGACGGGGCTCTGCGTGAGTGAAAGAAGTCTTATTAAGTGTTTTTGCCTTGTTTGAATGACATGTATGGTATTTGCCATGCAGCAGGCTGAAGGGTTATGTGACCTTTACCATGACCTCTTACCTGGGGAAAAGAAAACATAGTCTAGATATTTGGATCAGTGATTTTAACGTGCTTAATTATATTGTTGAGATGTGAAATGAATTCATTGGTAGGCAATTGAAAAAAAAAAGTTTTTCTATTAAAGTAAACCATACTTATATTCACATGTATGTACATGTTGGATACAATATTCATGATTTTTCTGAAATGAATCAATACTCCGATT
Source organism: Sparus aurata (assembly GCF_900880675.1). Lineage (NCBI taxonomy): Eukaryota > Metazoa > Chordata > Actinopteri > Spariformes > Sparidae > Sparus > Sparus aurata. The sequence continues at coordinate 29,713,571 of NC_044193.1, read as the reverse complement.
GCAGATAAAATTAATAAATTTTTAAGTCAACAAACAAATGTAGTAGTATGTAAGTATATACATACAAGTATATGCCTCCAAAATGCAGTGGAGGTAAATGAAGTATTAAGTAGCAGAAACATTATATTAATTTATGGTTGTGTATTATTTTGATAAATTTGGTGTTTAATTTATCTTTTATTTTAACTCCTAGCCTACTATGATATACGTGATTTCATGCCTGTGCTCCCCCTCCTCCTCCAGCTTGTAACTGCGATCCTCAGGGGTCCATCAGCTCCCTGTGTGATGTCCGTGGGGGCCAATGCCGCTGCAGGCCCAATGTGATTGGTCGACGCTGTGACCAGTGTGCTCCTGGAACTTACGGCTTTGGAACCTCAGGCTGTGCAGGTGAGAGATTTTAGCCCTTTCTAAATTTTAATCCAAAATACTTGAAATCCAGAGAGGTGTTTATTTAGGATATGATGTAACGTAACATTTTCTGTATTTTTTACTAATTTGGCTAGGTTACCACAGACAGCACAACATCTAATAAAGAAAATAAAAAATGAAATAAGAATACTCGAATCAAATCTCTTGGGGTTCACACACCATTACATTTGCTGCATTTTGTTCTTTTATTCCATTTAGGAATTAAAATGACAGGATGATGATGTATAGTAGCTTTGATAAGGTACACACTATGATGCTGGCGCCCTCTACTGTCTCTCACTACACAAAACTCCTAGGCTTCTTTACTTAAATATATTCCTGATCGCGCTTTTCTGATTCCATCTTTAATTTCTTCTCCTTTCCACTTCATGTCCTCCTTTCATGCTCTCCTCCTTCCTGTACACCAATCACACCTGTCCTCCCTCTGTCCAGCCTGCGGTTGCAGCTTGGAAGGCTCCGTGACTCGACTTTGTGACAAGTTCACCGGTCAGTGCCAGTGCCGTCCAGGAGCGTTTGGTCAGCGATGCGACGGATGCCAGGCGGGTCACTGGGGCTTTCCCAGCTGCCGACCCTGTCAGTGTAACGGGCACGCCGACGAGTGTGACCAGAGGACCGGAGCCTGCATCCGCTGCAGGGACAACACCGGAGGAGACAAGTGTGACAGGTGATGTTTCAGTGTGAAGGTGACACACCTGCTAAACTGTATGAGATCAGTTTTGGTTTACACATATAATGTATGGGGTTGTGGGGGTAAAGAAAGGGATTTAAAGGCTTTGGAGAAGAAGATGTTTTTGTATTTGTGTTAATCAGAAAACGTACTGTTCAATTCTTATTTGCTTGGTTAAACTCCTGTGATCATAAAACAGCCAGCAGGTGTTGATACAATAACTAAAAATTGCAATATGCATTCTTCCATAATGTTATTGAAAGATCAGTAGGCACAATGGTGTATTATGTTTTTGTGTATGTAAAACATCACTTAAGCACATTAAATCAAAATGTTTCTGCAGTTATCGAACAGCTTTATATTAATTGCAACTTAGAATTTTTGACTTAACGTGATAAAACCCTGTGCTACCTTTGAGACCTTTTGTTATTTCTCTAGGTGTGCCAATGGTTACTATGGTAACCCAGTGTTAGGCATAGTATCCGGTGGTCAGTGTCGTCCGTGCCCCTGTCCAGATGGGCCCAACAGTGGACGTCACTTTGCTGCTTCCTGTTACCAGGACAACCGTAGCAGACAGATTATCTGCAACTGTAACCAGGGTTACACAGGTAAACAAAATACCATGCTGGTTCTCTTTCTCTTTTTATCCTTCCTCATTCATCAGCCCTTCCTTTCTCTTCTGTCCCTCCTCTTTATCGTCAGAAAGTGAAGCTAGTGGTAACAAAATTGTGTCCAGATGTGTGTGTGTGTGTGTGTGTCTATAGTTACAACACATTTCACATGGAAATTCATTGTAACTAAAGAGGGTGATTCCTGGGTGAATACCTGTTGAACATGTTGCACGTCTGAACATTATTATAACACATCTTCATACTGCTCATCATGATCCACTTTGTGTCAGTTTGAAAATGTTAGTACAAAAACCTTTTTTGAGTCAAATGTATAAAATGATAAACTAGTTGATGACATTTCATCTCATGTAGTTACAGTGCATCAGTAGTCTGGTTTGTAGTGGAGTTTTGCTTAAGGAAGAGACAATTTTACAGTATAAATAACTTCAGTGATTGAAATTAACCTGAAAACAAAACTAGCAGCACACTAGCAGCTCCGTGAGGATACACTGAAGTTGGTATAATCTTTAGCATGTTAACCATCTCAGTTTGTGATGTTAGCATGCCACTACTAAGCTTATAAGCACAACACAAAATAAAGCTTGGAAGGGCAATGTCAGATTTTCATCTGATGATAGCGGCACACCAACACCACTTTCTGAGTGGGGCTTGAATATCTGAAACAAAAAGTCAACTTCATGGGGGGGCTAGAGGATAAGTCAGAGTCAGTAGGCTTCATCCTCTGGGGATCATGATTGTTTATACAGTCAGACTGATGACAATCCCATCAGCCTCTGGGCATTGTGTGTGGTGCTAATTAGCCAATGTTAGCATGCTATCATTCTAATATACCTAAATAGCGATTCAACATTGGTGAATGTGATAAGCATACCTGCTTAACATCAGCATGCTGAAGTTGTCATTGTGAACATGTTAGAATGTTGACATTAGCGTTTAGCTCAACGCACTGCTGTTGTTTCTAAATACAGCCAGCAAGGCTTTAGACTCTTATTTTGAAACTTTTTATTAGAACAACATGTTTGTCAAAGGGTTTAACCTGATAGTGGCATTTGAAGAAAGTTCATCTAAATCACAATTAATCATACTCTGGTGACCATGAATATGGCCATGAGAACTTTTGGTCAGTCCAGTCATGTTGTGCTCTGAAAATATTAGGCTCATCAAGATGACACTGAGGTTATAACCTCCTCCAGAACAATTCTGAAAAATATCAGTACTAACATTCAACTCTCCTATTTTATGTGACAACACTAAGGATATAACTGAGGTAAGGAGGATGTTGAATGGTAACCTGTGTCATTTCCTTCCTCCCCTGTATTACTGGAACAGGGATTGTTAAACGCTCCGGGGTGACCATTTTTAAGCGTGAGTAGTGACAGTTGACCCCTGTGCCTCCCCCTCCTCCTCCCTATCCTCTATTCCCACCGACCCTCCACTTTACCAGTCCTACCCATGCATGGCTTCAGCACCCTTCTCATCAGTGGTGCTGTGCCACAGTGCACTCCTGCCCATGTGTGAGACCTGGTTCAAAGAATAACTCTTTTTAATACTTCTTAGAATATGTTTCATTTGGCATTAAATTCTGTTTTAAGTGATTGACTTATTTAAATGCGAGATTTGAACCAGGTCTGTAAAAAAAAAGTTGCCAATACAGCTACTTGATGCAGAATCATTACTTTTGAGTGATTGTTTCAAAAGTTTGCCATTCAACAAATGTACGCTTCATTGTGAAAAACGACATTACGAAAATGTTTTAGCGAATGATTTAGGTGGTTGAGCAATATTTTTTTTACAAGCCTGGCTTTTCAGATAAAGCCCAATGGAGAGTACTGACTTTTAAAAGAACAGGAAGAGAGAGTTTGTTTACCTGAAATCTAGCTTATTACATTTGCTTTCTACTCAACTTTCCCTCCTTTTGTTCGTCACTGCATTTAACTCCCTTTGCCCCTTCTCTCCTTCATTCCTGACTTTCATCCAACATTCTCTTTTTTCTATTCTTCCCTCATCTAATCCTCTCTGTACTTCAGATTTCACCCTGCCAGCACAGCCCTACTCTTTATCTCTCCCCACTTTCTCATTCCTTCTTTCTCTAATTTCCTTTTCCTGCTAGACTCAAATATGCCAAGTATTTCTTCATTTGAGTCCAACCTTAAGGGACAGCAAATGAAATATAACAGTGATAACAGCCTAACTAAACTGGAAAAATGGTTCACTGACTATTGTTGTAGCTGTATGGTACAGTTTATGAAACCCTATTCAAAAAAGCTGTTACACTCACTGTATATTAATAAAACAGAATGTGATCATTTTCCATTGCTTTTTGACATATAATCAATTGAAATGAGAACAAAGACAATATATTTCAAGGGACAGTTCACCCAGAAATGAGAATTTAGATGTTACCTGCTCATGCCGAAAGTCAGGAATGTTTCTTTGTCCTCAAAATATTTCTCGAGCTTCACAGCAAAACAGCTTTCCCCCAAACAACTCAAGTAGATAGGGACATGTTTTAAAACATGAAATAAATAACTGAAAATATATATAGCTGCTAAGCTAAAAGTGCAGTGCACCCCATATGAAGTGGGTTTACAGGCTAGACCATGCGCATTGGTTTTGTTTTTGTTTTTTTACTTTATGGAATCAGTGTTATTGTAGTGGTTCATGACAGGTATGGCTCAAATGCAGCCGAACAAAGTGCACACAGTATCGCACAGTGTGCAAACTAGGATATGTCCAAAGCGGTTACATCTGTTTCTGTGGAGATTGTTGAGGCAGACTGAGACATCAGGCCAGAATCCCAGAATTAAATTACTGCTGATTGATGTAACGGTCTGTTATGTTATCAACAAGTATAATAATGTGTTGCATACTGAGGAAGGTTGTTATGACAAAGACAGTTAACTAATGAGAGCTGGTTAACCCAACCCCAGTGAGTGACGATACGTAATATAACTGATTCTAGTAACATAACTATTAATAGAGAGATGGGTTAAGCCAAGTGTTAGACTACCATGTTTCTTTCAATGAAAGTGTCCCCTGAAAATCTCAGTCTAGGACTTGGCACAATCCAGTCATGTGAGAAGGTCTTCATTAGTGTCTTAAACAAATAACCTGTTGATTACCTGCTCTAAATTCACGTTTCCTGCTTCCTGCTGTTCCATACACCCTAAAAACAGCTTGGAATTGTAGCACACTTCACCCATTCAGAGTGCAAATGTATTTTAGCTAAAATAAATGTAGCAATTATGCAATTATAGTATATCCTCATTTTCTAACTCTTGTTCTCTTTTCTTATTTTGTTTTTTTCTCTCCACGTAGGTGCTCGATGTGAGGAATGTGCCCCGGGTTATTACGGCAACCCCTCTCAGCCCGGGGGCCGCTGCCAGCCGTGCCAGTGCAACAACAACATAGACATGTCAGACATCGGCTCTTGTGACAGGCAAACCGGAGAGTGCAGGAAATGCCTTTACAACACTGAGGGCCCCAACTGTGGCATCTGCAGGAGTGGATATTTTGGAGATGCTTCCCGACGCAACTGCAGAAGTGAGTGGCACGTTCACTAAAAAAAAGCTCACAAAAACATGTTTATTATGTTCATTTTAATTATAATTACGTTTTTTTTTTTTTTTTACTTTTTGTCTATAAGAGTGCACATGCAACTTCCTTGGTACTGATCGCAGCCAGTGTATGGAGCGTGAGGACTGTGTGTGCCAGCGTACCACAGGGCAGTGCCAGTGTCTACCCAATGTCATTGGCCTGACATGTGACCACTGCGCCCCCGACCACTGGAACCTGGCCGGTGGGAGGGGCTGTGAATCCTGCGGCTGTGATCCCAACAACTCAGTCACCTCCTCATGTAATGAGGTAGGAAACGCTTAGACCTGATCACATTCAGAAAAGCACAACTCATGATGCAATTTAAGTGTCATGTGTGTTTGCCTTCATTCACATTGATAGGAACAAAATGAATGGATGCGTCTTGCCTGTGTTTCTCTGATCTCTATCCTGCAGTTCACTGGGCAGTGTCAGTGTCGCGACGGCTTCGGGGGGAAGACCTGCACAGACTGTCAGGAGAATTACTGGGGAGACCCTCAGACACAGTGCAGAGGTTAGACACAAAGACATAATGTACTGTATGCTCTTTGTAAACAGTGTTTATGTTATGAAAATGATGCAGAGACCAAAAGATTCATTGCTAGAGTGAAGCAATCTTGGGCTTCATAGCTGGTGCTAAAGCATTGCACAAAAAAAAAAAAAAACACTTTATAATTACCATCATTACTGAATTAATTTCTAGTTAATTAAACTTAAGTTATTAGTTATTGCACTGTCAACGATTAAATGCTTTCTAAACCATTTATTAATCAATTCTAAAGGTTCATAAATATACTATAGTCACAACTTTATACAGGGCATCCAAATAATACCTGTAAGATGAACAACATAGTATTTATTTACTATTTATAAAGTATTAAAAACATCAATTGCAACTTTACAATCAAAAACAGCTTGATAAATGGTTTATAAAGCATTCCATTGTTTGTGAACAGTGAAATACATATTAACTGAAGTTTAATTGACTTAAAATATACCATTTATTAATGATGGTTGTTATAAAGTGTCACCAAGTAATAAATGAACACACAACATAATGACGTTTACTGCCATGTCTCTATTCTCACAATGTAAAACTCATTTAAAAACATCTACAGTGGGGCAAAAAAGTATTTAGTCAGCCACCAATTGTGCAAGTTCTCCCACTTAAAAAGATGAGAGAGGCCTGTAATTTTCATCATAGGTATACCTCAACTGTGAGAGACAAAATGAGAAAAAAAATAGATAAATAAAAAATAAGAAATTCCAGAAAATCACATTGTCGGATTTTTAAAGAATTTATTTGCAAATTATGGTGGAAAATAAGTATTTGGTCAATAACAAAAGTTCATCTCAATACTCTGTTATATACCCTTTGTTGGCAATGACAGAGGTCAAACGTTTTCTGTAAGTCTTCACAAGGTTTTCACACACTGTTGCTGGTATTTTGGCCCATTCCTCCATGCAGATCTCCTCTAGAGCAGTGATATTTTGGGGCTGTCGCTGGGCAACACGGACTTTCAACTCCCTCCAAAGATTTTCTATGGGGTTGAGATCTGGAGACTGGCTAGGCCACTCCAGGACCTTGAAATGCTTCTTACGAAGCCACTCCTTCGTTGCCCGGACGGTGTGTTTGGGATCATTGTCATGCTGAAAGACCCAGCCACGTTTCATCTTCAATGCCCTTGCTGATGGAAGGAGGTTTTCACTCAAAATCTCACGATACATGGCCCCATTCATTCTTTCCTTTACACGGATCAGTCGTCCTGGTCCCTTTGCAGAAAAACAGCCCCAAAGCATGATGTTTCCACCCCAATGCTTCACAGTAGGTATGGTTTTCTTTGGATGCAACTCAGCATTCTTTCTCCTCCAAACACGATAAGTTGAGTTTTTACCAAAAAGTTCTATTTTGGTTTCATCTGACCGTATGACATTCTCCCAATCCTCTTCTCGATCACCCAAATGCTCTCTAGCAAACTTCAGACGGGCCTGGACATGTACTGGCTTATGCAGGGGGACACGTCTGGCACTGCAGGTGCAGGTGCTGGCGGCGTAGTGTGTTACTGATGGTAGCCTTTGTTACTTTGGTCCCAGCTCTCTGCAAGTCATTCACTAGGTCCCCCTGTGTGGTTCTGGGATTTTTGCTCACCGTTCTTGGGATCATTTTGACCCCACGGGGTGAGATCTTGTGTGGAGCCCCAGAACGAGGGAGATTATCAGTGGTCTTGTATGTCTTCCATTTTCTAATAATTGCTCCCACAGTTGATTTCTTCACACCAAGCTGCTTACCTATTGCAGATTCAGTCTTCCCAGCCTGGTGCAGGTCTACAATTTTGTTTCTGGTGTCCTTTGACAGCTCTTTGGTCTTGGCCATAGTGGAGTTTGGAGTGTGACTGTTTGAGGTTGTGGACAGGTGTCTTTTATACTGATAACGAGTTCAAACAGGTGCCATTAATACAGGTAACAAGTGGAGGACAGAGGAGCCTCTTAAAGAAGTTACAGGTCTGTGAGAGCCAGAAATCTCGCTTGTTTGTAGGTGACCAAATACTTATTTTACAGAGGAATTCATTAAAAATCCTACAATGTGATTTCCTGGATTCTTATCCCCCCATTCTGTCTCTCATAGTTGAAGTGTACCTATGATGAAAATTACAGGCCTCTCTCATCTTTTTAAGTGGGAGAACCGGCACAATTGGTGGCTGACTAAATACTTTTTTGCCCCACTGTAGGTAGCATTAGCAAGGTAACTTTGTTAGCATTTGCTTTTCTAATACTAATAATAATAATAATAATAATACATTTTATTTAAGAAGCGCCTTTCAGGACACTCAAGGACACTTTACAGAGGGACATCAGAATAAAACAATGGATAAAAAAAATATCAATTTAAAACATTCAATAAAACAACATTCAAACATCCAAATACAAAGAAAGAAAAACATACAATAAACAACATTTCAAAACATCAGTGAACATACAGTGTGCAACAATTAAATAATTGCTTAAACGCTTTCGCTGCAGTAAAAGGAGTTTATACAGTGATGCTACAGTACTGCAGTACACAATATATGGATGATTTTACATTACGCTCAGAGTCTGATTAAATAGTTATGAAAAAAGTAAGCTATCAATCAAGGAGTATGGTTTAGACCTGCTCAATTTTCGAGAGTGTAATGAGAGCCTTAGTTTGGACTACACAGTAAACCTTATGTGTGACTGTACATAGAGGGAGTTGGAGATATCTGCTCGTCCTTCATGTGTGTCTCAAAGTCTCTGCTTAACTTCAAATAATGGATCAGTTATAGATTCATTTTCAAGGTAACCAGGATTGTTTGAAAATAGATATTAGTATAACTGCATCTAACATTTCATATGGATTACATAAATATATAGAATTTAGATTAAGTGAGAATTCTGAACGTGGCTCATTTCAAAACACTTACACAACTAACCAGTGTAAGGACTTACAGTCAGTTTCCTAGTTGTTCCACATTCACTGCACACTCTCCTTGTCTCCTCCTCCAGCTTGTGACTGTGACTGGCGAGGCATTGAGACCTCTCAGTGCAACAGGGTGACGGGCCACTGTGTCTGCCAGCAGGGGGTGTCCGGTGTCCGTTGTGACCAGTGTGCCAGAGGCTTCTCTGGCCAGTTCCCCAACTGTCAGCCCTGTCACCAGTGTTTCGGGGACTGGGATCGCATTGTGCAGGTGCAGTTTGATGCTAAATAGGGGGTTTTATCTTTAATCTATAGATTAGGAGTCAAGCTGAATCACTTTCAAACTTTTGTTTTGTCACCAGGACCTGGCAGTGCGCACCAAGACACTGGCAGAACGTGCCCATGAGATTCAGACCACTGGGCTCACTGGGGCCTATGAGAAGGCCTTCAGAGACCTGGAGGAGAAACTGGCACAAGCTCAGGGTATTGTCAACGCACGCAACGCCACGGCTGCAGCCGTCGCTACCCTGATGGAGCTTATTGAAGATCTTAGGTACGACTGTCACATTAAGATTTTCCCATGTGAAAATATCCATCTTAAGTCATTTTTTTTAGTACCATTAGAGATTAGTATCCAAATAATGCTTCTTGATTTAGGACTTTTTTTCTATTGAGTTTAAGCAGATTTATTCAGTTTGCCTATGGAAGTTCATTTGATATGTTATCAGGATTACAATTGACACCCCAGTTTCTGCTTATCTTGCCCCGCAGAGCGCAAATTGGTGAGACAACGGACACCCTGAACCGCCTGGAAGGAGACCTAACCATCGTCCAGGACGGCAACTCTGAGGCAAGCAAAGAGCTGAGCGCTCTGGAGAGAGAGGCTAAAGAGCTAAACCTCACTTCAGAGCAGCTGCACCACCAACTGGATGTCCTCAAAAACTCCAACTTCCTCGGTGAGAAAAAGAGGATATATCCTGAGTATTCAACTAGTCACACGTCTTCTCTTTCTCTTATTAAGTCTCAAATTTACTTTAGCATCAGTTTAATTCATATGGAATCAGTAAGTAAAAACTCCCTTTTCTTACTCCTCTTATTCTAGGTGCATACGACAGCATCCGTACCTCCTACAACAAGTCTCGTGATGCAGAGCGGCGTGCCAATGAATCAACAACCACCAGGCCCAGCACAGTCAGCCAATCCGCAGACACTCGACGCCGTACAGAGCGCCTTATCACTGCCAAGAAGGACGACTTCAACCGTAAAAACTCTGCTAACAAGCGTGCGCTTGGAGAACTCAACACCAGAGCACAGGGCCTGGATATGAAGAAGATCAATGAGAAGGTCTGATCCCATACTTTTTTTGTGGAAGGGCTGTTAGTGCTGATTTTGATAGCATTCATGTATACAGTCATGCAAAATCAGGGAGAAGTAACTACGGGATAACTGAAGAATTCACAGCAATAACGATGATTGAAGAATTGTAGTTTAAAACTTTCAAAATTTCAGAGTGTCCACAAATAACAGTTTTCAGGTTGTCACATCTATGTATTATATTGTAGAAATATCTACTGATGTTAGCATGGTAACCAGCTAGCCCTGGCCTGTCCACTCCTGTTCTAGCTATGCTAACGCCAACACCCCCCCAGTGCCCGAGCTCCCAGTCTGGACTGATACGGTAGCTGCATGGCTAACTTAGCTAACTAGCTAACAAATGCTACAATATGCAGCAGTTAGTGGTCACTCTGGTTGTTTGGTTAGAGTATGAATTCAACAGTTCGCCAGTTCTAACATTTTGCACCTTTAACCACATCAAATAACAGGAATTTCACACATTCAAAAGTTGATAGTAGTTACTGATACTCAACAAGCCAGTCACGTTACAGACAAGAGTCACAGTCTGGTCTTAACTCAATGCTGAAAAACTACCATTTGTAGTTATTGTGTTTTTGTTTTGTATGACAGACAAGGAGTTAAGACCTTCTACACCAACCTGACAATTTCCATCAAAATACAAGTACATGTCCGTCTGTCCCTACAGGTGTGCGGCGCCCCAGGTGACGCTCCTTGTGGGGAAAGTCCTTGTGGGGGTGCAGGTTGTCGTGACGATGAGGGGAACCGTCACTGTGGAGGCCTGAACTGTAACAGTGCTGTATCATTAGCTGACAATGCCCTGGAGAGAGCCAAACACGCAGAGAAGGAGCTGAACAAAGCTATGGGAGAGGTGGAGGGGCTCTTTACAAAGGTACAGAGACATATGAGGACTATAGCTATTGTACGTTTCATTTGTACTTAAGCTGTTTCAAATGTATAGCATCACATCTGGTCAGATGGACCAGTAAGTGATGTTTTGGTTTCTGTGTTTTTCAGCCAGAATGGATTGTAGCTAAGAATGTCTGTCTATATATATTTTTTTTTAAGTTCTTTCTGGAATGTTGCTTCATTTTTTGCCAATTAAAATGACAGTCAGCCAATGTGATTAAAGTAAGCAGTGCAGCTGCACTGTGGGACATATGGGCTCCAAGACTAAACAGATTTGATTTTAAGGGGGCATATTGAAATACCTGTACCTACCTAAGACTGTATATAATATAAATAAGACTTTAATAAATTCTAACAAAAGACTGTTAAGTAGCATCAGTTGAAGACAGCAGTTACCATGACTCCATCATAAGCATCTCTGCTTTTCGCTCAGGTGGCAGAGGCCAAGAACAAGGCAGAGGAGGCCAAGGGTAAAGCCCAGGCTGCTCTAGACAAAGCCACCGCCACCAAGAACAAGGTGGAGCGCTCCAACAATGACCTGAGAGACCTCATCAAACAGATCAGAGAATTCCTCACTCGTGAGTCTGGCAGTCTGTTTGGTTTATACATCATAATACTGTATATTCTACATGTGCATGCAAGTTCACCAAAAACATTTAGAACAGCCATAGTAGTCAGTAACAGTTAGTAGAATAGTTGCCTCTTAACTAACTTTACTATGTCAACCCCCCCCATTTCTCATGTCTTCCTCCCAGAGGAGGGTGCGGACCCGGACAGCATTGAGGCCGTGGCGAACCATGTGTTGGCGCTCTCCATCCCTGCCTCACCCCTCCAGATCAGACATCTCGCTGATGAAATCAAGGATCGGGTTCGCAGCCTTTCAAATGTGGATGCCATCCTGGAACAGACGCAGGATGATGTCCGCAAGGCAGAGCAATTGCTGCTGGATGCCAAGAGGGCAAGGTAGTCAGGACAGAGAGAATTATTTGTACTACTATATCTATTCATCTTTCCTTAAAGTATTAACTGTCAAATTATATATTGTTTTTCAGGCATCGTGCTGAGGGGGTGAAGACTACAGCCGAGACAGTGAAACAAGCTCTGCTGGATGCTAAGACGGCCCAGACGTCAGCAGAGAAGGCCATAGCGAGAGCCAAAGCTGACATTGGGGACACTGAGGCCCGACTGGCACAGGTAACAGGCCATAAAAAAGAAAAGAAAAACATTAAGCTGTAGTAATTGACCCTGTGATTCCCCTAGGCACTGCTGAACATTTTGGCATCTTTCAGTTCATTGTTTTTGTTTTAACTTTTTGTTTTGGTTCAGTCTCAAAGCTCTTTTCAGCATTGTTTTCAGCCACAGAAGAATGCTGTTTCACACCAGGGCACTTAGAGAAAACATAATCCAACAAAAGCAAAGCTTGCACTTATGTTATTTCCGAAGGATTAGAATACACTGTGCTTCATCATGCTCTCCTCAGATTGAGTCAGAGACATCCAACAGTGAGAAGGACCTGAACGATGCCATGGATCGCCTGGGCACACTGGGACGGGAGATCAATGCCCTGAAGACCAAGCGTGCCAACAACAGCATGGCAGCAGCCCGAGCTGAAGAGACAGCGACCATGGCACGAGACAAGGCAAACGAAGCTAAGCAGGTGTGTGTCTGTGTGTGTAACTCACTTCACCTCATTTAAAGCGTACAAACTGTCACAGAAAAACATCTCTCCTGTCTTGATGGTCAGATTCTAGATGGCCAGCTGACAGATAAATACCATGAAGTGCAGCAGCGGGTTGACACGAAGGCCAAAGCTGTGAAGGATGCCAAGAAAAGAGCAGAGAGCCTCAGAGATGAAGCAAAAGAACTACTGAGAGATGCCCAGAACAAGCTCCGGAGGCTAGCAGGTGCTTATTAAAATGTTTACGTAGGTGTGCCTGTGTGTTTATGAAGAGGTAGACGGGGTTTATGTGTTTGTATGTTTGGAGGAAGAAAAGTCTGGGTTTATATTTTAACACACTGTAGCACCCCGATGCCACAGACCACAGGTTCCAACGTCCTTTATGGCAGATATAGACAGACAGCAGTGTAAGATTGCAAATGTAAATCTTTCATTCAGCAAGGGCAAATGAATAATACTTGAATCAAAACAGCAAACAAAAACACGGCTTTCCAACAGGTGCCCTTTATCTTGTAATCACCCATCCGTACTGATTCACAGGTCCAACCAGACCTCACACCTGTGTCGGTTCCACCCAGCTACAATGTGATTGTTGCAACGAGTAGAGTATTAAGAATCTGTTGCAGTCTTAATTATATTTTGCTGTTTACATTGGCAATTCAAAGCACTTTACAGGGGACTGACAAGCTGATAAAAACTAAAAATACATACAATTTAATAGATAAAAAAAAACAAAAAACACAATAGATAAAAGACAATTAACCAAGAATATAGTAAAATAACCTCCCTGCCTGACCCTACTGGTCTATGCATTACAAACATGACAGACAAATAGGTTGACCATGTTGTGCTTTGTATACAAGTAAAACAATAAATATAATCAATATTGAAAGCAACAAGCAACCAATGTAGAGACTTTTAATAGGTGGCATGTGTTCTCTCCTTCTTGTCCTAGCTAAATATATGGCCAGATTTAGTGACATACACCTTAAGGAAATTCCATGTACTTTCAAATAAGCTCACTTGCTTTTTCGCCAAGGCCAGTCTCACATTACAGGGGTTTGGAGGTTATCTAATTCTGATTCCTCCCAACAATCTGAGGAGAAATCTAGTCTGGGACCTCAGTCTGTAAAGGTGTTCGGCCTTGATAATTTAGGGGTTTACAGATCCAATCTTAATCTTCCTGAACTGCTCACAGGCCCATAAAGGCCACCCCAATAAGTATCCAATGTGTTTGATATCTTGTATTTTGAATCTGGAAGATGATGATTGTCATTACTTCAGGACATTCTCAACAGTCAATGACAGAGATATCCTGAAGCAGCTGACAGTGGTGCCAAGTAGATAGGAAGCCAGTTAAAAGCAGTTTGAAACAGGCCAGTGTATTTCAACAGTCTATTTAAAAGAAATTGGTGATTAAAATCAGCACCCAGATAAAGTAGAATGATTAGATAACCACTGAGAGGCACCAAATGCTGCTCATGCCTGGCTGTGTAACCATTCCTCAAATCCCTTCTTCCCACAGAGCTGGAGAAAAACTATGAGGAGAACCAGAGAAAGCTGGAGGGGAAAGCTCGTCAGCTCGATGGCTTGGAGGACCAGATGAAAGCCATCCTCAATGACATCAACAAACAGATCCAGATCTACAACACATGCCAGTAACTCAGCAGTCTTTGTCACAAGAAAACAGTTCATTTCCTTCAGATACAGTAACTGTACTTTCTGGTAAATGAATACAAAAAGAGGGTTGGGTGGTTTTTTGATCACTCTGCCAGTGAATTTACATAATTTGTGGGTAAACTGCCTTTTATGTAAGTATTTAAAATGGTTGCTATCATATATAAGGGCTCGACACATTGCGCTTTGTCCAGGGCTAAAAGCATTCTTTGAACCTACTTAGCTCCAGGCTAACCTTTCATTGGCACATGTATGTATGTGTGTGAAAGTTATCCAGTTAACATTAGCCCTGGGCTAAGAGTTGACACTTGGAGCCTGGGGCTAAAAAGGCTCTACGACTGCTTCTAGCTCTGGGCTTAGTGCAGTGCAAAGGAATATTTACCCACAACTGAACAAGTAAAGGTTGTCTGATATCACCTATGTTATTTTAATTTATGTACATTATTTTTGTTTTAAATTTCTAAACCAATCTGGAAATCCGTGTTTGACTTCTTGTTTTGAACATGAAAAATGAAAATTGTGTTTGAGGAAATCATTAATACACAGATGTGGCTGAAAAATAATTATGCATTGCAAATATATGTAGTTTAACCATTTATTAATTGCATTGTTTACTGTTGCATAATCAACAGGTCAATATCCTTTTCTCCCTGTTTTTCTATGAAGTCTGTGTGACTATTGGAGGTATAGTCTGAGCTGTGCTCATCACAAGAGGACTTCATTCAAACTGTACTGGACAGTGTCTTCTCTCAGGATAAAACACCACAACTGCTGAATGCATAAAGTTTAAATGAACATCTGTTCAAATTGAAATGTGTTTCATGGTTAAAAAGATGAGGCTTGATTCTTATTTCTCAAACAAGCCAAAATACAGAGATGAATGAGGGTACAGTCAGTACAGTTGTGCCAATGTGGGTGCGAGAAATACAGTTTTGAATGTCTGCCTTTATACATATAAGACAAAAACAAATTATGTGACCATTTTTATGTGAAGATAGGTGAACTGTTTGATACTGCAAGTAAATAGAAAGAACCAGCCAAAAACACTTCTGCCTGAAGTAGCCAAAGACCAAAACTAAATAAATAGATAAATAAATACACCTCCCAGCACCTTCAAAGGTCACAGATTATCTCTGATTCCCTGGTTGTCACAGCGAAGTTTCCCCGTCCATGCTTCCTCCTAAGAAATAGTCTGGCACATATTCCTGTAAAACCACATTTCCACACTTTGTGTTTCTGGATGGATTAAACAAGATGTATTGTGTTGATTTAGAGGGGCTGGTTGGCAGGCTTTTCAAGATGTAGACGGAGCCAGGCTTGCTGTTTCCCCTCGTTTCCAGTATTTATACTAAGCCAAACTACAGTCTCCTCAAATGAACGGATGTTGGAGTGTATTGATCTTCTCATCTAACGCTCAGCAGGAAAGTGAATAAGTGAAATGTTTTGCGATGCTGTTTGCTGTGTTTGTTCTGGTTTCAGTCATCACTGGGATTCAATTTTATGAATGCCAACCCTGAGATGAACAGATTGTGAATGTCTGTTTATCAAGTTGATAGAATATAAGGTCTGCAGTAACTGAACCCTCTCTGGACTGATATAGTATTCTACAGTATGCATAGTGTTTGATTGTGCCTTATAATATGCCAGTGTCTTGGACTCGTGCTACTTTCATGACAATGTGTGTTTGAGGAAGCAAAAAACTATAAGTGTGTACACATGCGTCTCTCAGATCACATATCAACTGGCAGCCAAATGATTTCGACAACTTACCAAAGCAGACGTACCAAAAGGAGCATGTGTAAAGTTTTTCTGTGTACAGTTTTGTGAATAAAGGTTGGATAACTTAACATTTTTTGCTGTCGAAGAAGCTTCCATGAGAATCTATATCACAAGTCTGCTGTAAGTCAGAATACTCGTACACATCATTTGAAAATCCTCCGTGCTTGATACTGTCCCATTTACTAACCTTGCTACATTGTGTTCTACTGCAGTCTGCAAGGGCATAAGATTATTGCAATTTGCTGTTACTGTTGCTACTGTTTGTGTTCTGCAGGGGTGCGTTGAGCGCTGCCATGAGTCCATGATGTGCTCTTTGAGAAAGTTTGCATCATATCAAGGCAGGGCCTTCACATGCCCCAAGTCACAGATGGTAGAGGGGAAAGCAAAATAAAAGGAAGAACATCAGAGTTAAATAATAATGTAAGAATTCTGTATTAAAATGTCAAAAAAAAAAAAAAAAAAACACGCCTAAACCTGTGTAACACATTTGTTTGGTTGCATAATTACATTATCCAAAATATTTCCTACAATGTTCAAACACAGAGATTACTTGAGGCCACAGAGCATTTCGCTCAGTCGCCTGTTGCTGCTTCTGGGAGGGGAGGACAGCTAACAGACTAAACCTTTAATGTGAATACAATAAAACATTACCTCATCTGTGAACATTTGTGCCTGAGTCATGTCAGATGGATTTTCATCAGAAGCTAAAAAGTCATCTCTGACCTCTCCCGCCTGTATTCAGCTCTGGGTCAGAGCAGAATCTGATGTCAAATGATGTTTATTCCCCCAGATGGTCTGGCTCGGCACCTGACTCTCACTGAGCAGCAGCTCTGTCCCCGGCTCTGCCTGAGCCTCCCAACACAACAGTCTTTAGTTGTGCTTTACTGAAAAACCCATAAAGCAGCAGAAAGGACATATTGCGTTTTAGGGAGATCAGAAAGGCGAGTAATATTTGCTTTTGCTGTTTTGTCCATACAATATTGTTGTTTTGTTAAGTTAATCAGCGTTTTGATGGTGCTTAGTGTAAGTTACCTTTTCTACACCTTAATTATAAGAAATATGATGCCACGACTGGTCAGCATCATCGCTGTCAACACAGGGCTCAGAGTGCCATTCGGGACAAGGCCCCTGTCTAAAAATAGTAGGCTGCCTATGTATTATGGCCCTGTCAGCCCCTCCTCAGATGGTAATATGGGCCCATATAAAGAGTTGACAAGTGAGAGCCATTTAAATTTGACTGTGGTGTATCTGGGGTGAGCTTTAGTTGAAGCAGTAGTTCCCCCAGCCGGCCCTGCCAAGTGCACCAGAAACCAACCAGTATTTTTGCACTTGTGTGCTATCCAGCCCTGGGTTTCTCTGTGTGTCTGTTAGTATTAATCATCTGACAGGAAGGACATGTATTCACAGGAGATATTAAGGGGTTTCAAAATTAGATTTGAACAGATGGCCCCCTCAACAAGATATGGCCTCAAGATTAGGTAAAAATTCAGGCGCCACTTCAATGCCCTCTGTTTGGATTGTGTTTAAATGGCGCACGTTGACCCAGCCATTGGGATTTTCACTGTTCTACAATTGACAATCCATTTTTTTTAAACACGCCGCAGCAAAAAAATCTTAAATGTGTATTTTTTAAGTATTTGTGTTTCGTGCGTATTTGCGGGGGGTTAAAGGAAGAGGTACAGATCACGTGAACGCGCCAGCCAGGAAGTGGCCTATGCGCGCACTCATTTCAGGTTTGGCCGGGCAGCAGTGTATTTTCTTCCAAACAAAGTAGGATTTACGCCGCAGAGGCCGGATGACACCAAACTGACACCAGACGGAGCCCCTTTTCAAATGCTGTTTTTTTGTTTAATTCTTTGACATAACTACTTTGAAGTTACCAAAAATGGGTCCCGGATAAATGAAAGAACATTCCAGAAACACCGTGGACTACGGGGTTTCGAGTGCGGGCAGGAGCGCAGCGGCCCGCGGCCGTGAAGGAGCTTAGCAGCTCGTGTGTGTGGAAGGAACAACATTGAGTTCTCGCCAAATTGAAGCCCCGTAAGTCTCCTGTTTTTATGTAAAAATCGATTTTTCATTTTAATCACAGACGGGCATCGGGTGTCACGTGATGTCATGTTGTATTGGTTGTGTAAATAGGTAGCCGTGTCAATCCTTTCGTGTCAGCTAGCCTTAGCTTGATGTGGCTAATGACATTAGCTTCTCGAAGACTGTAGGAGCGTTTGATTACACGACTTGTCCTGCCGGAAGACACAGAGTAGAGATTGTGCCAGTGATTGTACTGAGAAGTGAGTTTAAAATACCATTTGCCGTTATGCAGTAAGTTAAAAATGTGAGTGGTTAATTCTAAAATAAAACCTAGACCGCTAACTTGGATACTGTAACGTTAACGTTAACCGTTGAACCCTAATGTACCATCCCAGGATTGCATTGTCCCAAACACCCCAACAAGGACAGGCATTTGGATGCTTTCGTAAAACGTTTATGTTATAAAATGAAGTCTTGTTGCTTATCCAAGTAAATGGGATTGACAAGAATAACTGTCGGTAATATCACGTGAGATTAACGTGAAATAATGGGACATATCGACGGGCACATGACCGCCGCAAACACCTGTGTCTTAAACTAAACGAACCTCTGCAGTCGGCCGGCTAATATACCAGTCACCAAGCTAACAACTCTGGGGACAAGAAGATGTTTTGGGCTTGATAGCTATCTTAATGCCCACCACCCATGTTTTTAGTAAATGTATTGTACTGACCGCCGAATAAAATGGCTGATTTAGCTGTTGTCCTTTGTTTGTCATTTGAATGTCCAAGCTAGCAAATTGCTGTTGCTATGCTAAGGAAACGAGGCACGGCTCAGTGTCGGTCTAGTTCTGCACGTTATGTGCAGTCATATGCCTCCCTTTGTAAGACATCATGTCCTTTTCTTGTTCAGCTTTGTTGTACTTACTTAAAGTAAGCTCCTTATTACTTTTTAAACAGTAAACCTCTGTCCCTCTCTTGTGTGTATTTGTTGGCATTGTCTTGATCATCTGAGTTGTTTATCTTAACGCTCTTGTTAGATTTATAATGATAATTAAGATAACGCCAAACAAACATAAAGATGACAGTCTTGATTATTAAATGTCTATCTGCCCTCCACCCCAGGTCCCCTCCCCTTAGCAGCCTTCCTGATTCTGTTCTGGGAGAGTTCAGACCAGTATCATCGCCAAGATAGCCGGGCCAGGCAGAAAGAGGCACACCTCAGATCCAGACCCCAGCAGCGGTAGTGATTCTGGCGACGGGCAGCCTGTCAGTGCCAAGTGCCTGAAGATGGCCAGCAGTGGTGGTAACGAGACAGTGGGCCGTCGTGGTGGGGCTCAGCAGAGAGGAGGCAGTGGTCGGGACAACAGCTCAGACCTATCCTCTAGCACCAGTAAGAAGAAGCAGAAGGACAGGGCCAACCAGGAGAGCAGAGAAGCAAAGAGGGCAGCAGCAGCTGCAGACGGAGTGATTGCAGAGGTCAAGAAGGGTAAGAAGGACCAAATAAGTTGTGCAACCCACAGAATATTTGTTATTGATTAATTTGAAAATTATTTGTCAGGTTAAACTGTCATTTTAAAAAATGAAAATGGATTAAAACATTATAAATCCACTGCCGACATTATAAATCCACTGCCGTTTAGATACTTTGATATATTATGAAATAGATATACATTATGCCAATATGGGAGTGCATTTTAGCATTATATTGTAGTTTACACACCTGTTTTACAATTTTTAGTACACCTGTAAAAGCAGGTAAGAATCCAAGGTGTCCGATCACTTTGGATAAAACATTTTCTAAAACAAAGGTATGTTTACATTCATTGTTTCTTACCAAGGCATAAGCATATTGTTGAAGTCTACATACAACAAACATGCTGATTTCTTATAATATATTTAGTTGTTATTGCCGTTGTCTTCTTCCTCCCTGCCTTTGTTGGTCAATTGCTACACTTCTTTGTATGTTGCAGCTGCCAATTGTCACTCGGTCTGCCTGCCTGCCTGTCCTGAAGGCAGGATGCTTTCTTTGCTGTGTGCATGTGTCCTTGTTTGCAAGCATGATACAGAGTGGTCAAAAATATACACTGGATGACCAGTAGAAGTGCTTTGGGGCAGTATTTTATTTTTTACAAGTGGGTCATTTTTTTTATTGTTTGCAACATGCATATCCTGCTGTGCTCCAAGAAACGTTGCAATGTGCCAACAGAGATGAGGAAGAGGATGGATGCTAGCTAGCATACATGGATGTAAACAATGCATGGTTGTTTAAAAATGGCATGTCTCTTGTCGTATGTGATCGTAATCTCGATATCTTAGGCTTTTGGGCTAAGCCATTTTTAAGAAATCATTTTAGATTATAGGATAAAACAACTTTCTGATGACTTGTTGTTGCCCTACATTGAAATATAATGTGTGGACAATAGGTAGGTCACATAAACTTGCTGCTGTATAAAGGCTTGGCCTATAATTTGGAATCATTGTCTGGCAAATGCATTTACATGGAGATCAGTTATGGGTGTATTATGGCTGCACAGTGCCGAGCCAACTATACATTTTCATGTCATTCATTAACACGTTTATGATACGTTTATTTTAGATATTGATGCAGCAGTTCCTGCATCTGTTGATCTGTTGAACAATCTTTTACAGAAGACATACTCATGTCAGGGGCACTGACAGCTCAGTTGGTAGAGTGGGCGTCCCATGTGCTGAGGCTCTCCAGCGGACCCGGGTTCGACTCCCGTCCTGGGTCCCTTTGCTGCGTGTCATGTCACATGACATGCTAAGTAGTTTCTCTTGTCTATACATGTACTTTTTTTTAATTTCACAGTTGTGTGACTATCATTTTTTCATTATGGTTGCAATTGATGCTGCTGCGTGAAGGCTTTTTGAAATGAACTCAACACATTGTGCATACTCTCCTGTGTCATTTAATGTGGGTCGTGTGCATCTCATCAAATGTATTTTTCTTTGTTTTCATCTCACTCTCATGTGTGGATGCAGATAATGGCTTTCTTTATACGTTTTCGTGCCTTTCGGTGTGCGTTGTAGTGGGGGAGAGGCCATTTTTACACCCCCCGTAAACATTTGACAATAAAAACATTTTCTCTTTAGTGATAAAACCCTGCTTTGTGTTCAGGATAAATCTTAAGTTGACAACATAGATTTAAACATAGAACTAAAGATCGACTTGCCTGGCCATTGATGTGTTATTTTGGTTGTTAAAATATACAGCATAATCCTTAAAAACACTTGTAAATAAGGTTTGTGGTTTCCCCTAGCTTTTGGTATGTATCCTTGTATTTACTCTGAAACGCACTGTGTTCTGCTTGCTAATCCCTGTAGGTGTCCAAATGGAGGGAAAAAAACCAAAAAACATAATTCCATGTCCTTTTAGTGCTGCACAGCGATCATTGCAATATTTTGATCACATTGTACTTAGAGATGCACCGATCAGGATTTTTGGGGCCGATCACCGAAAGCAGTAAATACCAATCCCGATAGTGCCGATCACCGATCACAGCGTCAAATCCATAAATTCTTCTATATTGTTGTCTTGTGTAACTTTCATATATTTAATTAATGATTCTTCTTACACAACATTGACATTGTATTAAGTATAAAAATTAGGAGATGAGAAAGTATCATGAATTGACCACCGTTTTATTGCAGGCTGAGGCAATGTGCAGTATTTCACACTCTAGAGACTCTCTTAGAGACAACTTGGACTCAGCTTACATAGAGTAACTGTAGCTTACTAGTGGGAATGCATGCAGTCAGGGTGGGAATTTCTTCATTTTAGGGGCAAGTCCATTTGGCCTTCACTTTTTTTTTCAGGGGCACCAAGGCCACATGACAGGGCACAAAGGCCACTGAGTAAAATATGTTGATTTACCTTTCAGACTGATACCATAACATCCTAATTTATGATAAGACATGGATTGTGTATTAAAACATTTTTTAATACCAAAATCAAGTTAAAGTTACATTAGAAAGTACTTTTTGTTAAGTATAGGGTTAGGGTGAGGTGATTTTTGTGACACCACACTGAATATTAGTGTTATTGAATATTTCTCCCAATAGAAATTTCCCAAAATGATGGCAAAAAAAAATTGTAGAATAACCAGCAGGAGACCACTGATGCGTGGAGTGATTTTGGCGACACTACACTCTGAATAATAGTTAAGTTACTAAATTTTTTGTAGTTTCTCTTTTCGGTGTTGCACTTTGTAGACGGTCCCTGCGCCCTTGTCTCAGACGGCTGAGCATAGAGACCAGAGTTTATGTCCAGACGCTCGTTTTGATGAAAATACGGTTGTAGCTCGTTGTCTATCGTAGTACGGTAGGAAAGAGCCGTCATTTGTGTTTTAACAAGGTTACATTTATGAGTTATTGATCCGGGAAGTTCGAATCTGTGAATATATTACAGCTTGCTGTGCTGTAAGTTTCGTTCTTCTGTTTTGAGACGCTGCTGCTGTATGAGAGGCTTTCACGTGAGATCAACGTGATGATGAGACTCCACCTGCGCGAACCGCGGACTCACTGAAGTTACTATGAGTGACTACTGTGCACTCAGGTGGCTGTAATTCAGGGCAAGCTTGGTACGCTGACCGGGCCAGGGGCACAGAGGCCACTGTGGCCGTACGATGAGTTTTTTTTTACAGGTCATCAAGGCCAAAGTGCAGGGCAACAGTGGCCATGAAATTCCCTCCCTGCATGCAGTTAATGCACTGTCTTTATAGTTAAACATCATCTGATCGGCCTGATGTGATCCATTTTTAGAACTCCGATCAAAACCGATAGGGGCATTATCGGCCGATTGCGATCGGTTGCTGATCGATCGGTGCATCTCTAATTGTACATGACTAAAAACACCCTTAACTGTAATTGAGTCGCTTCATGTGATGGATGTGCCTGGCACTGGCACTAGAAATGCTGATACAGGGACTATCACATTACCTATAAGCCCTTGACCAGAGAGTCTGATGAGTCACGACACCATGCAAATTTAAAGTTGGTAGGGACACAAGTCTTCCAAAAAAATACAAAGAAAGTGTTTGGTTATAGTAGATGATCAGAGATGTGAATACCTAGTTTTGTTTAACCCTTACATACCAAGTTACGTACCTGGTTTTACACATTTCTTCAAGTTGAATTGGTCAGAAATGGGGCAAAATTTGAAGTAAAAAAATGTATTAATGTTAAAGTTGTGGTGGTATCTGTTTTTTACCTTCATGTACCTGGTTAAATTTGTTCTAATAGAATTAGACCAGAGGCTTAGGTAAACATTTTAATAATAGATCTTATGTTGATGACAGCATGGATACCTGATACTGGGACAAGGCATCCCTTTGGCTCGATTGGTTGTTTGTTGTCTGTGTTGCCTTGCTGAATATTACCAGAAGGCATGCACGCCCTAATACGAGGTTACTTCTGGCTTGTAATGCGGTGAATACGATACATGAGAAGACTTGGCTGCGGTTTGTTTTTTAATGCAGACCTACCCAATCATTATATATGTCTTTTGGATAGAAAATTAGATTGGTCTACTGTTTAATGTAGACATAATTGGGTGCATTATCTGTCCATTTTTGGATAATGCTATTATATTAAGGGATTGACTGATACGTTTTTCACAGTAATCAAGGATACTGATAATCCATATTTGGAACCAATATATATTTGCTGTAAAAATGTTAAACAATGTTGTCAAAAATGTTGAATAACTATTGATGGAATGTACCTTTTTAAAGTACTTAAGATATTTGAGTATTTCTGTTTACTTCTACTTCATACTCCTACTACACTAGTTATTTTGCAGTCTCATGTTGTGCACTGTTGATAGGCTATTACTTGTGAAATGTAACCAATAAGATTGTAGAAGTGCTGTGGATGTGAGATCGAGTGAGACCAGTGGTCACTGCAGATAGAGAAAGGATGCTGCATCAGAGCCTTGGTGTTGCATTTTTAAATACATTTATTCTGTTGGCAATCAGACACACACAAAAATGATACTAATAATTGATAATATATAACTAGACTAAATTAGTACTTTATTGTACTTTATTTTTATTGATATGCAGTTTCAGAAATGATCCCCTCCATTAATATTTTTTACCTCAGTGTGCAGATGGAAAGTCCACAGTATTAGAATGACAGTTTTCATTGCCCTTTCTGTGCCATAATTCTTTCATAAATACTGTAAATCTACATGTGTAACCATGAGGACTAACATATTTAATTTGCACTAACAATGTGTTTAGATCATGAACGTTGGTGTCCCAGTCATGAGAGTGCACTGTGGTGTTGCTCTCTTAGAAATGCAACTGCCACCAGCTGGAAGGGTTCGGGTGTTGCTTGTGACCTTTTCTAGAGCGATTGAGTGAGAGAGAAAGGTGAGATAGTGAAGAAGTGGCGGTGAGAAAGTTGAGGCTCTGTAGTTAGTAGTTGAAGACTGAAGCGTGTCCATGACTCCTTCGCTGGCAGGGAATGTAGTTTTCGTACTGCCCGGATGACATTTTATTTTCAACCACTGCTCTGACTTTGAGGTCACCATGAAAAATGGTACAAGTTTGTTTTGGATATGGATATTTTTTGTTAAAGTTTATGCTTTCGATTCTACCTTGAAAAGCATGTTCATAGCTTGGTAGCATGTTTTGTGGAGTAAGTTGAACGTTTGCTTTGATGCAGTTGTTAATGTAACTTAACTTAATGTACAGTTTGTGTGGCGCAGATAATTTTAGATGTCCCATCTGTGATTGCTGAGTTCACTGTACTGAACGCATGAGTCTCTGCCTCAGTGCTTTGGACTGACCCGCTTGGGCATGTGAGTGCTGTGGCATGCCCAGTGTGAATTTGTGAGCAGGTGCATTTCAGGGTGTGCGTCTATGTTCTCTCAGGGTAGTAGAGAGACGGTGTGTTCACCGCTGTTCTTACTGAAAGTTTAATTGGAACTCTGAAGTTTCCCAGCAGAACACTGATCAATGTTATTCACTTGACCTGTCAGTGGTTTTAATACTGTGACTGATCAGTGTATTCTCAAAATCATGATATGAAGGGAAAGTGCCGTCTGTCAAGTTCTTCCATGTGACCTTCCCTTCCTTTTGTGTTTTACAGATGTGTTTGTGGACTGGAAGCAGAATGTCAATGAAGTTACTGTGAGACTGCGCTGTGGAGAGGGTGTGCAGAGGATAGAGGATATCAACACTACCTTCACTGATACACACTGCCATGTGTGCTTCCCAGGTAAGTCATAAAAACGCATGCAACATTAATAGAAACTACTACCGTTGAGTGTAAATTGATAGAACCTGATTGAATGATATAAACTAAAAACAACAGGCATGGTTGTGCGGTTGGGTTTAGGCCGCATTGAACTTGTACCAGTTTTAATTGTTTGTATTTTAGCTATGTGTTTTAATTTAAACATACTGTATGCCTTAACATCTTTGACCCATGTATTTGGTCTTTTGCTGCTGTCTCACTTTATCCTGAGTTGATGCATTGAAAACCTGTATGCATACTTGCATTTCTCAGATGGACGGGAGTGGAGCTGCCAGTTGCAGGAGGAAATCGAGGCCTCATGTAGCAGAGTCCAGTACAAAGAGAAGGGAGGTTTGCTGCACCTCATCATGCAGAAGAAGATTCCCTTTCACATCTGGCCTTCACTTAAGGTGAGTTACATAGGATAACGAAGAGAGATGTTTTCTGTTTGTCCTTGCAGGACTGCATTTGTCTCTTGTTTGTATTTGCAATGATAGTTAATGTTAATGAAAGTTAATGAAAATGTCTCATTAATTATCGGCGGCACCGAAGACGAATTCACATGGTAAACAGGGTCTTCAACTGCTTTTGATTAAATGATAAAAAAGTTTTTTCTTCTGTGTACTCTGCTTCAGTCAAACAAGAAGGAGAAGGAGGCAGTTCCCACAGAGACCAAAAATGACAAGGAGCTGGAGATGAAGCCTGTTGCCTTGGGTTCATCAGACAAACCCAAACCGTCCCCCTCGCAGCCAAAACTCCAGCCCCAGCCGCCCTCCTCACCTGCACACAGCGAGTTTCGGCGGAGCGGTAGCAAAGCTGAGCGGTCTGTCAAGCGCTGCATGAAAAACAAAACGGTGTGCGACAAGGCCACCACAGACTCTGTAGGGGTGAAAGGTGGAGCTGGAGATGGCTCAGCCACCATCAGCAAACCAGTTGTAGTCACAAAAGGTGAGCAGCAGCCTCAGGAACCCAGTGCCAAGCGCACCATTGTACGGCCGCCCAAGACCACCAAGGAGGCCGCATCCCCGGTCGACAGGGACACACATGCTGTTAAGTCTACAGTAGCCAATGGTAAAGCTCCTCACACACATCTGCCCGCTGGTCGGAGCCCCCAAACACAATGCAGAGATGGAGACAACAAAGCAGAGAGACTTGGCAGTGGACAGGAACAGAAAGCAGATGCTACCAGCCATACCAACAAAACTCAGGTGAAAACTGGTGTGAAAGATAATCTGTTGTTTATCTGAACACACTTGCTTACTTTCATTTGGAATGTTAAAATGTTCTTTTTTTATTTGTTTTGTATTAACAGTATGATTAAGCTTAAAGGGATAGTTTGGGTTCTTTGAAGTGGGGTCATATAAAGTACATATCTATAGTCGGTCTGTTCCCTACCGTAATCACCGATCAGCGCAGCCTCAGTTTGGAGAAGCAGAGAGCCGCTCCAGCCCAGACGCTCAGCTTTGTACTGCAGTGAACAGAGTCCAGATGCAAAGCGAATTTTAAGCACCTAAAACAAGGCCCATCTTAAAAAATCTATATCAGTGTACGTTATATAGAGAAAATTCACACCGCTTTACATTGCCGTCAGACTGCCCTTTCTTTTGGCACTGCATTTTCGGAACTGTAGAACCTCTGTATCCCTACACATTAGCTTAACACATTAACAGGCTTTTATGATCTTGTTGGTCTGAGAAGCCACATATTAATTTATGATGAACAAATCACAATTGGATAATGTCCTCATATCATTCAGCACTATGATTTATGACATTACATCCCAAAACACCGCCTGGCCTGTGTGGGCTCTGCTTTTTTTAAGTTTCGAAGAGCTTGGAAGAGACTTGTCTTTTTATTAAACTTCAATCAAAACACCGATTTTATCACAGCTTCGCAAATAAACTCTGTACCTGTTGGTTGTCACCAGTCTTGCAGTTTGTTCGCACAATAGCGTGAGGGGACTTCACAGCATCTAGTGTTGAAACTCAGCTATGCTGAAGCTTTGTTCAGAATTACTGATCCTGTATTGTGCATGGCCTCTGTCGGAACTAGAATAAAGCTGTTTGGGAGTTGTAGAAACCATGCCAAATGTGAAGAATCCATTGCTCACTTGGTTTCCAGGCTACAAGGCTCTAGAGAATAAAAATTCTTGTCTTTCCGGATTCAGGTGGCAGAGAAACGAAGCCAGTCATCAGACAGGTCCGGAGCAACAGCACATGGCAGTGATGGCCAACCAGCAGCTCCCATCAGCACCAGTGACCGCCTAAAACCAGTCCCCTTGAACAACGAGGTCGACTTGGCTTCTCCAGAAACATCTGCAGATAGAACTGACTCAGAGCCAGAGAAAAAGCCTGTTGAGCAGGAATCAGAGCAGGATACTCTGATTTGCCAGCAGCTTGGGTCAAAAGAAGCAGGTTCAGTACCAGCTGTTGGAGCGGCTGCCAAATGTGGCCCGTCACCCAGTCTAGCCCTGAGGCAGGGCTGCTGTGAAGGAGAGGAGAAGAGGGACCAGTCGAAGGAGGAGCCTGCTCTGGAATTAAAGCAACAAGAAGGTTAGTAAAGAAGGTGTTGGTATTGAATTATCATGCACATGTTTATGTTAACATTGGCATTGTTTGATTGTAAACTGACTGCTTTCCATTGGATTAACACATACATTGACACAAAATCTATGTCTATAAAATTTGGGTAGCTAGATGAAGATATAAGTTGGATAAAAGTTTGGTTCTTCAGCACTATTTTTCAGCAGTTAATTTTGATTTATTTGTTGGTTGTTAATATGTGTAATAACTTCCTGCAGCCCCAGAGCCGATGATTAACCTGCAATTTGTGAAGAATGATTCGTACGAAAAGGGCACGGACCTGATGGTGGTTAATGTTTACATGAAGGGGATCTGCAGGGACACAGCAAGGGTCCTGTTCAGGGAACAGGACTTCACCCTCATCTTCCAGACGAGGTAGTGAACATGAACATGCTACCGATAAAGGATGGTTATGGTATTTTAGCTTACTTTCAGCAAACTTTAAACAACAACTAGTGAATAATCTGTCTGTTCTCCTTTTACAGTGATACTACCTTTCTGCGGCTTCATTCAGACTGTGGGCCGAACACAGTCTTCAAGTGGCAAGTCAAACTCAGGTAACAAGTCATGTTTTTTTCAAATTTTTAAAAGTAATCTTTAAATGGCCAGTTGCAGATAGCAGACATTGCATATTTCCCTGTGCAGTTGCATGTCTGAACAGTTGCACTGAAATTAAGTGGAAACTGACAATTTATAAACTTTCTGAATTTCTAAGAAACATGGTAATTTATTTCTTTTGTTCATGGTTTTCTTGTGGCTCCTTGTTTTTATTCTGTCAGCTAGCATTAGCTTGTGGTAGCATTACCATGACTACTGCTAGCAGCCTGGCTAGTGTCCAAAGCAAAAAAATAAGTGAGATTTGTCTCAATTTGAGCAGGCAGGTTATGTTACTTACTGAAAGAAGGAAAGAATGCCGGTTTTGAACCCTCTCAATACCCGCTAGTAAGGAGTAACATGCTTTGATGGGGAAACAGACTTTGACACAACACGAGTGCCTGTCTGTTCACGTTTTTTTTCCATCGGTTTCTATCACTCTTCTTTACCTTCCTTGCCTCCTTCATCTAGGATTCTTTCATACTTCAGCATTGTAGAGTTTCCATAGTTATACTGTTTGTTAGACTGTATATACCTGGGGATAGTGACCGAAGGCTACAGTGGAAAACTAATCCTCCTCCTGTTTTGGTTGCACAATAGCTGAAGCACTTAACCTTGTGCTGTTAATCAAGCTTTAATTTTTCCAGGAAAAATCCAGCCGAGTGGCAGACAAATTAGTGTAGTGAAAGCGATGCATACAGAGAACCAATTTAAATGCTTATGGTGTCATTTTTCTACATCCATTACACCGTGCAAGCAGTATTAACTTCATAATAATAAGTTTAAGCAAAAATGTTGTCTTTTTCCACTTTAAAACTAGCCAGCATCTAGTATCAGCAACAAATTATGGAGGACTTATTGAACCCTCATTAGCCATGAATATACAAACTATGTCAAAGCATTAGAGCTTCGTATCTCTTAACTTCCTTAAATACTTTACTTCTATTTCTTTTTGAAATAATTGGCCCACATGTGGTTAGTGTGGAAGGCATAAAGCAGCTCTTAATATCTGAGGGTTCTTACCATTTGAGGAACGTCGAGGTAGTTCACAGTCTGTGTCATAATTTAATTATTTAAAGTATCTTTTATTCATTTGTTTAATAATTATGTTGAAATTATGAAAATTAACCCCAGTCTTTAGTAAGTGAACCTCTAGTTACAGATTGGCGTTGAGCTGTAGTCTCAGGTCAATCTGACATGTCTACAAATCTCTGTCCCGTGCCACAGGAACCTGATTCAGCCTGAGCAGTGCAGCTACTCCTTCACCCCCTCCAGACTGGACATCACGCTGAAGAAGAGGCACAGCCAGCGCTGGGGGGGTCTGGAAGCTCCTGCAACACAAGGTCTACATCTATGCAGTGTTAACACTATAGATATAGGTTTTCATGTTGAATGAATGCTAACATGATATACTCACAAACATGAATATGAAAACATGTTATTTATACATGCTATTTAAACTGTGTCTTTTAACAATAAATTTAGTGTGTGCTTAGTTAAGAAACCATGGAATGATCTGTGAATTCCAAATTACTTCCAGTAATTTTCATGGAACTTTCCTATGAAGACGTATGCGATTTGTTTCTAATTACTGGGTCTAATTACAGGTGGTAAAAACAGGTCAGCTGAACAAGAACAAACTCAAAATATTCTCAGGTTTATAGTAATAACTGAATACTGAATGAATTATTCTTGGGTTTGAAGGGAGCAGTTCTTTCAAGGAATTTCCTTTTTCCCCATGTTTAGTACAAAATGACACTCACCTGACATACAGACTTCCTAGGAAATAATCTGGAAATGACAGACCTGGAGAATAAACATTAACCAAATTCCGGGTCAGCCCAGCAAAATATGGCAATTAACTGATTGTTGAAATGGCAGAAACCTTGTTGTTTGTCAGCTGTTTTGTATTCACTAAAGAATGTGTAAATTAATCAAACCTTTATGAAAAGATGCCAGATTTTGTGTGTGTTTTTTTAAGTATGTCCTGAAAAGGCTTTAAAAGCTATATGATATATGCCATAGTTATAAACTATTCATGTTCAGCACCAGTCAGCCTTGTGCTGAACTTAATTCACTAACCACAAGCGGCATTCTCCTCTGTTTAAGGTGCAGTGGGGGGCGCCAAAGTGGCTGTGCCCTCCAGCCCTGCATGCATGGAAAAGAGCCAGCCGGGCAGCAGCCAGCACAGCCTGCCAGCCAAGGAAGAGCCTCCAAGGGTTGGAGAGGAGAAACCCAAGGCCCCTAAGGCCTCATCCAGAGTGGAGGATGGCGGTCTGGAAACTGTGGCTCCTCGTACTGTCTCTGAGCATGTTCCCATCACCAAGACTGAGCCCACTGTTACCACGGTTAGTAGAAATATAAAATTATCAAAAGTGAATTGATAAGGCAAGTGACAGTTCTGTTTCTGTACCCTAGCTGGTTTGGCAACATATTGTTATCAGTCTAAAAATAAAGAGGTGAAAACAGAAGCAGTATTAACAATTTAAAAACCTGATGTTTGAATAGTAGAATTGCAGTGTAGTCCAGTAGCTGGAAGACAGAAGTGAAGATGACAGTCGAACTGAAGTTGTAGAATCTTTGTCCAAATCTTTCCTGTCTCAGCCTAAACCTACCTGCATGGTGCAGCCTATGACCCATGCAACTCCTGCCAGCAACGAGCGCCATGAAGAAGAGGAGGAGAAAAAGGTGTGCCTACCTGGTTTTACAGGATTGGTCAACCTGGGCAACACCTGCTTCATGAACAGTGTCATCCAATCCCTGTCCAACACCAGAGAACTCAGGGATTACTTCCATGGTAAAGTAACATGCCGGTGTGATAAACTGCTCTCTATTACAGCGAAGACTTGTAATGTAGCTAAGAGGTAGAACAGGGTGTGTTTTATTAGTGCTTGGGTATATGGTTAACTTATAATGCTGTCACAGTAATTACTGCCAAAATTACCTCTAGTTGTGTTGGCTGCCTCTGCTTGCTAACATGGAAATGCAAGTGGTGCCAAGTAGCCCACAGGGGTAAATTTAATGAGGGCTCCACTTATTAAAATTCCACCAGTTTTCTCTGCATACGCCAGATGTACCGTCCTTCAAGCATTTAAAAACTTGAAATAGTTGTTGCAAAATCTAGGCCACCTAGCTCTTTGGACATGATCTACTCAGCCAAAGGGTGGTTAAACAATTAAGTTTGTAGGGATGATTAGCTGATTAAACTGTGACTTAAGTACTGACCTTCACTCTGTGGTTGATGTCTATCTCGTTATCTTAACTTGTATTTTCTGTTCCCCTGCAGATCGAGCATTTGAGGCAGAAATTAACTGTAATAATCCACTTGGAACAGGAGGCAGACTGGCCATTGGTTTTGCTGTGCTGCTCAGGGCCCTTTGGAAAGGAACACATCATGCCTTCCAGCCCTCTAAACTCAAGGTATAAGAGCATCACACAACATGAAAAACATAGCAAAGAGAATACGATCAGTGTTTTCATTTCCTCCTTTCCCTCCATTCTGTTATGTGTTTGTGACGGATTAGGCAATCGTGGCCAGTAAAGCCAGTCAGTTTACAGGTTATGCCCAGCATGATGCCCAAGAGTTCATGGCTTTCTTACTGGACGGGCTTCACGAGGACTTGAATCGCATCCAGAATAAACCGTACACAGAGACGGTCGACTCTGACGGACGGCTGGATGAGGTGGGTGTTTTTTACCTATGCGATATCCAGAGATGGTCTAGGTTTAAACTCTCTGGCAGGAAATGCTTTGCAGAAATGTATTTTGGTGATATTTCATTTTCATTCCTCCTACAGTCTACTCAAGCCTAGACCTGATGATATTGTTTTGTCTGTCTGTGCAGGTGGTGGCGGAGGAGGCATGGCAGAGACACAAGATGAGAAATGACTCCTTTATAGTGGACCTCTTCCAAGGCCAGTTTAAATCAAAGCTTGTGTGCCCTACATGCTCCAAGGTAACAGACACTAACTTTCCACAAAATATTTGGCTTCCTTTAAAATAAATACTTAAGAAATGTGCCTTGTTACAGTGATCAATAACCTACTTTCATGTTCTTGTGACTTCTGTCTTCTTCCTCAGGTGTCTATTACCTTTGACCCCTTCCTCTACCTGCCTGTGCCCTTGCCCCAGAAACAAAAGGTGCTCTCAGTTTTCTACTATGCTAAGGAACCTCATAAAAAACCCATCAAGGTGAGTCTAAACAGTTACATTACTCGCAGTGTCGGTTAACAAAGAACTGCAGAGATGTGGCTCACAGAGATGTGAAATGTAAAGATGCTTTTCATCTGTTTCACCCTCTAAAATACTTGTCATGTTTATGTGTGTCAGTTTCTGGTGAGTGTGAGCAAGGAGAACTCCAGCACTGCTGAAGTCCTCGAGTCCATCTCCAGGAATGTCAGGGTCAAACCAGAGAACCTCAGACTGGCAGAGGTTAGATACATAAAATATTTCAGATTTTATACTCTTGACAGAAATGTCTATTTAGTCAGAACTAGAGAAGCTAAACTGGAACACTTTAAGGACACTGTTTCTCTCCCTCTCTCTCTCCCTCTCCCTCCCTCCCTCCCTCAGGTGGCAAAGAACCGCTTTCAGCGCATGTTCCTGTCGTCCCATTCCCTGGACACAGTGTCCTCCTCTGACATGTTGTTCTGCTTTGAGGTGCTTTCCAAAGACATTGCCAAAGAGAGAGTGGTTTTGCTCAGAGTGCAGCAGGTAATAAAACCCTGAATCATTCATTACTACAGAATGATAAATAAAATGTTGTTTACTGTTATGGACTGGGTGTTCCTTATTCATTGTTGTGCCCTACAGAGACTGCAGGTCCCCAATATCCCCATCTCCAAGTGTGCTGCCTGCCTGAAGCCTCCAGTGTCTGAAGAAGACAAGCTGAAGCGATGCACCCGCTGCTATCGCGTCGGCTACTGCAATCAGTGAGTTCCACCAAAAGAATTGGCATCAAGATTGTTAGAAACACATTTGTTAGGCTTTCAGATGCACATTGATTCATCTTTCATTTTCTTGTGGAATTAGCTGAATTAACTTTCAATGAACATGGTTACTCCTTCCCAGAGTGTGTCAGAGGACTCACTGGCCCAATCACAAGGGTCTGTGTCGACCCAACACAGAAAACGTGGGCCTGCCCTTCCTGGTCAGCGTGCCCGAGTCTCGACTCTCCTATGCCCGCCTCACCCAGCTGTTGGAGGGTTACTCCAGGTATGCAGTGTAACTTCCTGTCCTTGGTGCTCATCATCATGCTAGGACAGTTGAGTTAAATATTTTGTGTGACGCATCTATATACAGCTGCTTTCAGACCCAAAACTTATTATGTAAGTGTGATTGCAATTTAACATGCTGCTCTTATATCTAAATAGACTTTTCAGTCGACAGCTGACATGTCTCTAGTACCCTTTTCACACCAGACAAAAAACCTGCTTACACCTACTAACATTTGTCATCATCAAATGACTGCAGTAGCCACGGGTGCTGACGGAGTTTGAAAGATAGACTGATGTAGAAGATATTGAAATGTATACACTGTTGTCAGTGGCTTCCATGTCACTACGTGATTCTTAACAGCTACATCACCGATATGATGCATGTTCAGCTCTTAACAGAATTGAGAGAGAATCGAGATGTCTTATTCCTTAGCCTTTCATCATCAGCTCTGGAAAAATGTCTCTCATTCAAAATTTCTCTGTCAATCTGATCTGCTTCTTTTTCAAAAAAACTTGAATCAATTAATCATTTTTAATTGTTCAGTCTATCCCACCACTTCGTGGTGCTAAGTGAGGTCCACATCACATTAGTGAACTGTCATTATCTGGCTGGTATCCAAAGTATAAAAAGAAAAGTGTATTAGTTATACATATTTTTAGGCCCTGTGTTAGTTTCTAAACACTTCAGGACACAAAAACTTTTTTGGAAAGAAAAGATAAAGCACTAACACAAATCTTTTAATACCTGTTTTTAACTGTTCTTTACAATATTGAGAAACTGCTAGTTGCTTATTTGTCCACCCTCCACTCAGTAGGGCAAATCTTTATTCAACCATCATTGCGAAACTTGGTGCTTCTTGGTAGCTGGATGACAAATAATTAGAGAAAATATATTGTTTTTCACATCTACTAGTTTATTGAGGAGAAATTAATAAGTATGTGTTCTCCCAGACCCGCCCATCCCTGTAAGGAGTCAGCCATTTATATAAACTGTTAATATTATCTCCACGATATCTTTGTCTGCACAGGTTCTCTGTCAATGTGTTCCAGCCTCCTTTCCAGTCAGGCAGGACATCCCCTGAAACACCCCAGTGTCGAGGGGACCTCCCCTCAATGCCAGCAGGATCTCCTGACAGTCTTGGGCCCAGGAATGAAGCTATGGGTGATAGCAGTGCTGAAGGAGCAGGCAATCTGGAGCTAGAGAGCCCCTCTCATCTGCCTGAGTCCCAGGCAGAGTGTGCTCAGGCCTCGGCCCTCCAATCTGGGGAGTCAGACTCCCTCTCCTCCCCCCAGACCTCCCTCCCTACCACGCGAACTACCGATTCTGGATTCTCGGAGCCTATCTCTTCTGCGTCCTGTTGCTCTCTGGACCCTCACGCTGAAAAAGAGACATCCTGTGAGAAGGCAGTGCGACCAGAAGGTAAAAACTTTTGATCGATAGATGCTTTTGTATTCCTGTCACTGTTCTTCTTAGTGTCTACAGCCTTTTAGAACTCTTTTTCTCATTTTGTAGCTGCAGTAACAGGCTATCAGCATCCAAGTGAGTCGGCATCAGGTCATGCCAGTCAGTTCTACATCGCTGTACTGGACTCTAACAACAAGGAACAGAGGCTGGATGAGAGAGGTTTGACCACAATTACCTTTAGTACTGATATTTGGTCAGATTCCCAGTCATCCTGTTTCTATATTGGATGGATTTTAAAAAATTGCATGTTAATCTTTAAGAAGAAAGAAAGTCTAACATACCAGCTTTTTTTTTCTCCACTTCCCCCTCAAACCCTGCAGAGGACGCACTGGCTGACCTCCCAGAGGATGCAACCCTGGAGCTGGTGTGGAAAAACAATGAGCGTCTGAAGGAGTACGTCCTGGTGAGCTCCAAGGAGCTCGAGTATGAAGAGGACCCTGGCTCCCTGAGCGAGACAGCCAGAGCAGGACACTTCACCCTGGAGCAGTGCCTCAACCTCTTCACAAAGCCAGAGGTGCTGGCACCAGAGGAGGCATGGTAGGTACAGAATTGAACAGATAAAAAATGAATGGAATGGAGATGGGCTCATACACAGTCGAAAGTAGGCTCAGGCTGCCTGAGCATTACCGTACGTTCAGACCAAAGGCGCATAAAGAGGAAAATGATCCCGGAAGTCATTCACTTTCTATTGGAAGCCAGGCGGAGAAGGAGGGAAAAGTGGAATAGTCGGATGAGGAGGAGAAAAAAAAGAAAAAATTTGACCCTGTTCGAGTATAGGGATTAGGGCTTAGATCGGGCCCACAAAATCAACCAGACCCGAACCAAGCCCGTGCATGTTGTGTCCGAGCCTGGCCCGGCCCGACACATTGACTGTAATTATGAGCCTGTTAGACCACGCAGCGACACAAACACAAACAACATGGAGGGAGGAGAGAGATGCGCTTTTTGTAGCTGGAAATACAGTCATTATTTTGAGTTATTTAAAAAAAAAAAAAAACACACACACAAATGCTTGATCAAGGGCCCGGCCCGAGGATAGTGGAGGGTAATACCGACCCGACCCGTCAGGGCCCGGCCCGGGCAGAGAATCGTTGGTTTGCCTGGTGAGCTTTTAATTGTGTAGTATGTTTGTAACAAAGGAGAGAAATTATTGCATACTGGCGTTGCAACGTGGCATGCTAGCACGCTATTTAATGACTTCATCAAGTAACTTTCCATCAAGTAACTTTCCGTGATCAACAATGTCAGTAAATGGATGGGCTGTGCTACAGCAGTAGTTGCGTGGTGGTGTTTAACGAGAGTGGTGTGCGGGCCCTTTAAATTTAGAAGCAAAAACGAACAGGGTGACAAAAACGACTTAGGTGGAGTGGACAAGGCAGACAAGGCGTATTTCCCTCTTTGTGGGATTTCAGTCTGAACGCACACTTAAGTTTAGTAGAGTAATGTGTAGATAGTTACAGTCCATCACTGGTTATTCTCAACTTTAACACCAAAATTCTTACTTTTACTGCAAATATATATCTCTTGTAGTTATAAGTTATCGGTCTCCTTGACTTCTAATAATTGGTGAGCCGGCTTGAAAAAAACATTGGTTGCCCCCTACTGAGCATACAAACAAACACATAAACCAACTTACTGAGCCATATTCCATGATGACCTTGAATCCTGGTTAAAACAAGTCAGGGCGCCTCAGGTTTTGTGTTACATCAGGTACTTGTACCCCAATATACTTGCTTTGAAGTCTCGTAATGCAGGCCATTTGCCAGGGACTATAGAATAATGGTCTTTATACATCGTCTGTTTTTTTTTTTAAGGTACTGTCCAAAGTGCCAGCAGCACCGAGAGGCCTCTAAACAACTGCTACTGTGGCGTCTGCCCAACGTTTTGATCATCCAGCTGAAACGCTTCTCCTTCAGGAGTTTCATCTGGAGGGATAAAATCAATGACATGGTGGACTTTCCTGTCAGGTAAATGCACAGTAAAAAGCAGACCTCCACCACTTATGCTTCTGCACACACCACTTATCTTTACTCACTTTAATTTAAAAAGATGTTATGTTTTTCACATGCAACACAAGTTTTTGATGATGAAGCCCCTTTGAGTACTCTGTGTTCCCATTTCCATAGCTAAGCCTCTAATATAATGTTGTGTTGTAGGAATCTGGATCTCAGTAAGTTCTGCATCGGCCAGAAGGATGAGATGCAACAACCACCCATCTACGACCTGTATGCAGTCATCAATCACTATGGAGGAATGATTGGAGGCCACTACACGGCCTATGCTCGCCTGCCAAGTGACAAGAACAGTCAGCGCAGTGACGTTGGTGAGTGTGCAGTCACTGAGCTTTATTACAATCCAGGGTTTCCCCCAGAAAACTTGCTCAGCCTTGTGGTAGGTTTGAAGGGCGGCTTGCATTAAATCAATGTTAAAAGTTAATTTGTGGGCAATTTCGTGCTTTAGGAGCCAGTAAAGGCATTTAAAACCACCAATTATTGCTTCATGCCCCATATTAATCACTGGCTCAAATGCTGCAGTGATCGACAAGCCTTACAACATCAAAACAGTGCAAGCTAACTATTGGATATTTCATGATAGATATTTCATTATAATCAGTGACATATATTTACATTTAAAACAATGTGGCATTCTGTTTGCTGCCATATTGATGCTGGTACGATGGTGGAGAGACCCAACATGAGCGTTTAGCACATCTTACCTATAAGTAGTGCAAGGAGCTTCAATAAAAGCTCTGGTCGAGGATCCTGGTTTGGTGGGTTGGCACCTGTTTTGAAACTTTTGTGGGTCTTTATGAAATAAGCTGCAACACTGGCCGAAGGGATCTGCTACGTTTTATGTCATTTTATAACAGCTACCGCCATAGCTTATCTAACGCTGAATTACGACTAAACCACTGTGAAATTAGCGCGCTTATATTGTTAATATTTTCACGTCTCACTATAATTGGTCAGGTAAAGCCACCCGATGTTTCCCATCGCAGAGTTTTTTTAAATGTTTTCTTTGTGACATCCAATTATGTTCAATCACAATTAGCCAAGTATGCGTGTAGTGACAGTAGCAGTTGTTTGTGGGGTGTGGAGTGTTAGGCGATGAAAAAGACACCTGACCTCAGACCCGCTATGTGTTCACGTGTAACCATAAGATGTCACCATTGTGCTTTCAACTTTGTTACTGATGTATACAAACCTATTTTGAATACATAAATAAATGATGCTTAGCCTGGCAGTGGGAAATTTAAGCCTGGCGGGCTTACAATACACTGGGGGAAACCCTGCAATCGTTTATAACTGGCAGTAGCTCTCACTAGTGTTCAATTTTTCTGTGGTTCTTGTCTGTCGCTCTGTTGCCAACCTCTCTTTTCTTACTCCTCCTCCTCCACAGGATGGCGTCTCTTTGACGACAGCACCGTGACAATGGTGGAGGAGAGTCAAGTGGTGACGCGCTACGCCTATGTCTTGTTCTACAGACGACGAAACTCCCCCGTGGAGAGGCCGCCGCGCTTCCTCAGGCCTGTAGGAGCAGAGTCGCCCACTTCTGCAGGAGCTACTGCCAGCCAGGTGAGGGCGCCACAACAATAAGAGGCAGGGGGGAAAAGGCTTTTCACATTGAATGTTTTTATCCAAGGTTAAGATATCTCTTAGCTAACTTATATTTTCCACACTCTATTAGATGAGGTTCTTTCAAGATATCTTTCATATTTCACACCTTGCTGACTTGTAATACACACAATGTCTGCTGATTCCAATCCAGTTTATCAGGCCGATAAAATCAACAATAAGTCCTTGAATTGCTAGTGTAAAGTGTTGTAGTTTAGGCCATAGTTAAATGGACGTTGTATAAATGGATGAGCTTGGGGTGCTTTGGAAAAATTCCAAAACAAAATAGGTGCATGTGTTTGCAGATGCATCCCATTGTCACATGTGTTTTATTATACATGATATAGAAACAGATTGTACCTGATATTTCTCCAGGCATTGTGAATTGTAATGTATCGGCTAATGATGAGTATTTAGAGGCTCTCATTTGAGATGTCTGTGTATTAAGTGTCTCAGAGTACATATCCCCTTTCAAGTAGTTTTGACCAGAGCTTGTGCTGCAGGATGCTTAACAACTCCAGCTCAGTTCATAATGGAAAGATCCACCACTGAGATACTTGTGAAGCTCAGCTGTCAGGCAGCATTATCATCTTGTGACATTTACTTTATGAAGCTTCTAGGGCTGTCGCTTTTTCAAAAAATCAAGCTCGAACAAATTTGAAATGACACGCAATTTATTCGAATTAATTCGAATCCCCCCATCAACACCGCACAACATTATTGTCATTATCTGAGTTGCGTTGCTCTGGCACCTCCGCTCGTCTGTGGTGCCTCGGTCTCCGCTGCCTCACGTGGGTGGCAAGCTAGCAGGAGAGTCCGCACATTACTTTTCCATCTATGGTGTAGAACCCGAAATACTTCCATACACTACTTCTCAGATGCTTTGGTGTGGTTATTGTCCGCTCAGTACGGCTTTGCTCGCTAGTGTCCTCCATTTTCGTAGCAAACAACTTAACATTACTAGCTGAATTGATAGGTCAAGGGTCAATAGGGCGTGCAATAGGTCAAGCTGATTTAGAGCGCCCTCTACTGGATCACAAGGCGAACTACTTCTACTTCTGTTGCACTTATAGACTGTACATTTTGATTTCGAACAGGTCATTACATTCGAATACGAACTTTTCCCTCCACTTTCGAACAAATTTTCTAATTTCAAATAAAAAGTGACAGCCCTAGAAGCTTCAGTACAGTATCAGTACATTGATACAATGTAAAGATCTGTGTTTAATTAATGAGACTGACAGAGAGAGGGCTGTCAGTGCTCCTCTGGAATTCACAAGGCGTTAAAGTGATAGTTTGGGTGTTTTGATGTGCAGCTGTATGAGGTACTTATCCTAGTCAGTGTATCACCTGCTGTAGACCTTCAGCTCTCCCTCTTTGTGGGGCAACGGCATGTAGCATAGAGGGGGAACCGGGTCAGGTGCATTTAAGCAGATGTATTTTTCTTAGGTGGCTAAAATACATCTTGCTGTAACGTTGGTAACATTTAGCAGTACAATGCTCTGCTTCCCTGTTGGTGCTACATGCTGCTTCTCCACACAGACAGTCATGTACTGCAGGTGATACACAGACAAGGGACAAGTACCTCATACAACCCCAAATAATAAGTTCAATTGGGAAAAATGACAGAATAAGATGTTTTTGTTCTACTCTTGATGTCCCCACTTCCTGCCTCTCTGAAGATGCACTTTGTTGTCTGTATTCAGATGAGATCTTGGTCTGTGGTTTCTATCACATAGGTTGGCAGGTGCAACATTGCAATGCTGATGATGACATGAGACTGTGTGTGATCTTATGGGATGAATGGTTGTCCTGTTAGACCAACAAGAAAAAAAACGATTTCACTACTTTTATTCCGTTATTTTAAAGGCATATTCATTTGTGTTAATATACATTTTTATATCAGTTTTGTAGTGAATATTGAAGCCAAAGTCAGCCTTAACCATATGCTATAACTGTTTACCTCTTTGTTCTGTGCAATGTTGGTAACTGTTGTAGACAGAATGGGTAAAGGCATGGGGTTTGGCAGGAGAGGGCTTGAGGAAACCGTTGAAGATGTTCTTTTGTTTTACTCAACTGTGTGTTGATTTTGAAATCATGGAAACTTCCTCCACACTGAACCATCTAATTTCTGAGAGACAAGCCTCTCATATTTCCCATTGTTTTAAATAACTTACAACAGAGAAGGCATGTTATTTACTATTAACAAATCTCCATAATCACCATGATTGATGTGAAACTGTCAGGCAGACCCGCTAAATGTTACCAGTTGTAATCTTAGCATTTGTTAGACCATGCCTTTTCCCAGAAGCTGACACAGGTTTCCGCCAATCGCAGGCCTCTCTAATATGGCGGGAACTAGAGGAAGAAGAGGAGGGGTTCGATGAAGGTGAACTGTTCCGATCATCGCTGTGGAGGGGACAAACGTCGAGGAACAGAAGTGAGGAAGACGAAGACAGAAGTGAAGGGTCGGTGCGACGGCGCCGCAGGCGGAGGATGTCGGACTATCCGGACGATGACTGTGTGCGATATTTTGTTCTGGGCACACTTGCAGCCCTGTTTGCTCTGTTTATCAACTTGATCTACCCTCTCCTGTACAAAGTGGACTTTAGAAGTGGCTAGAGGGGCACGTACTTTGGCCGCAGCCTTTAGAAATGAGAAAATATGTCAGTCAAACAAGGAGAGGTTAATGGGAAAAATTAAATCACTACACTTGAGAAGGAACCATCACCCATTGGTCCTCGGCTTGTAAAATGGTTCACCATCCTACCCAACACTTGAAGGGTACAACTTTTCATGGCTCAGCCCTTTAAAACAATTTTGGCACTATATCAGAGGTTATATGACACTGAGGTTAAATCATTAATAAACTGTGTATTTAAAGCTCCTGTACAGTGCTACCATCAGCATACAGCTCCAGTATATTAAGTGTAAACTATTCACTACACTGCCTCTATGCATTGTATGGACTCTTGCTTCCAATGAATGAAAACACATTTGCAGTTTTTAGTGTCGCATTTGTTAAAAGTAGTTCTCAGATGATAGGCTCCGACAGCCTTAATGTACTTCTGGAGTCCATAGTCAAGCATGGACGTTCATTCTTGATCTTTATAGAGGAAAAAAAAATAACCATGAGTTGTTTAAGCTAATAAGTGAGCCTTTAAATTAAGATTTCTTTCGTGGCATAGTTGTACAATTATGTAGCTAATGCTTTTAAAAAGACAATTATGATAGAATAATTCAAGTACAAAGAGAAAACTGCAGATGAAACCATGTCGAAGGCCTTTTGTTTATATTGCACTACACTCTTAAGAGTATACGATTGCAAATTCCAGCAGTGAAAATGCAAATGGATGAATGGAGCTTGTGTGAGAAGCGGCACTTCAGCAGTGACTCATTTTAAATGCTACATCATGACACAAAGAGTCGCATCTGTTTTGTGTGACCAATTGCTTATGACGTTTTAATGTAAAATTGATTTATGGGCCTTACAATTGCTGTTTGTGTCAAAATGTACTGTAGTTCACTGTCATTTTATAATTTCCATAATTTTTGAATGTTTGTTTTCTGTTGAAATGTTTTTCTTTTTAAGCCATAGCCAGGTGAGGGTGTTAAATTCTCAGGATTAAATGTAGTAAACAATGATCCAGTGGTGAAATCGTACAAAATGAGATAACAGCCGCATTGAGACAAGACTGCATTTATTGACCATGCAGTCTCGTCACAGCCAGGTTAAACTAGAAATTTGCAGTCATTAAGGCAGTACCGTCCACTTCTGAATGTAATGTTTTTCAATGTGTTAAACTGTTTTGAGTGGAATAGTGGATTATATACAGTCCTGGACTACTAAAACATTTAACTGATGATGAATTTAATCAATGTCCTAATTTGTCTTTAAAAATGCTTCTTTTTTAATCACACATAGGAACTCTTATTTGAAATCCCTGAATTTTTTTTTTATCAAATTATCATCAGTTAAAATATTTGAATACGTAGATCATGTGTTTCCTCTGCTGCTGCAGTGATTGAGTGTGTACGTGGGACTCAGGGAAATTCCAGAGCTGTTCTGGTATCAAGGCGGTGTACAGTGACCTGCGTTTGCCTTAAATGCTCGACATAGCTCAGAGCAGACCGTGTATACTTGACTTGGACATATGCAAGACTGAAGTCTGACAAGTTTTTATAGCTCATCAGTCACTACTATGTTGTACCCATCATAAAAGGCAGCAGTGGAATCGGCAGCAGCTCTTTTTAAACTACAAATGCTAATGTGCTGTTAGAAGGGGCACTCCACCAATTTTCCATATCTGAGTGCGTTTACGGGTACTGAGGAGTGGACTTTGTTGGACTACTGTATATGTGAAAGAAGTAGCCTAAAGCCTTTTGATGTCTTCAGAGGAGCTGCTTAGTTGTGGCTTAGTTGCATTGTGGGTGATGCAGGTGCCACGTTTTGGACTAAAAAAGGTCATCTCTGCTGTATCAGTTTTGATCATTTGCTTATGCAATGCTAAGCCAGTGGACTGCTTTTCAAAATCTGGTGCCTACTTAACCCGCAATGCAGCAGCCATGGACATTACTTAAGGCAATTTATCAGATTACAAAACAGCTTCCTCTGGACCCACAAAAGGCTTTGTACGACCTTTTTTTCCCAAAAACCTGTAAACACACTTTGGTGTGTACAACTGATGGAGTTCCCCTTCAAGCTGATTTGATGTAAATTAATCTGACTGAAAGATATAACTATGTATGTGTGTGTACTATAAACTTATAGAGAATAATCTTGTATTTTGTAATTAACTGATCTAAGGTCTCTGTACTAGTACTGTATTTAAAAGAAAAATCATAACCTATTTAAATTTATCTGCAATAATGTATCTAGATATCTCAACCTCAATGCTGCTCTCTAATATATAAAACCTTGTACTCCTTTTGGAAATAAAATCTCCATCTGTTTATAGTCCTTATGTATATTATTTACAAGTCATGTTACAACTTTGCCATTTTCTCCAAACAGATAAAATCTCCCCGAATACTAAACCAGCATGATTTATTGTCAACACTGGTTTATTTTACAGGCCTCTAGCCAGTCACTATTTGGGACAGACCTGGATCCTGAAGGACCACCTACGCTGACCCCAGAGGTTCCCTCTGACCTCTTCGCCCACTCTGGGGAGTGCGCGGCACCATCCTACAGCAACATGGAGGAGGTGGACTAGTCGTGGTGAGGACTGAAGGGAGTCCAGATCAGAGCGGCTGATCCACGAAGGTCCCGAGTAAAGGCTGCCCCTCAGCTGAAGACACATCAGTGCTCATTAGTTACATAACTCTTAATCTGGTGTCAATACAACCACCAGATTGGGCTCCGAGGACTCTACTGCACTCACTTGTTGAAGACCTTCAGATGTAGATGTGTACCCAGTACTGACTAGACACACATCATTGAATATACTCACATTACTATACTCACCTATTGATAAACCCTTAACGAACTGTAATAATATTCATCCAGTGCATATAGTCTCACACAAGCGAAAACACGTCTGTGACCTCTGAGCTCCTGTTGGCAGCTCATGATAAACTGCTGCTACAGGAGTTCAAACTCAACCACCTGACAGATCAGTGTGGTGCTTGCCAGGCCTCCACGCACCAACGCACCTTGTGGTCCGGTTTGGGTTATAAACCTGACCACTAACCTTGACCTGACCTGTTAATCCATGGCTGAAGCTGCGGTCGATTATTAGGCTAAATTTGGGGAGTGAAGATTGT
This sequence comes from Sparus aurata, assembly GCF_900880675.1. NCBI lineage: Eukaryota > Metazoa > Chordata > Actinopteri > Spariformes > Sparidae > Sparus > Sparus aurata. The sequence goes on along the minus strand of NC_044193.1, from coordinate 29,668,887 downwards.
TGTAATGTGTGTAAATCCTTTTATCTTTCTGTTGTTTTTTGACGTATTACGTTTGATTTGTTTGTGGCAGGCAATTCTGTCACATGGATTGGAATTGTAGCAATTGATGTAAAGTAAAACACGCGAGACGGGTGCTGACCTGCTACTTTTTGTTTATATCGAGGGACACATGCTTTTTCTGTCTTTTGTCGCTTTATAAACTTCATTTACTTCTGTTGCTGTAGTGTATGTTATTATTTCTCTTTTTTTTTTTTTGTACTTATTTAGATATTCGATCCTGTGGATGCAATTGTCAAAAGGCTTCAGTATAAACTGAAATGTGCATGACTGCATGCTCATACAGGCTGTAACCCCGGACTGTGTGAAATACCCCCCTCCCCTGAAACTTTGCTACATTTCATTATTTCAGTTTTGCGTGAGTTGTCCAGTCTCAACCCTCCCCTCCTTTGTAATGGAGCGCGTATATAAAGTGGGGATCATTAAGAATACTGCTGTGGATACATATAAATGGTTAATATAAATTAAATAAAACAATTTTGGGAACTGCTGACATTAGTGTTTTTTCTTTTTATGGTTATATTAGACCTGACAGATGATACGTAATGGCCTGATAAATTACCGTCCTGATATTGGGGAATTTATATTATCAGATATTTATCAGTCTGAAATTCAAGCAAAAGAGATAAGGAGTGAAACTGCTTTCAATTATTAATCAGGCGCAGCATCTACACACTCCAATACAGCAGGAAATTATCCTCCAGCCTTTATTTTGCACCCAATATGAATAAACTACAGGTTATGATCTTTTTAAAATTCTAAACTTGTGAAATGATTGGTTATCTAAATGGTATCATCTGTCAGAAGCAGGGAATTATTGGTATTGGCTAAAAAAAATGCACACCATGCATCCAGAATAAATACACTGAAAGAAGCCTGTTCAGTTATTACGAGCCAAAGCACCCATAGACTGCAGGTGGTTTAAACTATTTTATTTTGAATAGAGCTTTCTCCAGACAATTACTGCATGGGCCCAAAGGAACCTGTCATTCAAGATGTAATTCTAAAATCTCCTCTACTTAAGATGATGGTGTGCTTCTACGGAAATTAATTTGTTAACCTGAATAATCACAAACTAACTGGAAAGGTGATCCTCTAACATGCAAGAACAGTGAAGCTACATATAGGAAAGATGATAGACGATTAATCTGTCAGCGGAAAAAGATATTTGTTTGTCAATCAAATGTAAAAATAGAATAGAAATAGAAATACATTAAGAAGGAGGACTTGATTTCAGTCAGAAATCTTTAAAAATGTCCAAAAATGATCTAAAACGTAAATAATGATATTCAGTTAAAAACTTCCTTGTAAGGTAAGTGTAAGTGTAAGATTAGCTCAAATATATTCCAAATTCAACAAAAGACAGTAACGACCCATCTTCATTCAAATATGGTTGTGAAATCAGAGATATAATCTGTTTTTGTGAGTTGACAAATTGTACTTTTTACTCCACCAACAAAGACCTATTTGAAAATGAGTACTAGTTACTTTATAGATTGTTAATAAAATATATTATCAAGAATTATTTGATATATTATTTTCACATTATTCTTAAGCTACACAGAAGTATATAATGTTAATAAAATTCACCACACTTTTAGTAGCTTCAACATTTCTAAGTGATACAAACAGCAGTGAATATTATCTTACATGTCACAATACAAATGGGCCATTCTGCAAAATGGTCACTTTTACTTTTGTTACTTTTTAAAATTTTATTTTGATGCAGATCCTTCCATACTTTTACTGGTAACAGTATTTCTACACTGTGGTACTGCTATTTTTTTTTACTTGAGTAACTGACCTGCTAATGCCTCTTCCATCCCTTTGTTTGTTCAATAATATTTTTAGGAGGACAGTTAGTTCATGCTAACAGGCTAGTATGCGCTTATGAAAAGTACAATTATTATTATTGTTATTTTTTTTCAACCACACTTTTTTTGTTTTTTGTCATCCTGCTTTTCAATCTGACATCTAATTATCCAGGAGAACTCCAGACACCTGTGTGGATAATACAGTGTGTGTTTTTTCTACTGTACATCTCTCAGTGCCTCACAGCGCCGGAAGATGGCGCTCTTTCCTCTCTGTACGGGTGTACAACAGTTTGCACGTAGAAGAAGAAAAAGATGGCGTGGAGGACGAGGAAGTACCGGTAACCAGCCATGAGTCAGACAGCTAAGCCGGTTACGTAGCAAGTTTTAGTAGAAATTATTTCAAACCAAGAGCAGTCGTCAGGTGTTTTAAACTCATGGCTGAGTTCGGTGAGAACAGCGGCCGCCAAGCTGAAGAACATGACGGGACAAACAGCAGAAATGTACCGGAGCCTCTGTGCGGGACAGGTGACTCCTCGGTGACGGTCCCTCGGGGGCCGTGGTCCTCACACCATGAGCAGAGGAAGAAGGTGGTCCTGCATGTCGACCTCAACAACACTATATTGGTGTCGGACGCCGTCACGGGTCAGGGGACTGTGGCGGCTCTGGAGTATTTCCTCACAACTGTCACCTGGGGGAAGATGAACAAACACGGTAAATTGGAAATTGACTCGATAGTTATTTACAATATCACACAGGAATGCTTAGAATGTGTGTGTAGCATAGACAATATGCACGTGTGTGTGTGTGTGTGTGTGTGTGTGTGTGTGCACACGCGCGCGCACGCTTAGTCAGGTGTTGGCAGGGAAGTTACTGCTCCTGCGGTGCTAAAAGAAGACTTAATTCAGCTTGAACAGAACATTGACTTGTGTATGAAGTCATCGGAGACAATGGAGCCATTCAATCATAAATCATGCTCTGCACTGGCATCCTCCACTCATTCTGTGCTCACTTGTTTAGTGTGTCTTCATTTAAAATCATTCACAAACACTTTTATACAGGAACGTGGGAATGGTTGAGCGACTCGCCGTCCCTGCTCCCACCCTGCAATGATGCTGTTAGTTACTACTCTCAGTTTGGACGGATACCAGGTTTCACCTCCACTGCAGGGCGACGTTTCCGTGGGATTCTGGAGGAGCATCTGCATCTACTGCGCTGGCCCGACGGCGTCAAGGCAAGCATCAAATAAGAGAGATTGGACAGGAAGGCCAGCTAGAAAGTGTCTGTCACACAGTGACATACTTCCATATGAGCTGTTGTTCAACAGTTAGTAAAACCGGCTGATGATGTCACTTTTTTTTCTGTGAGCCAGAGATGAGACAAACCGGTCGCCTGGAATGTGCTTAAAATGCAAAATCTATGGTGAGGCATGCAGAGGTATATAAGTTAAAGGGATCGTTCACCCAAAAGAATTCAAGTTGGGTTTCGAAATCAACAAAGCATTTCTGGAGCTTCACAGCAAAACAACACTCTTCTGAACAACTGAAGATGAAAAAATGTAAAAGAAAAGAACCAGGGGAAAAAACGACACGAGTCTCCAGAGGTGCAGAAATCCCAGATGGATTTGAAAATCTTCACTGTAGCTGCTAAGCTACAGAAAAGAGTTAGTGTGCATCCCATCTGAAGTGGGAGCAAAAGCTTTTTTCTCCTTTTGTATTATTTACCTTTTTAAATAAAGTCCTAATCTGTCTCAGTTGTTTATAGTAGGGATGCATGTTATATTGGCATCAGTGAAATTTGAACTGATAAATGGAGTCGATAATATGAAGCCAAATTGCTTGCATTTGCAGCATTTACAAGAAGAGAAACAAGGAGAACGAGTGCAGCCCGTTGTGCTCATGATGTCACATTGCTGCACCAGGGTGGAGCCACTCATTGTAGATCAGAGAGTCAAACACGATGTCTTCAGTGTGACTTTCAGATGAAGACGCCATCACTGCAATTTGAAAACATATTCCCAAGGGTTCAGAGAGGAGTGTATGAGTTTTAACACACCAAATCTTATTAGAGCTGTGGAATATTAATCATCCATCTTTGCTCACTACATGTTAGCATATCTTCCCCTAAAGTTTAGGAGCTTCTTTTAAAAAACAAAATGTGAAATTGTCTGTAATCTTATCGGTATAAGCCATGAAAAGCAGGTTATTATTGGTTATCGATATCACGTGAACAAAAAAAAAAAAAATCCATGTCCAGCATCCCTAGTTAAAGTTCCCATGAAGTCAAAATTGCTGTTTAAGTTTTTCTTAATCTAAGATGTCTTGCTCCATATTGCACTTGTACACAAGTATCAGAACCCGAAAATGCCCAAAATATATTTTTTAAAACTATTTTCACTGGTATTTTAGAGTTACCTTCATGGAAGCACATTAAAAATGATTATGGGTCATCCTGCACTTGGCAGTGTATATTGATTATTGGTCCAGTAAACACTTTCTTTATTTTATGATTCTGTCATGGATGTATGAAAAGAGGAATGTCGCCAGAGTAGTGTGTCGCAATGGACCGGACCTGATGGATTACTGTACAAAAACACAACTTTATTCACTGATTTGATTGAAACTGGGTCATGGTTTATTGAGAAATATTTTGTGGCGTTTCCTCTGCTTCCCTCTGCTTCTTGAGAAGCTTTGAACTGATAGCTTTCATTGTTATTAGACTAAATGCTAACAAACTGATAACCAGCTGTTTCTCAATGAATCCTTCACAAATGACTTTCAGACATCTAGATTGTCGTTTGACCAGTGGTTTTTTTTCTCTCTCATGAAAACAAAATGTATTTATACTTCTGTAGCTTTTGCAGGACCTGTTCAGTCATGCATATCAAAGTGTTTAGAATATGCTTGTGAATCATTTTTTTTCATTGGCAAAAGTGGCGTTGCCATAGTCGCAGCCTATACAGCTTCCATGTTCTTTGGTGAAATGATGTGTTACTGACTTTGTTCCCTGCAGGGAGACAGAGAGCTGGCTGTCAAAGGTGAGGATGGCCAGCTGTACCACTGGATCCTACCCTCCTTCTTCCAGCTGCTCAAAGACCTGGCGCAGGAAGGAAGGGATTTTGCTATCCTCTTTCGTACATTTGGAAGCGACCTACCTCGAGTGCTCAGAGCCATGTTCAAAGCGGTGGATGAAGGGGCTCATCCACTGTTCCCCGATCTGCCTGATCTCAAGGTGAAGTAGAATCATGCATGAGTTGAGACATTCACACCACTGTCTCAGTGAAAGAGTGAAAGACATATTTTGTCTTTTAGTTTAAGGATCAGTTACATAACAGTCTTTGGGTTTTGGACTAACAGTCTTTAGTTTCTCAAGTCCTTTCTTTATTTTGCTAGCAGGACTAAAGAAACAATTCAAAGACGTCACATTAGGCTCTGGGGAATTGTGATGAGCATTGTGATTGATTTTGACATATTATAGACTATAGTAATGAAGATGATCTTTAGTTACAGCCCTACAATATGCACGACTTCTGGCTGAAATATGAATCGCACCAAAAGTAAACTCTGCGATATGTAGAATGAACACATCAAAGAATGATGATCCACCTGTTCTTTACTTTTTCTTATTTTGATAAACATTTGACTGCAAAGTGTACTTTTGAAGAGCATGACCTTCTGCACCCTGCAACGCAACTCCTTGACTCCCAGAGGGTTTTGTACCTGTTAGCTCGATGGAGTGGAACACATTGATTTTGAGAGAACAGTGGAGAGTGGAATGGACAGATGATGGGGTGAGGGAGGGGTGGAAGAGATGTCAGACGGTGAACCTGTCAGGCATCATGAGCTGTCTAGAGGAGAACGCAGTGGAGGTCTTATTCAAACACTCCTGTCAGAAGCTATTTATCTCTGCTTTAGACAGAAAGAGCAGGGGGGGGTAATCACATGACATAATGTGATTGTTCAGTTTCTGAACTTGAGCTGTTTGTTTTCCTGCATCAGTGAGTTTTGGGGTGCAGCCGCTCCAGCCTCATCATTACTGTCAAGTGTTAGAAATTGGTGAGGAGCGAAAACAAGCCTAATTAAAACAGCGCAGTTGTGGCTATTAATTAAGACATCACGGCCTCCATGCTAATCTTGTATCTCTATTGTGCATTGGGGTGTTAGTGTCCATGCATTACAGCTGTAACACAGTAAACTTGCACTGCCCATTATAACTAAACCACTTAAGAAACACTTTTCACTTCGTCTGTCTATTTCAGATTTTCATGCCAATGCCCGACTTTATGGTTTAAGCTTTCTAACCTCCATGGCAGCTTTGGTAAATGACAGTTTGATAAAACGAAGAAGGTTAAACTCCTCAGGGTGTGATTCAATGATGAAACAGACTCGATGCCAGTGGACGTAGATCGCTGGAATACGACCACGGAGACTTTTCTACTCACTAGTCCGTTTTTACAGGCTGACTTCAGTTACAAACTATTCTAACTCTAACTTTTCAACTTGTAGACTGAACAGATTATAGAAAACCTGTATAGCAGTTGTGTAGTAAGACACTTAATGGTGATGACATTTAAGTCATGTGACCGTGAGGTAGTCTGTTCATATCTTAACATTAGCTTTTTACTTCTAGCGTTTAATTCATGTTTTGAAAATCACAGAAGTGCAGGTCATCTGTGAAGATTATTTTGCTGAATAAAACATGTAAGTATCATGTAGTATTGAGGGAACCAGAGTGATGTTTTCTTCCAGGTTAGCCTACAAAAATAATCATCGCTACACCACTCTTTAAAAGTGCTTGCCCTGATGAAGATCCTAATGGCTGAAATGTGTAGGCATGTTATTACCATGAGTTATTAATGGCTTTTTAATTTGTTACCCTCTAGAGTGCCTCAGACTTCTTCAACACTTCCATATTAGTAGAATCCCTAAACTGACGAGCACCTGAGGGACACCATTTTACACACCTGAGCAGCACTCTGAATATACAGTAGTTATGATATTGATAGACACTTTTCACAGCAGACTTTTTGACTTGACATTAATGATGGCGCCATTCTCCATGCACAGTACCAGAGCCCTGGACCTCACCCAAATGGAATGCGACCATCAATAATTGTAAATTCCACCCATGCTTTTCCGGCTTCAACAAGGCAAAATGTCTGCCACAAAAAAAGACTCTATTAGCACTAAACACAGCTGTTGTTAACAGGAGCTTTATTAGCTTGGAGGTGTTAGATCTTAAACCAAGTATTGATTAACATTGCCATCTTTAGGCTGCTCCAATAGCACAGCTACAGACAGTGTTTTAGTTAAATAACCAATTTAACTGATGAACAGCTGATACCACTATCAAATGTGGTGTCAAATTAAATTAAAACTGCCAGAGGCCTTTTTTTATTTTTAAACTCCACCATGACAAAGTCAAGTCAAGACTCATTTCCATGCTGCTGGGTAGTTTTATGGTGTTTTCCTCTAAAGTATCCACTCTATTTTAAAGCTCCAGGGTTCTTGTGCTCATTATTTTAATGTGTGAGAAAAGAAAAAGCTGATCTGACAGTTAATTTAGGTCAAGTCTGCCAGAGGCCATGTTTTAATAACAAAATAATTTCCCACAAGTTTCTTTTGGTCTTCTGCTTACCAAAGAGCAGTTCCCGCTCTTTGTTTCTCTCTCTGACTCTGGCTCCTCTTGTCGCTCTCGGTTCAGTTAAGTGTGAATATGACTGCAGGCAAGATCCGCTGCAGCAAGAGGGGAATTGTCCTGAGCCGAGCTGAAGACAGAGTGTCGACTCGGGATGGAGAAAGAGGCCTTTACCAGTACCTGAGCTCAGTCGAGGGCCTGGGAGGCTTTCAGGACCACTTCGACTGGTACGAAACCGCACTCCTCAAGCCACCATCAAGGTTGGTTTTGTGGCCTCTATCCCTTCACCCACTTATAACAAATCCTTCTGTGCCCATGATTCTTCTCCAGGTGGGCGAGTAATACCTTCTCCATTCGTGGCGGGAAGCCGCTGTGGGTCGACCCCTTTGACCAAAATGTTCAGCACATCTTCATAGATGACAACATTCGGCAGAATGATGAGGATACCATAGTTCAACCCAAGGTAACATCACAACTTTTAATGGGACATGGACTGTACGGATAGTTACTGAATTGTAACCTCAGATTTTTGGCACTGCTTAAATCTGTGAGACATGGGTGCTGAAGAGATAAACATGTAAACATGCTTTAGTGCAGTGAGAACACTCTGTCTCCCACTCAGGAAAACTGTTGGCAGGAGATCAGATGACATCTCAATAGCTATAAATTAGATCATGATAACTTGTTGGACTAGAGAATTATACTCTTTAATCTCTCTCTCTCTCTCTCTTTCTGCTGCATTAATCAGCTCTGTTGTTTTTGCACAATGTTAACAGGCAGATGATTTTTTTTTCTCATGTACTTTAGTGAACTCAGTCAGCTGCAGGAGCAAAACGTTTTTCTTGTCTATCACTTGAACTGTTTACTTGAACACAGACTGGCTCGTCCTCACATAAACAGCTGGTTATATGGTTTCCCTCCTTGCAGAACAAACACATGCAGATTTTTTCTTTGAATATGACAAAAGGACCTTGCTTTTAGCTTCTTTATACAGAGTTGAAAATTAAGAGCCTATACACACTAAACCGACTAAGAACGTCGAAAACAAAGTGGTAGCAAAGGACGTTATGATAATTCCCCTCACGTCACCTGTGTCTCGGCCCAAATGCTGCACTTGAATACACCACGAAGAGCACAGCCAACTAGCTGGTACACTCTGCGCCTTCGTGAGATAAGATCTCTCCTCTGTTTTTTTTTCTCTTTTCTCTGTGTCCTGGGAACGTGTGTGTGTGTTTTTCTCAGGTGTTCTTGGACCCAGACGGTGCCGAGACTCGTACGGCCTGCACCTCTGAGCTCTATGACATCACACTGGTCCAGACTGACCTCCTCCGGGCCATTTCTGACCCGAGCTACTTCACTCAGCGCGTCCACATCTGCCTCGAAAACTATGACAGGAATCTCCAGCAGGGGGCAGGCTAAAACACAGTTCAACCTCCCCCTCCCTGTATGTCTGGTAGGACTCCCAATAACAATCCCAGTGGAGAAGCAGAGTGCAGAGGGAGAAAACTGTAAGTAGGGAAAAGTTTTATGAGTAATCGAAGGACTTAGGATCATCAAACCACAAATGGAAGAAGAATACATATGAAGGAGCTTCACGTTATTAAATATGCGGATGGGGAAGGATCATAGTTACCATATATCCTAAAAACTTTCCTGAAGGACAAACAATATGAGGCAATGTGGCAGCTAGACAGCAGGTCAAGTACCACACTTGCTTAATTGACTGCAGGACACCAGTAAAAGGATGTCAGCTTATACAAAGACCACTGCACTTCACAGTAGTTTGTGATTTCTGCTGTCCTGAAGTTGAACCTACACACAAAGAGTTGTCGACCTAATTACGCAGCAAAGTGAACAGGCCGGACTCTTTGATTGCTGGGAAGACTAATCACACCAGCGGATAATTCCCCCATCTCTCTGAAATGTGTGTCAGGCAGCATTAATTGGGGTCAGATCTGGTGAGAAACCCTTCAAGTGTTGTGTTAGTTGCCGAGTGAGTAGAATCCACCAGGATTTTGCTTAGCTCTTCATTTGTCACCCTCAGGGTGTGACACATTCATGTAGCTTCTCCTTTACATTGTTGATCCATTTGTATTTTAACCTCCATTATTGGCCATCGTCTGCATTGTTTACATCACCAGGAAGTGGCAGGTAATACTTGAATATTTTCAGACGACAGGATCTGATCACTGAGTGTATCTATGTTACCTAAGGGGCATACCTGAAAGTGCACTGTAACATGTTACAAAGGCATTATAATCGGAGAAGGACTTTAAATACTTTCTAATTTGACTGTATTGCTAGTGAGAATCACATGAAACAGAATATTACATTTATAACTAGACAAATCATCTCCTCACTAATCCATACCGAATTTGTCAGGGTGCTTTGATTATACAAAGTTATGTCTTCTTGGAGCACTGAGACATATCTTTAGTGTTGCACATGGTTTTGGGATGTGTTTGCACTGAATTATTTACTGGGGTTTTTATTGTTTGAAAGCAGCCGCGTGTGAAACATTTAAATGAGCAGGTTACCCAAAAATGAAATTTCAGTCTTTATATCCTCACCACAATGTCCATGGGAAGTTGGGTGACGTTTCATAGTTCACAAAACATTTTAGGAGCTTCACTGCAAACCAGTGCTGCAGCAGTCTCCTAAACAACTGAAGTAGCTTCTTTTAAAACAACTATATTCAGTAATATTCACCAATATTCAGAAATAACTGAAAAACAAAACTATTCAAACAAACATAAAATGGTTCCATACAGCATATTCTGCTGAAGCCCAGAGAGCCCAAATTGATTTCAAAAGATGTTGTTTCACCCTTGATGTGCAGTCGCACACACAAAGACAGGGTGCATGCTAATGCTTGTAGCTTAGCAGCTATAGTAAAGATTTTGAATTAAACAGGGTGTAAATAACATCTCTTCAAATTAATTCAGGATCTCAGGGCTTCCAAAGAATTAGATTACGCCAAATGAGCTGTTTTAAAGCCTTTTGATGTTGTTTTTGGTTGTTTTTTAATATCATAAGTTCAGTTGTTTCAGAGAATGCTGCAGTGCCGTCTTGTTTTGAGGCTCCAAAAATGTTGAAACTTTACTTGACTTTCCATTAGCATGGCAGTAATTAGATAATGACTGAATTTCCATTTTTGGATGAACTTTTTTTTTAATAAGTTGAATGTGTTATGGTAATTTTTGCTTTGAGATTTTTAGGATATATTTATTGTGAAGGTTTCAGGGAGGTTTAATGGCTATATTTTCCTCAGGTCAGATTTAGACATGGCTGAATGAGAACAATAGAGCCTGATGCTGGCCTCTTAGGGCTATTCATTTATCAGTTGATATTCTTATAAAATCAGACATTTTTTTTTGCAATGATCCCCTTAAATGTGGTCATTAAACATTCAATGTGACAAAGATGCATATGTAATGGAGGCAGGATGTTTTGAACTTTATTGTCCAAAATGACATCAGTGCACTGAAACAGTGAAGTCGACTTGGAATTCACTAATTATAAATTACCCTGGGCATCTTTTTCTGCATCATATTCTGTAAAAAAACTTTCATTTCGTTGTATACTGGACAACATATACACCGATACTGATATATTTAGGATACTGGCCAAACCATATATCTGTTGAGCTCTTGCAAATATTATCAAAAATCTGAAGAAAATTAATGAAATGCAGGTTACTAAGGATAGCTAAGAACAGTGGGGTGATATTAACATTGTTCTATTTGTTCAGTATGTATTGAGTGAATATCTAAAAAAAATGCAAAGATAAAGGTCAGACACAAAGCTTTGATGGTTAAGAAGTTTCAGAGTGCAAAAGTTGTAAAATGTTGTTCATTATTCACATGCATAGGCCAATGAAAGCATTACAGCACTGTATATGTTAAACACTGATTTTTAATCATTGTTGCCTTCAAAAGTACAATTATCATTATGATATAATGCTGTCAAAAAGTTACTAATTCTTATCAAAACAGTCTGCAGTGATCATTACCTTAATATTATACAAGTAATAGTAACAGTGTTAATTTAATTTGACTTATTGAATGCTGTATTCATACAAGGCTAAAGGTTAATAACATCACTGTACCAGTCTACGTTTCCTGCTCTGCATCCACAAAATTTGTGGCAAGACAAAAATCTAGCTTTGCAGAAATTGCATTCTGAAACTCTCTCTGAAAAACTTTTGCTTAAAGCGACAGTTAACTCCTAAATCAAAAATGCATATTTTTCCTCTTACCCGTGGTGCTATTTATCAATCTAGAATGGTTGGTGTGAGTTCCTCAGTTTTGGAGATATTGGTTGTAGAAATATCTACGCCTGCCAACTCTATCACCATGCATAAATGAGGAGGCATGTATCTGCTGATGGATGAGAGGCTAGCAAACTTTGCCCAATAACATTGCAGCTCCGCTGAAGAGGACGCCAATAATGATTGCATCCTGTGCTTTGAGGAGCACAGGCCTCCCATCGATGTGTGGTGATTCAGAAGAAAAATGGTTCCTCCATAAAACTGCTCACAGTAAAGTCTGTGGATTATCTTGAGTAATCATGATTTCAGGAAAGAGACATTGCTGTTGAGTTTTTCAAATGTATTTTTGTGTAGCTTTGAGCACCATTAGCTTAGTGCAATCTAGTTCCATTATGAGAGAAAGCGCACATCTCTATGACTGATTTTGATTTTGGGGTGAACTGTCTCTTTAAGCAGTCGCAAAGTACTGTAACTCTGTGGACTGAACTCACATCCTCATCACAAGGGTATCTGATACCACCACGTGTCTGACTGCTCATCACATCAAAACTTGAAACATTTTCCATTATTTATTTTTCTGATGTTAAATAATTGCCATTTAGTTTTCAATAAACCTGTTTTTTGTTAAACTGTCTGATGTTTTGCATTATGGCAACTTCCTGTAAGCTCATAACAAAATGACATTGTTAGTGTATTTGAGAAATATGGTGGTAATAATAAGGTGAATGTAAATTGATTCGTCTTTAGCTGCTCGAACACCATGAGAATGTCAGAATAGGATCGATGGGGGGAGAAGGTTGGATTTATTACATACTTTCACATACAGCTCATTATAAATCATCTTTAGGTCACGGATCAATAGTTGAACTGTGTGACGAGGTCAGGTCCACTGGGGGTTAATTAAAGACAGTACAAAGTGTTAAAGGCAGTGGGTGCTAAGTACATCAATATACCTACTTGGGTGTGTTGTAATGAACATTAAAATCTGTGTAATACTTCTACTTCTTTTCCTTCCATTTCAAAGTAAATATCCTTATCTTCTATACTACCACATTGATCACATTGATTACCTTTAGCTGCTTTGGATGGAAATAATGAGTGGAAGCAGAAGACCAAATGATAAGAGAAGTGCCTGAAAAAGTGCTTCCTCTCTCTGTAGTTTGGCATGGGATTAAAAATGCGAGCTGTGTTTGACAGAACTGTTTGAGTCGAGGATTTAACAGGTAATTGTACTTGTGCTCTCCTGAAACATTTGTTTAATTGACCGCTTCATTACGGCAGAGGTCAGACACATTAATGTGTGACAAGCCATCGCTGGAGTTTGTCCCAACCTGATTGTGATGGATGATAATGGTGCTGCTGCCAGATGACTGAGCATTTGACGATTGAATTTACAAAGCAAATTGTACAATAGAGTCAACCAAGAAGATTAGAATGAGAACTGGAGTGCAGAATGGAACTGTAATATGTACACTATATACATTCATCTGTTCTCTTGATTACAGTTCTTAGTTAAATAGTTATTGACATTTTACATCATTGAGATGTTGGACTCAATAGTTAATGTATCTTTGCTTTTTTCTGATTAGAGATACTGGGCAGATTTTTTTGTAAGACATAACACAAAAAGAAATTACTGGATAAAAATGTGCGCAGTTCTGTATCATTCTTTGTCGCCTTTTGGTCTGCGATTGATTCAAGGACCAAAAAGGCAGCAAAGAATGTAGCAAGTGGATAAGTCGAGGGTGATAAAGTGCTCGTTTGTTGATGGTTGGTTTCTTGGTCACATTTTCTCTATGCTAGTCTTTGAGTGTAATGGTTTAGACAAGCTACCTCTACATACACAACATGAAAATATTTTAATTAGAGCCTGAAAAGTACTGAATTTTGGGGGACTGTTGCTGAAATCGATATATATCGGCTGATATTTTACACTCAGGGTATTTACATTAACACACATTTTAACGGAGATCCCTCAAATGTGGTTCAATTCAATAAAAACATTTTTTAAATCCACGGGGGGAAATTAAAGGCATGTGGAGTAATTGTACACAGACAAAAGCAAGTCAGCACGTTATTTTAAAAAATAAATAAAGTGATTTACAAGAGGTGCAAAGTAGGTCAGGTCGTGCATTAAGAGGTAGCAGCAAAACACTATCAAACCCTTGGGACCAAGATTCATATGGAACAGAATCTGCAACAGATATTAGGTGTCATAATGTCAAAATTGGCATTTCTTCACATTCTTATATATTGCCCCTTTAACAATAAGCTGTATTGTCCAAGTTCCCGAAACACTAAATAACACTGTGAACTTAATAATTATGAATTACATCAAGCATCTTTTTCTGCATTATGTTATGTACAAAAAAGTACGTTTTCATACAGAAAATTCCGATATATCTTTTGATAGGCCAATATTGGCCATAATATCAGCCAACTGATATATTGGTCTGGGTCTATTTTGAATGCAACTGAAATGAATTTGTTTTCCTACTGTAGTAATCATGTTTCATGTTGATCACTTCAGATAGCCGTATTGACAGTGTTTATGAATATATTTTTGGATTACACCATCTGGACACCATTTGCAAGCTTAAATGACTGAAAATCCTGTTTTCTCTGATTTGAGGTGTAGTGGAGAATTTTAGCGACGGGAAGTTACGTTTTCCAGATGAAAAAAAAACGTTGGTTTGCTCAAATTGAAGCTAATGAGCTGTGAATGTTTTCTAATTTAAAATTAGCCCTTGTTATTCACCATGAAGTGCTGAAAGTAATCATTGTCAAGCACGCTTTTTTTTTTTCTTTTTTGTTTTGCTCATTTGGCCACACAGTAAAATATAGCTGAAGCTAATTTCAATCCTGTCTTAAAAAAACAACAACAAAAAAAGCTAAACTCTAACGTAACTTGCTAAACAGAGTAGCAGTAACCATCTCAGCTTTCGACTGTGGTGGAATTCATACCGTTTGGTGTTGTTAAAGGTGCATTATGTGAGAGCTGGCAAACTGATGACTTCATTCTTCACAGATCGCGAGCAACATGTCAAAGCAACCACTACCTGATGCCAACTGTTAACTGCTAGTTAGCTCAGTTAGCTGTGCAGCTAGCAGTCCAGCCACCGAAGCACTGGAGAAGTGTTGTACAGTACAAAGAAGTTTAAGTATAAAGCACTTTTGATGTTTTCAACCAACATTCTTTTTATATGGCCTTTAATCTCCTTTAATATTTGCGTTTGAGTCCTTTCACCAGACACGTCCTATAAAAGGGGGGTTTCAGCCCCCTGAGACCAAACGGCCCCAAGCTGGAGGTGCTTGTTATTAACTTGATGGCTGAAGGGATAGACAAGAAAAAAATAATAAGCAAAGGGAGCAGAAAAAAAATCCTGAGTGGTGGACCTGGCTCCCTGGCTAGTCGTCCATGTATGGCTAATAACACAGATCCCACAAAACTTCATTTAAAGTTCTGTGAAAATTTTGATCCCTCATGTGAGGTTTGTGAGCTCAGTGAGTTGCTTCTTGGTGAAAGAGCTTTCAAATGTACCAAGGGACCATTGAACACAAGTGAGCAGTTAGAGCCTGTAACAGCAGTTTTACTGTTTCATATTCTACTTTTACCTCCTGAGGACAGATGACGTTCACTTACAACGATTTCGTAATATTCTTTCTGTTTCCTTTTTCTGCTGGCATGAGTTATCATCTTGTGTTTTATTGTCCTTTATTGTTCATATAGTAACTTGGCTCTTATCATTTCATGCTGTGTATTGTTTCACGCGTACAGAGTTGTATTTTCTGTGTACGACAGGTGCAAACACAATAGTAAAGTTACTATTCTCACAGTTCCGTGACATTCGAGAAGATCTGAGTTAAATGGCAACAGGAATTCGTTTCACTTTTTGCCTTCCAATTGACTGTGTTGCATGTTCCTTATGGTCTAAAGTTCGTATCCAGACTTCGCTCCATCCACATGAGGGCAGCAGTGCAGCTTTTGGAGCCCCTCACCTTTCCGGGCAGCAGCCTTCCCTTCAGGTGAGTTTGGAGTTACCTGATACCGGTGGAGAGCCTCAAACCAGTGGCTTCAGAGCAGCACGACACCGAAGCAGCTCCGGGCGTGTTTAAATGTTCAGTTTAAAAAGGAGTCGGGTGTTGTAGATGCGGTATGGTGGAGGGACGGCTGGCGCTGTGTGAACGCAGGAGTTTGCGGTGTTTGGGCGTCGCGTAAATGCGCACTGGTGAGTGAGGGGAGGAGAGGAACGGGGAGAGGAGGCAGGGTGGGGTGGGAGCGGGGGCTGAGTCAGTGGAAGGAGGACGATGGTGAATGATTATTTCGCTGGACTGTGTCACTGAACAGGTACACTACAGGAGACGCGTCTCCATCGCTGCTGCCGCTGGAAAACATGCCGTGTACGCGAGTTTACGCGGAGCTGCTCCGGCGAGCTGACTTCATGCCGTCCGTCGGCCGATAATAAAGGTAAGAGCTGCTGTCACCAAACTTTCCACCTCTATGCGCTCATCTCATGTGGCCAAATGACGCACGGGCGCTTCCGCGGACTATTGCAGCTGGTTCTCCTGCCCCGGGAGCACTCTGATGCGGCAGTGCAGCGCGCCTCACCTCCGCGCACATGTGGTCGAGATGCCCCCGCTGTTGTTTGGCGCTGCGGAGCTACTAACCGACATCAGCTCGGCATAAACAGGTGTAGACACTGTCAGTTCAATGGTGCGGTTGTGAGGCTGAAACGGTAGACGAGGATCAAACAATATAATATCGCAGTCAATCTGTTTGGACACCATATCCACAATAATCCCGTCCTGCAGCAGGACTGTACATCTGGTGCATTGTGCCGTGCGGCTGTGTGGTCGACACGATGAGCTTTACCAAGTTTGGACGGCAGATGATTTCAGCTCCACGGACTTTGACCCCGTGCAGGATGAAGTAAAGTGTTGCCCCCGTGTTGTGTCGGTGGAGCTGGAGTCGAGCTTTTTTTGTGTGTTGCGTGATTTTTGGTGCAGATTCAGGGATTCAGGCGGGAGGTTGTCGGTCAAATCCATCCAGCTGTTTAGTGAGATGCGTCTTTTTCTAGACAAACCAGCGCCATCTGCTGCACTGTCCAACATCTGGCTGTGGCTGTCACTCACCGGCAGCAGGGAGCGTGTTTCAGTCAGGTAACTTTCTGCTGCCAATCCTCTGAGCTCAGAGTGTCTTCAGGTAGAGAGAGTCCATCCTGTCAGTGATGCAGGACTGCCTCTCTCCCCTCATCCTCACTTTCTAACACTCACTCCTGTCTTGTCTGTTGAAGAGGCTGTTTGCTCTTCCAACACTCCCCCCTGTCCTTCTCTCGTCCTATTCTCTCCTTCTCCCCACCTCTTCTCTCTCCTTCTCCCCTCCTTGCTTCTCCTCTTCCTCTCCGACCTGCAACGATGGCTCCTAACTTGGTGTGAGTTAATTTGCATAATGAGGATTACAGCTGACACGCAGCGTCTGGGCCTGTCTTGCTGGATCCAGCAGAGAAGCGTGGTGCTGTGGCAGCTCTCTTTGTGCCAGTAAAATGCCACCCTCAATCAGGACTCACCATGAGGCTGCAGCCTGCTCTGACAGAGCGGCCTCGGCCTCTTCGCCATCACGAAGAGCAGAGGGAGTGAGGGACGATGACAAATGGACTGCCTGACTATGAAATTATTCATGTTGGAAATGAGCTATTGACGCTGTTGGCACAATGGCTTGTTTGATAGAAAGGGATAACTGAAAAAGCATGAATGACACAAGCATCGCAAATTGATTTCGCTCATCCATTAATAGTTTTAAATGGCGTCAGTGCTGTCTGGAGGAAGGAACACATTTCTTCTTGTTGATTTTTTTTAAATCTTGCATTTGACTTTCTGCTGCACAAACAATTGAGCCACCCACTCCACAGCTAAGTGTATCCAAAAGTTCAAACCGCAGGACGCGGTCCTCTAGCTACCATGTGAATTTGAATGAATTTCTTTTTTGATTAGGTTGTTTCCGGGGGCTACGTTTCACATCTGTTCTGCCTGTCTTTTCCCCTCTGTTTTCCATTCTCCCAGCATTTTTCTCTTCCACCATCATTATCTGGCCATTTTGTGATGATAGAATGAAAGCAGTGGGGGTCTAATCCTTAAATTACCTGCTATTTGTAGCCTGTGATGGTTTGTGATCGAGCAATTGAAGCCTGTCCCCCTGTTGAATTCACTGTGATGTGTGATGGATAGAAGCCTCACCTGAGAGCATATGCCGGCATCCTGGGCATTTATCAACCATGTGTTCACACAGTTTTGTTCATAAACCATGTACACTCACTCCCACACATAGACTCTGAGTGATGAATTTATTGTTGTGGACAGTTAGAACCACTCCTGTCAAGGCGTACCAACAAAGCCTCTGTGGTACACAGGTGTAATGGCAGCTAAACCAGTTCCTAAATTACTGATTCATGAATCGACTCAACCATGCAAGCATAGCTAATAGATTGCTAATGTTTTTTTTTTTGTTTTTTTTGAAGAGGAGTTTTTCTTTGTTTTGATTATTTTCTTTGAGTAATGATGATGGATTAATTTTTTCAATGATTCCTAAAATATCAAATGCTTGGGATAAAGATGTGTTATGGAGTCAGGATATGTAGTTTACACTTTATTTTCCAAATTTACATCTGTGCATTAAAACAGTCCACTTAAATGGTAATTCGGTGATTATAAATCACCCAAGCTTCTGGCTTATCATTTCTAAAAAAAAAGTTTTCATATCAGCACATATCAGACAACAGGTACACTGATACTCAGATATATCTGTGAGACACGCCAATATCAGGCTCTAATTATAACCTGCATTTACAATGACCTATTACATTTTGGTAACATTGATAGATTAAAAGATATAATATGTGACATTGTGACCTTTGTTATATATTTTGTTGAGCTGTGTTTTTACATTACAGCAAATGTTTCCAACAATGTTCAAACTCAGGGAAATCCACAAGTTTACTCAAGGTAATGGTGCGTTTCATTTGATCGCTTTAACTTCTCGGAGAGAAGTCATTTTTTACTTGCCTCCATTCTGTATTTGCCACCTGTAGTAGTGTCAAATTAAACAGCTAGGTTTAGCGGAATTTCAAGAATTCCAGTTTCTTTTAAACAGTGACAGCTTGACAACATACAGCGTTTCAGTGTAGTAGTAAGAGGCTTAACATTTTATTTTAAACCCTTTTCCTCGAGATCTTGTCACGTCTCCACATTTGCCAGACTAAAGCACCACATTTAAATCACTGGAATTAGAGAATTTCATTTGCAAGAAATTACTCAATTATCAGAATACTTAATAGTCGATTTAATACTTGACAACTAAAGTCGAGGGTCTAGACTAGATGACTGAAGACTCAACTAGTGTCTTCTGTTCTCCTGGTGCATGCTGGGAAGCTCCTTGCACATCTCCTTCTGGGATGCTACAGTATCTTAACTTGGCGTCTGTGATGTTCTCCATCTCACACTGAGGCTACCAGGACTTGCAGAGAGATGTGGCTGACCGAATCTGTAATTCTGGAGGCGTTTCTGTATTTAAATGAGCCTGTGGGTGCACAAGTAGATGAATGTAGAGTAGAGAAGATTTGTCATTGTTCATTTTGTGTTCAAATTGGCAGTATTTACATTTCATAAATACCGATTTTTCTGACAAGTTCCTGCGCACACATTTCGAGTTTGTTCTGTGCTTGCTTGGGTAGATGAGGCCCCTGGAATCTGCACGACAGAGTAGTTGTGTGAGTGTAGAGCACAAAATGTCTTAAGATTTGATTAAGGTGGTTTGTGTGGGACAAATATGGCGACTGCAACACACACACACACGCACACACACATGCACGCACACACACACACACACCAGGCAGCTACAGACATTAACCCGGGTGGATGAGTGTGGAACTGAGCCAATACTCCCATCAGAGGATTAAGTGGGCTGCTTCCAGTGGACAGTCCGGACGTCCAGCCTGCCAACACAGGGGACACTCAGGTCTGGATAATATTTCTAAGGGAAGGAAAGCGAGAGAATTGGAGAGAGGAATAAAAATGGATGGTGCATGGAGAGGAAATAACCATTAGGTAGTTGAAATAAATTAAGTCTGTGTTTTAAAGGGAATAGTTTTCCATTTACGGTAACGTGTATTCACTTTTTCGAGAGAGTTAGAGGAGGCGTTCAGGACCACTCACATGTCTGTAAACTAAACCCAGCGAGCACTGACCGGATTTCTTGTTGAAAACTGGGTGATATTTGGTCTGGATGTCTGAGGCGTCTTTTCGGCCCTCTTTTACAACATCATCGTGTTGCAAAACTTGTGTAATCATTTTGTTAATTTGTTCAGCTGTATGTTGAAAGAGAGAGGATATTGATGTGAAGGCGTTTTTGTAAACACATATTACACTGCTAGGTTGCTGAAATGTTAAGTGATTTCAACGCATTTAATGTTTCATATTAAATGTCACAAATATGGAGGTATATAGGCTGTGTATATAGGTTGGTGGTTTGATTCCTGACCCCTGAAGTGAAATGACGTTCAAAATAGGTTGGTGCAGGATTTCCAATTGAGACACTTTTCATCCAAAATAATACTCTATTATCATTTTGGAGCCTGGCTTCACTATATTCAAATTTCTCAGTTGAAATCCACTATTGCAAATCAAATAAATATGGAAATATGAACTGAATGTGAGTGTTTAATCAACATCTTCAAATAGTCTGTGAAAAAAGGTTTGAATGTTTTTTTTGTTAGTGATTACATCATATATCAGGAAAAGCTCATGAGAAATATGAAGCTACTTCCAGCTTAGCATAAAGACAGAAGGCATGGGGCTAAAGCTAGCTTAACTCTCCAAAAATATAGTAATACAATCAAAAAACAACAAGAACACATTATTACTGTTTTCAGTAATAAATCACTACTGGAGTGTGTTCTATTTTACTTCTTGAAATAACAGCTCCAAATGCAATATTGTCAAAGCAATCACAAAATGCTTTGTGAGCTGTGACAAGGTTTTCTAATAGACGGACTATCAGAAAACCTCCTCGCAGCTCGCTTAGCAGTAGAGTCCAGCTAGTAGTGAAAATATGCTAGCACATTAGCTTATGAGTTGCAGGCTTCTGGGTCAAATGATCCTCTACTCACAGTTTGTTCCGTCTGTCAAGAGTCCCCCACTGTGCTGAGCCAAGAAATAGTCTTTCACATCACCCCCTTGAAAAAATACAACTTGTTTCGACACTTTCCGTTTTTGTACAGATTAAACGTGTTAATTAGTGAACTTCAGAGGGGCTGGTAAGCAAATCTTGTTTCCCTTGGACAGAAAAGTTTTCCCTCCTTCTTGTCTTTATGTTAAGCTAAGCTAAGTGGCTGTTGTCTGTTTGTTAATATGTAGCGTCAGATATGTGAGTGGTATCAATCTCCACAATCCTTTGGCTCTGGGCAAGAAAGGGAAAAAACATATTTCTAAAATGTCCAGCAATTTTTTGTTATTGTCATATTTTTGATTCAAATGTGACAAAGATAAGGTGAAGTGACAAACAGAATCTATGAGAAAGTAAAGAGCAATCGCTCAACCTGCAAAGAGGTAGATGGAACACAGTGTGAGCCTGTTTCTCCTGTGCGGTCCACATGTCAGCAGGTTGCTGCCATGTTAATTAAAACAGCATGGTGTGTGTGGATTCTCTTAAGGCACACAGGTAAACAGGTTTGTGTACTTTGTGTGAGGGTGACGGCAGCTGCCTTATTGTTTAATTACACTTTATTGTTGACATGATTCCCCTCATTAGGCCCATTGACCAGGTACAGCTGAGCCGGGGCGGAGGGATTGTGAACACACAGACGGTGCAGGACACTGGAGTTGTGTGAAACTTTTTTTTGCATGAACTTGTTTTATGTCTGTTTGATATATTGGGGACAAAGGTAGGTCCTCTGGGGATAAAACAAATGTTTTGTATCCAGCAGCAACAGCAGCAGTGAGGTTAGAATAACAAGCATGAGCGCACACATTTAGGTTTGTGGCTCAGTCCCAACTCAGTGCAGCAAACTGTGTGACCGGGCTGGCCATCTGGCTGAAATATCTGGATAGTTTTGAGTTTCTGACAACATTTAGTACATGCAGGGGCGTAGGAATGAGTTTAACAGTGGGGGGGACACATCCGCTAATGGTTTGAACAGACTTATGTCATAAATTAACTACACTGAAGAATACTGATCATAATTTGAATTCAAATTTTCTGAATACATTTTTTTTTCTTAGTTGTATCTTATGCCTCAGTGAACATACACAGATACAGGCAAAGGTTAAGGTGAAAGGTAAAAACAGCATCAAGAATTTTAACATATAAACCAACTTAATTTTTACTCTCAACTGATATCCTTTTCCACTAACTGGCCTGTGAAGGTAAAGTTAAACAAAAAAGACATTAGAATAAATGTAATGAACTGATACATATCAATTCCTGTGTAGTTTTCTGTTACAAATAACAGTTGGATAGCACTGTACAGTCCTGCATTCAATAATTTGCCTTCTATGTGATTTTTTCAGTGTTAAACATGTGCCATGGCACGCAAAAGGTTGAAAAACACTGGCCTAGGTGAAAGAGCCACAAATTGCCTGCAAATTTACTTCTTGTCCAGTAAATCGAGTTTATCCTGATGGACATGACAGACAGCAACATGTTGATGTCTGTTTTGAGTCATTGTGGACCGGAGCCAAGTTTTGAGCCTGCGGAGGACACTTAAACTTCTCTCTGCCTCAGAGGATGAAACAGGGACTACCAAAAGTAACCTGACCAGGTTTGCCACTTGCCCAAATAGTATAAGTACCTCTACAGGCAATTCAGGAATGATCCCTGCAGCCTCTGCACTGTTGCTAAAGCTAGTGCAATATTAAAATCATGTTTTTTATATTATTGTTTAAATTAAACCGTGTTCACTTCTTATCATGTTTAAACCTTCCTCTCATGTTCAACAAACTAAAATCATCTCACCCTTCCTAACAGCACCTACCTGCAACTCTGCAGTGCTGGCTCTCCCTGCATCACCCTCACCAGTGTTAGTTTCCAGCTGAACTTCATCTGATCTCTAATATGAAAGCAGTGGAGATGAATAAGGTATAGAAAAATACTGATGGGAATGTCAAGAACAAGCGAAAAACACACAGACAGACTAACTCCTTTCTAGTTGTGAGACATGTGTATGTGTAATATAATTATCGTCCTGGACAAAATTATTACCAACTCACATTTCCTTTCTTTCTTTGCTTCCCCATGAGAAAGAAATCACTTAAACTGAGCTGCTGTAGTGTTGTGTCGGTTGCGAACGTGTCGTTCGAACGAACAAATCTTTTGAGTGAACGAAGTGAACGGAATCACTTCATCAACTGATTCGTTCCTTTCTCAGTTCAGTTGAGCTCAGCTGCGAGCATGCCGGCCGGGAGTGGGACTGCCGCGACTCACACAGAGAACTGTGAGGACGTGATTCACGTTGGCGCTGTGATTCGTTCATGATTCGCGAACCTACTGCACGCAGAGAACTGTCGCTGAGGACGTGATTCTCGTTCACGTACTGTGCTGAAAGTGGCGCTGTGTCACTCACTCACTCACTCAGGGCAGAGGAGTTGATTCACGTTCAGTAACCGTACTGCTAAAATTAGCGTGGTGTTGCTAACATCCATGCATCCATCCATGTTAAGTGATTTTACTGCACAGTAAAAGTCACCCACGTTCGCGCCGTCACTCACGTTCGCGAACGTGATTCACGTTCAAGCTGATTCAGTGACAGCACGAACGCGATTCACGTCCTCAACAGGTCATTCGCGAACGAGGGACGCCAGGACGCGAATCACGTTTGCGCTGTTACTCACTCATGATTCGCATCGCTGATCGCTGTGATTCTCGTTCACGTACTGTGCTGAAAGTGGCGCTGTGTCACTCACTCACTCAGGGCAGAGGAGTTGATTCACGTTCGGGGGGGGGGTAGAGAGAGAGAGAGAGATGCTCCTCGCCGTTAGCTGGGGGTTGGTGCTTTTCTGTTCTATTTAACTTGCTCCTCCGGCGCTCGTGATGGGCTCCCGCAGTTCAGAGTGCTGTTTTCACAATATTAAAAAACCCGCCAAATGTGGACAAAAGCAGCCCAAATTTTATTCACCCGCCCAATGTATTTTTTTCCCGCCTGGCGTCAACAAAAGTAGCCCAATTGGGCGGAAAACCGCCCAATCTGGCCACACTGCTTCTGACCTGTCGCCAGCTGCAGACTCCCGCTTCCCAAACAGTCCCAGTTGTGAGGGGGCAGGGCGGTCGGTGACAAGACGCTGTGTTGCGCTTTCAAAATAAAAGCAAGTGAGATTTCAAAATAAAATATGTTTCTCTTCCGCGGTATAATTTTTGGGTGGAACAAATGCGCCTGTCTCCAATATTGGAGGGGACACGTCCCCCCCGTCCCCCCCGCTTCCTACGCCATTGAGTACATGGTACAATATTCATGCATTTCCTTTATGCACAACTCAACTGGCAACGAGGCAGAGTTAGCGGCTTCACACACAGCGTAAAGCCGCATTGGTGTGTAATTCACTTACACAGCAAACCAGCGCTGTGGATCCAAAACAGGTGTGACTGTACACATCCTGATGATGACGTCGATGTGTTTTTTTTCAACCTGTTTGCCTCGGTGTCCTTCTGTTAACCTGAACATGTAACCGCTGACTGTTTATAATTATATGGATGCTGTTATAATGTGTTGTGATTGAGATCCTGACCCACCATGCATCCTGGAAAGTAACAAAGTTAAATTTTTCGCTCTAAATGACATAATCACATAATCGCCATCAGTAAACAGGATGCTGTCTGACTCTCTCACTCGTGAAGAGGGAGGCTGTTTTCTGGGGGAAAGTTCAGCGAGGTGTCGGTTGGGGGGACTGACCATCGCAGGGTTTTTTTCAAGACAGTAACTACAGCAACACAACAGGGGAAGGAGATAAACAGTTGGTGAGTTAAAAGTTTTTTGCCGGGGACATTGTTTTTCAGGCAGAAATGTGATGAAGAGCCAGAAGGACGGACAGACAACTGCGGTATTTCTTTTGCCAGAGACACTACCAGTTGCCACGTTACTGTTGTTTGGTACTGAAATGTTGCTTTTGTGGTTAATTTTTCTTTTATTTGATGAGTGAAGGATCTGTTTAGCTGTCAGACTGTAAACACCATCAGATCGACACACCCCCACTCCGTGCCTCCAGCGTATCCATTCACACAGATGCCGGCTCTCCTCTGCTGCAGCAAAATTTCCCCCCTCCCCCGCATCTGAAACTTTGACACAGAGGAGGATGCGGAAATTCCGCACATGATCCCTGTGAGGGGGGCTAGTGAGAAAAAGAAGGTTTCAGGGCCCTGTATTTTGCAAGCTGGCTGCGTGTCATGTCTCACTGGGACACTTACATTGAATGGAGTCAACGGTCATGTTATTAGTTAAACTTCTGCCTTTTCTGCTGAGACTTAAGTCTAAATGTCTGCTTTGAAAAAAAAGTTGTATAAAATCAGTTTCTGGCTAAATGACTGTATGGCATTGTAAAGCTGTAACAGTCATGTTTTCTTCACTTCTGGGGACATTTATCATAACCATAACCACCACTTGCTTAACCCTAACCCCATCCCTAACCTTAAATCAAGTCGTCGTCGTCGTCGCCGTTGCCGTCGCCGTCGCCGTCGCTGTTTGGTTATTTGACTTCCTGGGAATAACGCTCAACAATCAACTATCTTTGTTGTGTGTTTAGGAACAGCTGGGATGCTACTTTTAAGTTCAACAGTCTATGAATTTTATTAATATGACGCGAGGTTCAGTGAGCTTTGCACAGAAATGGCCGGTAGAAATGTCCTTCAGAGGGATACTTCTTACTTTGATACACTGATTACATTTCAGAGCCTATACTTTGTTGAAGTTGAATCAGTACTTTGCGTTAACCAGAGTCTTTTTTACACAAGTATCTGTACTTTTACTTGAGTAAATAATGTGTGGACTTGTAACTTGGATTAAATGATTTCTGCTTGGAAAATGTGGTTTTGGCCCAGTTATGCAGGATGCCAGGCTACAGGTTAAGCTGAAATTAAAATACATTGCAGACTTATTTCTTTTTTTGGACTGAGCAGTGAGTGATTGGAGTAGAGCAGGGGGAGCAACAGCTCCATAAGTGAGGAGCAGAAATGTTCACTGCTCCAGCCTGCTGACATGCTCTGCTTCAGCCAAACACTCACAAGGACATCTTAAAAAATAAGAAACATTTGTTGTAAGATGTGTGAGGATGTTCTTGATCAAAAAAATATTTCATGTCATTTTTTTAAATAGTTAATAACAGACAGTAGTCCGTTGGGGGTCAGACAGTAAAATTAGCTTGAACATGTTAATCCCAGTTTTGACCTCTGTTATACAAAACGAGTAAAGACGACCATCCCAGCTATATTTTAACTATGTCAATAAATGATGCTATAAAATGACTGCAGTACTGATGATAGTGCTTATTTATGTTTCACACATCACACAAATTTACATGAGACCTGGACATCAAAGGTGTGGGGAAAAAAATGAAATAAGTAACTGGGGGCAGTTCCATTAAGGTTTGGTTCCAGGCTGTTGTCACATGTTGTGGACTGTTAAAAGACAAAAGCTGAATGTTTTCAAGAAAAATAACTGTCAGGCTGAAATTAGTTGAATTAATACAGACCCATTAATAATTTAGAAGGAAGGGGGAGGCTGATTAAATGATTACCATAATGACTTTAGTATATAGCTCAGCATTGAGAGAAAGCAGCTCAGCATAGACAGAGCTATTTGATTATTTGCTATGATTGCTTCCACTTTTAGACTTGCCAGAAGCACCAACTCAGACTGGAGGGAAACACGCTGCTGTGTGATTGCTTTGTGTGACTCCTGCCACATGGAGAAGTGGGTATTATTTCAAGTTTGCCAGAGGCGCAGAGACACATCAGCTCATGGAAACTGATTGCTCTTTGATCGCTTCATGTGATTGCTGCCAACAGTAGCACTGGCTTTGATACCAGCTCTTGGGGAGGTGTGCAAACAGTTGCCACAAGGGCTGAACCTTTCCTTTGAGGAGACAGGTTGCATTTATCATGAAGTTGTTGACTAATTCACACCAGACACACCAACTATGGCTGCAAATGAATGAACTCACACACACCACACTGTTCTGGATTTGTTTATTTATTCCCCCAAGTGTGACAGCCTCAAGGCCCATGTCCATTTGACCTATCACATCTGTCTTTTGAGAGAAAACATATTTCGGTGTGGTTATTGTAATGCAGACCACATGATTCACTGCAGATTAATTGATACTCTGCATAGAACTATGCAGAGAAAACCTCATCGGCATTCAGCCCCAGAGTCATGCTGTATGCAGAAGGCAAAGTGCTGCTTTCATCATTTTTGTTCACTCTCATGCTGTGTTCCCCAGGACTTACTGTACACTCTCTTCTTATTTTGCTCTCTTACTCACTATGTCCATATCCTCCCTAGCACTTCATTTTCTGGCCCCTAAGGCCCTGTTCTTACCCACTCGTTGATATCCATGGTTTGGCTGATCAGCAGCCTCGAGTGCCCACTACAAACTTGTGGAGCTAAGGAAGAAAGGGAAACAGGGAAAAGGGGGTCAGTGTTGGGTGGTCAGCAGGTGTGTGATAACATCATGGTTTTTGGTTTCACTAGATGCTATAGATAATGTATCAGCATGAACCAGACAGAGTATTTCAGACTTTTCCTAACAGGGAGACTGTGACTCCATTGGGCTCCACGTCCTCCTCTTGTTTTTAGCTACGCGAGCAGCACGGCTCTGGGGATGTGTGTCAGTCTGTTGGTCATTTGGTTCTGCCACATTGGTCTCCGACTGAAATGTCTTCGCTCCAGGATTAAAATTTTACAGATAAAATGGTTCCCAGAGCTGTAATGTCTGGTAATCTCCTGAATTTCTGTCCAGTGGCAGCAGGTTGAGGCTCTTTGGTTAAAGACAAAATACCTGAAAGTTAATGGCATTCCCACGCTGTACTTTGTGTTTGGTAATTTAGCAGCTAACATGCTAAACAAAGATAGTGAGCTTGGTAAATATTATAACCACTAAAAAATGTAAGTAAGCATTGCAGTTTTTTAATATGTTAACATGATGACATTCAAGTCAAAGCTCCACAGTGTCTATGTCTGAACAATCATGCGTTTGTCTTGAGAATGCAACTTTAAATACTGTCCTCGCTGCAGTATTAACCCTAACCCTAATCCTAACCCAGTGACTCTACATTCTGCTCTAACCGTGAAGTTTTAAGATATATAGATCAACATGGTGGTCCAATGTATCTGATGTTTCTGTTGTGGTTAATTCATGTTCTGTTGCTTAGCTAGTATCTTTGATGTCTACCCAACAGTGTCAGCTAACTGATAGTTTGGTGTAAACAGTTCAGTCTGTGGCCCAACAGGTAAGTCTCCAAATTAACGTTAGTGAAAGTGTTGTTAGTAATAAGATATGAACACATAAAACATGTTTTTTTAGATGAATTAGGTGTATACACTTTGAAAGAACATTATGAAGAAAGAACATTAAACTATATATAATTAGTGTGATGCAGGGGTTTTCTACTAGGAAGTTACTGTAGACAAACATTGTGATATGTTCTTAATCCTTCATCAGGTCCATCTACAAATGTTCACTTCTTGCCCTCTTCGTTCACAACTTCATTGAATAATGACTCCTGACATCCAAGTCCTTTAGATTAAGTCTAACAGATGGTCGTCATAATAACAGTTCAAAAGCAATCCCAACAGTTTTGGACTGCGTGTTCTCTTTTCTGGAATACCCTATAGTGATTATACTGGGAAAATACAATTGGATTGGGTCTTCTTCAATCAAACATTCGCATTCCCCTCCAGTTCAGTTTACTAGAGATATTAAACCCATGTGTAAGACTGGGCAACCAACATTGACCATAAGGGACGGACAGCTTACGGACGGTTATTGTGCTGATTTATGATTTGATAGTCAGGAGATGGCAAGGTCTGTTCCAGTCTGACGGGATGTGAAATCACCCAGATGGTGCTGTTCTAGCTGTGAGATTATTGTCGACATGCTTCATTTTTACAATTTGAATCAGGACCGTTGACGACCGGGTGTAAACAAGGAGAGATGATTGTTTAAAAAAGCTGTCCAAAAATAGGAAGCAAAAAAGAAAAAGAGTTTAGTGTGAGTTGTGTATTTTTCATGATCTGGTCATCTGCGTGTTAAGTCAGAAACTTGGTTCAACACTGTTGGGTTCTTAATACTTCTTACCAAAGTCTCTAAACTATCTAACAAGACTCTCTATCTACCAGTTTACCCAGATTACTTTTATCCCCCTTCATTTCTCTTTTCTCAACACATATTGCAGCATAAAATAGTGTCATTTATTTATTTAATTTTGGGATGGATGTGTATTTCTGCTTTGGTCATACCTGAGTCATACATGGGAATGACAAATGCTCTTGTGGGGGTCAGTCGTAGTCTACCTGACCCTCTGTGTGTGTTGCTACATGTATTCACTTTCTGCTGCAAAGTTAGAAGGAGATGAGAAGATTGATACCCGTCACTTTCATACCTGTCCACTAAAGATGCAGCAGCAGCTAGCTGCTTAGTTCAGCTCAAACGGTAGAAACAAGTGGAAACAGCTAGCTTGGAAAATGTAAGAAAAGCTCCCTGCAAGCACCTGTAAAACTTAATAACTGACGCATTATAGTAAGTAATGATGTAAGTTACAAACTTAAAAATTGCATAACACTACAGAGTAATGGATACAGTCAACAGTAAAAATGATAAATTAATTAGATTTCAAGAAGAATTACAGCAATGAGGTCCAGTAAGAGAAAGGTCTAAGACATCATAATGTCTAACTTATGTCTAAGCTTTTTAAAAATGTGCCTCTTAAAGTGTTTTATTGTAGAAAAAATCAGTCAAACGTGTACATTGAGTTTTCTTTTTTCTTTTTTTCCCTTTCTTTTTTTTTGACTACACCTCACATCTTAACAGTCCCAACTAACTTTATAATAAACAATCTCAACACATCGTAAAAACTGAACCGTCTGGTCTTATGTCCCACTGACCCACTTTCTCTTTGTTCAGTGAGAGAAGTGAGATTTGTTTTTAAATCTGGGCTACAATGCTGTCAGGGCCTTCAACATTCAGGGTGTATCATTCTTAAGTCTGGAACGATATTTTGCCGCTCAACCAGTGATGTAAGAACTGGAAAAGCTGTGCCAGTTAAAATAGAAATGATCTGCAAACATTATTATTCTTAATAACTTATTGGCTATAGGTCAGGGTCCAGATAAGACAGCCTCTGCCGGATCCAGACTGCTGTCTGCCTACTAGTGACCTCTGATTAACAATGAATAGAATATAGTCATAGTTACTACTATACTGAGTCTTCACCACAGTGGCCTGGGTTCGAGTCCAGTCTGGACCCTTTGCTGCATGTCTCTCCTCCCTGGGATAAAAGACCAGGGCCCGTATTCACAGAGAATCTTAAGGATAAAAGTAGCTCCTAACAGGCGAATTTAGGAGCAACTCCTAAAAATAATGGGCGTGTCAGTCGTAACTTTAGGACTCCTAATTTTTGAAAATAAGAGTTATTCACAAAACATTTTAAGCCTAAAAGTAGCACCTAAGTCTGGGAGACCTTAGAAGTAGTCCAGAGGACTCCTAACTCACTAAGACCTTGTCACAGCCGAATGTTTTGAAGACGCTTAATGACAGGGAATTATTAAAACGATGTTGGATGGACCGTGAAGGGATTGAAGTTGTGGTTGAGTTGGTGAGGGATGCAATAACGTTCCCAATCAACTGAAACAATCCAATAACGCCAGAGTTAAAATGTTTGGCAACACTCCGGTATTTGGCTAGGGGGAAAATGCAGGGACTAGTATTACCTGGGGACCTCAAGTGATTTAGAAATTATCACACCATGTCCGTGTTTTGTGCGGCGCATTCGCACAGGATAAGCGAAGTCTGTGTTTTAACTCGAATTTACTGACATTATCCCCTGGATCGATCGCACCGGAGCCCTTGCTGGAGCAGCATAACGGTTAGATATGGATATTTTTAATATAATAACTGGTGAGCCTGTTGAAAGATGGAAAAATGTTCCTTACCGCATGCTGCCATGCATGTAATACATCTAATCATCTTTAGAGATTTCGCTCTTCTGATGAGCCTCCTGAATTTGCACCCAAAATGCTGTCAAAACTTTCATTCATAATTCCCAATGCAGCCTCCATAATTCTCGACCGGGAAAAAGGCAGAAAAAGGTGTGGAAAACACAAAAAACCTTAAGAAAAACAAAAAACAACCCCAAATCACAGAGATGCCGATTTGCACGGGACTAATATTATCAAATGACCTCTGTGTTTGGTGAAATATGGTAGGTAATTTGCGGTGGAATTTTTAAATTACGGACATTCGCATGGGATTAAGATCACAGACGACCTTCGCAATTATTACAAATTACTGGAGGTCCCCAGGTTATACTAGTCACGTGCGAATAGCGCTTTTGTCAATCGGAAAAAGTTGCATTCCATCAATACACAAATTGTCTTTGACGCATGTTACAATATACTGGACATTGTTGCGAAATGGCCCGGATCAACACACGATTCACGAATTTTAATGGAGAGTGGTTTGACGCAGCTTTTCGAGCAAATGCCGCTTTTATTGGCAATTTGGCAATTTGGCAATTCATGTTTTTCATCGCAATCTTCTAATTTGTCATTTTTGTCCGAAGCGTTTTTGTTTGGGGGGGGGGGGGGGGGGGGGGGGGGCCACTTAATTCTCCTCATAAATACATTTCTTTATCCAATATCTTTTCATAGGCTTCGTCATGGGCTTGTAGGCAACGTCCTTATTTTCACTTCATGCATTGCGTAGCCTAAATGACTTTTCAATGGGTTGCCCTGTCACTCAACAACCAATCACCGTTGTCACCGCTTCTAAGTGCGTCCTTATAAAATGACATCATCCATAGCAACAGAGAGTTACTTCTAGTTTAGGAGTTCACTGTTTTCGTAACTAAAAGTAGGTCTCAGCGGCTTTGTGAATTACTTTTAAGAAACGACTCCTAAAACTCCATAAAAACTTTTAGTCCGATTTAGGAGTACTCCTAACATTAAGATAAAAGTCTTTGTGAATACGGGCCCTGATTTTCTTTAACAGTGTTAGATTATTGGGGCAGTTTTTGGTTGTGTGTTACTGCAGTGGAAAGCTCAGCTGACAGACCCAGGGGCAAGAACTCTTCTGCTAATTGTAGAAATGTGATGCCTATATGGAGGCCTTTCTGATGTGCCTATCATTCGGCCGAGGAGATTAGGACTTGCCTTATAGTGTCAGTCAGAAGGTGTTAGTGTAAATGCCAGCTCTTTTGAACATATCCAACCTGTTCCAAAAGGAATAGAAATGATTTATCGACCCCAAACTCATTGCAGTGTGAACATTTGGCAGCCACTGGTTTAAAGTGAAGAGGCAGCTGAAACATTCAGAACCCATCTATGGGAATGGGACCAGACAGAATGCAGAGTTCCCCGAGGATTTCTTTGGATGTAACTGATGATTCCAGGCTGTTGTGAAGCTTGTGAAGATTGTGTGGACGTGACGTCATTTGAATCTGGTTTGTTTAATTTGCACATAAGCTGACGAGTAAAAATGACAATTTGCTGTTTTATGGGAGTTATGTGTTGGACTACGTCTTGGTTCTGTGCTTTGCCAGGTTTCAGGAATGTACTGCCAAGCCAAGAAATCTTCTGGTACATAAGGTGGACAACTGCTCAGTAAAACACAGACTTGAGCATAACATATTGTAAGTACATGAAATATATGACAAAATATGCAAAACAGTGAGCATCATCATCCACTGTAATTGATTATGAAATAAGATGAGTCAGCCTTAGCACTTGGTTTGATGACTTGTGTGGATGTCGTAAGGGACAAAATAATCTCTCACCCTGTTGGACCCCGTCCATTGGGTAGAAGCTGACTCACATTCCGAGGCTGAAATGGACACTAAAATGAGTCGAGCCTTTGGAATAGCTCTCCTCCAGAAGACAGATCAGGAGGTTTGACAACAAAATCCTACTGATCAAATTTCACTGCCTTATCTTACCATCTGATGAGAGATCATACAACATGGGCTTCTTTAAGACTTCAAAAATGTTAGTTTAAATTTTTTGATTTAAATAAGTCATCACATGTGAATTGTTGAGGTCTGTAGGTTTTAGTAATCATGAGGACGGATCCCAACTTTAAAGGAGACCTATTATGTTTTGACATCATACAGTTATTCCTTCACATTCTGTAAATCGTATATCTCAACAAAAATTTCTCACATACCGCACCTTTTATTGTCAAAGCTGTAAGTGTAATTGTTCTCAGGTTTGTGTGCTTGCTAAAGCTGGCGCCAAAGATCATTTGTGAGGGAGGGACCACCGCAATAACTCCAACAGAGTGATGCATCCTTTCTACTAAAACCATCAGCTGAATGTGGCACGTCAATCTCAGGAGTCACATTTCCCAATTAAACTTTCATGCTTATCATATCAATAATTTAAGCTTGTAATAGATTTAAATAATGACCTCCAGTGTTTGTATCAAGTAGCCTGTGAAGAAGCAGCTGATGTCTACATGCCAGATACATATTTAAACAACATTACATATTTAAACACAAGTATACATAATATGTAAACACAAGTATCAGATTGGGCTTGGTTTCAACAGACCTGATATTAAAGTACTCTGAATTTCTGGATCTGGACATCTAAATTTCTCCCCATGAAACGGGACCTCGTACGTAATAAGTAGTTGACGAGGAAGTTAACGTAAACAGACGTGGCTGGACATTTCTGATATGCCGTCCTCACCTGTGGTGATTTCTCTTGCGTTAATATGGCAATCTGGGTACTATCACACCATCGCCATTTATCTGATGGAGAAAGAAAAGCATTGACACTCGCAATGCATTCATGACCTCATACTATTAATCAAGCCATCAAATAAAAAAAGACCACTGCTTTGTTACTAGCCACTTTAAATAACAATGCTTTATAGGCTAACATTAGCGACCCGTGCTCCTATGCTGCAGGTCTGCACTGATGTTAGAGGAGTGGTGCCAACCTCACTGCAGGACTTAAATTAATTTTTCGGGTGTCATATGCCATAATTTGAGGGTTAATGCAAGAGTGGCCTTACAACCTCTGATTGGAAGGCCATGTAGTGATAACATTTTTCCCTACCCCTCTATCCCATCCTAGCATACCCCAACATGTGAGCATGCAAAACAGAGGGGTTTAGTGGTAGGGTCAACAAGTGTATTGGGACTGGCTCAAAGTGTCCATCGTGTCTCCTGTCTGATCACTGCCATCCTTTTCTCACGTCACATTAGTTTCTATTTTGCGTTGTGCTTTTGAGGCCCATTAGTCAACATAACTGTGCCAGCCAGATATATTTTAGCATTTTCCATTTCTTGTCTATTTTAATACCCTATAGCCCACTCATCCTCAGTTTTTTTCCCTTCAGCCCTCCTTTTTTCATTCTTATCATTCTCACTCACTGGCCTTTTCCATGTTTATCCTCTCTCTTCCAGCGTCTCCTCTCCCTCCCTCCTTCCCTCCCTCCCTCTGTTGCTTCTTCTCTTGATTCGGCCCTCCATCCTATCTATTTAAGGAAGAAAGCAGCATCTGCTGGGAAACTGCTAGGCTGGGTGGGGAGATTTAGCTGAATGGCACAGTGAGTCCCTAGATGCACCGTGGTGGCTCATGCTGGAAAGGAAGGGAGGAGACGAGAGGGGGCTGCACCGTGGCAGATATACGGATATGGACAGCATAAATAAGAGAAAACAACTGTTTAGAGGGAGGGAGAGTGGACAGAGGAGAGGATTTACGAAGGAAACAGAGGGAGGAGAAAAAAAGAGACACAGTGTGCTGAGCTCCACCTCTGCTGTGTCCTGTCCTGCTGTGAAAGCCTCTTAATGTTGCTGCTCCACCATGACTCAGGCCTGCTGCTGCCTATGAATGCCGAAGGCTCGAATTCTGTATTGTACAGTCCAATCAGACTTGGGAGGGTAATGGGATACATGGTGCGGCGTTGTGTAATTAGGTCACAAAAAACTGTACTCTGTTAAAACTGCAGAAAAAACAGACATAATCAGATTACAGATGCATTTTGGTAAAAATGGGGATTATTATCAGGATTATAATTTTGAACAGGGCCAACTTTCATACAGTGTCTCACACAGTTCACACTTTTCACATGCTCCACGCCACATGTCCATTCCCTCACGGCAAAAACATGATTTATAACTGATAACAGCAGGGAAAGAGATGCGGCATCGCTCCTCTCCTCTGCACCACAGTGCAGGCAGCAGGAGTGATAAGTTACTATGGTTACAGGGACGCTTTCTCTCTTTCTCTGTTGCCTTCTCATGAAGGTAAGGTGAGGTTTTTAGATATGCATATGCCTATGCAAAAATGATAAATTACTAAAATCCCAAGATACCCTGGATAGATTTGGTCTCATGATTTACGTGGTCATGTATGGAGGTTGGCAGGTCTGCTGATCAACCAAACTTCTTCATCATGGACAAAAATTACCGACTCATGATTTTCACAACCCCCAACCCCTGTGACACAGAAAGCCTACTTGTATAACGCATCAACTTCGCCCATACTGAATGTCACTCCAAACTAAATTGAAAAGTTGCGTCATTGATTAATAGCGTTACCAAATGTGATTCCACCCAAGCCCACAGGAGGAGCGTCAGGCTTTGAAGCCAGTTTCCGTAGTGGTCAAACCGTGTAATTACATCTCCACATGATGCAGTTCCACCTCCAAGGCTGTGTCCACTTGTAATATAACATCCTTGGAATCTGGTCCCTGCCGTGCTACACTAACAGCAGCTAAACTCTGTACCTCGAGACTGACTTTTTAAATTTCTTTATTTGGCAGATATGTATTGTATGTGATCTAAAATGGATAAAAAAAGCATTTTTAATTTCAGCATTGCTTCTCTATTTATTAACCAAATATTCTACCAGAAGATCCCATCTGCATTATTTTGTTGTCTTATTGTTTTGTGGCTGTTACTCCAGTGAGATTAAATAATGGTTAAGCAGTTATTGAGATTGATACAGGGCTATGGAGTTTGATATTGCATTAGGATTGATTGAATTAAAGGGGACTATAGGGTCTTGGCATAGGTATACACTGTACTGAGTGCCATTCTATTTTGAAGTTACATTTTGGCCCCTCAATGTACAAAACATATTAGGTGAACCAGAGACTTAGCAAATGTAGTTCAATATCTTTACAGGAGACAGAATTAAACTTTTTACTTACCATAGTTTTGGACACACAATTTTCATGTGCAGAAGGAAATATTATCAATGTTTGAGTGTGCTCACTTTCCATTTTACTTCCAACTAAAGCAGTTTTAATTGTGGTAAAATGTTGGCGGGTTAAAAAACTTCTCTCTTCAGTAGGTGGCCTGTGCTTCTTGCCTCAACTGATTGTGTTGAAGTATTGTCACCCTGTTCCCATGTCTAAACAGTAATGTAGTGCAGTGAGTATGTTGCTGTCATACCCAATAGAAACGATGGCAAAAACCAAAACTCTCGTGTCTAATAAACTATGATCATGTATAAAGGTTTATAACAGATATAAAGGTTGAAAAAAAGAATGTATGTGTTTCCATGAACCAACAGCTAACATAATAAAAACAGTTTAGCAGAGTGACAAATAAAGGAGAGTGATAAAATACATCTTACATGTGGGCGCGGAGGTGTGAACTCTATTTGTGTTTCTGAGCTGAATCAACCGTATTCTTCTGATTTGGGCTTTTACACTGAAATCACACTTTAAAAGAGTGTGTTTTCAATTCACAAGAACTTCAGTTTTGCATTACTACTTTTACTGTTTTAACGAGCTAAAGCACGTCTAAGTTTCAGCTGGTGGCTGTTGATTAACTGGTGGGAAAACAGCTGGTATGGTAAATTGACGCAGCTGTAGCTTATAAATGTTTCGTCACTGAGGGATCAAACAATGGATATGAAATTCTTGGTTCTGGTTAATGCTGTCATGTGACTTTACATTTATACTTGGCCAAAAAAGCTTTGTGTTTGAAGCAACATCCTCACCAGCTCCACCCTCTTGTCCAAATATAGTCACTTATGGCAAAGATGCCAGTAGCTGTAATGCAAAGCTTCAAAACTGTAGTCCAGAAACCAGTAAATGACGTCCCGGTAGGTTTGCACTCGGTGCATTACACACATACTGCCTGGTAACCTTGGATGGAGGACGGGTCTCTGCCCAAAATAGACCCCATTAACTTTTGGAGCGGACACGACAGCTATCCACTGGCTACAACGGAAAACCCCAAAACATTTGCCAAAGTCCACAAACCAATGTGTGACGTCATGGTTGGTTTACACTAAGTGCATACCACACATACTGCTCTCTGTCCTGACTTTCTTCACAGTGTCATATCTAATAAAGCATAAACAAGCTGTTGAAAACACTCTCTTGACATTCCACGTTCCAGCTTCAGTCTCACCTCTTTGTTATTCTGACCTTCAGTGGAAGATCTCACCCTGTCTGTCCTCTGCTCATTTGTTGGTTGTTTAAGTCTTGTTTCCAGGCAACCCTTCTCAGGGGAAGACACAGCCATCAGTGGCAGCTCCTAAATCTGCTGATATATATCTGTATATGTTTACAACAGGCACACTCTCTGCAGCAACCCACCAATCCATCTTCTCTCTTTTTCTCACCCTACAACCCCAAACATTTTTTTTTTCTGACCTACTTCATTATTTCCCTTGGTTGCTTAGCACGTTTCTCTTATTTTCCTCAACCCCCATCTTGATTTTAAATTTTTTTTTCCAAAGTGGTGTTCTGCATCTCTCGAGTCTAACACCTCTATTGAACAGAGCGGTACACTGCTGTGTTCTCAGAAAACTTCATACGCGTTATGAGCTGTGGGCTTCACGCGCTCTTCTCTCTGCTGGAAGGCGCATCGCTCGATATAACTGCACGGTGAGGCTGTGAAAATTAAAAATGTATGAAATCCTGCCCATTAATGCAAGTTAATTTCAGTTTTACACAGAAGTAAGAGAAAAGTAGAGGTAAAAGGGTGTCAAGTGTTATGAATAATGTGAATGTCAATCATATTCTTCCATTCAAATGAATATTTTCATCTTGCTCCACAAAGAAGTGCTGTATTGCATATATTCATCACTAGAATAAAGTGCACAGCAGGATAAAGAATCTGTAACATCCAACACTAGGGATTTGAGCAAAGAGTCAAACCTACCCAGCATCCCTCCTATTCCAATTAAACCAGTCAAACACTGGTATTAAGGCCAGCCCTGTGTGTGTGTGTGTGTGTGAGAGAACTCTGACCTTAACCCAGTTGTGGATTAAAACTCAAAGCTGGCATTATCAACTCAACAGATGGAGTCTGAACATGACAGGCTGGTGTAGCAAGCACACACTGTTGGCATCAAACACAATTTTGAACATACTGTTTTCAAAGAAATCGTTTAAATCAAAGTAGAGCCAACAATTAATGAATTAATTTGAATCCAAACTACATACCTATTTTTTGCTAAGCCTCCATTGCCCCAGTTGTGTGTGAGTTAGGGGTGCAACGGATCAAAAAACTCACGGTTCGGATCGTTTCACGGATCAGAGTCACGGATTGGATAATTTTTCGGATCAGCAAAAAGAAAAAAAAGATAAGACAAATAAACATAACTTTGTAAATGCCGCGGTGGTAAGCAGTTGTTGAGCAGCCTTCGTTTTCACTCCTGTCAGTGAAACACTGGGGTGATGTCAAAATTTCGATTCTAAATCAAAAATTGACCGAAATGATCTTTACATTTTGATAATTGAAATCAAAAGCAGGATCAGTGATTCTTCCTGTTTTTTTTTCTCTTCACCCCTGCCTACGTTCATGCCTGGTCTGGTTATAGTGACAAGTGGACTGATCCATGTCACACATTACCACTTTTCAACCAAAATTGGCAGTTCTACACAGGTTTTTTTAAACGTGGGTCAACCCACTAAAAATCACCTACTGACCCCATTCCAACTTCCCGCAGGCAGCCTGTTTGTGATTTTTATCTGAAGCATCACGTACGTCACTGACGTCATGTTTTATGTCACGAATACACCATAAAGTGAAACTCTCGCCAGAAAGCCACCTAGGCTTTATTAGTGATTGAATATGAGTCAAACCTTTGAGTAAATGCATAATTACGATGAAAGAAGCACTTTTAAGATTCAACGTAGTTTTTTTTTCGGGAAAGCTAATTTTCAATGGGGTGCAGGGGCATTTTTATGCTAGCATCAAAATTGGTATTTTTAAAACACTAAGAAGGCTCGACACAACATGAAACTTTGCTCATAGTATCACCAGGGTCTCTACACATGAACATGAGCATTGAGAAGATTGTTTGTGTACACAGAGTTTACTAAAAAGAAGGTTTCTGGACAACTCACGTTAGCAGTAGTATGTCCGGCACGCTGCCGTCATGGCAGGCAAAAAGTGTCGATCCCCGAGTGCGACCTAACAGGTAGGAGGTCCACCATTACTCTCCTGCCTGTTAGGTCACACTTAAGCAATATTACCCGAGAGGGTGTGCTTTAACGTCATTTGAGCACGACAGTGATGCGAGCGCCTCGGTCCGGAAGCAGCACTGAAGTGCTCAAATGACGTTAAAGCACACCCTCAAGGATAATATTGCGATTATACAACTAATACCAACAAAAATAAAATGTATAATCAAAATATATCCATGTTGATGGACAATTTGCTCTCAAATTTGAAAGGTTTTTGCGAGTGGGCTTCGCGTTTCCATGGAAACACATGGGGTCTGACTAATAACTGAAACAAAATCAGTCATGTCAGTAGACTCATATGTGTAATGGAACGTAGTTTACCACTCCAACAAATAATCCAACCTTTAGTAACGACCTAGCAACAGAAAGGATTTTCTAGTCCCAGATGATGAACTCTGAGCTGACGTTAATGTTTTATCGCAGTCTCATTTTTTCCCGAACTAAATCAATACTGCACAGATAAACAGAAAATGCTTATTTTTATTGCCCAGGTTATAACAAAGATGTTGATTTTTTTTCTTTTATATTTTTTTATAAAAACGTTTTCACTGCGGTCACAATAGTGTCTCTCACACCGAAGGGAAAATAAATAATAGCCGGGGTGTTTATTTGTTTCAGTCACTTAACAGACCCGGCGTTTATTTTGGACCAGGCAGCAATTTGGGACAGGCGTTTAATTCCTTTCTCTCAAAAATCCGGGATGAAAATATCACAAACTTCGCCAGCTTCTCTGTGAATTCTCTGGAATCCTTCTGGGCAATGGTTGAAGTGAAGTTGTTGTGGCGGTACTCACAGTACATTTGTTTCGCCATCACCCTGATCATTTTACAGGACACTCTCTCGTGGCCTGCCCGTTTGCTGATAACTCATTCCTGCATATTTATCTCAAGCTCCTCGCTCGCTCCCAGCCTGGCCCTGTTGCTGTCCTCCTTAGACAGACGCTGAAGCAAATAAAATTAACAACAGACCGATCCATTTTGATCCATTCCAGCTCTGACAGTTACAATGTTGCCATGGAGATGGATACACAGACTTGCCGGAGTAATATTTTGAGTAATGAGTCAGGCGTGCTGTCATGCTGATTTGAGCACAGTCTAAATTTCTTGTTGGCCAATCAGATTGCTTGGTCGGAACTACTTGTTGTATAATCGGGGATCGACACTTTTTGTCTGCCTTGACGGCGGCATGCCGGAGATCCAACTCCAACGGTGAGTAGTTCAAAACCATTCTCTTCAGTAAACTCTGCGTACACAAACAATGTTCTCAATGCTCGTGTTCATGTGTAGAGACCCTGGTGATACTACGAGCAAAGTTTCATGTTGTGTCGAGCCTTCTTAGTGTTTTAAAAATAGCGATTTTGATGCAAGTGTACGAGTGCCCCTGCACCCCATTGAAAATTAGCTTGCCCAAAAACGAAACTACGGTTAATCTGCCTCTTTCGTCGTAATTGTGCATTTACACGAAGGTTTGACTCATTTTCAATCACAAATAAAGACTAAGTTGCTTTTTGGTGAGAGTTTCACTTTAAACAGTTGTAACAGAAGAGAAAACAACAACAGACCCATTGTGAAAGAAGCGTCTGTAAAACAGTGGACAAATTATTTTGCGTGTCACAACCCCTGTAAAATGACTTCCACTATCATAATTTCAGCCTGTATGTCCAATTCCATTTGGAAAGTCAAGAAGAATCGGACGTCTTCAAGTGGTTAAGTGGGATTTTTGACCACTAGAAACATATGAAACATCCTCACTGTGCTGCATGAGTTTGTTCATTTGGGTTGTGGTACTGTGATCAATTATGGAATTATGATGTCAGTCCTGAGCGTTGCTAACACTAACATGTTGTACCAGATGGTTTGTTCTGCAGAACCATTTGGTAGGTCAGCTTTTCAAACTGTTTGGAAAAGGACAGGCACTTTCAAAAAATAAGCAGGTGATTGAACAAATTATCTGTCACTGTCTATCACAGGCGAAACTTCAACCATTTCAACAACAGAAGATCGCTCCCACCATTTAACACTGGTTAATCAAACTCTTACTGAAGCCATCATCTTTTCCATTTAAAGCTTTCAATGCTATTTTTTGCTCTTCTTTCAATGAATATACTTGTCAGTTCTTATAGGACTGATGCTACGGCAGCATCATTGCTAACCTCTCAAGGAGCTGGCATTGGTGCTTTCAAACAAACAGTCTCTCCTCTCGCTGTCTGTCATGTCGTAGCTGCCAGTATCATGTGATTACACAAATCCAGGTGCCTTGAAAGGTAAAGGAAATGCTCCATGAGAAGCTACTTTGTAAGTAAAACTCTTTTATCGTGAACTAGCAACAGAAGCATATTGTGGGCGATATGAACAATAACTTATTAAAGCAGTAGGACAGGGAACAGGCTGAATATGATAAGATTATAAACATTGACCCTGGATGAAATGCATGCATTGTTTCCTGCAAATCCCTTGGACAAAAATTATCCACCATGGGAACGATGACAGATACTAAATGATGCAGTGTTGTCATGATACTGGAATTATTACTAACGTTGATACAATATCTTGGGGAAGAACTGACACAACATTGAGGGCGTTTCATTTTTTTGTTTTCATTCAAAGATAAATATATAAGGTTTATGCACTGTGTGTTAAGCACAACAGCATTTAAGGTAATTAACTAGTTGGAAGAATGGGAGGTGAATTAGTGGATACACGGAAGTGAGAGTGAGAAAGCACAGCTTATATCATTATTGATACTGTGGAAAGTGAGTTTTGGAACAGTTTCAAATATTCAGTATCAATATTTATCAATGTTTCGATATTTTTGACAACGTTGATATGGGGAGGTTATCACAGAAAAGCAAATTCTTTGAATGGAATTCGCTGATAAACAGAGATTTATATATAAATCTCAGTTTTTCAGCGAATTATATATATATATATATATATATATATGTATATATATATATATATATATATATATATATATATATATATATACATGTTATGTGATTTAAGTATATTAAAAAAACTTCTTTTTTTTTCAAATGTGGCAATTTTTCTAAAATCGAAAAAGAACATTTCTTAACTAAATACACAATTTGGAAGTGGAGACATTTCACCAAGTGACTCAGAATTCGTATTCCTCCTGATGTAAACACTGTTGAAGATGACCCTGCCTGCAGCATTAGCTCTGTTGTTATCCAGTATCAGTGGTATATTAGCACAGCTGGACATAGCTGGGCTCTGGTGCAGGGTCTCCTCAGACTGGAGCCACTGGGTATTGATTAGAACATTGTACGACGTGACTGTAGAAAGGAAAAGGTCATGCTGTTTGTGCAGGTTAGTGTGATATACCAGAGCTGCAGTGCTTTCAGAGTTGATGGTGATGGATGGCAACAGTGGTGTAGACACAGTGCTGATGGGAAAACTGACAGCTTTGGACTGGGTTAATAAGAGTTGAGGCAGCTGTAGGTCACAGAGTCAGCAGGTGAGGGTTGATGGGTGTGCATAGCCAGTGATGGTCAGTCCCACAAGGGGCACTCTGTTAAAAAAGGTCTGTTTGTTGAGCTCTTAAAGAAAGAGAGAGAAGGTAGAAGTGTTGAAGAATCAACTATAAAACAGCTGGATGTAAAAACAGCCACATTGCTGTTATGACAGCTATGATTTCCTGTTTGATAAACATTGAGTAGTGGGACTTGTGGTATTATAAATGCTAACAACAAGGTAACTTAGGACTCAGCTAAAGTATTCAAACATTTAATAACAGATACTTCTTCTTCTTCTTCTTCTTATTGTATGGTTATGTTTAGCTTTTCAGCTTAAGCGGCTAAAATTGCAATCCATCCCTTAACAAAAGATTATTGTGTGCTTCACGTATATATGTCAGATATGTATCCGATTTTTACATCGCAAAATTATAATTTGAACAAATCCTACATATGCATGAAACATACAACAACAAAAAAAAAGGATAACAAAAAGAAAATATAGTACGAAAATCAATTGAAATGCTATGATGTCAAATTTGTATGAGGGAGGCTGAAAACCAAAAATATACTAAATACATTAATTCTCTATATTAGACTAATTGAGTTTCTCAATTATTTGAGAGGTCTTAAAATCCCTCCTGTTTGTTGTTATCTTAGAAAATGATAAAAATGTAATCAACATAAACTTGTACTGTAGTTCTGTTTGTGGTTTGTACAAGTGGTGTTACTGTATCTAGCTGACCAAGATGGTGGACATGTGCCTGCTCTACTCAGATTGGGTAGTGACTGAGACCAGTGAGGGAACAGGTACCTGTTGAGCTTAGCTTTAATGTGGAGTAGAAACAGCACTAATATGTAGTGTCTAGACTCTCTCCTCCTCCTATTTCATTCTGTTTGAGTCTCTCTTCTTTGGCGGTTGCTTTACTTCCTATATTTGTGTTTTCCTGACAGTTTTGATCCTCATCTGTTGCTCATTAGTGAATCAGTCCTCAGTTTATTTATAGCCTTGTCTTTCAGTTGCCTTAATCTTATGTTGCTGTGTGCCTCATGTCATGGTGCGGGACTAACTGTTTTTTTGTTTCATCTGATTTACCTGAGACCGGTTGCT
The DNA here is from genome assembly GCF_900880675.1 of Sparus aurata. Lineage (NCBI taxonomy): Eukaryota > Metazoa > Chordata > Actinopteri > Spariformes > Sparidae > Sparus > Sparus aurata. The sequence goes on along the minus strand of NC_044193.1, from coordinate 29,624,833 downwards.
TGCCTATTTTGGACCTTGCTTTGTGTTTTTTTTGGACATTGGATTTTCTGCCTGCCCCTTTGATTTGTTTGCCTGTATTGGACTGCCTTCCCTTTTTTCTCCTGCCTGCCTCACCCTCCAGTCAACCCTCTTCTGTTCAACTCAAGGTTGCGTTTGAGCCATTCAGCTCTATTTAAATCTACTGTTTACACATTAAAGTAACTCTAAGCATTTAAGTTCTATTTTCTTAATCAAATGATGTTCCTGTGACTACAGAGGTTGAAATTAAGCAGTGTGTTCTGTTTGGTCAATCTGATAAGGTCATTACATCATTAGCGTACCTTTTTTTTTGTAACATACACATTTAATTGCATTGTAGAAGCTTCTAGTTTTTCTGCCAGCTGTTATCCATCATCTGTCACAGTGAGGGAGAAAAAGAAAGTGAAAGCCAACCAAAGAGGATTATATGTCGAAGATTAAATAGTGCAGATTGAAGTGAAACAAGCAGGATAATACAAACAGTTTTCAAAGTGCCCGAGGGGTCAAAACACCAGTGACGCGCTCGCCATCAGTTTGTGTTACCAGCCTCCAACCCCCAATGATGTCATCGGGGCTGTCTCCGTGGAGACTGGTAGTGGAGCGACTGATTGGACAGTTAACCTCAGGGGCATCAGTGCCGCCTGGGCCTGCTGTTCCTCTTAGTGGGACTGATGGGAAATGTGTGCCGGAGAGAAACACTTTCATTTAGTCTGCCTGCCCGACAGTGTGCGTTGGTATAATTCCCATGCAAACACATTTTCCTTTGCTCTTACATGCCTCATTGACTGTGACCAGCCTCTCCTTCTTCTTTCTGTTTCTCAACACTGTTTTTCTTTTTTTTTTCCCCCTTCTCGTCTTTTTATTCAGTCACATCTCTTAGTAGCTTTCCCTTCATTTTTTGTCACGTAAATTGCAGCTATTTTGCATTTTGGGTTCAGTCTTTCTCTCAAACCTCTCCTCCCCTCTTCCTCTTCTCTGTCTCTGCTTTGAACATCGTCTCTGCACTTGTTCTATTTTGGTCATATTATGACTAGCTGTATGTGTATGTGTCTTTATACTGTCTGCTTTGGTGCATGTGTGTGCATTAATGTCTTAGTTTATGTGTGTGCATACCGTCACACTAAATTTTCACACTGGTTGCCTTGATCTCTGATGAAATCCACCACTTCATATTTACAGTCACTGGCTCCAGTATCGAGTTCCTGTATAGTGGTGACTCAGGCTTTATGTAGAAGAAAGGAATGAATCAAAACCAGTCACATTTCAATAAACAGCAATGTGCCTCCAGAAGTTCTGCCTTTGTATAACTTTTTTAATGGAAGTTCCTTGCTTCTTGTATTGACTGGTTAAGGCTGACACACTGAATGTCTTTCCCCTTGTGTCATTCATGCCTACTTTTTAAATTGTTTTTTATGGTTGGATGAAACGACCAGTTTTAGCAATTTACCGATTTACTGAAAATGTGAGCTGTTTGATATTTTGTTAATTAAACTTAACAAAAACACTTGGAAAGAAATGGTATCTTCCATATCCTGCAGCCACAGAGGAGATGGCAAGTGGGACCATGCTGAGCCCCTCAGCACCCCTAATAGGTGCAGTGTTATCTATATCTGGCCAGGATCTATCTTAAAATATCCCAAAAATTAAATCTTTACCCACAGATTTTGAAGAAACAGACAGTATTGAAATTTTAGTCAAAGACATCTTTGTTGTGTTGCAGAGATATCTACTTAAGTTAGCTTGCTAGCCATCCAGCCCCAGCCCTTTTTGTCTCATAAGACCACGTTGTACCTCAAGTCAGTTTAGACCACTAGCTGCACAGCTAACTGAGCTAACTAGGTAACAACAGCTAGTAGCTACAGTAAAGTCTAAAATGAGCGGTTCCTCTGTGACATGTTGCACTCTATGTTTTTTGAGTGTCCCATGTCATCTGACAATTTGCACCTTTTGAATTATAATAAACTATTAGCCTTTGTTGATAAATTTCATTGCATCACTTTTGAAACTGTGTGTCACGAAAAATCTATACATTTTAAAATGTTGTGAAATACTAAATAGGCAAGTAAAAGTTGCAATACGTAAGACCTAGCCACCTGATAAATTAAAACTGAAAGCAAACAGGGGGCAGCATATTACCAGAGTAACCAGAGCTATCATTAGCTGCTAGTTAGCTCAGTTAGCCATGCAGCTAGCGATTCAAATTGGGAGCTTGGGGACCAGTGCAGCATTATTGTTTACAACGCCTGCACAGCTTTTGACTGGGGAAGGGCCTAGGCTCGCTGGTTAGCAAGCTTACTTCAGCAACATATGAGACATAGACGACATAGACGACACAACATCAGAACTGTTATTTCTTCACATTCTGTTAATAGTTTAAGTTAATTTGTGAATGTTTTTAACTAAAATGTGTACATATTGCTCCCCTACCCATTTCTTAAATTCAAAGATGTGTACCCAAGATCAAGAATGAACAAGGCTAAAGAAATTACATATAAATAATATGTAAATTAGCTAGTTCTGGAGGTAGCTCTGGAGGTAGAGTAATCCAGTATAGTTCTAGTAGAGACCAGCAATTGGAGGGTCGCTAGCTTGATTCCCCTGATCCCCTGGCTGCATGTCGAAGTATCCTTGAGCAAGATGTTGATCCCCACTTCTGATGAGTGGGTGGCACCTTGCATGGAAGCCTCTGCCATCAGTGTATGAATGTGTGTGTGAATGGGTGAACGTGACAAGTGTTGTGAAGCACTTTGAGCGGTCAGCAGACAGATTGCATAGATAAAAATGCAAGACCATTTACATATCAACTCATGTTAGTGATATTGTCTTAATTAGAAAGTGTACAGCCTGACTGTTTAGCTAGCTGTTATCGGTCAAGGTAAATACAAAGTTAATTATCAACGAGTGGGATGTCCCTGTTTAGCATCTGAGCATATAGATATAGCCTTTCTTGCTACATTGTGCTCAGTGACGAGCTATCAAACTACAACACTACACTTACCAAAAGACTGGATGAAAGCATCCTCTAATGAAAATGTATGGTTTAATTTTGTTGTAAGTCATAGTGATTCTAATCCAACAGTCATGTCAAGGCCAATAAATCACAAAACCAAAATTAAATATCTATAAATGGTGCAATTTATCTTTAAAACTCCTACCAAATGAAACACGTTGGAAAAAGTTCACCGAGAGCTGTCGCAGAAGACTCAGCTGCTCCCAAAAGCAACATAATGAGAGCTCATAAATAATAGCAGCACTACAGTCCATCATGTCAACTGTGACACTTTGTGTTTCTATTTCCAATAACAACTATTTAACTTAGATTTTCTTATTCTAAAGTTTAAAACCAAAATAGTAGGACTTGACAGTTGACAGTTCAAGTAGCCCAGATATGTAAGCCTTGCGAGTCAATTAGTTTTTTGGAACATATTCCTGATTACGTTTCACAATAAAAGCCTTTCTAAGAATGGAAAAGTTTCTGTCCGCTAAAAAGCCAAAAGGTTTTTAATTTTAAATGGATGCAGGAAGTGTTGAGGTATGATAAACAACCTAACGCACAAAAAATGTGTGTAATGCTAATGAGCTGCAGCATAACCTGCACCAACTTGTAACTGATGATAGTTTTCTCTTACGAACTTCAACAAAAAGTACAGTGGCACTGTGTGCACAATTCTCAACTTTAGAACAACAAAACAAGACAAAAGCAACTCACCACCTACGGAGCTGAGCTAATCAGGCTATGCCTGGGCTCCTGCTAACCAGCCACATGCTCCTAGTAGGACTGGACCAGCAAATCTAGAAGCCTGTCTAACCTTATTCCCCAATGGCTTCAACTGTCTGTGCTGGTAGTGGCTGCTTGGTACAGATGTTATTTGTTATAAATATTTTCATTGTGTTGGTCTCACATTGATGTCACGACTCAAAACTTTTATCCAGATTTATGCCTTCTTCCGTCATTGCCCTTCAGTGAGAGTCCCACATCTTTGCCAAATTGGCATCCACATTATTGCTTTAGCAAAGCAGTTATTGCAAATCTGTCTGTGCCAAATCAGAATAGAGCTATTATTATACTTTTGGAATACACTGGAATGGATTGTTGATGCTTAGAAAAATGGAAATAGCTGGGATGAAAATCCTAAAAAATGCAGCCCTCTATCAAACCCTCCTGGTGGTGTTATAGGAATGATTTACTGTGTAACGTTGGGATCCAATTTAACACTTCAGAGAGTATTAACAGCTCAACATAAGTGTTTTCAACACAGCCCCAAAGGAAATCATCTCTAAGTTTTCTAGAGGCTTCTAATGCAGTTTGCATAATGTTTCCATGTAAGATGCCTGGTGAAGATGCTGAGTTCAGCTGTAAAGGTTGAGACGGGAGTGACAGCTGGCTCTGCATAAGGCTTAACATTTATCTTCCTGTACATGGCAGCACACAGTCCCACCATGACAGCTACACTGCCAACTGCACAACTTGTTTCGGTAGAGCAGAGCCATATAATACCTCTAGTTCTTAGACAGTGAAAAGTAACTTTCTGTGATGTGAGTAAAATAAAAGTGTGAAGAAGCAGACATACTGTATTGTCCTGCAGATAAGCTTAATGAAAGTGATGGTCAAGTTTTTCATCATGCAGTGAAGCAGTGGCTGAGCCTCAGGCTTGTGGGTAGTTAAAACATTAAACTCATTTTGTGACACAGGATTTTGTTGCTGTAAATTAGTGTTTGTCCCAAGGCTATGTATTTGCTATTAATAAATACCTGTATACTTACAGTACTATACATTTTGACAATTGCTTTTATAGTTACCAAGTACAGCAATGTAAAAGTTATACTCACATTCAAATTCAAATATTTATTAACCTTTTCATAAAGCATCTGACATCTTAACCTTGAATGACTCTTGACATTGGCATTCTGTAGTACTTGTAGCTATAAATGTCTTAGTGTGTTGCCTAGATATGAGAGAAGCAAGCCAGAGCTACAGGTGGACTGATACAGAACTGTCCAAATGAACTGGACGTCATCGCTGTTGTCTACCACGGCTAACAACAATCAGAGTATTTTATAATAACCTGTAACCTGTTTAGGGGGAAAAATGAATCAATCAAAGTTAAGACTTCACCTCTATTATCCAGGGATGTCCACGTAGTATCCTGAGTTAAAGAACTTCAATTAAATATTTCTCATTATGACTTAATGAGCTGCAGAAGAAACATGTAATTTATTAATATCTCTCTGTGTTTCATAATTGATGCAAACAAATGAATAAACAAGAATGTTGTTAAAATATGATGTGTTTTCATGACACACTGCATGGTGTCCCTGTTAAGATGCTTTAGACACCAAAACTTTTTTTCTGCAACATTAGTGGCGTGACTTTATAAATGGCGGTCAGTGGGTCACTAATGTCTAAACTGAAATATCTCGTAAACTATTTGATGGGTTGCGATTAAGTGTTCTACAAGCAGTCATGGTCTCCAGATGATAGAGTCTTATGACTTTTCCTCTAGTATCCCCATTAGCTTAACGTGTGGTTTTGTATGAAATGTGCTTTACTATTGGTTTAATTGGATGAAATTTCATTCATTATGAACTCATACTTTATGTTAAAGGTTAAATAGTAACACACTAAATTAAGATGGTAAACAATGAAAACATACCTGTTTAACATCAGCATGTTAGCATTGACACTTTGCGCATGTTAGCATGATAGCATTAGCATCTAGCTCAAAGCATGACAGTGGCTCTGTGCAGTCTCACGCAGCTGCTGTCTTCTCTTGTAGTCTTGTTAATCTAGATGTTCGTTCACTGCTGGTAAAGAGGTCTAATAAGCCTATTTGTGGAACTCAGACCAGCAAAATTAGATCCTGTATTGTTGGTGTTTGTTTTAGAAGTTGCTATGGTCACAAAGCAAGCTGTGAAAGCTAGTTGGAAAAAGTTTCCTCATTAACCAGATAGCAGCAGGAAAAAAGCTGTGTACTTTCACCCCACCGCTGTCACCTAGGTTGACAGAATGGCTGCAGTCATGTAGACACTGGGAACTATGGAGACAGCTTGCTTTCTTGAAGTTCCTTAGTATTGTGACACGTTTTGCATCTTGCTAAGATGCCATTCCTACAGCTTAAACACAGATATACTTGAAAATATATTGTCCCCCTAACCCTGTAGGAGGGTTTCTCTAAGGGTCTGGATATAACTCCCATGCACAGTATCTATTCTGTTTTCCAGACCAACAGGTAGAAACACACACACACTTTTATAGATACAGTGCCCATGTAGCAGGAAGGCAACCACTGTGAAAATGCTCAGACACGGTCTGATTATGTTCCCAGTACATAATCGTATGAGTCTAAGTGATATTTTTACCCCTCTCATCATCTCATTCGATCAAAGTCTTGCAGCCTGGGAGTCTTGATTCTATTGTATCATTTTGTGCACTACATGAAGGGAAAACAAACTGGATGTCTGCATGATTCTATAGAAAGCCTGGAAAGTCTGTAATGAACCAAATCATTGATTTTTTCACAGCCTTCATGTGCCGGAAATATTCTGGCTAAACAGCACAGAGACAATAAGATCTCATTATTTTTTCTTTGGCTTGGAGTGATGTGACTCTCTAAATTTGGGTGAATGTGTGTGTTCGCATGCTAATCTGACAACAACATTCTTGTCAGCTGACCTCATCCAGCCCACCAATCTTTGGCAATTCGCTCCACTGAGACTAAATGGAAGTGGTTGAAATGTTGTTATCAGAAAGTGGTGGGGATGATGGAAGTGTCCAACAATTCTGTTCAAATAGCCGTTTTTCTTCACAATACAACAACATTTGGGTATAGTGTTGGCAGTTAGCTTTTTAGCAATTATAACTAACTTTAGATTTTGAATTTATATACATATTAAACCATTCAACACACAGCTGTCCTGGTGGTTTTAAGGTCCCAAATCCTATGTTTATCTGCTGTAATATTAGCTTCAAACTTTAGCAAGCGCAGCTACCTCTGCTACCAACTGTGGGACCTCATGGTTCATATCATTTTCTGGCTGACTGCATTTTTTTTGTGAGGTCATGGAATAAATTAAAATCACTTTTCCCACATCATAATGTACACCATTAAAGCTGCTGATTTTATTTCCCCCAGTGTCACCTACATGGACCATCAGTTGGTGGATACCAGCTGTATGTAACCCTGCCCCAGTCTGAATGATAATATGTAGGACTGTGTGGTCATCAAGTTTATGTTTGAGGTTTCTCATATTAAAAATATGTCAGACAACACATGGAGTTCACTGCTAAAATTAATTAGATATCATCAGTTAACTAGAGTTGATCAAATCTGCCAGTGACAGTTTCTACTGTAGCTGACAAAATTGGGGGTTGTGAGCTAGAAAAGAGAACCTGTGAAAGGAAATATAATTCGTACTTATCTGGAAGAGCTAACCAAAGAGGGACTATAAAGAGTTAGTTATAACTAATGCTAAAATAGCGAATACTAGGCCTACCTACACCTTCAAGGTTTGCACAATATGTACAGTATTTGATGTTCTTTTCTGAATCTGCATTCAAACATGTTTGCATTACATGATGTAAGCTTCTTGGCAATTATTCATATTTCATACAGCCCTTTAATTTCTTTTCTAAAATGATGCATTTGACCAGTTAAAGTTCAATACTGTATGCAGCACTCAAACACATTCTATAGATGGTAAGTTGTAAGCTTGTAGCATTTGGGCACTTGCTTTGTGATGTCAGAGTAGTATAGTGATTTTTCAGGAAATTAGCCTCCTGAATCCCCACTAATGTTCCTCCTCGCCCTCTAAAACAGCCATTATGTTGCTGTTATTGAGCTGAACACCTTGAATTATGACGGCTTAATAAAATCAGTTATATCAGTGGTGAATAAGCCCTTCTAATCACACGGTCTGTATATGGAAGTGGATGTGGCAACCATCATGATACAGTGAGCAAAACGTGGTAACAGTAAACAGCTAAGAAAAAGCATAAGGAGAAAATCTCAAGAGAGTGATGAGGCGAGGGAGGACGATGTGTAAGTGGGGAATCTGAACACAATGCACGTCGGATTTAAATTATGAATGACAAGCTGCATCAAACTTTCAGACTGAAGCTGGGTTGCAGCAGGCAGAAGGGGTGGAAGAAGAGAGACATCTTATATCATCTTTTGTGAGGACATGTGTGTGCCACCTAAAACTTTCTGCACACATAACAACAAGCCAGAGTTAGAGCTAAACTCACACAGCTTTGCCAGACCTGTAATAATAGCTACACTGATAAACTGGAAAAAAGGGTTTTCATTGAACAATCCTGCGTCAGTGTAAAAAAGCCTGCAGGACATCAACAACTACAGTTAGCCATAGACAACCTGCATGTGCTCTGCTGAAGGTTTGATGAGTCAACGTTTAGGAAAGAAACATGGTCCACGCAAGTACACAAACATAAATGTTAACACCTGGCCCAGCTGGCACGTCCGTAGTGAACAGACTCAGTGTGAGCTGTAACGCGGAGATGGAGGTAATGACCACAGTCGTAAAAAAACTTGTCTGTAGAGGAATGTGTACTATTTCTTGCATAGAAGGAAGACAAAATAAATAGCCAGAGAGAGAAGAGGTGACAGAGTGTCATAAATATACACAGTTCCTATGGACATGTTTAGATAGCTCTTCTTCAAACTGGTAAGCTGTGGTTGCTCTGAGGGAAAGTGAAACCAAACAGGAGGGGTCACCTGCTAGAACCCTGTAGTTCACCTACCAGGTACACAGGTCAGTGGATTACACCTCATTGTGCATACCGTGATCCCCCAGTGACATACGCAAGGATACTGTTCAGCTCATGATTAATCACCATGATACCAGAAGTCCTCCCCTCCAAACTCACCGAGCTTATTGTGCCAGCATTGTGCCAGCAGGTAGTGGATCTCAAACTTCCTGACAGACAGGAAGCAGCAGGTGAGGCTGGAGGAAATCACATCCAGCACCCAGACATGAAGCACTGCGGCATCCTCCAGGGACATGGGCTCTCCCTGCTGTTCTTCAGATATCTGGGATATACAGTCTCTCAGGAATTAAAGTGGCATCCTTTCAACATCGACCTCATCATCAGAAATGCCCAGTAGGGGATGTACTTCTTGCCCCAGCTCAGACATTTTCAGCCTGCCTCAGCAGCTGCTGATCCAGTTCTAGACTGACAAATATAAACCTAAGCTCGCTGCACGTTAATATAAATCACTGGATGGCCAGTAAAGCTGATTCTGAGAGGAAAGGACGGAGCTGCGACATCTGTGTTGACTGATTTTAGGTTTGGTGGGAACTTCAACTTATTGTCCAGCATTAGGAACATTAGGAAACAGCCTTCATAATGAAAAAGACAGGAGGAAATTACAAGTCTTTCAAGTATTAATAACAGAGGCCGAAGCAAATGGAGCAGCTGCTGTGATAACACGCCTGTGACGATGCACTTCACAGTTTCTTCATGGAGAGGCTCTCCAGCTCCGAGTTGTGTGAAGTGAAACGTAAACATATTTGACCTTTTTGTTGTGCAAGATGTCTCAGGAGACTTACTTCCTGTTCAGAGATCTGCTGACTGAATGTCTCAAGAATGTCTAAGTTGTGATTCTTGTCCATCAATAACTCTGCATGTGTTGTATCATATATGATGATTTATAAGATCAATGCCTTCGATTAACATCATCTTACATGTATTTTACATGGTTCATTAATTTGGGGTGCCTCTGCTGCCAAGCTAAAGACTTGTCATCCAACCACATCTGAAGGCAGAGGTGGAGAGACGCGACTGTCTTTCAAAGGGGTGATGAGGCAACTTTTGGACAATCTTTTCATGGTGCACTCAATTGACTGATCCAAAGTCATGCCAACCGTAGTTACTGTTGCTGAGTTTGACAAAAACCCTGGGACCTAAACCTCTAAGCTTCTTTTAAAAGATTGCTAGAGAGTACACTGGCTTCTCCAGGGCATTTGCTTTCTGTTTGCCAAATGTAAAAATGTAAAAATTGGAAAAAGAGAAACCCTGTGAACAAACAGAAAGCTGGTGAAGGAGGGTAGAGATTCTCATGATATAGATGGAAGATTTGATCATTTGGCTTTGCTGTGACAACGCTGATGAAGCTCACTTTCTGAAGATTATTATCCCCTAAACATACATACATATCTAAACATATAAAAATCTGATATTGATACCTCAATATTCCAACTTCTGTGCACTACAAGACCTGACTATGAGTTTTACGCCTTCCAGTGTTGGAACTGCGCGGCTGCGTCTGACAATTTCTGTAATTTTCCGAGCTGACAATCTGACAGTCATGCCCACTTCACACAGTTATTGGCCAGATTTGTGGAGGTGAGAAACTGCAGGCAGAGTTTGATCTTTTTCTCTCCTGCTCTCTTTTTCATTCTTCACACAACACAGCTTCTTATAGAGCTTTGACAATAGAGGTGCAAAATGGGAGAATCCCTGATTCTGTTTTCCCCATTCTGTATCCCATTTAAATTGTCTGTTGAAACGCTATCCTCAGTGTTACCTCACTGAATAATGTCTCTCTTATGCTCACTGCTTTTAATTATTTGCAATTGAATTTCTGCGTAAATATGCTGTGTGTGCCTTTTTTGGCATGGCAGAAGGCTCACAGTACTCCAGTAGCCATGAGCCTTGGCTGCTGTTGCCATGGAGAGGTCAGTCAGAGGCACGAATCAAAGCAGCAGTGAATTCAAAACTTGCACTTGTAAACAAACCATGGTGTCATAGCTGCAGAATTCATCTAAAGTTGACTCCAAATTAAAAACGGCATAACTTTGAAGAACGACAAGAAACTTTAAACAGGTTATGAAACAGTCTCAGTTAAATACTGATGCCTCTGTCGGACCGAAATAAGCAAAAGACAGATGAAAAAAGCTGCTCTGTAGTCTCATGGTGCGATACAATTTACTTTGTTACATTTTAATGCCAGTACTCAGCTACCCACCTGTGAACCTTTCAAAGTTTCCCTTGACACTATTTTCCAGAGGCACATTTGCTGCATCCTGGGTTAAATGCTGCCCAAGACGATTGAAGACGAAGTCAATTGCACTTAATCGCATGATTGTCCATAGTCAACTCGCCATTAATCACACATTATTTTATCTGTTCTAAATGTACCTTACAGGGATATTTTTCAGTTTCTAATACTCTTGTCAACATGGGACTGGACAAATATGCATTGCTTTATGTGGATTTATGTAATTTATTTTTGCAATGATCCAAAACAATGACAAATACTGTCCAGAATATCCTCCATAATAACCGGAAGCTACAGATAAACTACGGATTGTGTTTTTAGTTTTATCAACATTGCAATCATGAGCTTTCCCCCATTGTTTGCTGCTCCTGTAACAAGATTTTTAACCTCTGTGGTTGGATTTGTTGCTGAAATGCACCTTGTGAGTTGTGGAAAACTGTAAAACTTCTATCCATCCAACCATCCATCCATCCATCCATCTATCCAAAATGAGACTTCCACTTCTTAAGCCAAGGGCACTAGAAATGACTCTTCCCAGTTCACAAATCATTGTGACACTGTCAAATGTACCTTGATGTTTCGCTTGTCAGATTGAAAAATACAATCAGCACAAAATAGAAAGGTAATAAAGTTCGACACGTTACACCGTAGAGACATAGTGAAGAGGGAACTTGAAGTAGAACCATATCATTATATGGTGCCATGCTTCAGTTCTCTTCCTCTGTTCTTCTTTAGATAAACAAAAGACGCAGCTGTCTTCTTTGCTGCCTTGAGACTGATTTCCATAACTTTTAATATACAAACCTTGTTTCTTTGGTTCCTTTACTGATTTCAACTGACAAGCAGCTGCTCCCTCAAGTCGAAGTTGTAACATTTGATACATTTGAGATGAGATTAATTGTGACACTTTTATTGTCGACATGTCCTGCAAGTGTTTTCTGCATTTGTCACACAAAGCCTGATAGCAGATCCAGAGCTCGGCTGCCTTTTCATGTATTCACTTCACTTAATACTTATTTCTGAATCAAGTTACTCTGTGATTGAAATTCACATCATTCACTTGGCAGCAATTAAAGATTCATCTGAATTCCCATTAGAATGTGAAGAAATAAAACTTCGAGACAGGAGCAGGGTAAAGATGCCGACTGAGCCACTGTGAGCATTATTCAGCAACATTTTGATTTTAAGCCATTCAAGTGTTATCTCTTTGAGGCGATTTGTTAATTTTTAACTGAGGGGAAGGCTGTCTTCCCCGCTGTGAGATGAGAAGACTGTTGTTTCAAGTAATCTTGCTCATCCTGTTCACCCACCACGAGTGAACCTAGCCATGAACGACACTTTTGGTCGTATATATTTTTTAAGCATACTTACTGATACTGAGTCGGTTCCATCCTTAGTCAGATAAAGGATCAATGAGTCAGGCAGACTCGACTAACATACTCAGCTAAACAACTCCGCGGCCTGATGGCAGGTTAACAAGGCGGATGACATCCCGCTTAAATTGCCTACTAATTGTCTCACCACCAGGATAACCTCTGTCATTCTTTTCCACAGTGCCCACTTGTCACTGTCCTCCTCCACTTCTTCTCATCATCGCCTCCACAACTTCATCCACCATAATTTGTCATTCTTTAAATGCTAGTGCAAAACATAAACATCAGTTATTAAAGACAGAAAATGCACGTTTTCACGTCAACTTGAATATGCGCACTTCCACCACAGGCAGTGAGACCTTTGTTGCAATGGTCACTGCTTCTTTCGAGGGAAATTCACTTGTTAAACAATCGGGAGCGCTTCAGCTCGTATGCTTTTGGTTAAATTCTTTAATGCATACACACTGGCAAGACAAAACTCTCTCGCTCTGAGACATCCCAACAATGAGAGCATGCAATTGAAGGGAATGTACGCTGTTAGCATTTCTTAAAAGACTAAAGGGACTGCCGACATCATAAGAGAATGGAGACAGGTATGCCAGTATTGTTTTGATTGTGAGAGACAGGACAGAAAATTAAACACTTTTCTCTTTCTTCTTGGCCGAATTGCAAAGCTCTTGACAATCCAGGGAGTGAGTTTTTCTAACGTGGAGTGGGTATGTGTACATCAGTGCTCAGTGTATCCATCTTGAGTTAACTACATAGCTTTGTCTCAACATGGACTGCAGCAGTACGCACATTTTTATGTCCTACTTGTCTTAGTAGTTGTCAGCCTCTTTTGCTGCAGTAAGTTTAATCAACTTTGTTGATTGTTATTTTAATCTGACTTTGGCGCACGCCTGGTTCATTTAAATCAGATGTGTGTCTGGAAAGTACAGCTCTTTGATACTGCTTCATTAGTGTAGCAGACTCAGCTATATCACTTACCGTAAGAGGGTGTCTTCTTTTGGAGCCCCTGCACACTTGAGTGGTGCAACCCAAAAACTATTGCCAGTGTGCTGTGTGTGGACCGGTGGTAGACTGAACTGTAATACATCGCCACAGGAATTAGTCCTAACCCCCGAAAAGCATTTTTGCACTTCAGTTTCCCCCATATCAAAGTCCGTGGGTTTTGGTTAAATGTCTGTAATTAGGTCTGTGGTTAAAGCAAGATTAACATCATGTCACATTTTGTTTTGCAACACAAAAGACGTCAGTATGTGCCACATGTTTAAAAAACGGTGGTTGCTAGCAAGTGGCTAAAACAGAGCCTGTTGGGACATTCTGCGTCATCATGCTGAACACTGAGACTCATCTACTCACTCGTTTGTCTTCACAGGCCGACTTTACTTGCAAACTATAGTAACTCTAACTTCTGATCAATTTATAGGAAATTGTTTGTTGTATAGTCTAGTAGGAAGCTTAGTGGTGGTGACCTTGAGGTCATGTGACGTAGTTGGTTTAACAGCTTAACATTAGCTTTTCACTTAGAGTGATTTACAGTCGTTTACACTACAAACATCCTCAAAGTGGTGGCTACAGAAATACTTCACCACCGCAGCACTCTTTACATGTCATCTCAATTAGACATTTAATTAGGTGGGTACAAGTGCATTTTCTGTATTTTGTTTGTTAAAATGGCATATTATTATTACCACCAAAATGCTTCTGTGACTGTGTATGCCATACATAGCGTAATGTGTTGTAGTGCAAGCACACCATAATATTGGTGACTCTGTTGTTGTCATTACTCACATAGCTTTGTGTGCGATCTCCGTGGTTTTGCTAGTTAACCAGCAGTTAGCTAAATGATTTTTTTTTTTTTAAAGTTACATCTGTAGCTGGATGTGTTAGACCTACAAGCATTCTAGTGGTCAGCATTTACTGTTATTTGGTTTTAAAATGACTAACCAGTCAACCATCCTGTCCCTTTGTATGATGTGAATGGGTGGCTTGAGCTGAAAGTGCCTGTTTTCATCACATGATAGAGTACACGTTGACACTACTAGTAGAATTGTTTGCGGCTGGTTGGAAACTATTATCAGTAGTTGATGATCAATAACTACATATTTATCCACAGACATCATGACAGGAACTTACATTGTGTAGTGTGCGTAGATGGTTGGTACCTTTCCAAGTATTACATCAGGTGGACAATGTTTGAGTAGAGTTGGTTGATAGCTGGCTCAGTCCAAGTTCACTAAGCTGGTTCATCTTCTCGCTCTCTTTTTTTTCTGCAAATGCAAAGTAAATGAACTCAGGTAGTGATTAAGCTAAATGGCAAATATATAGCTGGCCAAACTGCATTTTAGTTAAGTGCTAATGTCTCCTCTGTGTGGATCACAATCATGCATTACGCAGTGAACAGGGACAACTTCTGGCATAGGTAGTGCAGGAAAAAGCTATGGTTATGCAGTAGCTAGAGAGAAAGAAAAACAATGTAATGATGTATGCAATTTGAGGCGGCAAAGTTCCCTCCATTTATCATAGAGGGTTTACTTGCGTTTCCATCTTCTAAGTCCACCTATAGAAAGCTATTTTTATGACTTGTTGGCTTAGACAGCCAACATGCCTCTCTTAAGATGCAAAGACCCCAGCACACCTTATATGCATAGGAGTGATTCTTACTAATACTGTCATCTACAACTGCTGCAGACTGAACAAGTTATTTTACAGTAAAATACCTGTACCCAGCCTGTAGCATGAATATGTGCATTACATCTGCAGACTCCAGTTTTTGAAGCACAGCGTGTCATTTGCGCAGGCTCACAGCAGGTATCTGCTGATACATTATTGAAATCTTTCAGCAGAGTGGAATTAAACACTAACAGAGGTTCTGTATGAGCTGCTCTACAGGTGCACCTTTAACTTTCTTACTTATAATGACTGAAACCTAAATAGTTTCAGAAGGATTCAGATTCAGAATGAGGTCTGGCCTCCAACAAAGCTACACCAGAAAGTTTTTCATAGCCCAAACATCCTCACTGTAATTAACTAATCATCGCTGGCTCGAGGCGGAGTTGCAATCAGATTTATTTATAGTTCAGTGGTTACAGCTCTGTTATACAGCAGCCAGCAGTAACAGCAACAGCTCTGCTACACTGTAAACATGGATTTCAGTTACGCTCTCCTAGTTTTTTTGTTCCCTAACAGGAGCCTGTGAACTCCTTTAATACATTACTGTGTGCCAAATGATGTTAATGCAAGGCAGCTGTTTCATAAACTTCAGGGAGCTGTAAGATAAGTGCTAATAGTGCTAAAATGTTTGTATTGACATTGTGATTAAGTCTATACATGGAGGATTTTTGTGTGTATAGTCTAAACACTTAGTCGATCCAGCAAGCACTCCCAGACTGTTATTTAAAGCTTGAAAAATGTCTAATCCTTGTACCTTCTAAAATCAGAGGTTTTTCCTTACCATAAACAGCATCAGCATCAGCTTAATGACTTTTGTACACATACTCAGGAGGGTTTTGGCAATATGCAACTGATGTTACTGTTGTCTCATGGGAGGACTCAAGCTGATGATTTTACTTCATTTCTTATGCTCTCCATTATAGGAGGCAAGTCCCAGGATAACAGTAAAAGGTTATGTCGGTACTATGCTAAGAAAGATTAAGGAGTGTCTGGTGCACACTTTGGCTCAATCCCATTTCCAAATTTTACTCCTGTCCTTTGTTTTCAAAGTTCCCCTTGCCCTGAAGAGTCACAATTCTCTGTATGTAGTACATTGAAATATCCCCTGCTGTAATCAAGTGGTAATATTGGCTAGGTAGTGGTTGAATACTAATGTTAGCTAAGGGGTTACCGAATATGTTGTTTTACCTTTTGAATATGGCCGAATGTCCCCACAGGTTTCCAGTAGTCATTGTCTTTACAGTTGCTGATCAATTAGGAAGCACTAAAATAATCATTTGTCATATATCCCTGTCACATTAATGTTCTTAGCTCTTTCTTTAAATGCTCTTCTGGGGATCTCAAAAGTCTATCAGCTTATCTTCTAACCTCATTTCACAGAACAAGGTACCACTTTAGTTATTGCTGATTAAGTCCAGTCTCAAGGACTTAATCACCAATAACTAATGTGGTTGCTTGTTGCTAGCGAGGACTAGCTTGTAATTTTAAACATTTCTATGTAACTGAGCTAACTAGCTAAGGGCAGCTACGGTTGGCAGAGGCTTGTGGTTACTCTGGTTACTATTTGTAAATTGTGTCCAATTCTGACATATTGCACCTTTAAATATCATATTGCTTCATATGTCCTCCAACTTTCGTTCCAGTAGGTGCTTGATTACCCTGCATTTAGCTGTAATTGTGTTGTTGACTCACTCTATTAGGCTGTCAGCATGTGTTGCTAGTAGGAACAGAGCACCCCAGGGAGTCCTAGCCATAGTCACATCTGCCATGCATGTTGTAACATGCCACCATTCACAGCTGATAACCAGGGAGTATGATAATTTTGAGCAGCTGAGCATTGGGAAAACAGTGTCTAATCTTTAGCCTACTGGGGCGGCAAGTGTTGTAAAGCCCTTTGAGCGGTCAGTAGATTAGAAAAGCGCTATAAAAATGCAAGTCCATTTACCATTTTACTGGTATTATGTGATGAAATGGCCCAATTAGATGCGTAAATGAAACGGTAGTTTAAATACCGGCAGTGACAAATGCATAATATCCCAGCTTTTAAGACGTGTATTTTTGGCACCATCATGCAAAGCATTAAGGAGAGATAAGAGTGTGAGAGGTGATCATTTCAGGTAATGAACCGAGAACTAAATAAGATACATTTGCATATTTTTTTGTTTGACATGTCTGCTAATCTCTCTCATAGACTCAGTGAAAGAAATAGAGATTCACAGGAAGACTGATGCAAGGATGTGGGTGCACTGCATGACAAGCTTCAGATGTTAAATTTAGCAACAAGACTTAACTGGCATAGTTCACATCAAATGTTACCCACTGCCACACTTCCCCATCTTATAAAAGTAATTTCATGGCGGAATCTTTGATAATGTAACAAAACATGAAGCTTTGGCTTTACTCCCACGGACAGAAACCACTGATAAATGATAGAGGAAGGACAAAAAATTCAGATAGAAGATATTTTCTATGTAGTTACCTTCAGAAATTTGAAATGCTGAAACACACCACCCTTGCAGTGACATGTGTGTATGCTAACTGCAAAGCCAGAGTACAGAGTGGCGTAAGGATGATGCATTTTTGTAGGATAACCCAGAAGTTAGCATCGTAGTGGTTCTCTTGACAAAAAGACTGGAATTTTCACTTTGGTACCATGCGCAAAATAATCTCTGTAGCAAACACAAGTTTATTTAGATATTTATTTATTCTTACACGTTTTGTTTGGTCAAATAATCTTCACAGATGAACACCACTTTCATGATATTTGAAGTGTCACTGTAATCACCAGGTGTGAAAAGCTAATGTTAGGCTATAAACAACTACACTGCAGTCGCAAGACTTCAACATCACCAACACAAAACATCTTACAACGCTACACTTTACTGTAAATGGATATGGATAGACTATAAGTAGTAACTTAGTAACTCTTTAACTTTTGTAGTCTCATTTAGCCACTTGTTAGCAATAGCCTTTTTTTGAGACGTGTATAGGACTTAAAAATCAAACATGGGGTATTTACTAGGGGTGGTGAAAAAAATAGATTTTTGATTAATCGCGATTATAATATTGACGACTGTGAGTCGATTATTACATTTCCAAAGATCGATAAAAAAAAAAAAAAAGAAATAATATATATATTTTTTTTTAATTGTAAAACAAACCAGAGTCCTCCTCTTACTGGCTTCCGGTACATGGTCCACAGTCTGGAGCCAAGATATGTTATTCCATCCCGGAGCTTTTTCACGCTTAAATCGATTCCAAATCTTTACAAGGAGACAAAGCTTTCCGTGCAAGAGTTCCCCAACTCTGCTCACAGGGTAGCAATAACCTGCGATGCCTGAACATCCAGAGCTACAGTCTCATATGTCACCGTTACAACTCATTATGTCAGCAGTTAATGGAAGCTAATGTCCTATGTACTTCAGATGAAAGCTATGGATGTATCACACAAATATGTGTGAGTTTCTCAAAGCAATGGCAGACGAGTGTGGAAGAGAGAAACATGACCTGGTTCTCGTCACTGACAATGCTTCTAACATGAGTCTGGCTGCTGAGCTTGGCAACTTTCTTTTAACAGTGAAAGACTACATTTAAAACAAAGTAAAAAATAATAATTTGGATATTACAGTTACACTATATAATATTGAAGGTGCTGTGTGGTGTTACTCAAAAGAGAAGTAAAATAATTCAGCAGCTGACTGATGCTAAATAGAAGACCAATAATCGTTAATAATAGAAAATCAAATCGATAATCTTTAATAATTGAAAATCGATTTGTAATCGAATCGAGACTTTAATAATCGGAATTGAACCGAATCGGGAAGTTGGGCTGATTAACCACCCTAGTATTCGCTGACCTAATTTCAAGGCGTAGAACATATCGAGAAAATATCCGAAGCTTGCGATATTCATAGACCTTATTTCAGACATTTACCTCAAAACCAATTCAAAAAACCCACTGAATTTGAGAGAAAGAAACTGGAAGTTCAAAAATGCTAACTGATTTCTGAAAGGCTAGCTCAAGTTCAAACAGAAATATAAAGATTTCATGTAGTGATGTTACAGGGAGTTACATGCTAGAGCTATTTACCTCAAGGTGCAGTGACCTACCGGTGACAATATCCAAGTATTTATTCATATATAATGTAAATATTTCCCAAAAAGGAAAACTATTCTTGCATGAGGCACAATGGCTCATAGAAAGCTGTCACCAAAACTCTGAAACAAATCTGTTATTTTTAAATTAAAGGATGAATTCTACCCATACAACAGCATCGTGGTAAAGTATTGTTATCTATTTCTGCAGTGATAACAGTGGTAACCTGTGTTCACATCATCAGCTCGCAGTGGAAAGCCAAGTCACATCCGTCATGATACTACAGTTTTATTTTATACTACAAGTGTCATTTTGATGGCATAAAAATTGGTCAAAGCTTTATAAAGACATGTAAGTGTATTTACGCTATGAATGCGTACAGCTGCAGACCTAACTGAAGGCATAACCAACATCACTGTCTGCTGTGAGGTGCAGGAGTTAGCTCCAAAAAAGCCAGCAACTGAACTACACTGCCTGGCCAAATAGTAAACGTTGCCACCTGTATTTAACCAAGCAAATAGGTAAGAGCCTCCTATTGGATAATTACTGCATAGGCGATTATCTTTCAGCTGCAGCAAATTATTTAACCCCAACTGATGCATTGAGTAGCTTCTCATTTCTTAAACAACGATGTTGAAAGACACATCCTATGGTCGTGGAAAAGATGGGTCAAATCATTGGCATGCATCAAGCAGAGAAAACATCTAAGGAGATTGCAGAAACTACTAAAATTGCTTTAAGAACTGGAAAACTGGAAGGATAGTGGAGAACCATCGTTTTGAGGAAGAAATGTAGTTGGAAAAAAAAAATAAAAAATCCTGAATGATCGTGATCGGCGTTCTCTTAAATGTTTGGTGAGATCAAGTCATAGAAAAACAGTAGAACTCACAACTGTTTAATAGTGAAAGTAAGTGCATTTCCACACACACGGTCAGGCCTGAGCTAGAGATAGGACTCAGATGCAGAATTAGGGCAATTTAATCAGGCTTTTATTGTGAAATATTTTTTTCACTTGAACTCTTAAGCAAAGTGACTAAACAAAGAGGCTATGAATCACAATCTCTAATCTGTAAGGCGAAGAACAAGAAACAAAACACAGAAAACTTACTGAGGCAAAAGACTTCAAAGAAAACGATAAAGAACAGAAACTCACTCACAGCAAAGGAAAAAGAAAACTGCAAAGAACTAAACTACTCTGGCACACTTGGCTAAGAAAAACAAGAAAAAAAATCGCTCCAAAAGGAGGAAGAAGACAATGGCTATAAACAAAACTACTCTATCGATATCTATGAAAAAATTAAGAAACAAAAGGAGGCACTCCACTGGCGGCAAACAAAAGGCTATAAACTTAAACTCAAACTTAACTGAGAAAAAGTACAAACAAAAGTCACTCACTTAAGAGGATCAAGATATTAGAAATACAAACTCGGATTCTAGGCATGATCGTGGCTGTGGACAAGGGCTGGAGGTGCATGACGAATACAAACACTCTGGCACAAGACAAACGAAGACGCAGACTATTTAACACATGAGGGAGAGGGGAACAGCTGGAAACAATCAGGGATCAGGGATGACGTCAGACCGGGGACACACGAGGAAGGGCAAGTGACCTGAAACGAGAGGGGAGTTAGACTTTCAAAATAAAGCAGGAAATTCACAAGACAAAAAACCCAGACAAGACAAAACCTCACCACTGTGTGACACGCACAATGCAAAGGAAACTCGAGGGATTGGGACCTGAACAGCTGTGTAGCCTTAAGAAAACCACTAATCAATGAGACTAATCGGAAAAAAAGGCTTCAATTTGCTAGGGACCGTAAAGATTGGACTCTTGAGCAATGGAAAAAGGTCATGTGGTCATATGGTCAGATGAAGTGATGCACCCATCATGCATAGTGCCTACTGTACAAGCCTGTGGGGGCAGTGCTATGATCTGGGGTTGCTGCAGTTGGGCAGGCCTAGGTTCAGCAAAATAAAGTGCCCAAAGAATGAGGTTCAGCTGACTACCTTAATACACTGAATGACCATGTTATTTCATCAATGGATTTTTTCTTTGACATCTTTGGGATGTTCTGGAGAAGGCTTTGCGCAGTGGTCCGACTCTCCCATCATAAATACAAGATCTTGGTGAAAAATGAATGCAACACTGGACAGAAATAAATCTTGTGACATTGCAGAAGCTTATCGACACAATGCCACAGTGAATGCGTGTCGTAATCAAAGCTAAAGGCGGTCCAACAAAATGTTAGAGTGTGTGACCTTTTTTTTGGTGGCAACTTTTTCTTTGGGCAGGCAGTTTATATTAAAGGTCAGATCTAAAGCAAACTACAGTATTATTCAAGCAAAGTAAGATGATAATAGCAAAAGGGGGCAGCACAATTTCTTGTGTAATGTAGGCACCTGTTTCTGAAACGGAAGAAGAATGCTTGGAATGAAAAATGAGATGTCTCTGGTCCTGCTGTATCAATTTCGACTCAATACAACTCGCCACTGAGTGACATCACTGGAGGCGATTTATAAGATCACGTGCAGCTTCCTCTGGAGCTGCAAAAGACTATATACCATTTTTTTTCAAAAATGCAGTAGGACTTCCCAAGACCTGTTAACACTTTATTGTGTAAGATTGATGGAATTGCCCTTTAAATGTCCATCCATATGCAAATGCAGCTGATCATATATGCAAGTATGCACGGCACTAACCTCTCTGCTGTCGTCATCCCTGTTTTTTTTCTCTTTCTCTCACTCATAGAAGGTCAGCATGTCCACAGGGCTCAGGTCAGTAAGTAGGACTAGGAATAAGGCATCATTAATTATGAACACATAAAATTATACAGCTGGATGATGAGGACGGTGATGAGGAGAAACTGAGGACCACAGAAATATATTGGGTCTCTTTCTCTTTCTTTTTGTCCACCCTCCTGCTAAATGTCACTGCTTTCCCCATCAGTCCTCAGGTCACAGTGTACTCACGTCCTGCTGTGTCTCCACCGCACACACATGCACACACATGCACACACATGCACGCACCTCATTGCTGTCGGCCGCATGAATGTGCCTCTGATTACAACTACATGTAGTTGTTAATTGTAATCTGAATGCTGTGCTATTTTATCGAGACCTGACAGGATCACTTGTTCTGATTCTGTCTGCTACAAACTCAGCCTTGACTCATTCATTTGTGGACATTGCAGAAGCAGTACGAGATAACATTTGCAAATTTACAGCTTTATCGATTTTAAGGATATCTGATTTGGATTGCATTTCTCAGTTATAAGGAAAGAACTCAATAACTCAGTCAGGAATGGTAAACCTCCTGCTCAAGCGTATACTGGAGCCCTGTTGCTAGTGGTGGGGGTGCAGATCACTGAAAGCTGCAGAGGCAATAAATACAGAATACTATGACAGAAATAACTTGAAGATTTAAGGAGAATGTCCAATTGAGATATTCTGAAGTAAACTTTAGACAATTTACATCATATTTATTAAGATATTTCATATATTTACCATTACCAGGACATTTCAAAGTTATATTTATAAGCGCCACAAGGTTGGACAGTGTCAATATTAACATAAGACTGACAATGTTGAATAATACTGTTGCAATCCCAACAGTTTAGCTGCTTGAGCTAACATTAGTTTGATCGTCTGTTTAAAAGCTTACTGAGAGCTGAAAGCCACATAAAAAACTTTCTTTTACAAATGCACTGTACTTGACTGCTGATCTTTTACCTTGTCTCGATAGGCCTAGTTTTGTATCAGGCATAACATAACAATTTCTTTTTTTTTTTTTTTTGTTTTTTGGCCTTTACATGGCTTTATTGATAGTTCAGCTACAGATATAAAAGGAAACAGGATGAGAGAGAGGGGGAGTGACACGCAGTGTCTGCTGTTATAATTGATCCATCTCAAGTGAAGTCATGCTCACTCTCACTTTATAGCACAAATGATTTTCCATTTGATAAGATGTTTCATGTTTGAAAGAAGATATGTTACTCTTATGAATTAACATTTGCTAAAAGCTAATGTAGTCATTAAATGGTTAAATCTGGGGATGGTAAGATTGGGCGGCTATTTCATCTTCTTCTCCAACACGCTTAGCTTTTATAGTCTCATTAAAACATGATAAACAACAGTGTTTAATAGCACAAATGTAGCCTTAATAGAAACGGATACCTGGTGCAGCAGTTACTGCTTACTGCTGTAGGTGTGTGCTTTGTGCTAACTGGATTAGCCGCTGAATGATAGTCACTGAAGCTGCGACTCATTCTTCAGCTCACGGGCTGTCTAATATGAGCAACACGTGTTGTCATTGCTAACTGTGTATCCAACTACCTCATGTCTCCCTCAAAAACATTTAACATTATAATAAGGAACATAAACAATAAACATGGCCATTGTTATTGCTCACTGCTGTCAAAGTGAGTATGTTGGTAATGAGACCCGTCTCTGGTCTATCCTTGTGAAAGATTCAGGTCACATGCAACAAGTGCATGTCACGATGTGAGAGCTTTTTTTTTTTTTTACAAATATAACAAAAAAAGGTACTCTAGCTTTAATGCTTTAATAAGCTAGCTTAAGGTCAGCCTTCAGCAGTACAAGAAAAAAGTACTGCCCTCCTGCTCATTAGAAACAGACTGGTTCGTTGGCAGATTGGGAGTGCAAACACAGATGAAAAACATGCAGGACCGTGTGATAAAAAAAGCTGAGCCTGGCTCAACACAGCGTGATGACAGTGGGTGAGGTGCTGAACCAGCCAGTCACATGCAAGTGTTATTCCTGGTGGAATTCTTTGAAACGTGGACGCTGTTTATCTGGACTTAAGATCTTGTCTCTGTGTTACAAACCTCTGTGCAGTATCCTGATAAACCTTTACACTGATAGATCTGTTACTGAAACTGGACTTCTTGGATTTTATTTCATTGTCTCACCAGTGCCTGAAGCAACACACCTCTACCAATGCCAACGCTTTTGTCGTCTTAACCCGCACCTGCTTACTCATTTCTTAGTATATACCACTGGATGTTATTTTTTCTGTTTGATTTAAGATGTCATTCTAGCTCTTATTTCATTAACCAACTGCTCTTGTAATCCTGGGTTGTTTTTTCTTCCAGGTTGTGCCCCACCAGGGACTGCTCATCCTCTCCAAAGCCACAAGGAAGCTGCAAAGCAACCAGCTCAGAAGGCTCCAGGATTTGGACTTCTTGTTTAATTAAGGGAAGAAAATCTTTCTTGAAATGCAAGAAAGTCTTGCAGTCATTACACTCCCGTAGAGTTTTCATTTAGAGACTTTGGTTGATTCATTAAAGGATTTTTCTCAGTGTAAGCACAGTCATCGAGGTGCAAATACAAATGTGGAGCTGCAGCTGAGGAGCACTGTTAGCCCTGAGTAATTGCCTTTTGTTTGAGGGTGTAAAATTCTCTGCCATGAAAGCTTTCTCTTGGATTATCAGGGCACGAGTTTAGGTCAGTGTTCGTTAACTCTCTCTTTGATCCAGCGCCATCTCTTCACTCTCTGTTTTCTCTTTTGCAATTTCTCCACTCTTGACTTTGTGGGATTAAACATCAAGCCCGTGGATACCCTCTTCAAGCTTCTATTTTCTCCCTGGAATATACCCATGCCAAAACTTTAACCAAGTAACCTCCAGGCAAGCTGCAGTGAAGGAAAGGTGAGGGCCGGGGAGAAAGGAATCGAGGGGTTTGAAGGGCAGATGGCCTCGCCACTCGAAATCACCAACAGCCAGATGAATAAAACATTTGAATAGAGAGAGAGCCGTGACATCTGGCTGAGGAGTGAGTTTGACACTCACCTCATTCCCTCTCTTTCTATTTACCTATCCTGTCCACGCCTTCACTCACTAACATCCCTGTTCTCTTGTACTCATCTTTCCCTGTCTCTTCCTCTGTGGACACAGGGGTTGAGCCAGTCACTAAAACCGACAGAAACAAGCTTGTGCTTCTGCTTGTTTCTCCTGCTCTTGTTCCACATTTGGTCGCCCCTCACTCCACCCTCTGCCTTGCCCCTCTCCTGCTCCTCCTCTTCCTCCTCCCCGGTGCGGTGTGTGATGGTGCATCCCCTCCTCTCGGTCCTGGAGACATGCCTGTGCAGGAGATGGCGGTGAGTCCTGTCAAGTCCCTGTACTGGGAGAAGTTCCCCCCTATGATGCAGCGCCGCGTCTACTGCACTCCTGTCTACCATGAAGGCCTTCTTTATGTGCTGGGGGGCTGCAGCGAGACCGGCATGCCCCTGGACAGTGTCGAAGTCCTGGATGTAGAGAGCCAGACGTGGAGCCAGCTGCCACCTCTTCCCACAGCACGAGCAGGGGCCTCAGCTGTGGCGTTAGGAGGGCAGGTGATGGTGCTCGGGGGCATGAATCAGCAGCAGACCCCACTGGCCTCTGTGGAGATGTACCACCCTGATGAGGGCAAATGGGAGACAAAGGCCAGCCTGGGTCAGCCATCCATGGGAGCCACAACTATAGAGAAAGGTAAGAAAGTGAAGTGCATGTTTGTAACTCTGCTTTTCAAACCAAAAATTCAACATTGTTTTCACTAGTGCAGCGGCACTCTTCTAAAGGCAGGGGCACATATTAAGCCTGCTGAGCTAATGTTGAATTTGATTTGGGTGAAAGGACTTCAATGAGGTCTGACTGGGTCTGTTTCTGTTGGGTCATGTGTTGACAATTGGCAGATCATATTGTGTTTGATATGCGAGGATTTTAATCGTAATTCTTCAGGCACAATTGCTGCCTATGCCAAAGAGGTTATTTATATATATTTGTTGGTTGGTTGGTTGGTTTGTTAGCAGGATTACACAAAAACTACAGAATGGATTCCCGCAAAACTTAGATGGAGGATGAGTCTCGATCCAGATTAGACCCCATTTACTTATTGTGCAGGTCCTAGATCTGGTAACATAAATGAATGTTAATAGTTAATGGTGGTTTAAAATTTATAGCGATACACGGCTATACACTTTGATATGGGTTCAGTCTTGATTGAATTGAAGGGGACTGTTGGCCTTGGTGGAGGTATGCACTCTACTGAGTGCCATTCTAGTTTGAAATATGTTTGATATCTCTGACTGACATGACGTCATTTGTTTGCCTGTTGCATACGGAACGTTTTTGTCTGACCTGAAGTTAGATTCCCTCACTCCTGATTCCCTGTGTAGGCTATGCAGTCCTATATGCATTTCCATACAGGATCTTAACTGTCTTTTCAAGGACCTTTTGTTTTAAAGATCTTTTTTTTTCTTTGTTTAGACAGGACGGCTCATAGAGTCAGACAGGAAAGGGGGGAGAAAGAGGGGAGACATGCAGCAAAGTAGCAAAGTGTCACAGGCTGGAATGAAACTTGGTCAGCCTCCATACATGGAGGCAATACCAGGTGAGCTGAACTCTGTACTTTAATCCTCCTTTTTTGGCCTTTTCAGTGCAAATGTCACTGCATTCAAAGCAACAACATGTATCTTTTAAACCGTAAAACAATAGCTTCAAAATCACGTCTCTGTCTGAGCCACTCCATCCCCCCATCGCTTCTTTTTGCACTTTGCAGATTCAGTGAGAGGGTAGGATCACAGTGTTACATAAGTGTTTACTTCAACATAAAAGTTGTCAACACATAACATTGTTATGATGTAATGAGTTTTTTTTGGTAGTTAGCACCTACATTACGTTGGACAAATTGTTACATGCCTGGGATTTACTACACTGGTGTTGCGCTCATAAACTTTGGGTGCTGCCAAATCGCCAAAATGCCAATTTTTCCATAATGCTGCTTTAAACGGCACAATCTTCTGGCAGTGTTGGTTGTTTTCGTACAAGAACACTCAACAATAGGTGTTAGTTATCAGCCAGTACTTACTTACCAGTAGTTACATTTATTGTCTTGTGTGTATTTACTCTGTAAGGTTAAGTTTATGCCCTTCCTGACAAGAGCTGTGGTAAGAGTGGCTGGTCGAGCTGTGGGATATGGCAAAAAAGTCACATTGTGATTATTTTGACAGATATTATGATATGATTCACCATTTGTGGGATTTATCATTGTTGCATCACAGTTTCTATCTGTTGGTCCAACACTTCACCTTCGTCAGATGTTAATATTGCACTAGGCCATATTGTGATTTGGATGATATTTTGTTTAATTGCGCAGTGTGGTTTCATTTTTGTATTCTTCCACTCTCACTTAAACCACTAAAATTAGCATGCGTGGCTAACTAGTTACCTATAGTACCACCCTATTGCTACTCTCAAGGCCAAGAGTTAGCATACCTTTTGATATAAGCATTATAATGGCAGTTTACAAATTACATTATCAAAAGCCCCATTCAGGATAAGTGCTGGATTACAGTTACCACAGTATTCAGAGTTTAAGGTTAGCTAGCGGCTCTAATTTGCTTGTTGGTGTTGGCTAGTGAAAAGGGTATACTAGGGTTCCTGTATATTAGCTTTCCACATAAATATTTGATGTATACTATCTCTGTTTAGGAGCTTTACTTGATTGCATTGATTGCTTGGAGAGAGCTCATTTAATGTTAGCCCGGATATTTTTCAGGACTGTGCCAGGACTATACCATTGTCAATTATACTTCCAAGAACTCCATGTTGGTTCATTACGTACTGATCAAGTGGAATATTCAGCTGCTTTGACATATTCATAAAACTTTGAAACAGTAACAGAAACAACAAGCCCATTCCTCTGAAGTGGCCAAGTTGACTAATTAGCTCTTCCTTCCTGTTTTTTGGAGGAGCGACAAAGCTGCTAAAGTGTCTCTGGAGTGGAAGCTTGTCATCCGTCATTAAAGCTGAGTAGCACTGAGATCGATGGCTCCTCACACAAGTCATGAGGCGAGTGCTTATGCCAGTCAAGGTTCATTAAATATTGTAGCAAAGCAGTCCCAACGTTGACATGTTGTAAATGGTCAATAGGTTGTGCGTGGGCGTCTCTTATATGTGTGCACAAGCCTACTGAGATGTCTCTGTGTGTTTGTCTGTGTTTGTGCTTGCTCATGTGCATTAACTAAATGTCAAACACAGCTTGTGTGGAAGGAGCTAGTCGTCACGCAGTCTACCTCTGCTGAATAAACATACTGGACTTAATGCTCGTTCCCCAGGCGTGTGCAGGCTGTCTTAGGTTGTGTATGTTGGCACAGAGGAAGGGAGAGTCGTGAGAAAGCAAGAGAGTGAGAGGAGTGGGAGGAAGGAGACGAGCGAATGAACTGCTCACAGGCCATTATAGGGGAAGAGATATTATGCATATCTGCAGCCCAAACATCCAGAGAGATTTTAAATGCTGCACTGATAGAAGAGATAGAGCAGAGAGTGAATTAAGACAGAACAGAAGTGAGACACTTGTTGAAGTTCTTCCATGCATATTTCTGCGTTTATATCTTCGGCTGACTGTGTACCTTTCAAGGTAACAGAGACAGAGCGGGGGAATATATTTGTATGCATACTGTTTTTCACACACAAAGTGAAAAAGTGTTTTATTCAGTGCATGCCAAGAATTACATGATGCTAGACTAAAGAGGTGTTTAAAGTTACAGTTGAGGTTACAAAACTGCAAATCTGTAAAACTGAAGTGCAGATGGAGAGTTTAAAGATAACTGATTTGCATTCGCTGAATCCCTCTATCAAACATCACCTGTCCAGTCACAGCTTAGCAACTGTAAGAAAACTGTAGAAAAAGTAAAAATACTGTATTTTGTATTCTTCGCACATTAGCACGTCAAGCTGACTAGCCCACTGCCTGGGTTATGAATGCTAACAAATCAAATCAAATCAAATCAAATCCATTTTATTTATATAGCCCAAAATCACAATCACATTGCCTCAGTGGGCTTTACAATCTGTACAGTGAACAACATCCTCTGTCCTTAGACCCTCGATTCGAGTGAGGAAAAACTTCACATGCTGATGGTAAAAAAACCTTTTAACAGGGTAAAAAAAACGATGGAAGAAACCTCAGGAAGAGCCACAGAGGGGGGATCCCTCTTCCAGGACGGACAGACATGCAATAGATGTTGCGTGTACAGAAAAGAGCAACAATTCACAGTTTACAAGTTACATCAACAGAAAATCTGATACAAGTTATGTAAAGTTAGTGGAACCAGGAGACGACCGAGCAGGACGAGGCATCACCAAGTGCTGCCCGAGCCAGACGATCTCCTGTCCATCATGCTGACCTGGAAGAGGGCAGGCCACACAAGATCATTAGTAATAGACAGAGAGAGGCATCAAGATTTACAGAAATATAGATATGAGGAGATAGTGAAACAGAGGAGAGCAATGATCCAGCAGAGCCCGGGTTGTGACCATCCAGATCAGTCAGTATTTCAAGGCAGCAGGAGCCCGGAAATGGTAGATGGTCCCAGGGGGCCATGGTCCATCAGAAGGGAGCCTGAAAGAAACAGGGGAGGAGGAGAAAGAGAAGGAGGAGAGAGAGGAGGAGGGGGAGGAGGAGGAGGGGGAGGAGAAAGCTATAGAGAGTGTAGAGAGTGACACAGCTTGCAGCTTGTGGGAACAGAAAACAAAAACAAAGGTTGGCCACTAACAGAGTGGCCAAGGTTCGTTCAGTAGCTATCTTAAAAGTCAAGCTGAAACGGAAGACAGAGGGACATTTGCCCCTGCGTGTTTACATATTTCCTGTAAAAGCATTGTAAAACGTAGGGAGGAACTTGGTTTTACGCTGAATGTGAGTTACGTCCGCCCCAGCATGCGCCTACATGTCAAAGTAGCTGGCTCTATCTTACAGGATCACCAGGAGCGCCAAGTGAAAAAGGTTGAGTGGTCAGAGGGCTGGCCAAACATGAGCTGGACCTAAAATGGGATTAGATACCGTTAGTTGCAAATGTGACAACAGAGAATAAAGTACAAAGGTGGTGCTCTTGCCAGCTCCTGGCAACCCGAGGTCTAACGTTGGTCAGCTAATGGGCCCACTAACATTAGCTGCACGACGATACGAACTGCTGGTAACTGTCTAAGAGCAGCCAAACTCTGTAAACCACCTCGATACTGGATTCCCTGTTGTCAAGCTGGCCTCAGTTTGTCTCCATGTTTGTGTTTGGACAGGACACAGGCCTTGTGCACATGAAACCCTACAGTGAGCTGCTGTTAGCATCTACTTAAGCAACACGTAAAGCGATCTGTTGATCTGGAAAATCATTGAGAGTTCAGGCAGAGCAGCAAGAGTTATACATGTGTGTTTTTGTGCAGTAATTAAAGAACCACTTCACTCCAGCTGCGTCTCTTCTGACATGAAATCTGAGCTCAGTGCCGCTCGCTTACCACTCAAAGTAAAAGATTGATTAATGGTTGGATGACAGGATATTATTAATTGGAATTGATCACTTGAAGCTGTTGTAAGTGCATGCAACATTGACTTTTAAACGAAGAAATCGTGATCCAATTTGTGTTAAAAATACAAAGGAATTGGATAGAAAAAAAATGTCCGGCATGTATTGTTTAATAGGTGCACAATGTGACTATGGATACTATCAGAATGGTTAAAAAAGAACAAAAACATTTTGAGCTCAACTTGAATACAATTCTTACATTAGAGGTATGATCATTTTGACCTTACTCTGTTTCTTCAGTCCAGAAATGTAGTCCTATTCTGAGTCATAATCAAAGAACTTTAAGCCATTAAGCAACGCCTTAATATTTTATGTGTAGTATCTAAACAATATCAATATTTACATTTACCAGAGAGAATTGTGTTTTCTGTGAAACGATCACTGTGCAGGCTGTGGTGTGTTGTAATGAGCTGAGATAGGACAGGTTTTCAGTCCAGAAACCAGCGCATCAAAAGAGTTCTGCTGTACAGCCCTGCAGTCACAACACTTCCCTAAGTGGATACTGACACCCTCATTAGAGAAAAACTCCCATTAGAGAAAAGCCTAACATTAACAGCTCAAACACTCATGTTTTCATGTTCGCTGAGTGCTGCAGAACAGACTCACCCGAGTGCATGTTTCTGGATTAGCAGCCATAGTGTGAACAGGAAAAGTTTAAGAAATACATAAAAGACAAACACCTTGCATCATTACTGGTTTCATTCACTGCTTCCAGTATTCAGTGAAAAGAGATTTAGCTTGGCTGATAATCACTACCACCAGTAAATCCTATGGAATATATTAAACTGAGATACAACAGGAGCCAGTGTTAATCTATGAGGATTTTGTCTGCTGTTGTACATGTAAATCTTAAACTTTGTGTCACCCAGTTATTTATCATGACTGGAAAGCGCTGCAGCATCATTAATGCAGAAACATCACAAATGCCTCCGATGTCTTTATAATGAATGACCAACTATCACTACTGTGAGTGGTGTGTTCATGTGTGTAAACTGCTTGTGTTGCTCCGTTATTGCTGTATGCTGGTTAATAGTTGCCGGCCACCAGTGGCTGTTACTGTAAATAGTCAATACATGCTTTAATTGGATACTGGACTTGGCAACATACAAATTACACTGTATGTGGATACATTCTACACTGTTTTCTGTCATATACAATTACCAACCATGCCAAATTCCCAGGATATGAAACAAACTTTTGAGAAATTATTATCCAGATCACATCACAGGGATGTTGCTTGCAGCTGAATCACGTGAAACTCCTGCAGTTACCAATGTCCTTAAGGGAAACAGAATTTAAATGAGATTCGGTGTGAGGCTGATGGAAGTGGAGAGCAGTGATGAAAGTGGTCGGGAACAGCATATTGTGCAAAATAATGGCTTTTAGGCCCTGTTGCTTCATTTAAATAATAAACCTGAGGCAATTCAGGTGGTGGCATGTGTCCAATGAATTTAAACCCAGGTTGTCATGGTTACAGCTGTAACAACTCAGATAGAAGATGTAATATCTATACCATAATATATATGTTATCGAAGCACTTGTGTCAGTTCCTCCTGTTTATGATTTTACTGCATAACAATGGTTGCAAATTATCAAAGCAACATGCAACTACACCTGCTCTGTAGAGCTCTTAAATTGTATTCTTGATTTTCTTGTAATGTTTTAATTTGATTCTAAACTGATACACATGCTAATATACTGTATTATGAAAGGGGTCATAACATTCAGCCACGCGGAATCCCCCCTAGTCCAAATCATCTGCCCAGCTGCTCAAGTGGTTGCCAGTTTGTTGTAGCTAACATTGTAGCTGATGTCACTAATGCTAGCTAACATCACATCTCTAACGCTAACTACCAAGACTGTTGACCAGAGATAAACAAAACAATCATTTTGGACATGATAAACACTGGCAAATGATTATTTCACAATCATAATAACGCTTTTAAGGAAAAGAGGTATTTATTCTGCACATTTCTACAAGCTACTACATTTCCACTTTTTATGTTAGAAAGATAAAGGAAAAACCGATCCTTGGATGTTCTTATATTACTCATAACTTTAACTACAACCCTCCCTTCATGAATCGATGGTCTCCAGATGGTGAATCCTACTGACTTGTTGATCCTCTGTCTATTCCTCTAGCACCACCATGAGGTTGACATTTTCAGTTTTCAGTGAAACATCCTGAGAGTAAACTAAATGGATGACCATGACAGTTGGTACACACATTTATGGTAACAGAGAAATGTAACCTTTGTCATGCCTTAACGTTTCTTCTGTCAGCACCATCATGTTGATTTTGTATTCGTCAAATAGCTTTGTTCATTCCCTGCAAATGAATGAAATTCTCATCAACTGTCATTTTCTTTGTGTGTAGTGCTAATCAGCAAATCCTAGCATGCTAACTTGCCCTCGTCACGGCAGATGTTTGGACCTGCCAAAGCAGGAAAAGCACTGATGGAATTTCTCACATAAATGATGGCTGGAATACAGTAAGGTGAGCTCGTTCCAGGACATTGGTATTGTGCATGCTCCCTCATGGACATGACTTGCTGGAACACTTAATAGAATGGAGCCATTATTAACATTAAAGGTCACACCTGTGCCATGTCAAAGTCAAAATGACTGCTGTGAAAAGGACCTATTGTGAGCAAGTTAGCCCTGTAACATTCTCATCCTCAGCAGAATGTCAGAGCAACAGGTGCGGCTGTGGACAATTCCGATACATGCCTTGCCCCTACCAATTAGCCCACCCGTCCAATTTTGTGTATTGACTCCTTGGGGTAGGTTGTTCTCAATCTTGTAGGAATAGGGTGAAGTGTTAGGGCTACATGCTCCTGCAAATGGAGGTTTTTAAGAGATTAACTGATGATTATGAGAACTCTGTCATTTACATTTTTTATGCTCCATTTCTCACAATAAGCATTAAATGCTAGTGGTTTACTGATGTCGGTCGCTAAATAGCTAGCGAGCTAATGTGAAATGGTTATTGCTGATTTGTGCATTACAGTCCCGCACTTTGATGTATTTCATTGTAGCATCTCACCTTTGACGGCAGACTGGCAGGGTAGGAGCACAGGTGGCTAATGTTGGCCTATGAAGAAATGCTAGTAACCAGGTAATGAAGCAGTGTTCTTTCTTTTTTATTATTTGGTGACTTGTTAAGTAGCATACAGCTGTGAACCAATTGTGAGCATCCATACTCTACATCACATCTACATCAGATGAATAGCAAATGGCCTTGTGATGATACCAGAGATGCCAAAGTAACACAAGAGAGAAGAGAAGACAACTCACTACATTTGAGGATGACATACTGGAAATGTTCGGTCATGACTGTTTACATTCAGGCCGTTGATGACGACTGATGACGTATGAGGGTTAATTATTGGTTCAGCATGGCACAACAGTTTAATTTTGTGTTAAAGAAGAAACGAAGAAGACTAATTTGATGTCGGGTCCAAACACAAACACGGAGACAAACTGAGGCTAGCTTGATGACAGGTAATTCGGTATCAAGGTGGTTTACAGAGTTTGGCTGCTGTTAGACAGTCACCAGCTGATCATTTTGTCATGCAGCTAATGTTAGCTGTCCCATTAGCTCAGGTTGCCAGAAGCTAAACCTGGCAAGAGGACATGTAATAGGCCGCATTCACTGAATATAAGGAACATCGCCGCTTCTGACACCTTTAATCCCTCAGTATATTTCCGGCATGCTTATCATTGTTAGAGTAAGCAGGCTAATGTGAAGAAGGGGAGCTGTCGGAAGATCTGCAGCTAGAATCCAACCAAAGGCATCGCATTTATACGGCGTGTGTTAGATCCAGGAGAACACCCACACTCTGTGTGCCTACAATGTTTACATCCTCCTACTGCTCCTGTCAAGCTGCCAGGACCAGCATGTTTGCATGAATGTATCTATGAAGACGCAGATTTATGCATGGTGTTTACTTGGCCGTGAGCCTGAGTCATTCTAGTGTCAGACATAATCTGCTCTGAGATTTCTGTGAGCAAATCAAAACTTGAAAGCAACATTATGTAGGAAAGTGACATTTTGTGGGATTTGGCGCCTGCAAGGTCTGTAACAATTTGTCAGACGACATGTAGGTGCTAACTATAAACAGAACTCATTACACCATAACAATGTTATGCGTTGGACTAAACATGTATGTAACGCTGTGATCCTACCCTCACTGAAGTTGCACAGTGCACAAACAAGTTTCTGAGACAGATAAACCCTTCACCCTATGACAAGACACTGTATGTCAGCATGACTCTGAAGCTGTTATTTTAAGGTGTAAAATGACACTCGAAGTTAGAATGAGAGTTTAATAAGATTGAGAACCACAGTCAAATGATCCATTAGAGAATACTTGGACCAGCTGAAGGAAAGGAGAGCCCACCATTCAGGTGAATGACACAGGCCATCACCTCCGGTTGCTGCTGCACACAGAAGTGTGTGAAACAAACAGCAGTAATGTGTGATTGCAAGGGTAAGGAGGCGATCCTTAGAGGGTCTAAAAGTGTAGCCCAAAGGCAGGCATCAATTTAATGAGCTCAGGACGCTCAGTTGGTTCTTCCATGCATATGATGTGGGGATGCTCTTACTTGTATTCCTTTTGGGCTCAAGTTGCTGCCGTTCTCTTTGAATATTTGATAGTTCTCTGTAGCCAGTGAAATAGTTCTCTATAATCCGTCTGTAAACCTCAAACCTATCTTTACACGGGCGGAGTGTTTCTAGGGTTTCTAAAAAAATAATTCTGGTTATGAGATGTATCAGGGGGAGCTGTAATTTTGAATATTGAAAAAAGATGGATGCATTTTACATTACCGCAATTGAAAATGTGTTCCCAGAACATAAAGACATTTCCTTACAACACCATGCATAAATATATTTTTACAGAATTGATTTTAAGCCTCTTCTGCCCAGGTGCATGATATTGTTAGGTTAGCTTGGAGCCTAGCTAACTGCAAAGTAAAATTTTGTTGTATCTCTCTTGTTTTCTTTCTGCTCGATGGACACAGGGTACAGATGTGAGCCATGTAGACTGGTAGAGGCCTTTTCTTCAGTTCAGTCTAACTTATGTTCCATTCATGTGTCCTCAACACATTAAATAAATACACATGCATGCACACACACACACACACACACACACACACACACACACACACACACACACACACACACACACACACACACACACAACACACTGTGGACCAGTGAATTGGTGCAGAAACAGACCAAGATACAGATCTGCTAAAATTGTCCCACTTCTCTTATCCAGGCGCATCATAAATAGCTTTTTCTTTATGTTTTCCCCTGCATCTGTTTGCAGGTTGGAGGATTATCAGCAGGGTTGCACCGAAACTACTGAACAAATTCTCATGAAACGTGGATGGAAAGATGAGTCTCGGCCTAGAATAGACTAGGCCTGCAGATCCTGATATGGGGACAGATCATGCAAATTATACTCACTTTTTTTAATGTGGTAAGATTGCTTTTGGAAATGTGTCTTGATGAAAAAGGGGGCGTATTTAGGTGGCTGGTATCTATCAGTATTGAGTTTGATATTGGATTAAAGAGGTCTTTTAAGCCTTTGAGAAGTTTTTTTAATTTATGGAAAAATGGTGTGTGTCTATATGTCAATTTGTTTGTCTGTGCATCTGTGTGTGTGTGTGTGCTTTGGTCACGTTTACACACAAACACGCACCCATGCAACCAACTTTTACTTTGACAGATGCAGAGAGATTTAATCTGTTGTTGCACATTTTCAGTACAAATTCTTTTTCTGTGGTAAGGTGGAAAATAATGGTGTGGTGAATTAACATGGAACACGTGTGTTGCCACGATGTCCTTGTCCATACCTCATATTTATTCACTTTTTTACCTTTTGTAAATGAAATCATTTTCTATATATGGTGCTGTTGTCTCTGTGTTTTCCATAAAGCCCATGTCTGTGTCCAAAGAGGACTACTGTATTTTGAGTCATGTAGCCTATGCCTTTCTTATTTAACAAATGAATGAAAAAACTGATTTTTTTGATGTGGAAATGCCACAGCATGCTCATGTAGTGGTTGTTTTTCATAAACAGTCCAGAAAAAATGGTTAAAAACACACAAGCTTTGTGTGTGTGTGTGTGTGTGTGTGTGTGTTTATGTTACCAACAGTTCAGTGTGTGCACTGGGATGTGTTTTCAGCCATCATCCACACATTCTCCACTGCTGCCTTCTGATGTCTGGGGGTGATGTGTGTGTGTGTGTGTGCGTGTGTGTGTGTGTGTGTGTGTGTGTGTGCGTGCGTGTGTGTGTTTGTGTGTGTGTGTGTGTCTTTTAGATGGTTCTCCTCTCCTCTCCTCTCCTCTCCTCTCCTCTCCTCTCCTCTCCTCTCCTCTCCTCTCCTCACCCTCTAGCTGCTTTCCTGTCTGTTTTTCTGACTTCCTCTGCATTTCAGAGTCCACCAATCAAGCGAGCATTGCTGTTGCCTGGCAACAGGTGTGTGACTGCCATGTTTGTTTTTAGACCAATCACAGAGAGCGGGCAAATTGGTTGTAAATGTGTGCGCGCGTGTGTGCATTCTCTGTGTTTTCTTTGTTAGCAGCAGACAGCGTTTGACAGAGTGAGTGTGTATCTGTGTGGATAATCTTGCTGCCTCTTGTGAAGTGAACTCTTCTTTGGATTTTTCTCACTCCTACCCTCCACTTTTCCACTCCATTGTTTTTTCAGCCTTCGTCATTAATCCCAAATAACTTATGTTGCAGAGACCCCCCCATCATTCTGCTCGAAACCTGGCCTGCATTCTGTTTTGCTTTGAGTTTAGGGTATTTGGTGCTTTTATGTACTCTTTCCCCTCTCAGCTCCCTCATGGATCAGCTCACACCTCAGCTAACTGTGAACACACATCTTTTTCTTCTGGCTTAGCTCAGCGCGCACAGAGACATCAGTGTATAATAAATGCAATCACCCGCTGCTCCATTAGAACACCAAGCTTTTAGTCCTCTTCATGCCTTAGAGGAGCCGCTTTTTAATTGTCGCTGTAGCATGACTAAAAAGTGTCGCACTCCAACTGCGCTGGTGAGCATAATTTCCGTTTTCCCTCAACAACCACCGCCCTCTCCTCAGTCAACAGTCACTGTCTGTCTGTCAGCTGGCCTGCACACACCTGGCTAAGAAATAACTTTTCCACAGACATGAAAGATCCAAAGTTTGTCGCTACAAGGAACAAGGAAGGCACGGGATAATGGCTTCAAAGTGGTGAAGGGGAGTGCTCCTTTAGGGGAAAAGGTGTGAAATTGGCTGCAAACAAAATCCTAGGATAGACTTCGACATCACCTTTGTCGGTGAGAAAGAAGGCTTGAAGGCAGCTGTACTGCAAATGAGGCTCATTATTGCAGCAAGTCTTGACCTCCGATTTTTATAATTCAATTGAATGTGTATGTTTTTTTCTTTCTCAGTGCTTATAGACTTCCTATAATGCTTGCTTTTCCTGAACAACCTGTGATGACCTGGTTTCTGGGCTCCTGGTGCTTCATACTGCATTATGCAAGAGTCTGCTTCCTTGTGCTTCAAGCAGCGTGCTGTAGTGTTCACCACACTCTGACAGTATCCGTATATATATGTGTATGAGTATAGTTTTGGCTCAGTTTGGTCATGTGATGGATTTGTGTTTGAAAACAGGACTTGGAATGTAAAGTAGTGGATCTGCCGGATCATAGCATTGTAAATCGCGAACATCAAAGCAGTAAATATCTTCAGGTAAAGAGGAGGGATATGAGAAGTCTTTCCAGGGTTTTGTGAGCTTACAGCTTTCCTATATTAGCGCTGATTCACATCTAGATTCCATCTCTACATCTCTGTGTTGACAAGGTGAAGAGGTGCTGGAGGGCACAGCAGGTCACAGAGAGATTCCTCAGCAGTTTCTATGCATCTTTATCAGCGGCTTCTGTGAATCAAACAGTTGTTCTCGCAAGAGAAATCCAGATAGCTATTGTATAAGGTGATCTTAATGTAGGTTAATGTTAAGTGTTTCAGTGCGTCTCCTTTAAGTTTTCACGGCAGCCTGTTACGGTGCTGGAGTTTGCTCCTAGACCTCTCCCACTGATCGCTTCCTTTGACCGTGCATTTGACAGTTGCGGTGGTATAAACCCCTTTCATGCATTCTGTGTGGAGCCACAAGCTTGTGGTTCCTGTATGATTAAATTAGATTAGATTAGATTCAGTTTAATTGTCATTTTGCACAGTACAAGTACAGAGACAACAAAATGCAGTTAGCATCTAACAAGAAGTGCAAAAAAGCAGTAAAATGCAAAGTATGTACAGTACAAATAGTGCTGTATGTGCATAAATTGTACATAAATATGTACATGATTTTTTTGAAAAAAATAATTCCTGACCTAGCAAAATCCCGTAGCTGTACTTCAAACACATTTTAAGTTATTATTTTTTCAAGTTTGGCACTCTGAGCATTTTGGTCAGTGTCTGTGTATTCTAAACCTCACTAATCACTCATTTTTTGTTGGATTGGGTTTGAAATTTGTCCCGATCATCAAAGAAACTCCAAGGAAAGTTGGCAATATTTATTCATTCAAATAGTTGTTGCTGAATGGTTACAGTTATCAAATTGATAAAAGGATTTCATTTTTTTTTTTCCAGAACGAAGAATCTGTCATTTTCAAAATGAATATATCCACTAATTTTTACTTTTTTTCAAACAAATTGTGGTTCAATGTTTTATTAATGCAGTTCTGTCACAGCTAGAAGTTATTTGGTTTTATGTTGGTAGATTTTCATTTGTATTGTGTTGACCTCAATTTATTTTTTTCAGTTTTTTTTTTCTGTCTGATACCTATTGAGCCTGCTTTTCATTGGGTTCTTGAAATTTGCCAGTTATACCTTGTCACGTCTTAGTTTGTTGCATACACTGTAGGTGATGTCATCCTGTTCCCGAGTCAAACTTAATGTGGTCTGTGAGGAACTCGAAAGGTATCCAGCGGACCTCTAGGTAGTAACTCAAAATCAGTTCTCCGGAAAGGCTGTCCAACAGATGTCATGCACTTTTTCAAGAAAATGCAGAGCTGACAAGCAAGCTGGGAGAAGAGAAGAACAACTCTGTCAGTCCGAAGAAACTGACAGTCCAACTTCACCAAGAGTTGGCTGAGACAAGAGACCAGTTGGAAAAACACAAACGTGAAAGAAATGTGCATCAACAGGATGAGAGAAACAAAGAGAGATCAGGAGAAACTGCAAAAGTACAGTGATCCAGTTACTCTCAGCAGCACTGGGATTGACACACAGGTGAGAAATAATGCAAAGAGAAAGAAGTAGAAAGACCTTCAAGTAGATTACGATGAACTCCAAGTGTCCCATTTAATCAAAGATGGCAAGTTCCCAGCTGAGCTCCAGGTGGTCAAGGACAGGAACAAGATTCTCCAAGACGCACGAAAACGATGTCATCAATGCCAGACAGCAGGTTGACAACCTTCTGCGTGAGCTTGAAAATCTAGTCCAGCGACACAAACGCCTACTAAAAGATTACGAGGAGCAGCGTGTATATATGTTCAGCCAGGAGAATTTCACAGCTGAGCTCCATGCAGAGAGAGAAAAGAACAGGCTACTCCAATAAAACTAGAGAAGACGTGTGTCATGCCAAAAATATGAAAAAAACATTATCACTGTCAGACAGCAGGCCGACACTGTTCAGCTTGAAATTGAGGAGATCAACGTTCAGTTCTCACTCAACCTTGAGCTCTCCACTAAGCTCGAGGCTGAGAGAGAGGACTATCGCCCTCCTCGCAAAAGGGCCAGGCGTGAGGAGAAGTGCAAGGATGAGCCATGCCAGCAGCAAGAATCACTCCATGAAGACCACAGCTAATGCACTGGCCCTCCGAACTCCTGGAGGAGGCTCAAGTCCCTGAGGAGAATCTCCCAGAAACATCAGTAGTGATTGAGAAACAACAAAGAAGTTGAATGAGAAGGCTTCAAACAGCTCCATCTTTTTGTCACCACCAACAACAACGCATAGTGACATTCACAACTCAAACGTTAACATGCATTGTTGGCAGGCATGCTGGTACATGTCACAGTGTCACCTCACAGGAAGAATGTGCTAACTAAAAGTGTTTCTGAGTTCTGAGAGTGACGCTAGCAGCTCTGTGAAGCTGTTCTTAACCGCTGTATATTAAGGTACATTGTGTCAGCGTGCTAACTCACTCTTAATAAGAAAGCTAATATGCTGAAGGTTTTCAAGGGTTTCAAGGGTTTTCAACCTAAAATGGGCCTATAACAGACATAACTGTGTGGTGTATGTGTGCATATATTTGACTACATAGCCTACTCAACCACAGTAGAGATACACAAATCAAGGAGAAATGAGAAATGATGAAACACAATATGAGCAAGTCACCAACATCAGGAAGGCCTGACACTGTGTTTATGAAATACTCTCAGTGGTATATGAAGTTGAGCGTGTCACACATGTCAGGTAACAGAGTTGGCTCAGTGGTAGCAAGGAGTTAGTGAGGTTGTGGGATGGTGAGAGTTTGTCAGTATAGTACTAAGATAGCAGATTGAAAGATGAGCTATGAGCGTCAGAGTATCTCTCTGCGGTTGCAGGAGACGGTCCGTTGGTGGATATCGCCAGTATATTGGCAGCCATATCTGTGGATCAGTCTCAAAAATGCTACAGTGCTTGGGCCCACACACACACGCACACACACACACACACACGCACGCGCTAGTGCACTGTGGCCATTTTTGAGATCTTTCTGCCTTCAGCTTCAAATGAGGTGGCTTGGGTTAACTGCAGTGGCTAATTATATTTTATCATCTCTCTCTTCCTCTCTCTCTCTGCGTGCATGCATTTGTGCATTTGGCAGTTCTGTCAATTGTGTTTGTGTGTGTGTGTGTTGTTTTTTTCCCTGTGTTGGTTACAAAGTGACAGATTTCTCTGTGGAGACACACTCTCACTCTCTCCGTCTGTTCACTTTCTGAACTGCAAAAACTAATCAAGGTTGTGCTTGGAACTGCACTTTAGTAAAGCCCTGCAGCCATGGTCATACTGGAATGACAGAACAAATTGATAACCAGTCATTCCAAAACAACATGTACTGTATCATCCTCCCATGCTCACATGTGGTTAAGTTTAGGATAGAAAACTACTTGATTAGCTTTTGTAAAACATTGTGGTTTTGGTTAAAATAACTTATGTAAATTCAATTCTTAGTGCATGTACATTATAAAATATATCGTTTGACATTATGTACATGTCATTGCTTCATAGTTTTTGCAAGTAACTGCCTAATTGATTTTTTCTAATTAACTACTGCTTGTTTGTGGTCCATCGGGTGTGCTAAGAAACAAACAGCAACCAAAAACCCTGTCCTAAAACACAAAAAAGACTACTGTGCACAGCTGTCAAAATATTTAACAACTCATTATTCCTCTTGAAAATTAATTTTTAAATACAAAGAAATGAAAGCTCATTTGCTGCTACAGTCTCATATGGCAACTAGCTTACGTTGACAAATATAAGCTAATGTTTAACTAGCTGATGCTGTTTACCTGACCTGCCTGGT
Organism: Sparus aurata; assembly: GCF_900880675.1. Taxonomy (NCBI): domain Eukaryota; kingdom Metazoa; phylum Chordata; class Actinopteri; order Spariformes; family Sparidae; genus Sparus; species Sparus aurata. The sequence goes on along the minus strand of NC_044193.1, from coordinate 29,582,729 downwards.
TCAGTTTGCTGACTTTATGATGCCTTTCTCGTGTTACTCTACATTTTATCCTGTGATCCTCACTTGGCAGTGGCTATCATTTAGGAAAAAATCAACATACTGTTGCTTTAAGGGGAATAATTCAACATTCTAGTGAATATGCTTAATACTTTATTTGCTCTCTTTTCAAGAGGAACATTAGATGGATAATGTAACGTAAATCATTAAAGCAAGACTCTATAACTTTTACAGCTACTGTGGCCAGAAATGACAATGTTGTTGAGAAAGAGCACCTTTGCTAAGCTAAGCTAGGCTAAAATCATCATGCATGTAATTACACAGGTGTATGTCCTTTTAAAGACTAAAACTGTGTTTTTTGACAGTTATTATAGATGAACTCGTAGACTACAATGTTTTTTAATTTCACAGTTTTTGCCAGGGGGCTTACACACATGTTGCAGACTTTGGCTCACTGTGTCATAACTTAACACACAGGCCGAGTAAGACACAGCACATAGATATAAACTCCTAACTTATACGGCAAAATGAAACTCTTGAAACAAAACCGGTCCCATTTCAAAACTGTTTTTAGCATCAAAGCGTTAAACACATGCACCTTTGACTTACTCTTTCCTAGCAGCAACAACACACAGATGTGCTTTATGCAAAACACAGCTGTATTCAGTACTTTGGATGGTTTTTGACTTTAAAAGTCTCATACAGACCTTTTTTTTTTGTGAAAGATTGATCCACTACAATTGATCTAGACACATGAAAACAAAATGGGAGCGCTTTTTTGTTTTTCAGGTTTTTGCAAAAGTAAAAAAAAACAAAACACAAAGACATGGTACAACTAGAATGTTCTACAAAACATAGTGTTGTAAGGGAATGATTGGAAGATATTTAGGCTATGGATCCTGTCTCCTGTTGGCATTTGGCCACATCACCTCATCCACATCACAGGCAATGTCCTCCCTTGCCAAGCAACGGGGGAAATATCGCCTTACATGCCGTATACAACCCTGTATGGACCTCACCTCAATGTCGCCGCATGTCTCTTCCATGGCTTGTAGAAGAGGCATGCGGGCATGTGGCTGACGGTCATAAACTTTCCAGCGCCATGCTGAAAAGAACTCCTCAATTGGATACAAAATGGGGTGTAGGGTGGCAAGTTGAGTACAATAAATCTATTATGGTTGATGAACCAGTCCTGGACCAGAGCAGCCCGATGACAACAAACTGGGGCTGCTCTGGCTCGTCCTGGACTACTGGGTCATGAAGTGTGTCAAGAAACCAAATAATGAGGGCTGTGTTGTAGGGACCGAGGATGGAGTGGTGACGCAATGTCACTGTTGCCTGCTCCCCTTCTTCGTCCTCTTCCTCATCCTGCTGCTGCTCTTACCCTCCCTCTTCTTCTTTCTGCCTCCATGTTTCCAAAGTTGGCACAAAGGAGCTGAGCTCACATCAGGTGTATTTGTAGTGCTATGGCTTAGACTGATTGGTCTACAGTTAGATTCTAAATGTTTTCATGTGTGTGAGTCTGTGTGCTTTTCCAATTTTAGTTTTGTTTTGTATTTTAAATAGATGTGTTTTCCCAATGATTGCACGAGATTTCCTTTTTGAACAATGTGTCATATGTATATAAAACAGTGTGTAGTGTTTTGGAAGAAGTGTGTCGGAGAATTTCAAACACAGTGCAAAGCATATATTCTGTTTGCAGGGTTGGTGCTTTTGTTTAAACTTTAGGGCATGATCACCAAAGTTAGAGGCTGTGATGCTTTGGGCATAGCAACCACTTTTAGTGTTTAAGCATTAGGCAAAAACTGTAATAATTAAAAAAACAACCTTTTCCCCCAGTTTCAGAATGGCTTTAGATAACAACATCTCAGGGGGCCTTTGTCGAGTTTTAGTCTAGGAAAAGTCACATTTCTGTCAACTTTTACTCAAAATGTCTTTAAACAAATCCCTAAAGTTCTCCAGTGACGGTGGCCTCCATAGACCAGAGTGCAATACAGCCGCAAAACTTGTTGGGTTGTGAGCATACCTCTAGCTGGAAAAACATCCTCACTGTGATCAGTGTAAGTACAGCTATTGCCCCCTCCACCTACACCTACTCACTGCAAAGCATTCAACAAGATCCTCTTCTGTCAAAACACAGTCAGGGAATGTAGCAATCTCAACGTAGAGGTGGATGACAGAGCAGAAGTCGGTACAGCAGAAAAGAAAAAAACAGCCTGTTGAGAGGAAATAACTCCTGGAAGAGCACTGCACATCACAGACTGATGATACATAACAACTTGAGCATGTCTCAAAGTGTCGATGTCCTTCAAGAGGAAATAAGTGGAGTGCATTCACAGTGAGAGCACTCTGATCATACTCTCCATGTCACTGTGACCCTGCAGCGCCAGGAGTCTAGACTTGAGGCGCTCTGGCCAAAGACTGAGGTGCTGACTCTTTAAAGCCAGGATTACTTATGCTGGAAGTCTGCTGTCTGATGACACTCTCTTCATTTACTGTAGGCTCTAGTGGCAGTGCCTCATCCTCTGAGCAAAAGCTCTTTACACAGGGGAAGCCTGAAGCCGTGCTGAGGCTTTCATTAGAGGCTCAGAGAGAGGATGATTACAGAGGAAAACCTACACAAACAAGAGCTGGCTGCCTGACAGTGTCAGATCTGGCAGCATAAAACAACATTCACTTGTGTTTCTTGTTCTGGATGGGGAGCGTTCTGTACTCAAGAGGAAAGAAGGGATACAGGAAAATGGGGAAGGAGAAGAAAGAGAAATGAGACTCAAGTCAATCCATGCAAAACATGTAGTCTGCATTATTCACAAGTTTTAACATTTCGACTCTTAGCGGCTGTTGATTCAGCTAATTTGATAAGTGTAGGTATTAAATTGTTATGATGGATATCAAGTTTATTTCTAGTTTGCTGGGTGCTGCAATCTCCATCAGCACATTTCTTGACAAAAATGGCCGCCAGCAAAGCCTGCCAGAAAGCTTTAGAAAGAATAAAAGTAAGCCCAGACATCATTTGACTGTAGGGGGGCAGCGATACTGAGCACACGCTGTGCTTCATACTGTATGTTTTTATAATAGTACAGCCTCAGGGTGGCAAATCAAGTACTTCTATCATTTTCTACATTCAGGCGGAGGTCAGAAGAGGATCAGGCTTCTGCAGCTCATACATTTCTGTTTTAAAACCTGCCTCCCTTTCTGCTGTCTTGATGTGGTCTTATTATCAGTTGAGCTTTGCTACTGCATACTGCTGTTTCCCAGGCTGCCTTAAGAGTACAGGCCTGTTTAAATGGAGCTTGATTTTCAGGGCTTTTATTGGCATGTCATTTAAAAACACATCACTGAATGTATCAGTACAGCAGTGACAAACCATGAATAGAATCACTTACATCAAGGAATTGACCATTTAATTGATTTAATTAATCTCCCTTTACAAAGACTTAACATCAGTGTAGCTGTGCACTGTCAGACTCATGATGGACATCTTTAATCAGAGATGTAGTCTTTTTGCATTTGTCTTCCTGGTTTAATCAGGGGCCTGCATTACCCACAATGCAACGTATTTGCCAACAGTTTGCTCAGAGACACATGTGTGTTATTCTCGTAGCATTCTGGAGCTCAGCTCTCTTCTTATTTATTTTGATCAAATAATGAAATAACTTATTGTTATTGAGTGTCAATTGTGTCCTGTGACAGGACACTTGTTGAGTGTAGGCCATTTGGAGATACCCCTGAAAATCTCCCCCTTTTTTCATAGACTGTTGGCAGTTATTAATTAATTCACATTTGTAGCCCCAACAGACTCTGACCCAAAGACATTTAACAGATCTCCTCGGAGCCACAAATGGCTCAGTGGAAATGTTTTCACATGTAGAGCTCCCTAGGTTCTGTAAACAGACTTGGATGTGTTAAATTGGTAGATTTCACCTTGAACAAACAGAAGTGCTTTTTCAGTTTACCGACTATTCACTGCACTTTACAGTAAAACTTTTGTCACATTTACCCACTTTTTCAAGCACATCCATGCATCCATGCAGACCTGCTCATTGGGCGCTTCTTAACCAAAGCACGCCAATATATTTCTATGCCATTCACGCACACTGTAGTGAGGTGTCTGCACAGAGCCCAAAGGATACAATAGCAACCCCAGCCACGGTCTGTTCACTCTGCTGCCATTTGGCAAAAGTTACAGAAGTGTCCACTGCCGTACCACCAGACTACAGAGCAGCTTCATTCCTCACCATGGAAATATATTGTTGATGTTATATAACCCTGTGTTGTAGATTGACAATTGAATGATAGACAGTGATTGATATAAACTGTATAATCCCTAATCACCTTTCATGATAATTAACAAGCAGAAACATACTTGACATCCTGTCAGGATTGTCTGGATTGATATGCATGACTACATGTTAACAGCACATTACATATCAGACACAAAGATATTAACAGACCTGTCAAATTTCCCAAAAGAGATGTTATGGGGGGAAGGTTAGCTGAACACATCGCATGTTGAGGTGCGGTCGTTGAACAGATAGAAGGGGAGGGATGTGTTCTTCCACAGAGGAACATTTTTTCAATCAGAAAGCAACAGTCTAACAGTCACAGTAAACTTACAGACAACATAGTGTTCCTCTTACAAACATGAAATTAATTGGCAGTTAAAGGCACCTTTGCTCAGTCTAATACATGCAGGGGGAGACCTAGCAAGAGAGCCCTGCTGGTATGACCACAGGGCCAACCGTAGTGGCTAATGTCACCTCACTGGGGCAATATTGATGTACAACATGTATTACCATGTCTGATCACTGACTTTCTTCCCTTTCAAGTGTCATTGTTACTATTGTGTAGTTGACCAATTTTTTTGCAAAATTATCAAAAGTTACATATTTCTTGCAGCAGCAGTAGTTTTGCTACTAAATGGCAGTCCCAACAAATAGCACCTGAAGGGTCATCCAATCAAACACACACAGGATACAAGCACTGACAGTGTTGAGCACCAGCAACTAGACCCATCCTATGGAACAAGCAGCAACAAATGGACGCCTGGAGCACTGTATGAAGGCCACTATGTTTACCTTTATGAACACTGACACCAAGCAGCTCATGAATGAGACAGCGATGGCGGAGCAGCTGAGGCCAATCAGCAAATGCACTGAGGTGAGACGTCAGTCAGACACGGGACACACGTGGAAGTTTACAGGTACAGGACTGAATTTTCCACCTTGTCCATACGAAACTGGATCAAGAGATGTAGAGAGAGGCTCGTCCTTGAACTGTGAGGCTCAAAAAAAGAGAAACTTACTTGCGTATTTAAAAGGGCACTTGCGAGGCAGCGAGAGCTGAGGGAACACATTCTGTTTTTCTGAAGACAGTCTGTCCTGACAGACCGACTTTGCTGCAGGCACAAATCTTCTCCTGTGAGATCACCTCAACACAAACACATCTGCCATTACATTTCCCCTCACTCTTTTGCTCTCTGTGTGACAGTGTCCTTTGATACATGGGCTATGAGAGGGCATGCTGTGGCAGCAGATATCTCTGGTAAAAGGGCGTTATGTTATGACTGGCCTCAGGTTTGCATTAGTTTTATAAAATAGGAAAAACTAAAATAACACACAGATTGTTTCTTGCAGTTTGGAAAGTACAATGCTGTGGTTTTGATGTAGCAGCCACATTGGCACACCTCTCTGGTGTTTACTGCCATCAGCAGGCTAATAGAGTGATACAGAGGACCTAATAGAACAATACATTAGCATATCCTGTTTCACTTGATTTGCTTTGGCTCAGTTGCGGCTTTTTGTTCCCAGTCAGACACACTGCTGGAAGGCTTTAGCTGTGCACAACATGAAAATGTCTTTCTTATTCTTTCGTGCAGTGTCAATTATTATTGGCAGCTATTACTGTGCTTTCACTCTGCAGACCCACTGATGTTGCATCACGGGTGAGAAATATGAAAGTTCAGCTTGACCCAGCCAACAGTTCAGACAACAAAGCAGCTCTGGTCATCATGCTGGTTCAAGGATGGAAAGTTGTACACTGTGAAGGTTGTCCAAATCTAAACCAGCCCAAATTGAAACCCTGATAAATGCTGAAAGGAGTCCGCAGGCATGCTCTTGGGCTCTGCACACTCATTCATGGTTGCTGTCATGAATTAATTGGAACTTTTAGCTGCTGCTTGTTTTGTGACCCTGCGGTTAATTTGCTCACACCGCTTTATTATAAGAACCATTATGTGTCGTGCCAAAATCATAATGTAACCCACAACTGACTAGACTCAAACTCAAGTCATGTAGCAGTCGGTAGGTTAAACAAAGGACATGAATGATGATGTACACCCAAGAATTAAATGAAAGTACCGGTAATTGATGTCCCAAGTCGTTCCACTTTTTAAGGAAATCTGGATGGTTGCTGTCAAGCTAGCTGTCAGAATAGTCCCACTGTGCTCTGTTAAAGCGCCCACGCACTGTTAGACTGCTGTTAACAAGTGACTGTTGGAGAACTGAATATATAAAAAGAGAAATCAGTAGTGTTAGCTAATTATATGACAGCTAGCAACAAGGAATGACGGATCAGAGCTGTTGTTTTGCGTCTTTTCAGAGTTATTTTGCCTCTGAAGTGTTGCTGGTGCCTAAAAACTTCAGTATTTTGTTGAAGTGATGCTGCGGTTCAGATGAGTCAGTCTAAATCCTGCCCATGATATACAGGCATGTAAATACCCATAATTCTTCTGCTATATACACTCTACTACATGCTGCATCGCAACATGTTCTCACTGCCACTGTTGTGAACATTGTCAAACTGTTGCAGTGGTTAAGTGTGCGCACCAAAACTACTTTGGTAGGTTCCCCTGGGGGAAAACCCATCGAACCACTCCAGCCACGCTCTGTCATGGGCTTTTATTGCTCTCTATAGGACTGCACTATAGGGCTGCTAACAGAAAAGAGGCTAGAGGAGTCGCTACAGCATTGTACTTAAAAGCTAAGGTCCATAGGTTTCATTTTCCCTCTGACTTTGTCCTCTGACTAGAATGATTAAATTCAGACACGACTGCAACCAGTTTGCATGTAAAGTTAAAGAGATTGACCAATATGCAGTTTTTGGGGCTGATGCTTATGTTAGGGAGTAAAAAACTTCAGTGTCAATATATTGCCTGAAATAAACATAGTCTTTGCAGCGGTCTCCCAAATGTGGCACCAGCGGCGTCCCTCCCTACACTCAGAACTTGTGCTGTGCGTAGGGCCCTACGATCCATGGGGGGGCACCATTTTGCGCAAGGGGGACTCATTCTCTGCAAATGCACAAAGGATGCGCATCGCTGCAGTGAGGCGTGCGTAGAGCAGAGTAATCTGACACTGCACGCGTTGCAGCAATGATTGACAGCACGCATTATCTGACCAATCAGCCGACAGGCAGTGGGATGCAGGTGGAGAGATGACCTCCAAACGGCAATATGAATCGAGAGCAAGCAAAGGCAAATCAAAGAGGCTTGTGCTTCACTTGAAGGTGGGTATGTTGTTGAAATAAAAACACCCCAGCCTGCTAATCATGAGACAGAAGAGAGGATCATTCTGTCTAGATGTGGACTGGAGATTACATTTTTCACAGCGGACGTGATTATCATTTATTGAATGTCTTGTTAACTGCATATACATTCACCACTGTTGAAAAAGGAGTGCTTAATTGACCAGTTGGTGGTCATATGTTGGCTCAGGTTTAGAGCCTATCAATCTATGCTATCAATAGAAGTTTTGGGCTATTTTTATGGAGGCAAAAAAAAAAAAAAAAAAGAAATATATATATATATATACACACACATCTATCTATCTATCTATCTATCTATCTATCTATCTATCTATCTATCTATCTATCTATATATATATATATATATATGTATGTATGTATATGTATATATTTATATTATAAGATTAGATAAGATAAGATAAATTAAGATAATCCTTTATTTGACCCACAATGGAGAAATTTAAAGCGTTGGAGCAGCAAACAGCAGTGTAGGAATATAGAACCTAAGTACAAAATTTTAAAATAGCATATAAGAGTATTGAAATATCATCAAATCAAATCTTAATGAATATTATTATTAGTCGTACTAGTATTTGCATTAATTGCATTTTAATCTTTGTGAGGCTGGTATTTACATTAATTTGTTGTACTTGTGTAATTTACCATTAAGACCAAAACAAATCTTAATAATCTGCTTGTATGATGGATTTAGTATATTTATGTGTGTGTATATATATATATATATATATATATATATATATATATATATATATATATATATATATATATATATATATATATATATATATATATATGAAAAAAAAAAAAAAAATGGTGATGATAAAGTAGAAAGAATTACATTTTAGATCAATCATTATATATATATATTAGAATTGTTGTAAAATCAGACAGACCGCGACTGGTTCACAGCTTCTTGTATCACAGCTCTCTGATCATGTGAGCCTGTCAAGATACAGCATGTACAGTCATGGAAAAAGAGCTGATGGATCAGCCAGACAAAGACTGAGTCACCAGCACTGCAGCAAAGGCAAACAGTTTTTAAGTCATGTTTTCAAACGTGGTTGCTGGTGTCATTGGAGCACACACGATGGGCTGTGATTGGTTGGATCCTGTCAGGGCTGATTTGGGTTGTTTAGAGCAAATTTTACTATCTGAAACAAGACTGTGTGAATTTGTTTATTAACCATTGCAGTCTGTATTTAAACTCATATAATAAAGTAAAGCATGAGTAACCTGGACACAACTCAGATGTGTATCTGTGTTTCTTTTTTTAAAGTAGCCATGGTTGTCTGGATGTCTTGAATTTTACAGTGCATTTATATGTTTAAAGGAAGTTTTTTATTGAGAGACAGCGTGTCCCTCTTGCACACACCGGGGATCCGTTTACCCGACACTCCTTGTGGTGGCCACTAATCAGCTCGACTAAAGCAGAGTGTTCCTCAGGGGGCAACATGACATTCACAGCTGAAGGAGAGCGATAAAGAATATCAACAGAAAAAGTAAAGTAGAGTGATGGAAACCAGAGGATAATGACGAGGAGGCTCACAACACAACAATATCCCAAATTATAACTGTGCATCACCCCAAATATGCCGTGGGTACTGCTGCAAAAATCTTTGATTAGATTGAATTTGTATCTGTATTTGAATCCTGTCCATGTACAATGATGAGATGGAGTTCATTTCCTGTATCCATCATTTTTGTGGAAAGAGACTGAAAGAGTGCAAGAATAAAGAGGCGAGCATTGAAAGCGTATGAAGACAGTTGCAGGGCAGAGAGAATTAAATGCTGGCATCGGACTTGATAACAGCCGACATTAACATGCAGGGAGTCAGTGACCCACACTTAATACTTGACCCTACGGTTGTTCGGATGTAAATAGAGAAAGATTTGTGCACTCGTTTATGCACCATTAGATATTATGGTGGGGGAAAGCGAGGTGGTGAGTTTAACACATGCAGGGCACCGCCTCACACACGTGCTCACAGAAGATGAGCACACACATCTATATTAGTTGCTCGGAGGATTCTGTCACGTTTTATTTAGTTGTTTTTCTCAGGAGCACTTTGACAAACCCAATGCTGCCAGATCCAACATTTTGATTTCTTAATTACTGTTGAGTACAGGCGACCAGACATATATCTCCTCATGTGACCATAAATTATTATTTATTATTTTTTTGTTGTTTTGGGAGATGTTTTCTGTCATTGGATGTTTGTGTTTTCGTCACTTATGAGCCTCTTTGCACGACTAAAAGGAAATGTATTCTCTAATTTAAAGCAACATTATTCATCATTATTATTATTTTTTTAATTTTTTTTTGCAACTTTGAGACCCAACTGCTTCTGAGTGCAATCAAGTCTTTCGGCCAAAAACCCATCTGAAATGGTCTCTTATCAGGCCAGGTCACTCTCTTTTCTCTTCTTAGCTCCCTCCATTACCATCCTCTCCGGTCTCCTTGCCTCTGCCCCAATGTCCACACTGAGATTACTGAGATAAGACACACAGTTGGTGTATGACATAGTAGTGTAAAAGTCTCGCTGAAAACCACATCTGCTCTGTATTGTGCAAGAACAGGCATTTGGTGCACTGAGTGGAAATGAACCATCAAAATAATCTTAGATCTGTTTTTTCAAGAAATAAAATGTTGCATCATCTTGCTCTAAACAATTCAAATATCCAATTCTGTTTGTCCCAGTTTGATTGTTTGAGGGATTTGCCTTCTGTCCCCCTTCTCAAATCAGCTCTCATCATTACTCTGCTTCATTTTCATCTCTTCCTCTCGCAAACGTTCCCTTTACCCTTCTGTTTCACATTTTTCTCTGTGATTACACATTCACACTTTCACTATTGTTCATGCCATCTCTCCTCCTGCATGTGCCTCTGGCCATCACTCTGTCTTCACTTGCACTGCATGCATAATTACAGTGAGCTTAGATAATAGAGTATTAGTGTTGTCTTGATGACACTGTCTGAATATGGATGAGAGTCTCATTATTGCTCAGGGCAGGACCGAGGACAGATAACGATGATTACATTAGGAATGATGAACACAGGTCTGAGAATAAACCCTAATTTAATATAGCCTGATTCAAGGTCTACACATTAACCAGGGTCAGCATGACAATGACAACAACAGCAACAACAACAACAACAACAAGAGAATAATGGTTTCTTCGACCTCATTGTAAAAGTTTGGATTCCAGAGGAGCTGCTCTGGAAACAGAATAGGAGACGCTGCTTTCATTCAGAACATGCAGTGTTAAAAAAAGACAAACAGAAAAATGGGCTGTAAGAGTGGAGGATTAATGTTAGTGCCCAGGAGGGTGTTTACCTTCTCAAAGTGTTGACTCCCTGTAATGGACAACCTCGAAAAAAACCACAATCCACTGTGTTAAGATTGGATGAAACTTTATTGATCCATTTGGGGAATATAAAGAATTGTATGCGCACAAGTGGAAAATAGGATAATCTGTAAAAATGATGACACGACATAAATAAAAGGAGCACAGCAGTAATAGCATGCAGATACCATTATCAGGCTTCCTAGAAACAAGCAATGGGTAGGACTGTGTACAGTCCAGACATACACTGTATATAGCTCACCATACACGGCCAAAGATTTAGAGATGCTTGAACAAAATGTATGACAATCTTTAAACCCATATAACAACCTCCACTCATCTGGGAATCTTTTCCACCATTTTTTGCCCCTGTTTCAGGGATTTCCTGCTGTTCATCACTTAGTGAGGGGCAAAAGTCCAGCTGCAAGTAATGCTTATTTTTAGTATCAATAATTGACTCAGTTATTTTTGTTTTGATTCACTGATTTACACATAAATTGTCTGATGACAGTAATTATGCCATGGTCTGGGTGATTACTAGATTCTTATTGGCTGCAAGTTGCTAGTGAACACCATACCTACATCTATAGTGCTACTCAAGTAGTACCAGTGAAACTCATGGTAAAAGGTAATTTATTTGTCATTATACAACACAGGGTTGCACAACGAAATTAAAATTTGTAAACTACTTTATACTACACCAATAGAGAACATATATAGTTATTTATATACAGATACAGTGTTTGCCACAGAATCAGACTTCAGTTGTGGTGGTGGCCGTCCAGTTGGGGTGCCATTGAGCATGCACACTAGAGACTTCTGCCGAGCGAGTCGGCTAACTATTGGTTTTGCCCAAACTTTCACACTAAAACGGGTCATTTTGTGGGGGTTATGAATCTTTTATTACCGTTTCACAAACGCATCTTTCATGATGTTACCTTTTGGGAAAAACTTATGTAGTGATACGGCTCGGGCATGACAAAAAAAGTTTTCAAGGCCTTGCACTCTTTGTGGCCAGATGCCAGACGTCTTCTTTTGCAGAGGAAGTTACGGTCAAGCCAACTGCATTAAATAGTCCTCCTCCTCTTCTTTGTTGATTTTAACGGCAGACTAAATACCATACCGCCATTCACTATATCGGAGTATATAACATCATGCTATTCACTGACGGGGGCACTGTCTTGAGTGAGTGAGAATGGAACGCACAGCTCCAAAAATAATTGGCATTGGCGCCCAATGTTGATATTGTGACAAATAAATTAATGTGTGGGAAACACTGAGATAACATAGCCACTATTTTCATTTGACTGTAATTGTGAATGTAAACAGCAGCAACAAGTGGTGGTGATAATGTGGTCAGCTGCTTCATATTAAAAGTTCAACATAAACACTGTGTTTGAGCACTGAGCATTAAGGATGAAAACACAATGTCCACTGCTCCTCGTCCAGCTGTAGTCCTGCCCTCTGTAGGCTCGAAACACGGTCCACCAGTCAAGTGCAACAGCTTGATCCAGGATGTTATGGTGGAGACAGGTCTCTGTAAAGATGTGGACACTACAGTCTCTGATTTCTTGTTGTTTGGCTAGCCTGAGTCACATTTCATCCATTTCATTTTCCTGCAACTGGCGACTATTGGCCGCAGCATCTGTATGCCCTGCCATTGCCATACATTGTATTAAAATGATATCATCCATTAACACCTGATAATGTACAACTTGGTGGGAAGTATCCCTCATGAAATGTCAATCAGAGCCCATGGTGTCATTATTCAATACACTGTCATATAAGTTTAGAACGCCACTGCTGGATGGACTGTTCTGGCCTCCACATCGTCAATGAATTCCTGAGACTGGACTCCTCATTAGCCATTATCTCTTTCTCATTGCGCATATCATCACCTTTATGGTCTACGCCCTCATTATTTCACCTTTGATCTCACAGACTTGTCTCAACTTGTCATTCTCTTATTCCTCCTCAGGACTGAGCCTTTCTCACTCTTCCTCTCCCTCGTCACACCTCCCTCACCTCCACAACCTGCCTGTTGGCGTCTTATGTGCCCTTTCTTTGCTCTACTTTGTCCTCATTCTGTCTATATTTAACACTACTCTCAACCATTGTTCTCAACAGCTTTCTCAATATCTTATTAAAGTTGTGGAAAATTTGATTCCACAAGTGTCTTCTTTGATTAATTACTCGTCCAAATACCTGCGGACAGCACAAGTCATGCGCATTCACGCTTTGCTTTTTATGCTTTTTATGCTTTTTACATAAAATTCATCCACACTCAGACACACACGCACAATGACACAAGGAGTAGGTACTTTAAATGATGACCATTACTTGAAGTACAAGATTTTTTTTGTTAAATTAGTTGGTTAAATGACTTTGACTTGCCTCATTGGAGAACATTTTTAAGTGACGGTGCTCTCTGCGGCATCACTCACTGATGGCCCTAAGTGAGATGTAACTATTAGAATTTTTCCAGATCCACCTAAATCCTTCGAGGTGACTCCAATAAACAGCAAATGTATGTCTGTCAGTGTCTCTGGCTGCCTTATATCAAAGAATATAAAAGGAACAGTAGAGGTAACTGAATTTGAAATGTCCTCCTTTGAGATATTTTACAATCTTCTGTGCTGTCGTTTATATTTCTGTTTCTATTTGTATGTAAATGTGACAGTTTGAGTGCAGCACATCTGTGTTCAGGCCAGTCACCACTCTGGAAATAGTTTTGGCCTCATCTGAAGAGGATAACATTTGATGGATAAGACGGGACTACTTTACATAAGGCAAACAACCTCCGACTTTGTTCCAGCCGTTATGTAGAGCGGCTGTAGCTCTAGTCGTCTAGTAATAGGGTTGCTGCTTCGAATCCCCGGCTCCCCCAGCTGCATGTCGAAGTGTACTTGAGCAAGTGAACCCCAAATTGCTCCTGATGAGCAGTTGGCAATGTGCATGGCAGCCTCTGCCATCAGTGTATGAATGTGACAAGGGTTGTAAAGTGCTTTAAGAAGTCAGTAGACTGAAAAAGCGCTATAGAAATGCAAGTCTATTTATGTGCTTTCGGTGGTTCCCAAATCGAACAAAGATATGTATATAACATTTCTGCTTAGAAAACAACTAGAACTTTGCTATATGTTATGCTGAGTTATACCCAATGTTTCCAAAGCTGTCAAAACCCAGAGAGAAGTCCATCTCTCTCTCTCTGTAATGTTACGTTCATGGAGTAAAGTGCATTTCCGCTGTCAGTAGTCAACATTACAGAACATGAACACCTGAAAATGAAGGTCCTGCTGCACTCAGGTTGATAAACAGGGCTGAAGATAAATCTATTTTTTAGTCCACACTGTTAACAGTAACGGATTACTGTAACGATATTACTTTTTTGGGTAACGAAGTAAAGTAACACATTACTCTAAAAATATCGGTAACTACACTACTTTACTAGACTACAGGAACGCGCTTTCCTGCGTTACCCAAGCCGTGTTTGCCTGTGTGTAGAGTTGCGATCTATTTAAGTGGTGCAGGCATGTGCGCGTGCTGCCTGTGTGCGTTGCCACAGAGATCGATTTGAGTCGAGTGACGTTGCTGCTGGTGCGAACAGGAGAGAGGGAAATGGAAACGGAGACTGGGGGTTTTGGCCAGTGGCGATATTCCCATTACTTTCAGTTTATAGCTCGAAAGGACAAAAATATTTGAGTGAAATGCACTCTATGCCCAGGCGACAAATTTCTTTCAACTGCTGCCAAGACAATGAGCAACCTGTCCAAGCATTTGTCAGCCCAGCATGGCAATACAAAACTTGTCGCGAAAGATCCTGCTCGCCGGTCATCTGAAGGAGTTGATGAGCAGCCGACCCCGCCTAAACAGGCAAAGCTTTTTTCAAGTGTTGGAGCACAGAAGCAGGTAACACAGAAAGACATTAACAGGCTGGTTGCAGGGTTCATTGTAGAATACATGCTTCCCCTGTCGACTTTTGAATCGCCCAGGTTTAAAAAAATACTAGATAAAATACCCGCGACTCGCAAGCCAATGTCTGACAGGAAAACATTTTTTTTTTTTTCAAATTAAGAAATGGGAAAGTAAAGTAATAAGTAGTGAAGTTACTTTTCAAATGCAGTAACTAGTAAAGTAATCTCATTACAATTTACAGGAGTAACTAGTAATAAGTAACTAATTACTTTTTTAAGTAACTTCCCCAACACTGACTGTTAATTTAAGAAGTAGTCCCTGAGCTCTCCTCTTGTCGGTAAACGGCTTCAGATCAGAGCAGAATCCGATGTGAATCTGGGTGTTTTATTTTCCAGTAGGTCCGGCTCAAACACTCAGCAAATGTCTTTAGTTTTGTATGGATAGAGGGACCACTAAAGGCAGACGCCACGTATTAAATGTTTAAAGTTGAGCTGAAATGAGAATTTATTTATGCAAACAAAGTCATCGTATGTATTTTGGTGTTTGCTGTACTTCACTGTAAATGAGACGAGGTTTAAGTTTGCAGCTGGCGTCAAATGGTGTTGGGGTAATAAACAGCCGTCACAAAGAGACAGAAGACTTAGAGGAATTATTTATGTCATTCAGCCACTAAATTTGGCATTCCAGATCCCACCTTTCACTGCATTCATGTTACAACACCGCTGTTGTTCGAGTCATCTGCCCCTCAGGTGGTTGCCAGTTGCACTACGTTATGTTGCTAGCTAACGTGAGACACTACAGTATGCTGGCTGCATACTGGAACTCATAACATCATTTTCCCACAAACTGGCAACAACCAAGACTGTTGATGCTGATGAAACACATATACCATGTGATACCGTGGGTGTTATTCTCTTGGCTCTCAAAACCTCCTGAGGATCTAGAACCAACCGTCAGAAGTCTTACACAGACATGTGTAAAACGCTGGTTTGATTCCCCTTGTGCTCATGTGGAAGTGTCCTTGGGTAAGATACTGAACCCCAAACTGCTCGAAATGTGCTGGTCGGCACCTTGCATGGTAACTTCCGCCATCAGTGTATGAATAACTGTAAGTCGCTTTGGACAACTGCTTAATGCCGTAAATGTAAATTTCACAAATGTCAATGAACCAAGGGAAAAACCCACTTAGACCTGAATCTTAGATCGTTTGGAAACATACTATTACTTTTAAATAATGGAAACATCTGCACAACAGCTGTAGTGTCATTACAGGCCATATTTCTTTAAACAAAAGCGTGGAGAATTCAAATTTCAGCTCCTCTAAATTTCAATTTCTTCCAGCATACCTGGTTACTGTCTGCTCCACTGGAGGCTGCTGTATGGTGGGATGGGACCTCTAAGGTAGAAAGCTTTATCAGTGATTCCGCTAAAGCATTCTGTAGCTCGGCAACCACGTTTTTCTCTTCGTCTCTCTCTTAAACCATCTAGAAAGCCACACTCCCTAATTTTTTCTCATCTTTAAGCTCTCCAGCTCCTTGCTTCCTGGTGGCTGCTCCATCTACCTCCGTCGTTCCTCCTATACTTTCTAATCTAATCCCTTTATTATTCACATATGGGCTTGAGCCATTTATCTCTCTAAAGGATAATGGTAGTTTCGGAGTGTGAAAAAACTATAGAAGGGTTTCAGGTGGCCATACTGGAGGTCTCTGATACTTGCCAGTGGACCACTAATTGTTTTTTTAATGACTTGGGCATGATTTCTTTGATTTGAGCGATGAGATCCTCTTCGGATGAGGGGAAATTAATGAGTTGTAATCGTCATTGGCTCCACTTTTCTCCCCACGCTTTGATGATGAGCTCCTGAACCTCTCAGCTCTGCTCAGTAGGTGATACTAAATCAGAGTTACAGGTACCTCAGACGACAGCTTGTTTCCAACATTGTAAACACGGTGATTGATTAAGCAGGACATGTGTTCCGCTATGCCTAACAAGGATTGATTTACACGTCAGAATTTTGGACATGCTGCCTTCCATATAAACCGTAGATTGTGTGCACAGGACTGGGGGAGTAGTTTGATTACATTTCCCAGGTAAAGTTTAGGTCGCATTGGCATTTCTAGAATCATCGTACTCCAGTAATGTCCATTCAAGCATGAAAGACAAAACTCAGAAAGGATCACCACCACATTCTCCACATCCACCTCTCCGTCTTCTGGCTCGGGAGTTAATCAAGTGGTGTTCTGTCACTTTCACTGATTAAATGACACAGACACTTAAAAGTCATTTCATGTAAATGTGAAAGAAAATCAATATTAGCCACACTTAGTCCATGGTTGTCTGCTCTACAACTGAACTTTCCCTCAAAAGAGCACACACACATTTCTAAGCCTTTTAATTGCATTTTTAATCCAAAAGATTATGTTTTGGAAAACACAGAGGACACAGACTGAACCTGGAACCAGTCATACAGTTTAGGTTCTTAAAAGTATCAGTTTATACATTCCAAAAATGTATATGTCATTGTGCAGGGATTTGGGAAGGTTTTAAGAACTCAGCCACTGACACCTTTTACAATTAATATATGTTGCTGTACAAAATTAGCCTGCACATAACTAGCTCATACTGGAGTGTGTGTACGTGCTGACTCTAAAGGTGTGAATCAAAAAAGATTATTATGATTGTGAGTAATTTAACAATGTCTGTCGTGTCCATAGGGTTGGTTATCAGCATTAGAGTCATATTGCCAACATTTTATGGCGATATATCATTTCTTAAAAATAATACCTCTACAAAGCTTGTAGAAAGGTTCAGACATAAAGGGTGACAAGGTGTGAGAGACAATAGTATAAGACTGAATAATGTATGTTTCGTTAGTGATCAACAGTCTAGGTAGTTGCCAGATAGCAGATAAAAAAACAACTTAGAAAATGGCGGCATACTTTACTGCCTAGTGTGAGCCACAACAAACTGCCATCATCTGGGTAGATGATTCAAACTGCAGTGATGTTGTGACGTGTATGCAGCTTGCACATTTAGCAGCTAAATGTTTTCAGTAACACCCTTAAGGCCCCTAAATAGATCAAGATACTTGAAACTAAAACAATACCAAAAGCTTGAATTTACACACAAGCCGTAAGTGCTAACATAATGGAATACTCTCATAGGTCCCTCAGAGGTGGAAGTAACAGATTAGATGCACTCTCTTAAGTGTAACAAAGTCGATTTTTTGTACTTCTACTTTAACTTCTACTTAAAAAGTAGGTCATCTTACTTTATAAGTATTGTTTTGTCTTTGCTCCATTTATAAATGCACCTGTTAGAGAGTAAAAACACAGGTCACATGAAAAAGTCTGATAAATTGTGAGAATGAAACAGAGAGAGGACCCAAATCAGCAGCTGCAGCAGAGAAGGAGCTGCTGGCGGGTCCATAGCTCCTTTCATTCTATTACTATTCAGGCTCCACAACTTGATGTGAATTCAACATTTATACAACAAGGCTTGTCTTCTATGTAGATATGCCTACTGATGCACTTCAACAAATAGTAGGCGTGCCTACCACACAAATTAAAATACTGAACTGGACTGTAGCTGATGATAATTCCAGCTCTCACTCCTCCCCCTCCACCTATGATAGTTCAAAGCATTCCTGGGAGGTGGTGTTTCTGTGGACCTACAGTATGTCAGTCTGTTAGTGTGTGAGTGTGCAATGGGAAAACAGCAGGGAAGATTTTGCACCCTGAGAAGCTAATCAGATGAATAATGTAAGGACGCACTGGTGGATCAGTGTGCTGGAGAGATTAAAGGCTGTTCACACTGCTATTCCGCTGCAGTGCCGTTGGTGTGCGTGCTCGTGTCTGCATGTTCATAACAGCACAGGGTTTTTAGAAAATGACACTATGTTATGTATTATATGTGATCCATGCGTCCCTGAGGTGATGTGGCAGTGCAACTCTCTTCACAACCTCCACAAATAATTGACTTTTGAAAGTGAGTTACACACACACACACACACACACACCCACACACACACACACACACACACACACACATGCACACAGACCCACATACACTATTTTTAGCAGCACACTGGGACGCTCAGAGATCTGTGATGTCTTGGTTTTTTTTTTTCCCCCACTAACTTCAGTTTTGATATCACGGCATGCCATTTTCTGTGCTCATCTATGATCAGCTGTCCCTCTGTCATGCTTCTCAGGTAGGTTCAGAGTTTGCGACTAGATCTGTCATATTACAACAGAGCTTTTATGTCACGGCTAATAATTCAGATGAGACCCTGCAAATCGTCGTTTTCAGGATGATTCCTTGCTGACTGGCGGACAGACGCTCTCTCTACAAAGCAATACGTGTTACATATTTTATTATCACTTCATATTTTGAGGCATGCAAAGCAGCACGGGATGCAATCAAAGAGCGTATGTGATTCCCAAGTCCCCTGAAGGACTCTTAACTATAGATGAAGCGCCCTGAAAAACATGAGCAATTAAGAGCAGATGTATAGCAGTGGTACACGGGAGGAAATGTTAAAAGGTGGGGTGAGTGATTGTGGAGAAAGGTAGTTGATTGTTCAGTGTCAGTCCCAGGTTTTTGGTGTTTTGACGACCTGGGAACGAGAGTCAGTAATAAACAGTCGTGGCTGAGACCGTTTTTCTGTTTTTTAGGCTCCCACGAGTCACCTATCCTTAGCTGAACAGTGTTTTGCTATGATGTAAATTCTCAGATCTGTACCATTTATTTTGGCTTATTTAGAGGTGATTAAAGCAGCGCTGTTTACCTCTGCCAATGAGGTTAGGTTCTTGCTTGTGTTTGTTTATTGGTTGGTTTGTCCAACGTAGAGTCAGTCTGCAGCTTTTTTTTTTTGTTTTGTTTTGTTTGTTTTAAATATTTCCTAATAAAAGCCTTGTATAGAAAGGAAGCAGTTATGTCCACTGAACACCTGGGCTTTTAATAATGCAGTAAAAAATATTGAAAATGGCAAATGACAGCAGTTCACACAAATCACATTGTACAAACCAAAATGTAGAGCATAGACCAAACAGAGGTTATTAGAAAGAAAGGAATTGTCTCTTATAAAAGACTTAAATGAAGCTCCAGGGCTCTATTTGAGGAAATAGAGCCTCTGCTCTACGTCGCGCTTGTGCTGACCGCAGGTTCAGGAAGAGACATTCTCTCCTTAGTATGATGATTATAGGTAAACCATGCTAATCTTGCCCCAAACCCCTCTTCTCAACCAATATGACAACTGAAAATTGAAAGTGAAAACCATTTAAGCTGAAAAACAGACAGACATGAAGATCACTGATAATCAGTGTTGAAAAACTATTAAGAATACAAAAAAAAAATATCAATATAAAATGATCATTTTAACACCTTTTTAAATTTTTTAGTGGAACTTTTTTCATTGCCAATACATGTTTCAGTGCCAGTGTACTTGCATGTCAATGCCAATGTTTCCTTGATCAGTTTATGTTTGTTTTATTTTAATGCCAAATTTAATTTTCATTGGCAACATATAAAAGCCATTGTCCTGGTTCCATACCAATAGATGGGCTATTATGAGCCGGAACTGAACCAAAGTAAATTAGACATTAAGATGTCACGTTGGTGTTGTAGAACAGACGTGTAACTGAAAACTTGGCTGGGCTCAAAGTACTTTCTGATAAGCTAAGACACAAAAGTCAGAGCCCGGATCTTGAGCTGAAACCTTCTGGTGCTGCTGCCAGCTGGAATTTCTTCAATGAGCCCATAAAAGCCTCTCTAAGGCCTTATCTGTCATGTTGTCAGGCTCACTCCATCAGTGAATGTTGAAGCAGCATACAACGTTTTAGTAAACTTAAATAAGTTAAAAAGCGAAGTTGTTAAAACACTCCCTTACTTTCTGATGGGTGGATGTTGATGACCTGCCACATGACTGCAATCCTCCCTCTGTTCCAGTTTTTCAGTGGTTCACAGAAGCCACAGATAGAGATCCACAGTGAGGTGAATTCTTCAATTCAACAAAAATGTGTCAAAATAACAATAAGCCTTATGAGACAAGTTTATTTTGACTGCTGAGTCTTCTTAACTTGCCTGTTTTGTCAGTTATGGTGATCAGGGTGAACAAACAATCCATCATTTCCTGTTTAATTCTGCACATCTGCACTGATGTTCGTCTCCTGTGTTATTCTGATCTGCACCCTCTGGTGATATATATGCGTTATATACCTGCTCCTCATTGTAGCAGACATACAGGCTATAGTTGGCCTTATGTAGAAAAGAGCAGGACCCAAAGTCAGTAGGGAAATCAGGTCAATTAATTGCCATTATGAAATATGTACAACGTGCTTTCTTCATTCAGATCTCTCTAACCCTCTTGCTGGTGTGGTTGTGTGTTAGGAGCCATGGATGTTTTACTAATGGTGCGTTCCGTGCACTTGCAACTAGGAAAAAAAATGACCTCCTACACCAAAAAGTGCAAAAGAACGATCCTCCAAGTCAGAATTCGAAGTTGGAAACTCTGGCAAGATCTGCATAGCCCAAGTTTGTCGACATAAACAACAATCACAGCAGTGTGGCGGTGCACATAGTGGATATGACTTTTGACCTCTTTCTCACTTTTAACTTTATATAGTGTTTGCTTTGTAAAACGTGCCATATATACAACTTGGTAGTATTTATTTGCACTTTCATTGAGAGCATGTGTTAGAGTCCTCCTCGTCCTGTCCTATTTGAAGTGCCGTCAACTATTAAATCAGCTGCTGTAGTTGCTTGTAAAGTTCACAGACTTTACTTTCAGACACCAGTTTGCAGCGCCTGTCCATGTTTTTTTAAGCAAATGCACCGGACCGCTTACTGAATCAGAAATACGGACTTGGAAAATCTGACCTACGACTTGCAGTGAAACGCACCATAACACAACAATGACAGTTTCTGACTGGGCGCAGGCACTGGAATTGTTTCTCACACTTTTACTTTGTTGGGTCTGTACCGCAATCACACCAGAGTTATCAGAATGTGTTTCAGTACAGATTTCTGTTTGATTTACATCAGACACAAAGTCTAAATTGCGATAGCATGATAAGTTGTTTCTAATGTGTGGGAAATCTCTCTCAGTCAAAGTCTGTCACCCCTTTCAAAAAATAAGTTAATTCAAGTGTGTCATAAGTAGCTTTCAAACTAAATCTGAGAGGAAACTTTCAGTTTACTCGTTATGTACTTATCTGAGATTAATTAAGAAGGATTTACTTAAATGCACTTGTATTATACTGATAATCACACATAAAAGTATATTTGGCTTATATTTAATATTTTTCTCAAGATGTACTTCATAAAATGTACATTTTTATATATGTAGTCCACTGGTAGTATATTGTGTTAACTTCAAGACTACTATAAATAAAGTTTAAGGTGTGTGTGTGTGTGTGTGTGTGTGTGTGTGTATATATATATATATATATATATATATATATATATGTTTATACACACACACACACACACACACACACACACATATATGGACAGGACAGGACAATGATAGCGCTCTTATTTTAACATGGATTTATGTGACCTCGTCAGCATGAGCAGGAGGTCCAAATCAGGCAGATAACTGAACACACCTTTGTGGGTGTGGACAACTTTTAATGAAGAATGATTTCCTCCCCCTTCTGTAAAAAATATATCCCCATCTGTGTCTATATTTTATGAATAGGACGTAAATAATTCCTACAATGAAGATTGCAAATTGTAACTGTGCAATAGTATGCAAATAATAAAAGTGCTTTTCAAATACAAAATATCATGTTAATCTTTCTGCAGGTTTTTTTTTTAAAATGGATGTAGTTTTCAACTTTTGTTTTTTCAGCTTAGGTGATGGTAACACAGCTTACTAGCATTATATTATTTTCATTTGAATATTTTGCATGATATCTAGCTTGAAATAGAAAATGTAAAACATTAGTTGTAACGCTGGATAACAGATCTGGTCTATAAAGGCTCAGAAGGCAGAACAGGTGTGGTAAAAACCGTCTGATCATGGTCAAAAGGCCTTCAGACTTGGCAATGTAATGCAGAGGGTTAACAGAAGCAGATGGTCCACAGAACAGGTACAGGCAGGCTCGATTGCTCATGCGACATAGATGATCTCGCACAGCGTGACTGACAGACGTCCTCTGACATACAGAGGCTGATTGTGGGTAAGGAGCAGCTGGGTGGGCAGATGACTGGGTCAGCTGATGACAAGGGAGGTTAGTATTTTCAACACAGCTGATGTTCCCCAATTTATGACCATCTGTAGACCAAATACATCATACCAGTAGACATGGCTGCTCCAAATTCCGGCTGCTCCAAATGAGGATGAGAAATGTGTCCGTGTCTGGTCCAAATTTGGAGGACATAACTGGTGCATCCAATGCAGCCCTCACTGCCCCACAATCCAGCATGCAGTGGACAGTTAGGGAATTGGTTTTGCACTCAGTGATCATCAGCTACTGGCACACGGTACATTAACTAGAGACACTACACGGTCTGAATGATTGAAGCTCCGATGTTCTTCAGAGGACCCTGTTGATGATCCCTGGAAATTACAGAAAAATACAAGTTACATCATTCACATTCACTTTGTTGGTGAGAGTTAGATGACACAATCAATACCACTTTCATAAATAGATGTTCACTATGAAGCTAAGCCTGTTAGCGTATCTTAGCATAAAGAGAGCAGAACAGCTGGCTGGGCTTCCTCAAAGAATATTGAAACCTGCCTACCAGCACCTTTAAATTCAATTAGGTAGCCTGCGGTATCTAATCCGCGCAAGTACTGCTGTTTAAGAACACCAACGGGGCTGGCCAATTACTTAAGACGTAGTTCAGACCAGCAGCACAAATGACCAAAAGCACAATATGTAACATAATGTATCATGTACATCAAGTTGGCGCTGTGCATTATGAATCATGAAACCTGTCCATGTCCGTGTAGACAAACAACTATTTGCAGCACTGGCGTGCTAGTAGCATAGCAACACAGCAGCCTCTCCTTTGTTATGTAATAGCGCTTGGCAAACTGCTTTGAGGTGCATTACCGCCCCCCTCTGGACCGGGGCAGTTAACATTCTCAACATTTCGTCACACAAATAGGCCATGGAAAGGATTCTGTCTGAGTGAGTTCTAATAAAGAAGTGTCTCAGAGCTGAACTAATACGCACTCCTGTAAGCCAAAAGCCAGGGATTGTTAAATGTTGAACTCAAATAATAAATACAAATAAAATAGACTAAGTGGTTGAATGTATGTCTTTCATTCTGTCGCACAGTAAAATAAGCCTATATTTTTTTCAAGGATAAATAAAACACTGCATGTCACTGACTTTTCTTAGTCACTTGAATTACACGATGCCTTTGCTGAGGTCAAGAAGTGTTTTGTCCTGAGATGTCTCCTAAGCTTAATTTTCACCATTGCACAAGTGACGTGTGTCCCCTGCAGGGGGGGCATTCTGGGTTGGAACAGCTACTTTGACAAAACATAAACCAGGGAGCTCACACGGCCTGATTAGGGTTCTTAGGCTGGTTCATATTTGGTTGTCTTGAAATGCTCCGATGGGCTGAAATCAATAAGCGCTTATAGTGACAGTGACTTTTCATTACTTGCTCTGACAGTGGGTATTTCTGACTGCTGTGCGCCTGGAAAACTGTGACATCCATTATGAAATGTATCTTCTTAAAAGCAGATTTAAATGTCCACATACACAAATGTAGTAATATAAATGCAGCATCGTTGAGACCTGGTAACAAACACATACTGTAGAAACCATTTTACTGGCTGGATTTAAGAGCAGCTGCTGCAGCTTATGTTTCAATGGAGCTGCTGCAACAACTTCCTGTTGCTCAGATTGACAGTAGAGAACATTTTGTTGCATTTAGTATGCTGTGCTCATGCTTGTGATAGTGTGTTCAGAGCAGCCCCTCTGATCTAAATATGAACATGAGCAGATCACACTATCAGAGACTCCGTCTCCTTTCATTTGAACTTATTCTCAAGATTGTGTAGTGACAGCTGCAACACGCTGAGACACCAGAATCATTTTTGAAGACACTCTCCACTCTTCTCCTCAGAGGGCTGGATTTCCCTTTACAGTGTTTTATCCATGGCATTTAGATTGTTTTACATCTACATAATTTTTCTTAAAACATATCTGTCAACTACAGTGGACGTTATGAGCCTAGGGGTATTTTCTGTTATATATTATGTTTTTGTGTAGCATCGCTCTGTGTATGGGCAGAACAACAGACTGAAGCTCCCCATTAGCAGCCTGAATGAGGAGTTTATGGTTACCCGTGCAAGAGAGGTGCTGCAATACAGGGAATCCAATGACCCGAAAGTCTCCCAGGCTGGCATCGTAGTCAGGACGGGGAGGAAGTGGAGGGTGCAGGAAGCAGTCGAGCAGGCTGAGTCACGCTTGCGCCACAGCGTGCTGGTCGGCCCTGTGGCATCGGGACGAGCAGGACTTGGTAGCACTCCATCCACGCGCCACGACAAAGCACTGGGTAAAGACAGATGCCGACTGGTCCAAGACGAGGTGAGAGCTGGGTTGGAGGAACTACGTGCTAGCCAGATGGTGGGGATGCGACAGCAAGGCGCATGGACGAGATGGGAACAGGCAGTGGACCGCAAGATCTCCTGGTCCGAGCTTTGGCAAGCTGAGGCGCACCGGATCAAGTTCCTGATTGCGTCCGTCTATGACGTCTTACCCAGCCCATCCAACCTCTTCTGTTGGGGCAAGGTTGACACACCATCATGTCCTTTGTGTCTCAGAAGAGGGACACTAGAGCACATCCTCAGCTGTTGCCCAAAAGCCCTAGGAGAAGGACGCTATACTTGGCGCCACGACAAAGTGCTAAAGGAAATAGCAGAAACCATCTTCACCAGCATCACCCAGAACAAGTCTCTTCGACCAGCAAGGCAGGCGATCGCTTTCGTCAAAGCAGGGGAAAGGCCGAAGGCCCAGCCAAGGGGGGCAGTGGGACTCCTTGGAACCGCACCGGACTGGCAGATGAAGGCCGACCTGGGGAAGCAGCTCAGATTCCCACAGCACATCGTTGAAACCACCCTGAGGCCAGACATAGTTCTGTTCTCAGATTCATTAAAACAGGTGGTCCTGCTGGAGCTGACAATTCCTTGGGAGAAGCGTATGGACGAGACGAACGAGAGAAAGCGCGCCAAGTACACCGACTTAGTGGAGGAGTACCGCAGACGGGGATTGCGTGCCCGGTGTGTGCCAATAGAGGTGGGCTGTAGAGGCTTCGCAGCACGATCTCTCTGCAAAGCATACAGCCTGCTTGGCATCACAGGTGCACGCCAGAGAAAGGCCATCAGAACCACCACAGAGGCAGCTGAGAAGGCCTCTAGATGGCTGTGGATCAAGAGGGGCGATCCGTGGGTACACGCTACATAGACACAAGTCGGGACTTGATCAATCCTGGCTGGGTCGCCTGGGTGAGGGTGTATGATGTTGAAAGACCCGAAACACCCAATGACCCCAGGTTACATCACTGATGATGTGTCTAAGTGCATCAATAGATGTATATTCAACTACTTAGATGGCGTGATTTACCTTTTTGCGAGTAACAATTTTGGTAATATAGTCTTATGTTACTGAACTTCTTGATGGATGATATGCCGTTTTGTCCCCCTAACTCAAAATGCAGGCCTGATTTATACTAATGTTCAGCGATACCTTTTAATCTTATTTAGTTGAAAACTAGTGTTTTTTGGTTTTTGGTTTTTTTTAACAGACACCAGAGCTGTAGGGATGTGATGTGATTTGTTATTAACAGCTATGTTTTGTGTCAGATGCTGTGAGAGAAGGCATTCTTTGGGAGAAGGTGGACGAGTCTCCGAGTCAGCCGAAGCTTCTTATACAATGAACGTGATCTCTCTGTAACCTTTTTCTGTATTAAGACTTAACCAAAACCATAGCAATGGAGTTGGCAGACTAAAATATTTTTAACAGTTTTGAGAAGCATTGACAAATGTAATACTGAAAGACTCGTTGAGGCCAGATTGTGTGTAGGATGATGGCACACCTTGTTTGGAATGATGGCGGGTTGGAAAAGTCTCCTATTTTTACACTGAAAACATTCTTGGACCTTGGAAACAAAATAATTTCACCTCGACGTCTGTTAGCAGCTGTTGCCAGAGCTTTTACCGATTTGCTTCGGTGTCATGGTTTAGTATGGCGCAGACATATTTGATTATTACTGTATTTTTAGCTTTGTCAGTATCATTCTACCCACTTACAGTCCTTGACATTGACTTGCACACATACAGACAGACTGATATAAATATCCGGCGCCTAATAGAGAGCCGCCTGAAGCTCGGAATAGCTTTGCTGTCCTCGCCCTGCTGTCATCCTAAACTGTCTGTAGAACGATCATTACTGGGCTGTTCATCAGGAGGAAAGCCTCCACGTCTTTGAGGGACGACTCAAGTGAAAGTCTTTAGACCGTAAAGCTTTAATGACGTGTGCATGTGGCCACAAGGTTAAGGGAAGGAGTTGGGCTTTGACTCCTTGAGTTCATCGTGACATGAAGTCTGTGTGAGACGGAACCGGCTGACCTCCTGAGCCTCCTTGTCGCCCCTTTCCCTCACTTACTTATTTTCAAAACTCCATTAGAATTTGCCTCCTCCTTTGGCCCCTAATGCCTGATGCAATACTGCCACACATTCATCAGCAGCGTGTTAGGTATCAGGTGTCGCCTTACCATCTCTTCTCTACACTCATCTGAATTGCAAATCGCCTGAAAGGAAGAAACTGAAAAGCGAGAGTGAGCTGCAGTGTGCCCCGCCAACCCAGACTCCGGGAGTGGAGAGAGATGGCGGGAAGGACAGAGCAGCCAGCTGGTTGGTAAAACACAAAACACTGACAGGGTATAAGGTATAAGCTGTTCGACGTATATGGTGGGAAAAGAAAGGTTGAGATGTACAGAGATGATTCATTTTCCTCGTCAGGACAGCAACACTGGCAGAATTCCCGCGGTGCCTTCTTCAAACAATGTTTCATCCAGACTCCACTGTAATCCTTCCGAAAACTAATAACTCAGAATATTTATAGAAGATGGTGCAGGGCATAAGCTTTTGCAGTCAGCTCTTGAACATTAAAGTAATCCTCCGTGTATAAGAAAGTTTTTTCCTTCTTTCTGTTGTGCCGTTGCCTGCAGAATGGGTACAGCTGAAACCAGTGATTGTGTGTGTGTGTGTGTGTGTGTGCGCGCTCAGTGCCACTGTCCTTTGGGAGATAAGTTCAGCCACTCTTACATGGGTGAGCGGGTGAGAACCAAAGTGACTTCAGTTGAAAATCAGTAGAAAAGGAGGGGTGTGGGCTGTGACGGACAGAGGACGGTTGTGGATTGTGTCTGAAGGGAAGATAGCGAGTCGAGGAAAGGAAGGGAAGGTAAAATGAAGGCACAGGGGACAGGAGGATGCAGCTGACATTTTGCTGCATCACCGCTTAGAGCCAACCTGCTAACACTGCATCTCTACACTCTTACTCTCCAGACACGCTTGTCTAACTGTATTTGTACCTTACTCCTGATAGGAATAGAGTGGTCGGCTTTCTTTTGACAGCTCTAAAAAATGTCTAAGCAGAAATAAGTAAAATGGGCAGCTTGGAATGGGAGTATTTCTTTATTTGCAAAAAAGATCAGGGTGAAGATTTTATCCTGTGGGTAATGGGGGCGGGACTTGATAAGCTTGGGCTTCTTCCGCTTTTCCCTTTCGGCCATGTGTATTGTATTATTTGAACAATGATGAAATGTGATGTTTATGAATTGACATGCCCGAAATAAACAACATAAATAAATAAATAAATAAATAAAGCAGAGCTTTCTTCTTTATAGGGGGGTGCAGGACAGTTAAAGGGGCATGGATGTAGAGCTGTAGTCCAAAGATAGTGCGTAAGGTTGAAGGGATAGGCACATTTTGGTCTCCCTCTTCTTCGTGAGCCAGATTTTTTTTAACATTTTCCCCAGCAGCAATAGAAAGCAACCTGGCAGGAAACATCACAAACTGGATGGTTGGTGCACAGCCCAGGACAGGAAGTCTCTACAGCGGGTAGCTAGAACCACCCAGAGCATCAGTGATATCAGTGAAGTGAGATGTCTGCATAGAACTCAAAGGATACAAAAAGGCAACACCCACCACAGCCACTGTGTCTGTTCACCCGGCTGCCATCAGACAGTAGATACAGAAGTATCTGCCACGGTACCACCAGACCGCAGAGCAGCTTTCTCAGGCTGTGAGACTCAATTCATTGTCAACAATATATTTTTTAAAATAGATGCAGCACAAATGTATCTAGTAATAATAATATAGTAATATAGTTTTGTTTTTTAAACACTTGTGTTTTAAAAGATGACAAAACCCAAATTACCTGTTGGGTCACACTCTTGAGAAAGTAGCATCTTGAGTTTACCTCAAACGAGCAGTTTTTCTGGGATGGGTGGGTGGAAATCAAAGACTCCATCATAGATGGCAAAAATATGTGTACTGGTTTCACATGTCTTCACAATGCAAGTGGTCTACCCGGAAGTGACTGTTAGCTCAATGTGAGCACAGTGATTGGTCTATATAGGGAAAAAACTTCATCCTCACAGTATGGACACTCAAGTAGAATGGGGAATGGTAAATATATACGGTAATGCAATAGATTGGTAGTTCAGACACAGCTTTTGTGTTGGCCATAAACTGTGACTCCCTTTGCGGAGTCTTTGCTGGTGACCTATTACCAATCTCATGTTGATAACAGTAACCTCATACAAACAGTGGGCACGTATTGTTGCAGCAGCTGCTCCTTCAATGGTCCGCATATGTCACCTGTTCAATTGGCCTGTAACTCTGATCCAGTAAGCTTATCTCCCAAAAGGTTGAGAAATTCCTGTAGGATATATCTTATTTTTAAGGTTAGACTAAAGACCAGACTGATCGCCACCTTTTTGATTTTGAGATAAAAAGAAACTTCCTACATGTTAAAGCTGGCAGCGGTTTCTGAAAGGGAAATACAACGTTGCTCATATGTTGCACCATCCTATCTGTGTTTTCTCTGTTCCTCTATGAATTGCTAGAGACACTCTGCACCACTTTGCCCTAAAATGTGTTGGGATTATCAACACATTCAGTAACGCTCAAAGCTGAAAGTCAGGACTTTAATCAAATAGTCATTGTTTCTTTTCAAATCCAGTGTTAATACAAAACATCGCTTAAACAATGGTGTCACTGTATAAATACTTAACAACCGCTCTTTACTGAATTATTTTTCTTTCATCATCGAGGGAACAGCAATCTGAATTGTGTCAGCGTCAATTTAATCAGACAAAGGATTTCATTTTGCCTAAAGCTGAAATTAACATTGGAACAGTTGCGAGTTGGCATCTTCATTCTGATGCGTCGACAGTAGAGTTTTCCTTACAAACAAGGGACTGAGAGTACCACGCTATTCTGTCCTGATGCTTACAGTTCCCATTAATAGTTTTCACGTGACGTAACGCTCCAAGGGGAGGGCAAAAGACCATTTCCTTATGCCCACTAGCACAGGAAGCAAGTGATGCATTTAGTTCATTTTGCCAAAATGCCGGATGGTTGCCTGTGCTATGCTTCTACCGAATTCCATCTGAAAAGGAAAACACGGAGAGGAGGAGATTGTGGATTTGTGCCGAAAGATGTACCTGGGAGGGCAAACAATGGCAGCCATCCAAATACACATAGCCATAATTCACATCTGTTTGTTATCATTTTGACTTTAAGACCACTGCAGTAATCTTAATGGATTAAAGTTAACTAGTTAGCTAAGGACTTAGGTTGCTGCGTTAGCCACAAATAAACTGAAAATACAATGATTTGAAATCCCTTTCTACCTTCAAGCTTGTGTTTAGACTGATATACTTTGTTGCTGATTCTTTTGGTGATGTCCAGGGTACATATACAATAATAATATTAATACAATAACGTTGAAAAATCTAGTGTTAGTTAATTAGTACTCGCATTTGCTTTTACAATGACAAACGTCTTTCTCTCCACCTCCCAAATGGTAGGCATCATTCACCCTTCCAGATCATGACAACATTTAATGCAAGATACATTTGCCACACTCATGAATAACGGCTTGAAAATTGTTTGGGATTCAGATTGTGCGTTCGGACTGACAGCTTCATTAAATCTGGCTTTTGTTTTCGATCAGCCTGTCTCTCTGTCTGTGTTTGAGTCCCCTTTGTGTTGAACTTGACAGCTAATCAGCTAATAGTCACGTTAGTTGTGTTCAGTTATGCTCAGTTCCGTCATTCTGTGTAGCTTCGTGATTTTCTTTTTCAAATTGCATTTCTTTTACTTGTGCTACCCATGTTGGCGGTTGTTAGTTTGTAAGCTGATGGGACAATAGGTTGACAGTTATTTCAAAAGAGGTATTATTTTTGTAGCTATAAGACAAAAACACATCTCATGGTTCAGACTCTGACAGAGGAGGGTTTAGTAAGAGCATCACCAGATAATGTAAGACAATTAATGACTATTCTTTCTCTGTTTTTGACTCCTTCAGGTCATAGATTTTAATCAGCAGTTGAGATATTATGACATCCTCCCTGTGGAGACACTTTTATTACAGTGTAAAGCCCTGACCTAACACTGCTTAAACGTCCTTTTAATTTAGGAAGAGAGATTATTAACCCAGAAGTCATGCATTGCAGTATGATGGAACTTTGCATTAGCTCTACATCACAGCTGCATGTCCTGCTCTTCATAGTTGCTATACAATAAAAACACTGTGTACCTCTGCAGACACATTTGTCTTCACTGGGAGCAGAGGAGTCTGAGGTTAAATCTGCCATCACTGCCTGCACTCGAAAGCAACCAGGAAATTCAGTGAATGCACCTGAGGTTGTGAACACTGCACTGCCGCAGAACACTGCAGAGCTGCATCGAATTAATCGGACAAAGCCGAGAGCCAACCTGCAGAATGCGGCAATCAGCCCCTTTCAGCTCAGTTCACCAGTGAACAGTAGATTGAACTCGAAAACATCCCTGGAATTGTTGCGGACTACTGAGAACACTGGTGACTGACGAGCCTTGCAGCAGCAATGACACATGACTTATAGCTGCGCTCGTTCACATCCGGCCGCTCACTGAAGGAAATGCCCGAGGCACTCAGGTTTTTTTTGTGTGTGTGTGTGTGTGTGTGTGTGTATGTGTGGGAGGGGGTCATACATGTCCATGACCATATATGGACAGGTTATGACACAATGATTCAAAGTACACATGAAGAAGACCTAAAGAGACACAAAATGGCAGTGTTCATCACTGTCCTTCTCTACAGTGAATGTGGCCATTTGATTGACTTTGCAATCACTTCAGGGTAGGGGTGGGTGATATCACCAAAAATGTATATCTTTGTTATATCTGAGCATTACAAAAATAAAATAAAAAAAAATTTCTTCACACATTTGGCAGGCTGCACATCTTAAGAATATCACCCAGGAAAAAAAAACAAAAAAACAATTGTTTTTGGAGGAGCATCCTGCCAGCTAATGTAGGTGAATTAGAATATTTAATGTGATGCCCTCTTTGAGTTGCTCAAGGGATAGGAATAGACATGCCAAAAGTGATGTATATTCCAATGTGACTTCGGCGTGCTACAATAGACACGAGCCACATTAGCCACAGAGCATGCCAAACTCAAATTTACAGCTTTGAAGTTTGAACTCATTTGAATGCATTTGCTGTGACTTGGGTACAAGAGACAGGCCTTGTTTGTTGTTGGCTGTTTTACTATGTCAAGTTTGGTGACTTTGTGAATGCAGAAAAGAAGTTTGTTGGAGTGACACTACTGTTAGTGTCCAGCGTTTGCACAAAACATGACACCACCACCGCCGTGCTGCAGGCTTGTGGCTTCAACAGAACCCGGGCTGTTGCACAATGTGCCGGAGAAGTTGGTGTTTGGCTGGAGAGACAGCTGGCTGCAGAAATGAGGGAAGAAGGGTTACATTCAACATCTGTTCTGCCAAAGGAGCAACAAGCCATCACTGCCATCTGTACCCTTCAGCAACCCTTGAGGAACAACATGGAGGGGTTGCACCTGAATGCAAGAGTCCGCAATGAACACTGCGTTGTCATGCCTCATGGTCTACACAGAGACTTGGCTTAAAGGAGATTAGCCTACACTGGTTGTCAGCTTGGCAAGTTATTCTAACACTAACCTAATGATACTTACATTAAGAAGCTAGCAGCTCTTGCCTTTTCTTTACTTTTTCCCTTCCTTTCTATTTTGCACACCAGCTGCATTCTGTGTCTAGAGCCGGCCATGATGATTGTGATTGATTTAAAGCAAGACAGAGAAGCAAAAGAATCCTTTTCCTGATACCGGAATGAAAAGGTTATGCAGCCACACCTTTCTCCAACGCTGACAGAACACTATTGAGATAGGTCGGGCTATGGAAAGCTAGCTTTAGCGAGCAAAACTGTAGTTACTAGGGCTGCCCCCAAATAGTCCAACAAGCACTGGTCGACATTAGCCGACCAAAATTTCCTTGGTCGATTGGTCGCAGGGAAAAAAACAAAAAAACATTTGGAGCCGTGTCTTGTCAAAATTAAGTCAAAATCTATGTGACTTGCGGCTGGCCTGTGTATAAAAAGCTGGAGGGCTTTTAATTTAAAGGGCCAGATACAGGAAGTCGTGACACTTACTCACTGTCAGTGTTTCTTTTTTAACACGGCAGGTCCCTTCGACATCGCGGTTAGACAGTTAACAATCACTCCTCCATGATGAACATGATGTACCACCTTAAACATGTAAGTAGCCCAGCTACTTGCCCATGTTGGCCCGAACGTTTGAAAGCAGAGATAAATAAATTTTATTATTGTTATAAGTGCTAGTATTAGGTGGTTTTAAGGCTCATAATTTTATGTTATTCAGTCACTGAGGCTAGTATACTTGGGGGGGAAAAAAATGAATAAATGTATCTATATATATATATATTTATTTATTTTTAGATATATATATATGCGTCAATTAGTCGACTAATCGCTCTAAATGACGACCTCTGGTCGACCAAGAAAATCCTTGGTCAGGGGCAGCCCTAGTGGTTACTGGATGTAACTCCAGATCTATGAGCACAAGTTTAGCCCTTCAATAAGTGTGGACAATATGCATGTTTGGAAAAGAGACATCCTGAGACAAGGATCAAGTTTTCAGTGAAATATTATACTGTCCGATACATCACATCAGCCCTCAGAGTGGCCAGCACAGTGACAAATGGTTTGCCGTCATTATGGTGGCCTCGTTTGCAACATTTTTGCTCTCCCTAGGAGGTCTAGAGGTTCTGCTGCTCCCGTCAATGTCACATCACCTCCAAATCTCTGGTCACCTTCCTCTGTACCTCCTCTGTCTCTGTCCTTCTATCTCTGTCTACCTCTGCCTGGGTCTCATGCCATATTGATCATATAGCCCGTTGTAACACAATGCTGTCCTGCTTAACCCCTAAAATCCCAAGGCGACACAAGAAGTGTGTGTGGGATTGTGAAAACTTTGGCACAAATCCAGCATTTGGTTTGACATGCCCAACCACCCACCCGCGGACAGCACACACAAAGCACACACACAGCACACACAGAGCGCACACACAGCAGAAGACAGTCACGTACCTGTTCATAAACACATACAGTAGTTCCTGCAGTGTGCCATACACTGTGCTGCTACAAAATTAAGAATAGAGCTTCTTGCTCTAGCTCTCTTTTTTATTGTGTCTTCTACATTAAGGCTCTGTAGAATTACGTATTCCGCACAAGGCCTTGTGCTGTAATTTTATTTCATGCAAGCTCACTTCATTTGACCGCTTACGATCATCGGAGCGTTTCTAAAGGGCCGAGAGCGCCTAGGATATGAAGATGAACGATGGTAATGTTCTGGTTGCCTGGCGTAGGGATGTCTGCTTAAATAAGCCGAACACACACACACACACACACACACACACACACACACACACACACACACACACACACACACGTGCTGGAGTGTACGCACATAAAGGGAAGAGCACATGCATATATACATGAATGAACAAACACACCACTCCATGCCTGAATACCCGCACTCCTACATGGAGCCGCCTGGTTTTCTGTGTTTTATGATATGAGGAAGTGCTTCCAGCATTGCCTACTGCTGAAGGTGAAGGTTGTTTGTGTGCGACAAGAAGAAAAACTTATATTCATAACTTATGTCATCACTGAAAATTCAGTCATTTTAACCTCACCATGCCGAAGGAAAGTCAGGTGGAGTTTCACAGTCCTCAGTCCTAGCTCGTCCCTCACTTTCCAAGTATCTGGAAGCCCCAAGGTGCCAAAATGATTTAAAAGGACATTAAACACCCTCCATCAGCTCATTCACCCTCTTCGGCTTTTTGCTTAGCAGCTACAGTGAAGATTTAGGCATTTAAAAGGATGCAAATAATATCTTTTCAACTTGATTTTCAATCTAAGTGCCTCCGTAGAACTGGATTACGCCTCACGTGCTGTGTGGAGCAATTCTCTGTTTTGTTTTGGGATTTTTTTCGGTTGTTATCTTCACTGTACCCTGAGTGGCACTCACTGGGGCAGCAATTTGACGTTGTGAGCACGACAAGCTGCATTTGTTCTTTTTCTCCTTTGTCTTTTCCTTGTAAATGCTGCACCTGTTAAGTTAATGAAAGCAGTTTGGCTTCGCGCTATCGGCTCCATTTATCAGATCAGATTTCACAGATACTGATGAATAGCCATTGACAAATTTCCCACTATGGGGCTGATAATGTAGCTGTCCAAAAAAACGTACATCCCTATCTTAAACGACTGAAACCAACATAAATAAATCAGCTTGTTATTTACACCCTCAACAGCGTCGCTCGTGCACCCACTTCAGATGGGGTGCATTCTAGTGCAGCTATCAGTGCAGCTACGGTGAAGATCTCAGCTTAAAAAAGGATGTCAATGATATCTTTTACAACCAGATGATTCATATAGTGATTATTTGTTTTTTTTTCTTTTTCTTTTGAAAGCAAGGCCCCATCTACCTCAGTTGTTTGGGAGAATGCTGCATTCGATGCTTTTGCTATTGTTAGTAAATCCCATGAAAAGACACAAGTATTGAGTATTGAGTGAGTATTGTGGCAGACAGGATGATGTCTTGAAGTTTGAATCAAAATACACTGCCGGCCCACTCACCCACTGTGCAGTGACACTCACTGATGTGCAGCTCTATCTTTAGTCTCGTCAGTATGAATCCATAATTCCTGCAGTGTAATGTTTTCATTGTTGGCGCTCATATCTCGGGTGAGTCACATTAAAGGGTTAAAATCCTTTGTTTTTGAGTCCACATCGTGTCATTCATCATTAGATGACTTGAACTACCTGTAATGTGTCTGAGCTCTATTTGGAAATAAGCATTTGCCACATCACCAACTTAATTGTACCTCTTTAGTCCAAAGCAGCTGTTTAAGGATTCAAACACAGAAGCTCATATATATATTAGGGCCGGGACTCGATTAAAAAAATTAATCGAATTAATCAGAGGGCTTTGTAATTAATTAATCGGAATTAATCGCATTTTAATCGCATATAAATATTTGACCTGAGAACAGTGAGAAGCAATTTTTTTCACATGGATTTTAGTATACCATTGAATAATAACTGAACAGACAGATGACAAATGACAGAAGCTTAAACAACAAAACATTGTTCTTTCAAGACCAACAGACTAATGCAATTTTTAAATATTTTTTTGGCCTTTTTGACAGAACAGCTGAAGATATGACAGGAAACAGGGAGAGAGAGAGGGGGAGTGACACGCAGTAAACTGACCCAGGCTGGGAGTCGAACCTGGGTCCGCTGCAGAGCCTCTGCACATGGGATGCGTGCTCTACCCACTGAGCTAAACGCTGCCCCGACCAGTGCAATTTTTGCCATAAAGTGCAGCAATAGCATGCTCTTATCTACGCTGCCATCTGTCCGCTTTTGAAAACAAAATTTCCCATCCACGGGGCCAACCAAAGCAGGCTCATCTGCTTCTTCGTTCATTGTTGTTGTCTGAAGTCATGAACGTTAGTTGGTGCTCCAATATAATCGGTACACCTGAAACTCTTCCAGTGAGAAACGTTCCGTGGTGCAAAAATAAGTGCGATTAAAATGCGTTAATTTTCTTAACGAGTCAATTTTTGTGTAATTAATTAATCGTGATTAACGCGTTAAAGTCCCGGCCCTAATATATATATATTTTAATTTTATATTAATACGTTTATGATAAGTATATAATGACATAAACACAGTCAGCAGCTCCAGGATATCTCTCTCATTGGCTTTCACAACAACTGATGATATGACAATCAAAGTCACCCAGATGTTTTCTAACATTTGATGTTATCAGGGCTACCCGGTGAGTCTGGAGCAGACCTGTAAACCCCTCAGATGAACAGATTAACTGAGGTTAAATCAGCCCTGAAACTCCCGTGGTGTGATATTTACAGTCTGACTGTATTTGTAAGGCAGTGGGAATATCCAGTTTCTACTGTAAAGTAGTCCATATGAAAACTGCTCTTGGGCAAATCTGTGGACTTTCCTCAACTAACACAGACACTGTTGCTGGAAAAAGGTGTAGCCGGTGAATTTGTTCTAATAACAGCTTTCTATGTGGGCAGCACAAACCAGATTCCATTCACCTTCATATTATCAGCGTGGAGGTGGAAATCCTGCCAATAAATACCTAAAGATCTAAGGCAAAAAATGAGAGCTAGAAAATGTTTCTTTTATAAACAACAAACCCTTTAAATCTTTGGTGAACCAGACAAATAAGCTTAATTCAGAGTTGGATAACCTATTGAGTATTATTGATTATCATTTGATTGATTGTTATACAAGAAATAGATACGCAGAATTTAAGTCTTGGGTTTAGTTCAACATGTTTTGCCTTGCCTTATTCCTGACAAAGGAATAATTAAAAAGGTTCACCATGTCATCCTTGGAACTGGCATCCGCTGTAATGCAGGATGCCACCAGCAAATGTTTTAGAAACTTCGGGGAGTACTGCCTCCATTATGCCTGGATGAGAGGTTGCACAAACAACATGCGGCACACAAAGCAGCTACCACGCTAAAGAACAACGGCTGATCCATTATGAAACCAATGGATGAAGCAGACATCATCAGTAAACAAAGATTACACTGGAAACACGGGAATAACAACAATAACAAGCCGCTGCCCGCTGCTGCAGGCGCAGGAAATGAGCTGCACCAATCTTCCATATTTGTCACGCTGATTTTGGAACACACTTTTAAATGGAGAAGCCTGGGAGTCAGCGAAGCTTGTAATTGGCTTACAGCATCTGCAGCTCCTCGTGGGAGACATTAGAACCATAGGCTTCATGCCGTAGCATAGAGCATGAAAGTTAGACGGATCAGATGCTGCCTCTTCCTGTGGTGATGAGCGAAACACGTCTGAGGTCGATCTGAGCAGAAAGAAAACAAAATCGACAAACAAAAAGCTTGTTTGGTTTGTTTCTCAGTTTCTGGACTGGGTGTGTGGGTATTGAATGTGTGTGGGTGTGCAGCGAAAGGGCTTTGACCCTGAATTCTACCTCCTTGGCTATCAATACAGCGTTCTCTCTGTTTCCCATTTGAGCAGACTTTCTCTGACTGTCTGGATCCTTCGCTGTCTCTTTTGTTTCTCCTCATCCCTCCATCCATACGGACCGGAGAGATCCGGGTTATATAATGAAATCCCATTCCATCTAATGTGCATTAAAAAGCCAGCTTGTTTGCCGGAATGGAGCAGGAGAGAAGCAGGGAAATACAGAACTATGAAAGCAACAAACTCTGATCCCTGGAGCTTTATAATCCTACCTGCATGCGTAAATGGTTTGCCTCTGCAGTGTGTTGAGGACAAACTTCTAAGCCAGTCTTTGTTGAGTAAGTTGTCGGTGGTGTACACACCGATATATACAGCACCTTTTCTTAAACGGCTAAAGGAAAACAAATCAAACAAAGAAATAAAATACACAAAGAAAAAGCCCCCCTGCACCTCCTCATGACAACTAAGGATAGTGCTTTCTATTTAGTATCAGCTGCTCCCTACTGATCAGCACAGAAACGCTTTATTTTGCATTCAATGTTGTGATTTGATTTAACTGTGGCAGGAAAATTCACATCATAATGTCACTATTTGTGCTTTATTAAGTTAAAAAAATAACTCATTCATTCATTTCATTTTAAGATTTTAATTGTAAGAATTCTGCTTTTAGAATGTTCCAACAATGTTGAAACTCTGAGAAAGTGAGTTTGTTTTTGTGTTATTTTGCGCGAGGTGACGGCGCATTTCATTTGGTCACATGTCGGCGACAGAGTCAGAGAGTGAGGGAGAGAGGTCGGAGACGCGAATACAACTAAAACGTCACCTCCACAAAAATATTTTGCCTGAGTCACATCAGATGGGATCATTTGTGTTTGTTTGCTTTTGAATTTAAGTGCATCACTCAGCTCAGCACTCACCAGAGACTCTGGTTCTTTCTCTTCTTCTCCCTCTCTCCTCTCTGTAACATTATGTTACGTTATGAGGTGGAATGAACAAATCAACATTACAGTACATGAACACCTGACAGTGGTGGATCGCTGCTGCAGTTAGGTTGTTAAATACCCCAGGTGCAATGGTCAACAATTGATTAAAATAGAAAAGAGTCGAGGCCAGCTGTTTACGCCACACATACATTTCCTGTCAGCGAACTCAGCGTGAGCTTGCATGTGTACTTAAATTATTGCAGATTTTAAACATAAATGAGTCCTCTGGAGTGTTGGTTGCGAGGGAAACACTGAGCTTCCTGCTGTGAAATGTAGGCCAGCATTCATCACACGGATGGAATAAATGTGTTATAAACACTTAGGGCTTCCTCTCCTTACTCTTGTTTTGTCACCACCATCTCTGGGTGCCAGATCAGGCTGCAGGCAACAGCTGAGAGAGCGAGAGGTGAAGCTACAAGCGCAAGTAAAGGAAAAATGACATTGCATTCTACTTAGATCTGTATAATCCCAACAAATATATGATGCTTCTTTGAGATGAGGCTGGGGGTTGAGGAGGTAAAACTCAAGGAGTGAAAGAGGATGTTTATTCATAAGCTGGCGTACTTTCGTGTGCCGCAGCAAGCCGCTAACAGGAGACAAAATATCACTTTCTCTGCTCACAGTCAGGTCCTACAGGTATTGTGGAGAAAATGGAGACAGGATCAGAACTCTGTGCTCTTTTCCTGGTATGTGCCTGCTGATCAGTACACTCAGTTGAATAAGATATATATGTATGTAGTTGACCATTCATTGTAGGATAAATGGAATTTGATAGATAAATGTGTCAGCTGGATTAAATCACTTCTTAAAACTCACTTTTATAGACTTGCCTGTATGTGATGTGGTCCTTGTGTGTCTATTTTTACTCTAACTGTCTTTGAGTCTTGGTTCTGTGTGATTTTATTGATTTTATTATATTTATTTATTTATTTTGAATCATTACTTCTGCTATCTCAACCACTTTATGCAAACGATTTATCGTCCTCGTAATTGTAAATTGTTTTATTGCTTTGCCTGTCAAAGCACTTTGTAAACCTTGTTTTTAAAAAGTGCTATAGAAATAAAGTTTATCATTATTTTTTATTATTATATATACGTTATTGATTGCAGCCCATTCTTGGACTTCTGCTGCATGTGTGCATGTACTGTATGTGAGCGCAGCGTCTGGCTGGTGAACTTCCAGCTGGGTAGGAGTGGGCATCTGTCAGCACCAGAGAGAAGGAGGAGGGAAGGAGAGGGGGATCCTCACATTTAATGAGGATTGTGATGTAAGACGTCCTCCGGGACTCAATGTGGCACTTTGACTCTCTTCCTTCCTGCACCATGTGCTACCAGATAGCGGAAGCGCGGTAGTGGGAGAGACTAAAGATGATGGTTGCCAGTACAAATCCTGACTCATCCATGCTTTGGTGATATTTGCTAAAGAGAAGTTTGACCCGTCGTCTCAGAACAGACTGTCTGATCAGTCAATCAGTTGCTAGGAAGCAGCAACTCTAGGCTCAACAACACGAACACACAGAATCTTACCAGAGAATTACAGCATGTGAAAAGCTGCATTTTCCAACTTAAGCATGACTATTCTGTGCTTCACTAACCTCACTATGACTGACAGCTGCAGAACAGAGACAAGGTGACTGAGGCTCAGGAGGTTGAGCGAGTAGTCCTTTATTCTGAAGGTTGGCAGTCCGATCCCCAGATATGGGCACATGATAAAGTGTCCTTGGGCAAGACACTGAATCACAAATTGCTCCCACTGGCCCTCTTGTTGGTTTGTGAGTCAATTTTTCAGTAGGCTGAGCATAAAAATATTGTTTCTACATGTGCAGAGTATGAATAGTGTGGGAATGGGTGAATTTGGCAAGTATCAAGTGGTCATTTTCTGTATTAATGCATTACCAAAAACCAAGTCCTGCAAAGCACTTCATTGAAAATTAGGGTTGTTACTTTCATTTTTTTTTCTTCAGTTTTCCCCACTTCGCCACAGAATTGGACTTTGTAATAAAACATGGATCGCTCCGGTCTGTATGGATGGAGGGATGAGGAGGAACAAAAAATTATTTAGCGGACATTGTAAAGTTGTTGTCAGTGAGCATAAGGAAGAGGTACTAAGCTAAGACTCTGTGCACTTTTTCATACATAGTTCCATTTCGGTTCATGTTAAATTCTGGCAGGCAGGTTATAAACAACGAGTGAGCTTTAATGAGCGGATGGTCGAAGCTCCAAAGTGCAAACAAGCGCAAACAATGTTAGGCATGCGACAAAAAGGCAGGTAAAGGAAAATGCAAAAGTAACACATAAAAAAGAGGTGAAGCCAGATTCAACCAATTGAGCGTGAGGGAGCGACACAGGCTTGAACACAAACTAAACTAACGAGGGGAGGAGGTGCAGGTGGAGAGACAGTGGGTGTAGGGCGGTGCTAACAAAGCTGACATGAGACAGGTCTGGGGGTCCAAACGTACAAAATAAAACAGGAAATAGCCACCAAACACAAAACACGACACAATGCAGGGAAAAAAAAAATCATACTTACAGATTTCCTGCACTTTGGCTCATAAGGAATGTTTAGTATTTTCAATTATTGTGATGTATTGTTAGAGGATTGTCTTGCAATGTATTGATCATCCAATCACTGTATGGTGATACTATTGTTAATATCAGCTAAACCAACCATGAACATTAACACACGTTCACACCGACCTGTCTCACATTAAACCAGGCGATTTTGTGTCTCACATTCCCCCTGCATAACAACAGACCTGCTTTTAAAATCCAGTGCTGATTCCCTTTCAGTGTTACAGACAGTGGTCCAGTTTCCCCATAACAAGCTGCTGTATATAGAACTGTGGCAGACAACATAAGCACATGAAAAGAAAATGAGAAGATTAAGAACCTGAAATTAAACCACGAGGGCAGTTTCATTTCTGTCAGAGGAGATGAATATTTTGGATGCCAAGAGGTGGAGGAGGAGGACGTCGACGAAGACGGAAATCCTGCACATAAATTGTGGTATTAATTAATGTGCACGTGTTAATGTTGAGTCTTATCCTTCTTACCTAAAAAGAAAAGCTTAAATGTTACGTTAACTGTCACTTAACAAAGACATAACTGTTCATGAAAGACGTATAGACTTAATCCAAATGAACAAAAATAAACAAACTCATATAAATATTCTTTTTGTTCTGCCTGCTGCCAGTGGGTAAGAGTCACTCATTAATCTGCCACCATTTCTGTGATGCCTCTGGGAAACACCTTTTGAGTTTTGCATGAATATAAGATGGATTTTGTGCTCATCTTCTGATGCTTTCCAGAAATGAGGCCTTCTCGGTTCGCAGTTCATTCTTCAGGCACTCCAACTTGAAAAAACAAAGCGCTCTCACTCACAGTTTCAGCTTCCAGTTATTATTTGAAACTCACTGAAATAGAAAAAGGAGTTGGCGTGCACTGTGAACGTGTAGCTTGCAGAGCAGCTGTTTCATTCTCTTCGCCATGCTGTCTTTGATACTGTTGTTCTGTAGGAAAACACCTCGAGGCTTGCTGCCTCATAATCCCTGGAGCCCAGTCAGCCCAATTCAATATCCACACCGGTCACAGAGGAAAGATGCTGTGACTCACTGTGAAAGGTTTATCTGATATTGCAGTGCTGATGTTGTACCTGACAAAGTCCACCCATGGTGCAGGACGTGGTGGTTGAATGGATCAAGAACGGGACTTTCACCCAGGAGATTGGGTTTTGTGTCCTGCATGGAATTGATTGTTATACTGTTCACGCTGTTCCTCTCACTCTGTTTTTTGGATGGTTGATTTGTTTATCGGCAGGATTACACAGAAACTACTTCAGGGATTTACACAAAACTTCTGGGTCTCTGCCCAGACTAGACCCCATAAAGTTTTGGTGCGGATCCAGATAAAGGGATGGCTCCAGGAATTATTTCTCACTTTCTTTAGCTTTGTGAGACAGGGCATTTATCATGGAATAATGCACAGATCTTGAAGAAAATACTCAGGTGTATTGAGGTGGCTTGTATGAGTGAAGGGGGCTTTTGGGACATGGCTGAGGAATGTGTTATTCTAGTTTTTTTTTTAGATGCCCTTTCACAACATGAATGAAAGGTTCCCATGTTTATACTTTTAAGGCCTTTTTCCAATCACTACATGACTGGTTACAGTAGCTGCATCGATGGCCCTGGAGCAACATTAAATGTGGTGTTGTGGGCGCCACACCAACATGATGATGTCAGAGCATGCCACTGCAAACAGGGACCTCATCTACCAGCCAAAGTGGTCTTTATGTCCAAAAAGAAATTTTTTTTA
The DNA here is from genome assembly GCF_900880675.1 of Sparus aurata. NCBI lineage: Eukaryota > Metazoa > Chordata > Actinopteri > Spariformes > Sparidae > Sparus > Sparus aurata. Next base: position 29,539,023 of record NC_044193.1, on the reverse strand, counting down.
AATCTGGCTAAAAGGTTTGCTAGTTTACAACATGAGTGTCTGACCTCTGGTGTTTCGCCTTCCTGACTTTGCTGTGATGACACTGGGTTCCAAGTTAGCAGCTGTTTCTTTGTCAACTTTGTTTGACAAAGGAAAGTAATGGTCAACAAATGACATGAAAATAAAAAACAAGTTAAAGTTATTATTAGCATTATATATAGCACTTATCAAAGCCAGCAAAGTGCTTTACAACCAACACATAAACACACAACAATAAAATACATAATAAGATAAAGAATCATGGATGAATACAACTTTCAACAAGGGATGTTTAAAAACATAAAAACCCCAATGATGAACATCAATGTGTGTATTAAACTCCTACATGTCCTGGAGCCAAAATATATGTCATAACCACAGTCTGAGGTTCTCAGGCAGGACCCTGCTGACTGTTTCCAGCTCATGCTGCAATACTTAAGGGGACAGAGTGTTGGCTGATAAAGGTCTTCAGCTGTGGAGCGATCTATGGAGCTACAGCTGGCTACATCAGTCTCCTCCTTGAAATGACTTCTGAAGACTAATTGTGGTGTTTTCAGGTTTATTGTTTTTTATTATTATTATTTTATTTTAAAAGTAATAACTCTTACCTCTTAAGATTTTTTCTAAAACAAATGTGCAGCCATTGAGGTCATTATAATTGTCGGAATGTGTTATCTTTTCCTGCTTTTGTTGAGTCTTGCTGCCTCATTTTGTACAATTTGGAAACTGTTGATTAATTTCTGATTAATACTTTCTGAGTTCTGATTAATACCAATTAATTAGACCATTACAATATGCCAACCTTAAGGCAATAAAAGCATGGATCATAGTTTGAGTGTCAAAGAAGTACTTCACTGCTGGGCAGATGGCCCTTGCGTAAAACTGGGCTGTCTACACAGTAGAAAGACACACATTTTTCTGAAATTGGCACTACATAATCAGAGGAAAAGGATTGTGCTATTAACTTTTGCTCAAAGGGAATCTACAACCACCAGAATGCACTGTGCTGCACCTGACCAATAAACACTCGGGATGATGGGTACTGCGCATTAGGTGGGAGCTTATGAAACAGGAAACAGTAAAGCAGCCAGATGGTAACAAACAATATCGTATTACATCTAAACAGTCCATTAAAATATATTTCTGAAATCCTTTTAGGCCGGAAATACACAGGATCATAGTTCATATTTAATCAGCGTTGCTTTCTGTTACAGCTGGACTGGTTAGATTGGATTTCTTCAGGCACTTTTAACTTAGAATATGGAGGCGATTTCCGGTTCATGATCGCTCACTTTTGCAGCTAATTAGTATGCTAAAATATGTTCCTGAAAGCATTTCAGGAGAGAAATAAGCAGTGTAGTAACAACATCTTGGTTTGTAGTTTAGCAGCACTGGTTAGTTCACACAGTTTGATTGGAGTAAAGCCTGGTTTATGCTTCTGCGTCGCGTCGACGGCGTAGCTACGTCGTCGACCCTACGCCATCATTGAGCATTCGTAGTTCTGCGTCTAGGGAACGCATTGTTCTGCCAAGCGGTTAGGGGGGTGTGGCTGGGTCTTTGTTTGGTTTTGGGGGGTTCATATCGGATTCCTTGGTTTTCTTCCGGTCAGACAGTAAACAATGGCAACTGAGATGGCGCGGGTGTTTTTGGAGATGGAGCTTGTGGATATTGAACAACAAATGCGGTGGCGGTGTTGTTATACTGTTGACCGGAAAAGCAACTGCCGGAAATCACGTTCTGAGCGGACCAATCACAGTCCTTGCCGTTCGCGTCTCGACGCGTCGACGTGACGCGTAGTCAGGATCTTTTGGAGGCACACGTCAGGCTACGGCGTAGGGTCCGCGTAGGGGTCTGCGTTGACGACGTAGCTACGCCGTCGCCGCGACGCAGAAGCATAAATCAGGCTTAAGACACCCTTTACTAGATCTGAGAGACAGAGAGATAGCAGTAGCTTTGGCAGACTTTTGCCGGCAGAATGGAGAGAAGTTTAACATTGTTCATTTTGCATACAGTTTCTCACACGCAGCACTTTTAAAGGAGAGGTAAAAAGAGAGACAGGACGATATCATCTGTTGTTCATGAGAAATTTAGCTGATATGTTCAGTGCCGACAGTCATTCAGTCTTACTGTTTGTGAAGCTGTTGTACCCAGCTGTAATGTGCAGAGCAAATGGTGTGGATGACAGCAGAGTTCAACAGGCTGCTGAGCTCACTTAGCAGGTTTCATAGCTGTTACTGTGAGTGGCACTGATGCATCATGTACTCAGCCATTTACATTTGCTGTAACTCTGTTGATTAAGTGTAGAGGCAAATTTTCTTTCTACTGTGAGAAGGTTGGAGAGGTGACGTTTTAATCACGCAACAGTGGAGATAACAAAGGACAAAGGTTATTCCTTCTATTCTCAGACACCACTGGTGTGCCCTTTAGCAAGGCACTGAATACCAGACTGCCCAGTAGAAGTCTTTGTTGCAACAGAGCCTGTAAGGGAAACAACTTCTGGGTCAATTAAAGGTTAACAAATGCGCAATATGGCCTCTTCCATCAGCCAATTAAAGCATGGTTTAAACAACTGTTGCCAATCACTGCTACTTCCATTCAGATACTTCAAACACTAAAGTCTGCGAGTTTCAGTCTGAAGTTCTTGCAATGCTCAATAAAAGCGAACAAAACACATAAGAGCTCAGTCTTAGATACCAAGGCCAAGATCAATAGATAAATTCCAGTAGAGAAACTCACAGTACAGGGTAAAGTTGCTCTTGATAAAAAAGTGAGAGAGTAAAAAAACATGCTTACTGGTTTCATGATTCCAGATCATGCCCTGCGGACCTTTGGGAGAACTTACAGAAGTCTCTTCTTTCAGTCTGGAGAGAAAATATGAAGGACAAGCAAGAAAAAAGTGTACAGGCCTGTCTTCAGAGCGCTGTCAGGCTGGTATTGAGTTATCCACCAGGATAATATCTCTCGTTCGAAGAGACGCCTGAGCAGTTTGCTCTTTCACGCCTCCCGTCTTTTACCTTCTTGTTTTACCTGTCTCTTTCTTTTACCAAAGTGACTCCTCTCACTCCAACACCAGCTGAGCTACAGTGGGTGAAGGATCGGAGGATTCGGGTCGCTGCCTGATTAATCACCCGCAGCTGCTCCGTCATTCTCCTCCACTTTCTGGTTAATCAGAATACTTTAATTGTTTCATTCAATAATGTATGACAGTCATTTTGCACAGACCTGATATTCATCGTTCCTGCAACTGCAATCATAAAGTGTAATGAGTTTTACTTTGATGTTGACTGATTACTGTAAAAGTGACGTGGCTGAAACCTCACTGTGGAAAGGAACTCAATTTAATTTACTGTATGATCTTTTAAATACTAAATATGGGCTGACCTACAGTGCGGAGACACTGTACCTGCCTGCCATGTTTTACTACAGCTTATCTCAAGAGATCTCCTAATGTCTAAATAAAGATCAAAACCAACATAGACATGTTTCTTCCCGACCAGCATTTCCAATATATGATTTAAGGGGCCCTTAACATAGTGCAGTCTATTGTTTGCTCTGTAACAAAGTGATCTAAGCTCAAATATGTGTGCACTACTGTAGCTGCAGGAGCTTTCAGATGCAGATCACAACTTCTGATTGCAATGAAGGGGGCGGTGGTGGGTGAGGGTGTCTAGAGCCAGAGTTGGAAGAACATCATCTGGGAGAAAATTTCAGTTATTTTCCACACAATGATCATGGTGAAAGGTAAAGTAGTTGCCATCGGAAAAATGTATTTAGAGTTGTAAAACCCTGTGTGTCAGCATAACTACTGTGCAGTGTTTTGGTGTCAGAGAACCCTTTGAACTGACAGATTTGTAACTCGAAGGCAACCTCCTAAATTGCAGTTCACGTCTTTGTTACCTGAAATAACTCCCACCATTTCATTGTCTGAAAGCAGCACTGATTTTGGTCTGAACGCCTGGCAAACCATTTGCCACAGTTGCCAGGGTTATTGGCAGAATAAATATTGTCAATGCATGTTTCTGCAAAACACATATAAGTTGAAACGTAACAGTGTATGTATTAGTATGTTTTCAGTTTTATCTTGTAACACTGGGCTTATGATCTGGTTAGGGTCCGTAAAACTCCATATTGGCTCACTGGGTTCTGTCGCTCAAACATGGCTGGAAATGATTCTTACGTCTGTATTGGAGATTGAGATACCCCGGTAGCTCAGCTGGCAGAGTGTGTGCTCCATTACAGAGGCTGTGTCCTCTGTACACTCTGTTCCAAACCAACCTGTGGCCCTTTGCTTCAATGTCATTCCTCTTTCTCACACTGTTTCCTGTCATTCTCCAGCTGCACTATCTGATAAAAACCATTGGAAGTAAAAAAAAACCCAAAACAAAACAAAAAAAACCCCCAATAATTTGAAAGGATCTGCAGTTTTCAGCTGCAAGCTGATGTCCCATTAAAAATATCCAGTGGTATTCTGCTGTTAAAATGCTGTCTTGAACAGTGGTGTCTCATTATAAATATCCAGTGGCTTCACACTTTGTTGAAACATTGTCTCAAACAGTTGTCTCATTAAAAATATCCAGTTGCTTCATGCTTACAAATGTTGAAATGCCATCTCCAGCAATAGTCTGTTGTAAAAACTGGCGGTTTCACTATTATAATTGTTGAAACATCTTCTCTAACAGTGGTCGCCCATCCGGCAGTGAAACTTAATTCTGACGAATGGGCTACTGTACCAGTTTGCCCACGTGTGACAGACAGCTGTCATGTTGGATTTCAAAGTTCATTTAGCCTTTTGTCCAGGGTCCGTCCCTTCTTCTCTAAAGGCTGTCACATGTGATGACATTCAACACCCCAGTCTTTCTCTGTGGAAGTCATTTATGTAGGTCATGCTCCAGAGTACTGCTTTTGCACGCCTTAAGATCTTCAGGTGGGTAGGAGAAGACCAAAGGCCGTTCAAAATCAGGAAAAAGACTCCCGCACACTGTCCACTTGACTTACAATTAAGTTTAATGACAACATCGTTTTGGTACTGACACCTTCACCAGGTAATCTATAACCAACAGTTTCTAAAGGATAAATATATACATATTGGGGCTGTCAAACGATTATTTTTTTAAATCACGATTAATCGCATTTTGTCAGTAGTTAACGCGTGATTAATCGCAAATTAATTTTGGCACATTTTTTTTCTGTTCTAAATGTACCTTAATGTATTTTTTCATGTTCTTAATACTTTTAACAACATAAGAAAGGGTTACGGTTAGGCAATTATGTTGCTTTATGAAAATGTTTATTCAACACTTCAAATCATGCAGGAAAATAAAAGGCTCAAAAAATATCCCCTTACCCTAAATGGGATCAAAACATGGTGATGTCTGCTTTTGGCGAGGGGGGGGGGGGGCTCTCTGCATCTGCCATGTGTTTAGCTTGCAATTGATATTTGAGACTCGCCGTACTTCAATGGTAACTCATTTCATGTCGACAGTACGTGCAGATAACTTTTGTCCTATCGACCGAACCATCTGGCAGTGTTTTGAAAGTGTATTTGCCGTTCATAAGTCCTTTCTCCATTTCCTTTCACTTTTCAGTCCAACTTGTTTTTCCCGAACGCCAACCCTGCTTCTTCTTCTTCTGATTCCCTTTCTTCTTCTTCTTCCACCCTCTGGATCAAGACTACAGGTGCCACCGACGGCTGTAAATCAAACAATGTGCGTTTCTTTTTTTTTTTATGTTTTAGGATGTTGCTTTAACGAGTTATTAACGTGTGAACTTTGACAGCCCTAATACATCTCGTCACTGTCATGCGCGGAGTATAGCGGCGCTGACCTAGCGGTATAGCGGCACAGCGACGCTGTTCCACCGTCTGGGGAGAACTAATTAGTGTATTAGTGTAGTCAAAACTATCTTTTCCTCTGGTCCTTCAGTCAATGAAACATTTGTACATCAGTTCAAAATAGTCCCTGACAAATGCACAATCTCCTCTGTTGTTCGGGGTGTTCGCTGAAAAGTGTAGTTCCAAGCTGTTTTTGGAAATGACTCAGTCTCTTTAAAAAATAAAACTGTTTTTAAAGATTAATGCCTTCATGGGGAAGAATGGGCTCAAAGCTGGAACAGTCCTCGTGGTTCTAGTTGAGTTAGCAGTTTCCACCCTCGTCTCAAGTCGAGGTGGGAATCTCTTTCCTGTTTGCAGATGTTTTTCAGTCTGGTTCCTTTCTCAACTAAGCTGCTGATTGTTGTGTGAATGTTAGTTTGAGAGTCGATGCACAATCAGGCCTGGTAGGTGAGTGTGGGTGGAGAGGTACAAAGTGAACACCTACTACTAGTGCTGTCAGCTCTCTCACACCGTTTATACATATTTATCTTGCCTGCCTTCAGTCTCAGATACAGCCTTGTTTCCATGTGTTCATATTTATAAGGTTTTTTTTATTTGTTTTTATTAATCTATAAACCTGCTCTTCTCTCCTGCTTCAGTGTCTCATACAGTATCTGGTGTCCTGACAGGCAGAGTGACATATTTCTGTGAAAACTGCATGTGACTGATTGTTTTTGTTGGTGAAAAATCTGGGTTGGGCGGTATATCTCTTTTGGTTTGCCAGCTCTTGACAGTTGACTGAAAAATCTGTATCAGACAGTGTCTTACAGGCACACGGGGGATATTTAAGGCATGCCAAAACTCACCATTGAGCCTTTTGCTAGCATCGTGGGCCGAGCTGAATGAAGTATCGGTGACAGGAGCTGCCCACTCCATAGCCTCTATTATGTGGCAGCTCTCAGCCGCCCTCCTTTCCTATAACAGGCTTTGTTATTGAATTTAAGTGCCATATAATCTTTCTTCACTTTGAAATCAGTTTTCTGGTCAATTCCTTTATCTCGTCTCACCTCTGTGTAGCAGCTCGTCTGCTCCTCTGAAATATAGGGAAGGTTTACGGGATGTTCAAGGACTCTCAAAGGAGGCAATTTTTCTTCTTGCGTACACGAGCATGAATGTCTCCTAACTCACCCTTTCTGAGAACATGCACTGTATCAGGCCTCGGCGATAAATAATAGCACAATTCATCGGTGGAGAGACTAGTATTCTGTCTGCTCATGCTTTATTTCTCTTGCCTAATTGATTTGCAGCGATACTCTGATCAGAGCAGACTCATGTAAGCTGCAGTAGGAGGTTAATATGATGTGGGTGCTCACTGGGTTAGAGTAAACAGTGAGCACGAGCAATGTTGCCACTTGCTCACCTACCAACACATCCTTGTACACAAACGACTTCACAGGTCGATTGCCAGGGTCTTCCAAAGCCACATATATTCAGTGTGTCCAAAACAACATGACTTTTGCAGCATGGCGTACCAGACCTTCATCGTACAGTCACAGTTTAGCTATGTTTTGGAAAGAAAACTACTAGATTTACTACTAAGGTTTGGCTCAAAATTAGTATATTGCTTCTGTACACTTACAACCATACTGTACGTTACGTATATAACTTTGGTTCTGTCATGTCACCATCTTAGTAAAGTAAAAAGCTCACAGCTGACTTTTACTTTCACGATGGGCACAAGCAGCTGTCTTGGGTGAAAGTCCTCCCTGTGCAGACTTTCTCACTCTTTGTACCATCTCTCCTGACTTCCTCCTTTAATGCAGCTAATAATTTCGACAGCCAGAAGAGGTCACCGCCGCACAGGAAACATGAATCTGGGTCCTAATTAGCTGCAGCTTCTTTTCTTTTTACTAATGATGTTATCCAGTTATAAAAACCAAAATGTGTTTTTTTCAGAGCTGTGTAGTTACCTTCTCATCAAATCTCAACCAAAGTTATGAATTACTGTAAATTAAAGGAACTGTTCACCCCAAAATTGGAAATTCAGCCACTATCTACTCAAAGCCAGTGGCAAAAAGAATATCAAATGTGTTTTGTTGGACATCTTGAATGGCATCGAGTCCTGCTGAGTTGGGCTGAGACTTCTCCTGCTGACACTTCCGACACCTTCTGCTTATGACAAATGACTCAAACCTCCCCTGAGCAAGTAAGACTAGCAGCCAATGAGTTCTTAACAGCATGCTGTCCTCCGCTAATGGCCCATTGTCAAGAAACACATCACCATAATGGAGAATAATTTATCCGGCAGCTTGTGACCTGAAGTTGTGTCTTGTGATGTGTATGAGAGGCAGACTATGTGTTTTTGATTTTGTGATACTTTCAAGCAAGTGTATGTGTGTGCACATGTATACTGTAATGTAATTATTTGAATTGAACACTGTGTGTCAGGTGTAATGGGATGTCTGCAATGAGAAAAACCTAAAGGTGTGGCACTGTAACACAGTCATCATCACACTGAGACATAATCGTGTCATGAAAACAGCAGTTGCCTTGCCTGGGATCTGCTCTGCTCTGCTCTGGGAGGACTTTGTTTTCTGTTAGCTGCACTCTATGCAGGAGAAATGAGATACACACCTGGGTGGCTGTCAAACCATTTATCATTTTAATAAGGCTAAGGTGGTTCTGGGGCCCTGAGAAGATTTTCTGCTCACTGCACAGCCATCTCCAGGGCCCCAATTCAGCCTCAGATAGTGATAATAAGATCGCTATGGAAAATGACTCATGCTGTTGATAGAACTATTGTAATCTCACATAAATTCTTTGCGAAACTTTTGTTTTCATCTCGATTTTTGGAATGACTGCTGCTGTACACTTGAATACTCATGAATACACACATGCAGCAAAACAAAATGACTTCCTGTAAAGTTGACTGAAAGTTTGCTTTAGAAAGAGAGTAGCACCCATAGACAATAAGGTGCCAAAAAGACCCAAATGTGACAAAATGCAGATTTAGTAAAGAGTCGTCATGTTTACTCAATAATGTACCATACTACTAGCATAGACATATTATTACTGAAAGGCAAAATGTTGCTTATGAATGAGAAGGAACAGCGATGTTTAATTTGAGTTTATTATCATTTTTAACTTCTCTTTCAAGATGAAAAGTGAATCAACAACGAATCACTCATTTTACCTAAAAAAAAAGTATGGAGCAATTAATGCAGTAAAGCAAATTCACAAAACGTAACCTTATTTCTACCCTTTATCTTTAACTTTTCTTTCTTTGGGTCTTTTAACAAAGATACTCTGACTGCCTCAGCCTCTGTGCTGGAGTCTAATGGTACATTTTGACCAATTGCCAAGGAGGGTTGTCATTTCCAAACTTCCCATTAATTTTTCATCCGATGTATGAATTGTGCGAGCAGTGTGGCAGGTTCCGGTAAGTGGCACTTCACATTCACTGCGCCACATTTGCATAATGTAAAGGTCCAGTCTAATTAATGCATATCAAGGGGGGACAGAAAAATGACTTATGACTCAAGACGCTTTCAAACTTTTTAGTTCAAAAGTTATAAGCACGATGTGAAGTTTTGATTGTGAAATTTATTTTATTAATAGTTTTATTTGACAGCTTTTAGAAATGAATGTAACACTTCAAGAGCTGCTCAATCTGATGCTGGAGGAGCCTCGCTTTTCTGTGTAGCTAACACATTTCTCTGTTCTTGGTGGGTTTCTCTGCATTTGGGGCTCCGTCGAAGCTCCTGTGGTTTGCAAGAATCCCAGCCATCTGTCTAGTTATGCTCCGCTGTACTGGAGGACTTGTGTTACTAAAGGGAAATCCTCCGCGGAACATTAGCTAACGATCCCATCAAAACCTCCATTACCATTGAGTTTACCAGAGATAGCACACTGTGGAGTGCAGCAAAGGGGCATGCAACACTGACACAATGGAGTAACACAGGGTGCTGGTGTCAGCTTACAAGCACAAAATAAGGACACAGAAGCAATTAGTAGAGGTACGTATTTCAGTTCATTTCCCAATAGATCTGCAAGTTTCCTGATGGCTCTTTGGGTGATAAAATGTTTAAACATCGTGTGATATATGTGGCCGCTGCATTAGGCCAGTTATTACTTTCAAGGTTGTAACGGGTTGAACACCCTGGATTGGTTGGTCTGGTCTAACAAAAGCTCTCACAGCCTTTTAAAGGCTCCAATCTGCCTGATCAGAGCAAGTTGCCCACTCCATAGACACACTTTCAGTACAGTTCTAGTACTTGTACTCAGCTTGCGTGTTACCATTTTGTGCAACGATAATACCTCTGCTCCCAACATGTTCTCACTCCCAACGATATGGCAGCTTGGACAGTGGCTTTAAGCTTCAACAGATGACAGTTTTCCATGTGAAGGGTTCTGTGATTAAGATAGCAAAAAAAAAATGTCCTACTTTGGGTTAAGTTGACCATGTTGCCATAAATTCAGTCACATCACTTACGCAACTTAGGTTACATAATTTATTTAGTTTAGTTTATTTGTTTATTATGACGTGGACAGTCTCCTTTATTAAGCTTTACAGTAAAAGGAGCAGCTTTACCCTTTATGGCTAATTTCTGGCTGTAGTCCCCAGTCGGTTGACACAATAGGCAATCTAGAATAACTAATATTACAAGGGGATGCAAGAGATAAAAAGAACGAACGTGAAAAATAAAAAAAAAGTTAAAAAATCAAACATTTAAATAGTTAAATTAAATTAAATTATGCAAATATACTTACACATATAAGATGCCTTACAAACAGTGTCAATAGTGTCATTGACCAGGCTGATGTGTTTGAGTAATAATAGGCTGCTACTCCATTATATCGCGCAGGCAAATATTGCACTTTCCACTCCACTCTATTTGTCTGACAGATTTAGTTACAGGTTTCTTTTCAGTTGAACATTTGTTTTCTCTTCCTGTCCAATGAAGAGACACTTTTCATTATACTCAGGTGGTGGTATCGCAGCGATTTATCGTTAAATCTTGGCAGATGAGACCAAAGCTATATGACGTTTAAAATGAACACTGTGCAGCCTACACGTGTCAGCGAGGGTCCAGTTATAACAATGATATCTTTCTCTATCCAGTCTATTGTTTTGCCAGGAAGAACATTGCAAACCATTTGAGTAATCCTCAGAGAAACATTCAGTCGGCTGTTTGTTTTGTGGTGGTGGGAGACGGGCTGTCGCAGCCTGTTTGTACCAGTGTTGACACACGCTGAATGACGGGTAATGATGTTGTTTTGTCACCGTGTTTGAACTGTGAGAAGCAAAGCCTGCTGCCGCGGCTCGCTGTGTCGCCGCCCTGTCATCAGCCAACCGTTGCTCATGCCACACAAACACAATCACCGCTGTCACATCAGCAGAATGGGATGGATCAGAGAAATTAGACAATGTATCTGTATCAGAGAGAGAGAGGAGGTGGGAGTGATCGTGACTGATGGTGTGTGTGTCATCAAGAGTGAGAAAGGGAAACAGGAAGACAGATACAGCCGTAGACGTATGGAGTGTGTATGAGTGTGTGTGTCACTGCGTAGCCTGTGCTGTGCGTCCCCATGCTGTCACTTAAGGTTTATGTCAGCGAGCATGTGTTTGACATACAAGGACGAGCCTGCACAACGTCACAGCTTGCTTGTCTCTCTATCTCATCATCATAATCATCATCACACACACACTTTGTGTCTCATGACAGGCATGCATCCACACAATCTCTCACTTGCATGCCGAGCTTCACTCACACACACACACCTCTAAATCTGTGACCGTTTCACAGCCTCTTCAGGTGAGTATCCCATTAAGTGTAGAGGGTAATTTTGCTTGGCCAGGTACCTGTTTGCGTTGACTGTGTGGTAAATTAACCACCATTAAAGCCAAGTTTGAGTGCATCCACCAGCAGGTAAAAAGGCTTTTAGCATTTTTGAAACAGCATCTCCCTCAACACACTGGCTTAGAAAACTAAAATCACAAACAAACCTTTGGCAGCTACAATGCGCCCACTGCAAAGTATTACAATCACATATTCTCATTCTCTGTGTAGCTTTGGACAGAAACCTGTCCTCATTCTGTTGCTGAATACAAAGGTAGAATATATTATGCTCCGCTCTGTAAAAGCCTCACAAATTAAAACAGCAGTTAACAAACAGAGGCACTCATTACAGCTGCTCCCAATCATTTCAACAGTGGCTTTACGGGAAATCTGATTAGTGCAGCGTGCAGAGGTACTAGAGACTGTGGAGAGACAGCAGCTGTGCTGAATGATATCCATCCAAGTGGAAAGGCACTTTAAGGTACTAATAATGGCAAGAAAATCTGATGCAAGAATGTGATTAGACAGTTTGTAAAGAGGGAGGCAGCATCAGACGTTTCAGTTGTAACAGCAGGAACATGAATTTCAGTCAGACTTAAGTCGGGATGTGTAGCAGCAGCAAGTACAAGGAAATGTTCTGTACAAAAAGGAACACTCCCAGCGACAATGGACTTGATGAATGCCACCTGCTCACTGGTAGCTGCAGGTTTATGAGATTTGAACGTTTGATCATAATCAACACACAGGAAATGGCTAATCAAAGCCACCTGATGCTTTTCATCATGGACAAGTTTTCATCCATTATCAAAAGTACAAAAAAAGTACTTTTCTAAAAATGATAAAACATTGTAGGTATAATGTAAGCACAGCACTGTGGCAGAATTAAAGACAAAGTTTATAACGCAGCTCTGTAAGTTTGCATTCCAAAATCCTGATTCTGATTAGACAAAAATAAAAAAAGTACTCTCTTTTATATTGAGTTCACTGATATGAAAGGCCTGAAATAGGAACGGCTTGGCGAAAAGGGATCACTGGCTGGGTTGACGGTTAACTGCTGTACCTGGTTAACAGAAAGACAAAAAAGGAATTGCAATATTGTAACTCCAAATGCTTTAAAATGTTCTTGGGTTAACTAGCTCTAAATTGTGTTTTAGGATTTTAAATCAATGAAGAATGATCCAGAAGGGAATAAAAGTCAGAATAGCTGTCTCCAGTTTGGACCCTCCAGCTTTCTGTCGCCTCAAACATCCACACTGTCAAAATGGATTTGCTGTTGCTAATAGCCAAAATAACACACCAAAATTCTCTTGTCATGATTTAAAATGGGCTCAATTGCCTTGTTTACTCACCTTTAAAGCCTTTAATTCAAACTCAAAATAAAGAAAATTAAACTCACTCCTTCAACCGACGGTTTGGTCGAAAAGAAACTCCTCAATTCACAGAGTAAAATGTGGGAAGCCCACTGCTGATGCTTGGCATTCTCCCCGCCCTGCCACTTCATGCCTCTCTCGTCCCCGCTGCCGTCACTTCTCATCCCTGGTGTTATAGACCTGGTCAGAGCCGCTGTAAATCACCTCCTTACTGTATTCACTGTCTTCAGATTGACTTTCATCAGTCTCCGAGGCTGTGTTCAGCCCCCCTCTGGTGTCCAGCCATGTTCACTGGTAGACAGCTGAGCTAGGTCAAGCTAAGACCTGTTGACTTACAGTTAAACTGAGATTTTATTAGTATGCTTATTTACCAAGGGAGGCCTGACTGAGCACTGGTCCTCTTTTACTACAAGATCCTGTAAACTTCTTGCACTGTTGGTGATAGGGATGGGAATCGAGAACCAGTTCTTCTTCAGAACTGGTGCCCAGTGAGTCGATTCCGCTTATCGGTTCCGCTCGTTGCAAATGAGTCATGTCGTCACACATGCGCTGCATTGCTTTGGTTCAGAGTGCAGCAAACATGGCGTTGAGTCAGAAGCGCTCTAAAGTTTGGTTATATTTTACGCAAAAAGACGAAAAAATATGGTCACTTGCAACACTTGTAAAGTTTCTATTTCACCAAAGGGGGGAACTACCTCCAATATGCAGAAACATTTGGCCACACAGCAATTCATTCATCGTGTTGATAGACTACTACTTAGCAATGCAAGTGAGACAAGCAGGAGCAGAGCTAACAGGACGCCATCTGTTATTAATGCCGAAGGTAACTTTAAACTCTCCAGACAGACCGGGCTCTGTCTACTTAATTAATGTGAGCGGCATTTCATTGTGTAAACTTTTACTACACGAATAATCTCCATTGTCATTGTCCGTCAAATTTAGATGATGTTGACGGCCGGAGTCTGGCTGGCTCAGAGGCTGCAGCAGCTCTTGTGCACCCCTAGCTACTCCATTCACAGAGTTTAGATTCTCTGCCCAAGCCCGGCCCGAACCTCGAGCTTGTTTGTGTTTGTGTCGCTGCGCGGGGTACAGGCGAGTTGACCTCGTGCTGAAAACGTGACTTGTGGCATACGTGACATCACTCCCTGAGACGCAAGAAGAAAGCGAAGATATATATTTTTACTAGAGAAAATGACAAAAATAATAGTAACGCACGGTGACTTGAATAAGTAACTTCAATCTGATCACTGTTTTGGAAATATTAATGTGTTAGATTACTCGTTACTGAAAAAAGTGGTCAGATTAGAGTAACGCGTTAATGGCATCACTGATTGTATAGCTGAAGTGCAACATGGAGCTTGAAGATGTAAAGAAAAAAATAAAAACAAAAAAATTAACTTTGAGCAAGTTTGGAGGAAAGTTTGAGGTATGGAATCATTTTAAACAAGTTGTGGGCAGTAACAACAACTCATAATTACAGTTAATGTGTCGGGCTGGCCGGGCTCGGACACAAAGTGCAATGTGCAAACAAACAAATTCATACTTATTCCCTCACCCAATGAGAATTGATAAGTGAATCGATAAGGAATGGGATCAGTAAGCAATATCGATAATGGAATCAGAATCGTTAAATTCTCATCAATTCCCATCCCTAGTTGGTGACCAAGCAGCAGTGGTGGACAGTAACGGAGTAAATTTACTTGAGTACTGTACTTAAGTACATATCCAGAGGATTTGTACTTTACTTGAGTATTAGATTTCTTTGGTACTTATTACTCTTACTTGAATACATTTCCAAGACAAATATTTTTACTTTTACTCGAGTTAATTCCTAGGAAGGCTGAAAAGTACTCGTTACTTTCAGGTCTGCTCTTTTTTTTTTTTTTTTTATCTAAAATACTATTGGACACAAGCTGTGTTTGTCAAAGAAGTACCCATCACAGTGCACGCTCTCCACTGGGATCTACGTAAAAGTGGAAATACGTCATCCCTCCCCATAAGGATACCACCAAAGTAGCCACGCTCTCGACTGTGATTGTCAACACAAAACCGCGAAAATGGCTGCATCAGGAGAAGAAAGACAATCCGCAGAGTCTCAGTCTGATTCTGATAATGATCCGGAGCAGGAACTTTCAGAAAATCCTTGGCCTTATCTGGACTCCATGTTTGAGTTTGACAGAGTAAAAAACGTGGACACAGACAAACAGACATATATTTTCAAATGTTTATTGTGTTTGCCGAAGAAAAACTACCTCTGCTTTCAACAACTCCACGTCCAACTTAAAGAAACACGTTGACGTAAGTTAACCAGACTTTCACCATGTTATTTTCCCTTTGTCTCGGTCAATGTCACAGAATGTGAGTGTGTGTTGATCACAAAAGCTACATTTTGTAGGAAGTGGCGCTGTGTGTGTGTGTGTGTGCGCGCGCGCGTGTGTGTGTGTGTTGTTGTTTTAATTCATTCATTGAGTTTGTCTTGCTGAAAGCAGTATTGTTGTAAAGGTAGATTAATCCATGCAGAGCATTTGTAGTTCAAATATGATGGACAGTACATACAGTGTCAATGTTTTTCCTCTCTGGTGTTAACGTCTTTCCATACTACACACGGACAGACACAGGAAGACAGACATGGGGACATGGGGACATGGGGAGACAAGACAGACATGGGGAGACAGAGTCTGTTGTGCTCCTATATTGTACTGGTACATGTCCTTCCTGTAAAGTCAAGTGACTTCAACATTGAGTTATTGAAAGCAGAGATGTAGTTTTTTGTAAAGCGGTGATTCTCAACCAGTGGTCTGGGGACAACATTGGTCTTTGAAGGGGTTCCAGTTCCCAACTTAGCTAAATGATAGAGAGTTAGTTGGACGGTGCAGGTTCATTTGGTTACAGTTTTAATGATTGTTAATAAACATCTGCATCTGCAACATCTGCTGTCCTCCTGTGATCCCATTCATTTGATTTGTTTTTATAGGTGTTTCTTCAGGCTTTATATAACATTGTGGTTCTAAAAGCAAGCACATCAGTGCAGGTGGTTTCAAAGAGTTAATTCTCAGAAACAAGAGTTAAAAGGTCCTTAAATTCATTTAGAAAAAATTATAGTAATTAATTGATGTGAAAAATAAGAAATGTACTCTTACTTAAAGTAAATTTAAAAGCATGTACTTTTGGATACTTAAGTACCTTTAAAAGCAAGTACTTTTTTACTCTTACTCGAGTAACATGTCGACTGAGCTACTTTTACTTGTAACAGAGTAAATTTTGACCAGTAGTATTTGTACTCTTACTCAAGTACTGGGGTCGAGTACTCTGTCCATCTCTGCCAAGCAGCCCCTCAGGTGCTTGGTGCCTTGCAGAGGGTGTTATTTGTGGTATCTCTTGGAGGAGGAGAAACTTCTCTGTTTTCATAGCTTCACCTTTCACAACATGCAAAGGAATATGTACATTGCTCACATGTTAAAATACGTGAGACTACAGCTGATTTGTCTTCCTTGTCCGGTCACCTCAGCACAAAGCGAACTGAATGTACATGTACAGTCCGTGCAGTGAAGTAAATCAGGATGAAGATGAGCAAAATGAATGCTGTGTTTATCTGCAGAGAGGAGTGGCTGCCAGATATCAATATCAACCAATTCTCCCCTGACGACAAGCACTTTATCACTTGACAGCTGGGATCAATGGCTGCTGATGATGCTTCATTGTGTATTTAAAGCGGGTTCAAAATCAATGAGAATGAAGCTTATGTAGTTTGCTTAAAGTAGGTATAAGACAAGGTTTTCTCACAGCATTGCAGTTTAGTTTAGAAACAAGTATAGGTCGTGGCATTCATAGTGCTCGAGCCATCCTGACTATTTTCCTCTACTTGTCAAACAGCCTTTGTTTTATCCAGGCTTTATCCAGTCCCATTCTGCCTCTGTCTGCAAGAAAGGTCAACTAACTGACTACATGCTGTTCCACTTAACTTCTGTGTTTGACACTATTTCGGTAGTAATCATAACATGCATGTCAAAATGAAAACTGAAATCTTTTTTTTTTTTTTTCAGTTAAAAAACATATTATGACAGATCCCTCATGCCTGCTCCTGCTCTCACAAACAAACACAATACTTCAGAGGCCATTCATGTTAGAGATGCACTGATCAGGATTTTTGGGGCCGATCACCGATCACCGAAAGCAGTATCTGCCGATCCCGATATTGCCGATCACCGATCACAGCGTCAAATCCATAAATTCTTCTATATTGTTGTCTTGTGTAACTTTCATATATTTAATTAATGATTCTTCTTACACAACATTGACATTGTATTATTAAGTATAAAAATTAGGAGATGAGAAAGTATCATGAATTGACCACTGTTTTATTGCAGGCTGAGGCAATGTGCAGTATTTCACACTCTAGAGACTCTCAGAGAGACAACTTGGACTCAGCTTACAGAGAGTAACTGTAGCTTACTAGTGGGAATGCAGTCAGGGTGGGAATTTTGTCATTTTAGGGGCAAGTCCATTTGGTCTTCACTTTTTTTTTCAGGGGCACCAAGGCCACATGACAGGGCACAAAGGCCACTGAGTAAAATATGTTGATTTACCTTTCAGACTAATACCATAACATCCTAATTTATAATAAACATGGATTGTGTATTAAAAAATGTTTCAATACCAAAATCCAACCAAAAATTAAAGTTACATTAGAAAGTACTTTTTGTTAAGTAGGGTTAGGGTGAGGTGGTTTTTGTGACACCTCACTGAATATTAGTGTTATTGAATATTTCTCCCAATAGAAATTCCCCAAAATTATGGCAAAGCACATTTTTTCCAAACAAAAAATTGTAGAATAACCAGCAGGAGACCACTGATGTGTGGAATGATTTTGGTGACACTACACTCTGAATAATAGTGAAGTTATTGAATATTTTTTGTAGTTTCTCTTTTCGGTGTTGCACTTTGTAGACGGTCCCTGCGCCCTCGTCTCACAGCTGGCTGACCATACAGACCAGAGTTAATGTCCAGACGCTCGTTTTGATGAAAATACGGTTGTAGCTCGTTGTCTATCGTAGTACGGTAGGAAAGAGCCGTCGTTTGTGTTTTAACAAGGTTTCACTTATGAGTTATTGATCCAGTAAGTTCGAATCTGTGAATATATTTCCAACTTTACCGGACTAAATCCTACCACATAAGTTAGTTACGTATCATGTCAAACCGGCTGCGCGCTCGCTCGCTGTGCTGTAAGTTTCTTCTTCTGTTTTGAGACGCTGCTGCAGTATGAGAGGCTTTTACGTGAGATCATCGTGATGATGAGACTCCACCTGCACGAACCGCGAACTCACTGAAGTTACTGTGAGTGACTACTGTGCACTCAGGTGGCTGTTATTCAGGGAAGTCTTTTTTCACGGGGCATCAAGGCCAAAGTGCGGGGCAACGGCGGCCATGAAATTCCCTCCCTGCCTGCAGTTAATGCCCTGTCTTTATACTTAAACGTCATCTGATCGGCCTGATGTGATCTATTTTGAGAACTCCGATCAAAACCGATAGGGGCATTATCGGCCGATTGCGATAGGTTGCCGATCGATTGGTGCATATCTAATTCATGTCCATTTGGATTTTTCTCTTTTCCAGAAATGTGACCAGTTTGTAAGCAGTTATGTTAGGCTCTGGCTTCTGTCACACACAGGCCATTCAAACTAGCAAGCTAAAGTAAGCTATAGGTCGAAGCAACAGAACAGCTAGGTCGAGAACAGATACTGTATGACTCACTTATAGTATTTTAGAGATCAATGCAGACTGATTTACTGCTGTCAAAAATCTGATGGGTTGTAATAAAAACAGATGTTGTTCGTCGAAGACACAATGTCTGCCAGAATACCAACAAGGATTTCACAAAAAACTTTGTATCAAGACATATCAGTGCACGCCTCTGTTAGCTCTGTGACTCTCATAATAATGTCTTTTTAGCGAGTCCCATACCAACAACTTGCATTGCTTCGCTTTCTCCTCACTGACCATATTTATACTGCAGCCATTTTCCTCTGACATTATTGTAGAAATGTCAGTGAGGTACGTAGCCCATGACACATACAAATGTGAACGAATGGTTCGCAGAAACAATAACTGCCAACATTTTACCTTGATGACAGACCACACAGACACGACACCAAACTGTCAATGAAATGCTTGCTTTGGTTGTTGCGCCACAATAGAAATAGGGACCTTAGTGTGAACCGGTTCTTGCATTTGATGCCATTCGAGAAGAAGAGAAGAAGGTTGTCAAGGTGAATTAGCAACCCAAAGATAGAAACAAAGGAGAGGATCATAAATAGAATTACATGAAAGAAGGATCTAGGAAAGTGGAAAATCCATTTCACAGGGCCTTTGAAGTTCTATAGCATCAGAAATCCAACTTGAGTGAGTTAAATATAAGTTGCCACTTATGAACAGATCAGAAATGAAACTGCAGAATCATTACATGCTTGTATCTTAAATATTTTAAAAATCGCAGCCAGTCGGTGCCATTTTCCAGTTGGATGCTGTGATTTGAAGTGGGAGGTAATGCAGGAGGTAATGGAGCATTAAAAATATACTGGAGGGGCGGTCTTAAATCGTCCCTAAACCGGTACACTGTGTGTGTCCTTCAGGAGATGCTAAAACCTAAAGCGGCCTACAGTGCTGTGAGTGGATATGATTGTGGCCCAGTTGGAGAGAGAGAACCTTGGCTTCATTAATTCTCCTCTGTGCCTGTTCGGCTGCGCAGGATACCAGCTTAACAATGGACCAAATGCCAAAACACTGTCTCGGGAATTCACTTCAGACGGACAGGAAACACTGCTTTTATGCTTTAAATCAAGCAATTACAAAACTACAAGCGCAGATCTTTCATGGGCATTCCAGTCCCTGTCTTTTTGTCAGGAGCAATAATTAACACAGCCTTTCCCTGCTAGGACTCTTTAAATCTTATCTAACCTGATGTGATCTCTAATCAGTCACCCGCTGAACTACGAATCGAATTTTTTACTGGGCTTCAAATCAAAAGCTAATTTCCTGAGCGCCTGCTTTCCACCAGTGAAGTGTAACGAGGACATGGACTCACTGCTGCCAGGTCCCCACATAACAAGAGTTGTAAAAAAAAAGGAAAGAACCTAAATTTGCCCCTGAACCACAGTCAGATACTGTAATTATGATTTTGAGTCCTGGCCTTGGTGGCGTTATGACAATTTTAGGAGTGCAGCAGGTGCAATGCTGTCGTATGAATCATCTTTTTCAAGATTGCCCTGAAATGTCAGTAGCAATGGATAGGAAAAGGTTCAGTGCTGCAGGATTGGAAGAAAAGAGAGTGCATGGCAGAAGAGAAGGAAATGGAAAGGTCAGGAAGAAGCAGCTTCCTGTTAGTTGATTAGTCCCCTCCTGAGAGGACTGAACTTCTAACTTTAAAGTTGTTTGTGTGAAACTCTTGTTGCTCTGAACGCTCTGCACTCCCTCGTGGTGCTCTCGAGAAAGGCACTTGACTGCTAATTACTGTGGTTCCCAGTAGTCAGCAGCTCTAAATGTAAAATTTAATATTTATTAAATTAAGACTACATTGTGTAACTTTTGCTGAACAGCCCCTGCTAATTGCTGAAATTAAGTATTTAACAGTGCGCTTTATGCAGCAGAACTTGACTTTGCTAGCTACACTGTACTGTAGCGATCGGCACCTTTGACACAAGCCCCCGTGTCACACACACAACTCACAGGGGAAGAGGATCAGTGTGTCCTGAGAGTGTCCGAGTGTCCATCATCTAGGTTCCAACCCCTGGCTTCAAGCCAAAAAAGTGTGTGAATCAGCTTGTACAGCCTCACTGCTTGGACTCTTCTCCAGCTCCTTTATACTCTGTGTTCGAGCGCCCAGCACCCAGGACAACTATCCCCTAGAGCTGACAGCAGCACACTGGCTGGCTACAGAAAGTCACTCCAGGGCTACTGGAGAGTTTCCAAGCTTGTCTGTTAATGCAAGAGGCATCACTTTGAGTTATCTATATAAGTATTTTTGTTTTGTGTTTTTGAACTCACGGTCCGATTATCAAGCCACAAACTGAGTGCTATTTCCCTTTCACATGTCACATTGTATCGCCACCGCAATTTCAGAGCCACTTTTTGCCACTTGGGGCAGGCACAGAGTGGACAAACGTATTGACCTTGGGGAATTGAGTTGTGGTTCTGCTTTCACTGTGAGAGAGCCTGACGATGGCGTACCAAAAAATCTGACGAAACATCCTGAGTCAGCCACTGTGTAAGAGGAAGAGTATGATATGTCATCTGTCAAATTGCAAGAAAACATTCTACTTGTCATGGTTTTGGTTTTAGGTTTGTCATTCCCTGCTTTACTTTGTAGATTATATGCTCTTGTGTTACAACTTTTCACTTCCTGTCTTTGTTTGTCCTTTCCCCGCCCTTTTTCCTGCTCACCTGTGTTCCTCCATTCCTCTTTCCCCTCCACACCTGCCCTTTCACCCCCCTCATTAGTTTAGGATGTATCTAAGTCCAGTCATTAGTTCAGTCTTTGTTGGTTTGTCTCTTTACATTCTTTGTCTTCTGTGTGTCTGTTCCAAGCTCCTTGTCGGTCCTCTGTGTCCCTGCTTTGCTCTCCGCAGTCCTGGTTTTATTTTGATGAGTACTTTTTGGTACAGGTACCTATTAAATGTTATTATAAAAACCTTTCACACCCAATGTAACATTTACTGAAGGCATCCATTTGAATATGTATAAAAGGTCTGGATAACAAGTAGAGACCGCTTTTCATCTAGCAATGCAGGATTAAAAAGTAGAGGATAAAATTGCAGATGATAAATGTCACACATTCGCGAACACCTCAAAGAAAAAACACGTTTGCCTTTGTGTAGTGAAGAAAGAGACTAAGAAAACGTCCAGAGAGCCAAACATAATGACAAGAAAATGGAGACGTTAAAAATGAATCCGTATCAAAGGGGGAGAAAAACTGTCGACAAGAAACAATAATGCATAAAACAGTGGACCATATAAACGCCCTCCACATGCGGTGGTTAATCATACTGTGGTAAACACATCGGTAAAACTAAGAATCCCAGCCAGCACAAGGCTGCTTCTGTAGATCCTGTCTTCTATCTTAAACTAATGAGTATACTTTAAAAGGGACATGTTACAATGCAACACATTTAAAAGCAGCAAAGACATTCCTGTGTGTGTGTGTGTGTGTGAAAGTGAGAGAGAGAGAGAGAGAGAGAGAGAGAGAGAGAGTAAATACTGAGAGAAAATAAAAGTTAAATTATTGTACCAAACTTTATTTCCCCTTTCATTTGGTTTATTCATAAGGACTACGTCAGAACTGTTCAACTGTAAAATGGGTGTGCGGTGAATGTGTACATGAATGTGAGGGGATGTTTCTTTAACTCCCGCTGACATTAAAATTCATTAGATATTCTACCCAATAGTTGTCATTCAGCTATAGTTGCATGGGAAAGGTCATTTTTACCACCTACCTTCTTAAATACAACTTTATGACTTCTGCTCTTACATTTACATGAGCAATTAACCCGTGACACCAAAACTATGACCATGGCATTATGGTAATTTGTTCTATTAAGATGTTTGGAGTTAATGTAATTACAGTCAGGATTATGTTCAGTATCATTTTTTTTCCATAGTGACCTCAGTGTGAGCCTGGCTCTCAAACTGGGACAAACAGGTAACCCAAATTCTAACTTAAAGGGGCAGTTCACTACAGAATTAAAAGTACATATATTTCTTCCTACCTGTAGTGCTTTTTATCCGTCTAGATCGTTTCGGTGTGGATTGTCAAGTTTTGGAGGAATTGGCTGAAGAGATGTCCAGCTTCTCTCCAATTTAATGGAACTAGATGGCACCAAGCTTCTGATGTTTTAACATGCTGTGTGTCAGAATTTTAGTTTAAAACTTTCTAGTATTTACTCAAATGAACAACAGAATGTGAAGAAATAGGAGCTTGACATTATGTCAAAGACATCTTTGTATTGTGTTGCAGACATATCTACTGAACCTAGCATGCTAACCAGCTAGCCCTATGCCTGAAAACCTCTTTCTCCAAGTGGTCCAAAGCTCCTGCACCCCCTTGTAATCATGCTAGATGAATGGCTAACTAAGCTAACAAGCTAACAGTAGCTACACTCATGGTTGTATAAGTGGAATACAGTTAGCAGCAGTTAGAAGTTATATGTTGAATTCAACAGGTGGCCAGTTGTTAGTTCCATTATACTAACGACAAGGCAGAAATCTCTATGGCCAATATCTCCAAAAATCTTCAAATCACGCCAACGCAATTTAGATGCATAAATAGAACTGAAGGTAAGAGGGGAAATATGTGTTGATTTGGGGTGAGTTGTCCCTTTAAATTACTTTTGTTTGTATTTTTTTTAATTGTTACTTCTAAATAACATTGATATATAAAACATAGGCTAGCTCAGTCTGTTTTGTTGTGTTTGTAGAGGATGAGTTAGGGTCTGCTGCGCAGGTGTTGTGCTGCAAAAGAAAAAAAGGCTAACCAAAAAAGCCACGATGCTGAGTTCTGTCAGAAGAGGAGCTCTCACCTGGAGTGACTGCCACTCTGATCTTACAGGCTGTCACAGGAGGTGGTTGGGTGTGGATGGTGGGTGCACAAAGTCCAGGACATTGACTGGAGACAAGGGTCACCCTCAGTCTTTCATCTGAGTAATCTAGGCCAGCGATCCTCAATAGGCTGCATCCGGCCCACCGGCCTCCTGTTTGTGGCCCCCGAACTTTTATTCCTTCACCATGTGTTTTGGTTGGGTCAGCACGTGTGCACCGGGACTTGTCTCCATGCCAACGATACAGAGACAGCTGGGTCACTCACCGCTGCGAGCGCAACTTTTAACTTTCACTTTCGTTTTCGGAGCAGTTCGCGTATTCACATTTTGCCGGTGGTAAAAGATTGAAAATGGCGTGTTTCCAAGTAAATTGCTATTACTAAGTGAACAGTGAAAATCAACGACTCAGAGAAATAGGGACTTAAAATTTGCATTCATTCTCCCTCTGACAGGACAAGCCCCACATATTTGACAGTGCAGCGGTAACAAAGGCCAGACGTAATTTAACTAATTGTACCCCGTCTCATCATTATTTTCAAACACACAAAGATTGTAACGGACGGGGAGTTTCTCCTGGCAAACACCCTTTCACTCACGGTGCCAAAATGTTTATCATCCTTGTTAAAACTCAACACCATTTAATCAAAGAACAAATGACGTGATTTAACCCAAAACCATCTTACATATCATCTTATTCACAAACACATTCACAAACCATAATTACACCAACACCAACAGAATATCCAAGAGTCATTGCGCCACAGTCCACAAGGGGCGTTACAATATGCCAGGAGAAGCTGTGATAAGGATTTCCAATTTGAAACGGCATTATGAGACGAAGCATAGGAATTTTGAAGAGACATTTCCTCAAAATTCAGTGATAAGCACAACACAAATAAATGCACTGAAATCGTCATATCAGGCTGCAAGCAGGATGCTTGTCACATCTATGTCACAATGAAATAAAATAATGCATGACTGAAGTGATGGACAGAATGTTTGAAGGCAAACAAAAAGAGGAAATATTCAACTATGTATTTTAATTTATGTTAAAATGGAAATTACATTTTATTTTAGTTCGTATTTTGTTGTTTAGAATGAAAAGGACATTTTGTTTTGAATATTACAGTATTATTGCATGTGGCCTGACCGACCTCAATACATGGACCTTTGAGTCATTGAAAAAAATCTTTGTGGCCCTTTAAGATTTGTATTTGAGTACCCCTGATCTAGGCCATGAAAGGTTCAGACATTTTGGTAAATATGGTTGTTTTGGTTTAATAATGGTAATATTTTGCGCTACAGTTAACCAAGTTTTTCAATAAGACCACAGTCTTTCCCTAACTTAGACCAAGTGCTATGACTGTTTTATACAAACAATAAAAAAGTGCTTTTAGTTGCTATGGTTGGACACCGGGCCTTATTCTTGTGCAGCACAGATGGCAGTGAAGTGCACCCTGCTCAGTGCGTTGGGGATGTGTTAGACTCACTTCTGGTAATTTCGTGGCCAGGCTCGACGGCTGCAAATGTGTTGCCTTTGAAATCATGGTGTCATCATATACATACATCATCATATATTAAAGGTGGGCATTCCAGTGTCAGAGCAGTCAGGACCATGTCCGATCACAGTCACTGCTTTCACTCCCTTTAAACTCCGAGCTCTCCCCATCATGACTCGCTGACAGTCTGTGGAGAGTTTCCCTCAGAGGAGATATACTGTTGTCTGAGACCTTCACATATGAGCACACATGAATTTACATTACATTTTTAAGTGTTATGTTAACGTCTACGTCTATTGTCACTGTGTTTTATGTGTGTTCTAGTGGACAATTGTATCTGTCATCACAATCCGCACACTAACTTTATGCAGTTAAACACGATACCGCTATCAGTACAACTGAAATGCAGTCTTGTTTTTTTTTGCATGATGTGTTTTTTTCGCCTATTTGATTGAGTTCAGCTTGACAGTGAAACAGATGCATTTCTATTTTTATATCAAAACATATAAGTGAGCCCGGTGAAGATCCCAGGTGAAGAAAGAGACTTGAAAAACGGAACCAGATCAATCTCCATCGTGTTATGTTTAAAGAAACAAACGCTGACTGTCGGTAGGAGACGGTAACAACGATGTCACACATCAATGTCTGTGCCACTTGAACATAATATAGATATATGCAGATAATGGCCTTTTGCTGGAATGAATGATGCTGCTGTTTTCTTTCGGAGTGCAGCTACGTTAACTGAAATGCTTTCAGAACCGTTGTTACATCTTGGATTGATTGTGTCCCCCTGCAGAGTAAATGCAATGATGTGGTCAGTGTTGTCCCCAACAGTCGGTTACCAGCCTGGACTATTTTTGGACTTAGCTGATGCCTGACCTTCAGTATCCACCCACGCTTTTCCCTTTGATCACTTCCTAACAATGTCACCCTGGCAGCCAGTTTCAGTTGTGTGTGCTTGAGTGAGTGACTGTGAGTATGAGGAAGAGGTGTGACTGCTGTACACAATTTTCATAGGTTTGGGATTCTGACTGTATTAAGACAGCTGAATACATTTCACAAGTTCACCCAAAAATGTCATTTATTATCTACTGACTGTAGATAACAAACACTGTTTTGCTGTGAAGCTACAGAAAACCTCCCCTGACCTTCCATCATCATGGGGCTGAGGAGATAATGACTTAATTTTTTCATTTTTGTGTGAATGGTTCCATTAATGTTCTGAAAGCCTTAAGTCATGATTTATGAGTTTCATGCATCATTATAATGCAACTGTAACAGAACACTGTTCTTGTTTTGCTGCTCTCTTAATCTCTGCCTATATGATAAATCTGGTTTGGACCTGTTATCTGTATCAGAGGGAAGAGTTCAGTGACATCAGTTGTGAGATCCAGTGACATCCTGGTACTGACTGCTGTTTCTCTCCTGACTTTATACCATACTTAAAACATAAATTCTATATTTAGAAAATACTTCTGGCTTTTTGTCATGCCTGTGCTTAACACTGTGTGTGCACAGTTCATTTCCTGCCACTATTCAACCTGGTAAATCTAGCAAGTTAATGTAAGAAATATATATATAGTTTATAATCTGTGTTCTTCCTCAGTCCATGTCTGTCAGTCCACATGCTGCATGCAGACAATAGACTCAACACTTCAACTGTGGCTGCAGATCTGTGTTCTCAACACAGCCGACTGAAAGGAAACTGTTATCACCTCTGCTCTGGTTGAATCTCATCTCAGCGTGCTGAACCTCCTTCTTCTGAAAGCCAGTAAATACACTTTGATCCTCAATGTGGTCATCACATGGAGGTTTTGACGGCACTATTGATTGACCCTTAGCCTCACTTAAGAGGACATTGTGATGTTTCAGTATATACCTGTACTATTGACCCCTCTGTGTGAGAGTGTGTTAGACCAGCCATTGTGCATCACCCTGACTGTACGGGAAAGAAGATAGGTAAGATTGAGATGTCGATATAAACTGTTTTGTACGTCTGCAAGAAACTGTGAAAGAAAAAAAGGTCAAAAGAAAGAAGACAATGTGAGAAAGAAAGACAGAAATTAAGACAGACAAAAATAAAGACACAGACATGAAGAAAGAAAGAAAGAAAGAAAGAAAAGTCTGAAGAGTGGAATGTATTGTATTGACAAAGAAGGGAAGGAAGAAAGGAAGCAAAAGATAATGGAATGTAGGAAGGAACCAAGGATGGAAAAAAGGAAGGAAGGAGGCAAGGGTGGAAAAAGGGAAAGAAAGAAGCAAGACATGGAGGAGGGAAGGAAGAAGAGTTTTCTCCAAGAAAATAGAAAATTTAGGAAAAACTAAAATAAAAGCAGAAAGCAAGAAGAAAGAAAGACCACAGGGTTTGTCTCTCTGTGTCCATATGAAGTACATGGTGACTATAGCTTACTGCAGACAGGAAGTTGGTATTGATCCTGTATTGATGAGTGTTCATCAGGAACTGCACTCAGTGCCCTTTGAATGTCTCTGTGGGAGATCTTCCATCACAACAGCAGCAAGGACGGATATGTTGCATGTTTCCAGGGATGAAGAGTAACATTTTGCTCCCTAACTGCTGTAGAGGAGTAGACTTTGTGTGAACATCACATCCCAGATTCAGTACCTTTTTTTAGAGAAGAGCTACCTCAAAAATTTAATTTAACTATAAACGTTTGGATTTAAAGTCTAACTTTTATGTGTGGAACTTCATCACAGTTGCGGTGATGTGATTGAAGAAACTGCGGCTCTCCCTCTTGGAATGAATGTTGTAATTTGGGCTGAACTTCCCACTTCATGACACAATCCTGACCACTAGAAATTATATTCATATAGCCCCAATGATGTTTTCATCTAGATGACAATAAGCACACACAAACAGAGTATACATTTTTGTTTTGTTTACTTTATGAATATTTGACCAAAACTATTATATTTTTCAGACTTTAACCAGTGGGTTAACAGTTTACTCAGTTTATCTCCTAGGGGGAAGTTTTGTATTCCACATTTCTGGAGCATTGCAGCATTCTCCTCAACTACTGAAGTGGATGGAGACGTATCTTAAAATGTAAAAAACAACAGGAAAAAACTCCAAACAAGCATAAAAGTGCTCCATACAGCTCGTCTGACATGATGCAAGTCTCTGGAAGCCCCAAGATTCCAAATTGATTTGAGGAGACATTATTTCTGCCCCTTTAAAAAGCCAAAATCTTCACTGCTAGGCTGAATAGGGTGCACAAGCGTAAGATCTTTATCATCAAGGAACCTAATATTTCTGACTGACATACCCTGACTTTTTTAGTCCATAGTATGTGTCAAGGTAATGCAGTGACCAGAACAAATGTTGGTAATGAACATTTCTGCAAACCACAGATATGTGGAAACTTTACATTTCTTTGAGTTGCAACAGTTCAGTGTGTCTTGTGAAAATGCTGCTTCTTATCTAGTAAGTTTGAGGCAAAAACACCCCCCCCTCCAAAAAACACTTGGCTATGGTTTTTTTTTTTAAATGTTTGGCTTATGAAACCTGGTTTTGTTGCCACTAACGAGGCTGGATATCGTCCAGAGGTTTCACTCTTACAAATGCTGAAATGCAGTCTTGAACTGTAGTCAATGGCTTGGCTGTAACAACCATTATACCCCAACCCCCTTATAAGAATGTCCAGTAACAAAGATATCATGTGAACGTGATATGACACGATTTATAGAAATGTCAACATGTACACTATAACATGTATGAATGTGAATGTATCAGTTGCCAACTTTTAGTCCTGTCAAGTCCACCTTGATAGTATTGTATTCAACCTTCTTTCCTGGTAACCAACCATGTCTTTCAAACCCATTGATACTTTGGTAAGTGCAAGTCTCCAGACCCAGTCTCCATAGGCACAGAAGACTAGCTGTTTTGCACAAGTTGAGAAGTATTCCCTGTGATGAGTATTATGTGTAAAATCATTGCCCCTTTGACAAAGTGTTTAGTTCAGTCCATCGCTCTATCTTGATATCATTAAAACATAAAAAACTCTGCTGCAGCATTTCCTCCAAAATATATTTAGAAAAGCATTTTATTAGTGCAGAGATGAAAATGTAAAAGCTTGGCAATATCACTCCGTTTCTGTCTTTCTTCTTATTGACTTTGTTGTTGTCTTCTTCCTTGCTTAGCCTCCAGACTGAGCCTGGATTCAGGAAGCCTCCAGACACAGGAGCACTGGTCTGATCATTTATTTAACGGTCAGACTGTTATATAAGTGCTCTACTAACCTCACTAGAAGTCAGTGGTCAACAGGCTATTGGTACACGGATGTTTCAAAAGTAAGCAAAGTCCATAAAAAGAAAACCTATAATGTTTAGGACAAATTGAAGATGAATTCATACAGAGGAGAAGCTGTGTTATAATGTACTCCAACTGGTCCATTAAGAGTGTGAGCGGACGACCTAATTTAATATGAATCAAAGAGAAACTCTGCTGGGAACAAATGTACTTTTTTCTTTTTTTTTAATGGTGCTTTATTTCAGCTTCACATTCAGCCTTATCTGAGCGCTCTGCCCGGAGGAGACGGAGAAGCCAAATGTGACAATTATAAGAAAAAAAAAAAAAAAAAACTGACTGAAGGGCTGAAAATTAATTATGAGAGATCATTATTCAATTTCACACATTTATTGAGGTGTCTCTTTTCATACGTTTAACTGTTTCTTCCCTTTTTCTCGCAGTGGAAGAACAACATTTTTAAGCAAGAACTTGGCTCCAGGCACCGTCTTAGTCTTACTTTTCAAAGCACAAAATACAGTTAAATCGGTGTAATTATGCTATGATGATTGGTGGCTGGAAGAAACATTAAAAGTGACACTCGATTGGCATGTAGCAATTCTTAATGTTCCGCCATTCTTCGCTTTCTCTGCTGTTGGAGGGGGAGGGGGGGCAAATGGATGAGTAATGTTGAAAGGGCTGAGAGGGAAGGATAAAAGGATAAAATGATTGGCAAGAAAGAAAAGAGGGCGAGAAAGGATGGATGGAGGAGTCATGGAGAAAAAAAATTATGAAAGCAAAGTGAAAGTAGCTCCAAAAAAAAAAGGGAAATAATGTTGAGGGATAGGCAGCGAGAATATCAGAGACACAGCGAGTGATGAAAGATGTTGAGCTGCAGACAAATCAAAGCTGCAGACTGAGTTTTTACATCAGAGTTATGAAAGAGAGGGACAAACACATGAAGCATGACTCATGTGTAATAAGTCCTTGCTGTCGCTGGCACATCTTACAGATTTGTTTCTAATGATTAGTGTGTTCAGCACTGAGCGTTGTGTGCACATTTTGTCCAGAAGGCTTTTCATTTTATCACATAGCTTCAGGTGGTGACTCAGTGGTCTGCCTTTGAGCGGTGGCGCTTTTTTGTTCGCCAAGCACCAAACTGCCAAACAGCCACCCCATAATAGCCACCTGTAGGTTACGCCGTGGTTGCCATGGAGTCTCCAGGGGTGACGAGCAAAGAATAGACCACGGTTTCCTTAATTAGAGGAGATTGCGCATGATTAGACCCGAGGCTGGGCCAAGAGATGAGAGCACACGTGCGCAAACACACAGTACCAGTGAGGTGCTGCAGGTCGCAGGTAACAGTGTGGGTGGACAGTGAGTGTCAAGCACCTGCAGTCAGCCAAATAACAGCCAGGGTTTGTAGATATTTATCATCATGTCATACTGTCAAACACTACTGTGTTTCTAGGTGTGTACAAAGTGGTAAGCATGTTAACCTTTTCAAAGGGATTGGCTTCGTAAATGTGGGGTTGCAATGAAGGCAGCCAAAAGAAAGAAAAAAAAAATATTTATATATGTTTATGTCAGTCTAGTAAATGACATGGTAAGGTAGTAAGGAAAGAATCGTAGAGTAACAACAAATGAGAAACTGACTGACCTGTATCAATTAGGCCCAGTGTGATTGGCCCTCTTTGATTCAATTCTGTCATTTCTTTACTAAATGCAGTTAGGAAGCATCTTCCTACAATACAAAAAATCACGAATGTTATCTTAAACTGAGTAAAGATATGGTTTGAAATTCAGGAAATTTCTGTAATGTGTCCCCTCTTTACTCCAAAGACCACTGTAGCCTCCTCTTTGATGGTCACTTATAGAAGCATAGCAGCTGCAAATAAAAACATACATTAAATTTTTTTCCCCCAAAAACAATGAACACAAAAGGTGAAGCTGCATTGCTTCAGCTCCGAGTAAAATCTTCTTCCTTCCTTGCCCTCTCCCTCTCTGGTAACCTCTACAATATGTGTCCTGTGAGGCGAAACCCAGGCCATAAAAATCCCTCGCAGTTCACTTGAGACAGTGGTGACATGTCACCCTAATGTCCAGTGGGCTAAGGGCCATTGCACATCGTCTTTTTATGTCATAGACTTTTTTAATCCGTCATCTGATTTAAAACATTACACACGGAAACCTTGCACACTGAGTCCAAAGTGTTGTTTCAATTCTTCAACAGAGAAAAAGAAAATCTTTGGTCCATCCAATCCTGAAAACAACCAGGTCTAGTGCAGGAAATGAAGTGATACCGAGTCTCTAGGGGTCTTAATATAGACAGTTGGATTGTTGCTGAGTCAGCAGTAAAGTCTGTACTAGACCGTCTTGGTGAGGAAGTACCTGAACTAAAAGGTGCAGCTATTCATTTACTAGTCGATGTGCTGTATGTTCCAGTCCTCACCCATGGTCACCAGCTTTGAGTAATGACAAAAAGAATGAGATCAGAGTCACAGACAGAGGAAATGGATTTCTTTCTCAGGGTGAGAAGCTCAGACAGTCCTGAGGAGACCTGCTGCTCCTTCATGCAGAGCGGAGTCAGGTGAGGCGGCCCGAGCCGCCTGCACAACCTGCAGCGTTTCTGTATTTGAATGTGTTGAAGATCGCTTTATCTTTATCAGAGCTGCATGGCCATGAGCTCTCTCAGCCTCTTGTCCTTTGACTTAGCCTAGTCATTCAATTTAGCCTATAGTTAAGCCGGTTTTACTCGTAGTGGTTGACTATGATGTATTGGCATTATGATAATTTGTTTTTATTTTTTTAGATTTTTTTCTGGCATAGACACCTTTATTAAGCAGTAGACGGATAGGAAATATGGGAGAGAGAGGGGGATGTGACATGCAGCAAATGACCTCTGGCCGGAATCGAACCGGGGTCGGCTGCGTTTATGGCATGCGCTCTAACCACTCGACCACCTGCGCGCCAAGGCATTATGATAATTTGTGCAATACCGTGGCCTTTTACCCCTCTGTGAACTGGGTACAATGTCACCTCATTTATAAGTGTTCATAGAAAAGTTAGTTGTGGTGATATGCAGACTTGGATTGGACAAGATGTGCTTTAGTATCACAGTAAGAGAAAGATTCAAATTTTCGGCCTTTTCCTTTGACCAATCCCTGTTTTCTGACACATGTATTTGAGTCTGCTGCATCTCATGATTTATTGCCTGATAGAAGTAGATAAAATAAGTTCCCCATAAAATGCAGTGATCAGCCCTCCTCTGGGCATGTAAATGCTTTTTCTACATTTAATCTCAGTGAAACAGGTTCTCATTTCATTGTGCATGAAATTGCTTATCATCCTGCGGTGACAAAGCAGCTTTGGGAAGAGTAAAAGCTCAAGTAAAAGCAATTTAGTCTGACAGACGTTTTGACTGTTATTTTTCTTTGTAGCTTTTTCACTTCATCCCACTCGTGAAATCCTTTGCTCTACTACAGTGTACAGATACGGACACACATGCACACTCATGCACATTGTTGATTGCTGTTTTATCTACTCTATTTCTCCCTCATTTCTATTTTTCAATGTTCACACACCTGCTCACATATAGGCCACACATACAGGAGTGGACAGGAATGACCGTCACTGAAAACTGATATCATGAT
The DNA here is from genome assembly GCF_900880675.1 of Sparus aurata. Taxonomy (NCBI): domain Eukaryota; kingdom Metazoa; phylum Chordata; class Actinopteri; order Spariformes; family Sparidae; genus Sparus; species Sparus aurata. Next base: position 29,506,005 of record NC_044193.1, on the reverse strand, counting down.
ATTCATACCTAAGGGCTGATCCATCCATCATTTCTGTTAAGCACAGAAGATAAAATGTTGTTGAAAGTTACTTGAAAACCATTAAAAAGTCATTTAGAGAAATAACTCATCTAGGCCATCCAGGATATAGCTAAGGTGCCGACATTACACACACACGCACACACACACACACGCACGCACGCACGCACGCACACACACACACACACACACACACATCATAAAGTCTCAGGAATCCCAGAGATCCTAAATGGATGTTAAATACACTGTTGACACACGGCTGAGCTTGTGCACCCACTTCAGATGGAGTGTGTGCCAACACTTTTAACTTAGAAGATTGAGTGAGAGTGAAGAAGAAGGCAAGAAACGGGGAACAAAAAGCAAGCTTTATTCTAAAAAAAAAAAATGCTCCATTAGTGCAAAAAAAAAGATCCAAACATAAAAAGCATGGCAAAAGACAAAGTCGTAACTAAGGAGTCAAACAAAGTGCAAAGAAAAAGCAAAGTTCAAATCAAAAGGAGGAGCAGGAAACCAGAACCGAAAACATACCACACGGGAGACTCGAGGTGACAACTGGAGGAACGACGGACCAAGACGGAGTAACACGGAACGAGACAGACAGACTGAGCAGCAGGGAACATCACGGAACGAACTGACAAACACATGAGGGAGAACAAAGACTACACACACACACACACACACACACACACACACACACACACACACACACACACACAGGGACGCTAACTAGAGGACCAGGAACAGGTGAGGTAAGAAGAGGATGCACAAGGGCCTGGTTTCAAACAGACACTGAGTTATAGCATCGTGGACTACAAAACTTAACAACTTTTTATCGGCATAAGGTGACTATTTTAATTTGTACTGTGCGGTGAACTTTTCCTTTAAGCTTTATCTAAACTTTTTTTCATTACTTACATTTGGACAGTATGATAACTATCACTGATATTACCTTTTGTACAAACCTGTTCTCTAAATTTTCTTACATGATGCCACATACACAGTTTTTACTCAGAATGGGTAAATATATTGTACATTATTTATTTATTTTTTATACCTCTGGCCTCTCCTTGCAGTTCTGAAATACTGTATTGATGTTCATGGTCCCCACACGAGGCTTAGTACCTGCTAATTACCAGACTTTTCCTCCAGCACCATCATAAGGTCAAAATCTCAATTTGTCCAATACTTTTTCTTGACAGTGACCTTTACAGCCTCACAGAGCCATTAACTCTCTTCATGCATTAGAACAGTGATCCAACCAAATGCCAATTAAAAGTCATTACAGGGGTCGCAGTGGTGAAAATACAAACAAGGCTAAATGAAAGGGAACGCTCAGTATAGAGCTCTCTGTTTATAGAAAAACTCATTACTGCACCACCCTTGCTTACGCTGTGGTTGGTGTGGGACGCGTGTGTGTTGTCCTCGGTCCCTGCTTCGTCCCACCTCTCCACATGCGTGCATTGCGTCATGTTTTAAGCGATGAAAGCGCCCATGCTGTGTCATATATTTTATGTACAACAGTTAAATTGGATTTACTCAGTCTTACCAGCAATCACACTCGTTGAGCTGCATCTCGAATGACAGATTTATTATTGCTTTATTCCTCACAGTTTAAGTCACAGCTCTGTGGATGTGTCATTTGTCTGGGTAACTTAGATGCTCACTCTCTCTCCCTCCTTGTCTCTCAGTTCCTCTCTCTTTCTCTTTCTCGCTCTCTCTCCCTTGCTTCCTTCCTTCCGCAGATTTAAATTGTCACAACTGTGAGGGCTGATGGGCCTATAATGTATAACACTGCCATTTCCTCTCCTCTCTTGATCCTCCCCTCTCTCCTCTCATATCCCCCCTCTCCCTCATTTTCCCGGCCCAGTGTTCCTGCCAGAGCACCATGTTTGCTTTCTAAGCACTCCTCCCCTCTCTTTTCCTTGCATCTCTATGTGTTTTAATGATGCTGCATTGGCCACAGATGCTTGGATGTGTCCTTGTGAAAAAGTAGTATGAGGGTCAGCTGGAAGTTTCTCCGACCTGAGCACAAACATTGAAAAATGACTCGATGACTGTAGATGGATAGCAGACATTAAGAAATGTTGGGATAAAAGGGCACCGCGATGCATCACTTTGTCTGACTGTTTGGAGGTGTTGGCAATATTTTTCTCTTCATATGCATCACATAAACCTGACAACAAGCCTGAGATTTCTTGCAAGTCTCCTGACTACATAGTTGTGCCAAGAGAGTACTTGATGACAAGCTCTTTAAAACCTGTTATTATACAACGTGTCTTTCCTTTGTGTCTCTGTGCAGAAGGAAAGGTGTACGCCATGGGAGGTATGGGAGTTGACACCACGCCGCAGGCCATGGTGAGAGTTTATGAGGCAGAGAAGGACCAATGGCAGCCGCTGACTTCCATGCCAACACCGCGGTACGGAGCGACGCCCTTCGTAAGAGGAAACAAAATCTACTTGATGGGTAGGAAACGAGATCCCGTCATCTCCTTTCCTTCTTTTCATGTTTCAATGTTTAATTCATTAACAATGTCTGTTTCTGTCCCAGCTGTCCCAAGACTGTTTTAAAGCGTGGCACTTCAAAGTAACTGTCACAACCAGGTTATGTTTTAATCTAAGAATGGCAACAGTGGTGTATGAAATAATTTATTTTGACAAGCTTACAAAAATAATGCAATCAGTAAAGTAATAAGTCTTATGCTCAATAGATATATTTTGCTGATAAATGCAGAGTTTAAAATAAACTATGAATGAAAATTATGTGAGCTAAATAGCTCTATCTGTTTCTTTCCTTTTGATTGATTGATTGATTTTTTTGGCCTTTAATGGCTTTTTTTTATTGATAGAACAGCTGAAGACATGACAGGAAACAGGGAGAGAGAGAGGGGGAGTGACACGCTGCAAAGGGACCGAGGACTCGAAGCGGGGTCCGCTGCAGAGCCTCGGCACATGGGACGCGCGCTCTACCCACTGAGCTAAACGGCGCCCCTCCTTTTGATTTATAGTAAAATTACCAAACATATTCATTTTCAGCCACATGCCAGCAGATCCAATGCAATATCTCAACTATTGAAGGGATTGCCATGATATTTGATTCAGACATTCATGTTCCCCAGTAGGATAAATCCTCAATACTTTGGTGATCCTTCAAGTCTTTAGTGCTGGACATCTACAACATTTCAAAGTTTTAACCTATCCAATGAAATACATCAACATCTTCTATATGAAATGGCACCAACAGTCGCAGACAATTATTGTCCCCAGAGGATGTATCGAGTTGACATTGGTAATGTCCTGAAGACTATGATAATCCTCAGATTTTGACCTAGTGCCACAAGCATGTCAAAGTTTTGTCTTATCCAGTAAATCATTTTAACCACTTCAAGTTGGATTGCTTTCAAAGTGTATATAGACATTCGTGGATCCTAGAGGATGGATCATATTGATGTTGGTGTCTCACTGGTCTTTCTTCAAGGTGGTTCAAATAGTCCTCTTCCTCACTTGGCACGAGTCTTTCTTAAGCACTTTGATTTATGACCAATTATCTGAAAAACTGAAACGTGATTTTAAATATGGCTGGTCACAAAAAAAGAAAAGGAAAAAAAGAAAAGAAAGGTAGTTATTAAATCTGGCAGCACTGTTACTGCCATTTTCTTATGCACCCTTGAGTACCATTGTTCTCCCCCACTACTTATCTGTCTCCTCTTGACTACACATGGACCCACAGTCTATCTGACAGTTCAGTTTAGGGATTCAGCAGAGTGAGGAGGGATGTGTTCAATCACTTTCTCAAGGACATGGAAAGCTGCTGATGGATGACATAATTGAAGTGCTTCAATCTCTGGTGTTGTGGGACTATTTCTAAGCTCATGTGATGCACAGTTGGTTTATGGAGAGAGAGGCCAAAGAGACAGTAATATGGAATTAGATTTGTGCCAAAAGAAACAAACAAAACTTCTTAAATGTAAAAAAAAAAAAGGAATTTGAGAGAACATAAAACTCATTTCAAAAATAAAACTAAGAACTTGCAATCAAATTATTTGTCAAACAGTGTAAAATATTGGTCTTTTACTCTTCTAATAATGCATTATTTTGTTTACGGTTCCCTCTGCTGGTCTCTCTCCGCTCAGACTTTTGCGCTGACTCTCAGCTTTGCGGTCTCTCTGCAGCTCTTTCTCGTTTGCGCTCCCTGACTTTTTGTTTGCAGTTTTGGCACAAACCTCTCGGGTGGGCGGGACTTTTCAGCAGAGCGTCCCCATTGGCTAATTAGTTGTTGACTGACACAGCTCAGTACCTATGTGTAGATAGCTAGCGCGCTAAATGACCCCGGCTTTAAAACGGAGAGAATAAGAGATGACGAGGACGACAACGACACTGAAGAACAATATATGTATGTCATAACTACTTACATTTCACTTGTTTTTCTCGTTGTGGGTTGTTACTGTTGGTCTTCATTGTCGTCGTCATCTTCTTCTTCTCTCCGTTTTAAAGCTGGGGTCGTTTAGCGCGCTAGCTACCTACACATAGGTACTGAGCTGTGTCAGTCAAAATCTACCTAGCCAATGGGGACGCTCTGCTGAAAAGGCCCGCCTACCCGAGAGGTTTGTGCCAAAACTGCAAACAAAAAGTCAGGGAGCGCAAACGAGAAAGAGCTGCAGAGAGAGCGCAAAGCTGAGAGTCAGCGCAAAAGTCTGAGCGGAGAGAGACCAGCAGAGGGAACCGTAAACAAAATAATGCATTATTAGAAGAGTAAAAGACCAATATTTTACACTATTTGACACATTATTTGATTGCAAGTTCTAAGTTTTATTTTTGAAATTAGTTGTATGTTCTCTCAAATTCCTGTTTTTTTTTTTACATTTAAGAACTTTTGTTTGTTTCTTTTGGCACAAATCTAATTCCATACAGTAACTGTATATTTGCCCCAGTCCCAAAAAGTTGTGGTGGTACACACTTGTACACACACCCTCTGTTTTACTCCGCTGCACTTCTACTGAGCCATGTGTCTAGAGATGTGTGACAGTTGTACTGTTTAACCCAACCCTTTTAGCTTTTTGACTTTATCTGCCTGGTGTTTTTAGAGCAGTGAAGGGAACTGATAAAAACACTCTCTTCCCTCAGAATCTAAGGGCCTCGAGGAGTCTCACAGTTTTGGTACAATATTGATCAGAGGGACAGAGCCGGAGAGTAAAGGCTGCTCTTTTAAAGTGTGGTGCTCTATTCTGTCCCGTATATTCTGTATATTCATAGGAAGTTCTCACCTGACTCTCATCAGTGCTGTATCTAGCCACTGGATGCTGTAAAAGATAAACCCATCTGCCTATCACCATCAACATTGCTAGTTGGTGACCAGAGTGGATAATTTAACAACGAAAGAGCCATATAGTTCACTCAGACAAGAGTCCAAATGAAAGATAATGTTGCTATCTGTTGGACGTGTACATAGGCCACACTTAGCTGACATGTTGGTCATATCACATTTATTTTGGATAATTTGTTGACATCAGACTCCAAAGTGGTGAACAATATCATGCAGGTTATTAAGCTAAGTTCAAGTAAAATATCTAAATACTTCTTCCACCGATACACACTGAGAAACACATACCTTAATTTGACAGCATAAAAAGCATAGAGGAAAAAATGCAAATAAGACGACACTGGAAATACAACACACAGTACTACAGATGACACTTGTTGTTCCCTGCTGCAGTCCAGGCTTATAATCAGTGAAAATAAGTAACTTTTAGTTAAACATTTAACATTCAAAATTAAAGCATGAGTCTCTAAAATGTAAAAAAGTAAGTAATAATAATATTTTTACCTCATTAGTCTGTGTGTGTGTGTCATCGTGGCACAATGTGGTCCTGGCGACATATTTTTAGCGGTAACCACCACTGAAGCAGTTTAAGTATTTTGCCAACTGTCTGTCTGTCTGTCTGTCTGTGAACAGATTTATGTCTGAATAATAGCATCACAACCATGTAAGATGCAGTTATAAAATTTCACAGGTGTGTAGTTGAGATCAAATTCGAAATCCAAAATGGCTGTGATCCAATTGAAGGCACCAGAACTAGGGAGGTAGGAAGAAGAAAAGGGGCCATTGGCCCCCACTTTCCCACTTTAGGGCCCTGGCCCAGATTTGTTTCAAGTTGCAGATCACCATAACTCAAGTCAAATCATTCCTACACTCTAGCGCAGCTGTTTTCACCTTGTCTGGTTTTGATTTTTATCAGTACAGCAGCATCACAACCATGCAAGATGCAGTCCCAAAACACTTGAACAAAACATGAACATGTTGACTGGTGACGCAGCTGAGTAAAAGGCTTGAGGATTATCAGGTTAATTTATTTATAAATAGAAAATGTTCTGTCTGAATCGGTTTCTTTAGCAAAAATAACCAAACAGTTGACCTTAGAGAAAGAGTAAGAGTTCAGGTTAGAAAGATGTATTCAGACACCAAGAAAACATATCCATCAAATTCAGCCATATAAAGAAGTTCACTTTTGTAGCACATTTACCTTGTAATTCCTCAAATGTTAAAAATAAAAATAAATAAATTTGGCAACGTTTAAGTGGTATTTTACATTTGCACGTGGATGCACAGTACAAGTATGTCAAAACATGCAAACAGCACTTTAACAGTGCACTAACATCTGGAAACCTGTCTTTGCAAGAAAACATGTCAGGTCCTTAAATTCAGCTGTACTGAGTACAATACTGGCATTGTAAGAATAAAGTGCATGCTGTTCAATTCAACAAGTTATATGTCAGCTCACTCCTTAATATAACCCTAACATTTACAGTGTTGTCTGTGGTATTTGCAGTTTGGTTGAATTGAACGAGCTACAGGCATTTTTCTGCAAAGACTTCACTCCAACATTTTCAGAGAGCTAAAGGGATAGAATCCAATGTATCTAATATATATTTTATCTCCAATTACGTACCATTACTACCTGCCAAGTGTGATCATTCTAAAGTTTTAGTAATTCTAAAACAGAAACATTTTTTTCTCAGCTCAGAAATATAAGTAGCACTCCCATACAGGTTATGATAGAGACCAGTGGTTCCATACTTTGATGTTTTATATACCCCACAGCTTTGTCAGGTGGCTTTGAGTACAGCTTCATTGTAACATTTTCAATAGAGGGGATGGCTTCATGGGGTCTTTGTGTGGGGTTCCATACAAGACATTGCAATCCTGGATTAGGGGTTAATGTCTAGGTTAGGTTTCTGTTCTTTTTTTAGCAGGTCCAGTTAAATTAGCAGTCACTTAGAGTGACAGAAGCTGTAATTTTCTTTCAACCATTATTTCTTTGATTACTTTTTGATTAGAATTGAGTAAATTCAACTTTGTTACGGTGCAGAGTACAGGTACAATGAGAAAATCTAAAGCGTGAAAACAATTAAAAAAGCTAAGCATGTTTAATTTAATTTCTCTCATTCTCTCACAAATGAATTGAGGGTGAGGTGATAATAGATGTGTCAGTATATTTATACATAGAAAGTAAAGAAGAAACACAACATAATAACATGTGGAACTAAAGCAAACAAACTAAGCAGTCAAACAAACCAAAGAAATTGACGATATAGCATAACAGAGCGTAACAGAATATGTACGTATGTTTTTATTTGGTGGGACATTTCTCTGTATTCTTCCTGAAAATTACTTTGATATCATCGGGCAGAATTTGAGAGTGCTACTGACCTATTGTATAAGTGGATTTGGACCCGATATAATTATGGGAGCAGAAGCTGTATCTCTAGCTCTGTGGCCATACTCAAAGGCCATGTATATCTGATGAGCCAGGCTGGACAGGTAATTGGTACTAATGAAGTCCCGCAGTAACATTAAAAGACTTAAGACAATTTCTGTACAACCACCAGCCATGCCAGATGTGTATAATTGAAATTCATTCTGTATGAAACAACAGAGTGCCAAATGAGCTGCGTTATTTTGAGCAGCCTGCTGCTTTTCAGATTGGATTTTGTAGCTGATGACCAGATTGGGCAGTGTTGTAGCGAAACAGAACCCAGAGAACGAATAACTGATTTGATTATTCTGGGAATGATGGAAGCGGAACACTTCCTAGTCATACTGATTCCTCTCTGCATTTTCATGATTATATTATTTATGTTTAAACCAGGATAGTGAGCTATCAGTAGTTAGACCCAGAGGTTTTATTGTGTTTTGTGCAGTATTAGTGTTGCATATTGCCAATTTCAGTTGAGGGTTGCTGGCCAACATGTCAGGAACAAAATGGACTTCTTGCTGGAAAATAAAAAAAAACAACTTGTTCCACTCAACCCACTTGTATTTGTCTCTCACTCACTCACTCACTCACTTATACTATGAGCTTTCTTTGATATTTTGTTATCATACAAGGTGGTGTCATCTGCATACGTTTCCATGTTTTTCTATGCTAGCCAACAATAAAGTTGCTGAAGTTAGCCAGTAAAGCTAGCATTAGGGTGCTACAGTATGCTGGGAACATACTGTATATTTCAGCCATTTCTACATTTATTTAGAACTAACTGGCAATAACTAAGTGATGCTGATGAATCACAGATACCATGCGATATCAACAGCGTTATACTGGCTGACAAACCTTTTTAGAAGATGGAACCAGCTTTCAGAATACTTCCACAGATATTTTTGGAGCTGACAAACTTTGGGAAATTATTAATTAACAATCATATTAGTGCTCCTAAAAAGTTATCAATTTGACCTGTAAACCAAATCATAAATTCAAGTAAATTATATACATTTGTGTTCGAAGGCTAATATATTTTACTCTTTCAACATTAAGCGTTTGACATTTTTGGGAAATACATTGATTTGCTTTCTGTCCAAGAGTTAGATGTGAGTTAGTTTGACTCAGAGCAGTTGCCAGGCAACCAGCGGAGTAGTTTCTGTACCCAGCCAGAAATAGTCTTTCACACAACCCTCCTCTAATGGCAACGTGTAATTTTTGAACTTCATGCTTGTACGTATCAAACAAACATGAAAAAAAGTGTTAATAAGTCAGCTTTAGAGGTGCAACTTTGAAGATTTTTATTAACTGCAGGACAGAGCCCGGCTAGGCATTTCCTCCTGTTTTCAGTCTTTGTGCGAAGCTAAGCTTACCAACTGCTGCTTGCAGCCACAAACAGTATATTAAGTGAAAAGATAGGAGAGTGAAGAAAGTGTCATATCAAGTGTCAAAGAGACAGGTCTCACCTTACCTGGGATTTTAATGTTGCTTTTATGGCTGCTTCCAACTATGAATACAAATCTTAATGACTGTAAATAAAAAAGTGGCTGTTGTAATCATAAATCAATGCACTGCATGGCTTCGCCTTTGCTCCTGACAGCTGAGGGAGTGGTGGCTCTGAAGCACAAAGGATTTTGCTGTAGTGTAATGGTTGGTAATCAGTGCACGAGTGCGGCTAAAAGGAGGTTGTCAGCAAGTCAAGGATGATTTAAAGTTCTAAAAGATGCATATAAACACCTAGCACTTGAGAACAAATATACAGTTCATCCTTTTTCATGTGATGGAATTATTGAATGAATGAATGAAACCATGGTGCATGTTCTTAAGGGAATGCTGGATGTATATGAAGGTAAAGCCACACTTTTGCTGCTGCAAAGTCAAATAAGAATTCTAAATCGGTCCAAACACAAATCTCCTCAGTCCATGAAGCCCTTCCTACTAGTGAAGTTATGTATCCATTAACAGCAGGTAAATCCGAAATCGTCCCTGGCCAGAATTGTGTCCTTTCATCCACAAGTACAGTCTCATATACATACAGTAGGAACAGCAGATATGTTATTGTACCGGAAGCTTTCGCCTAAGGCTCGTAAGAACACAAACCACAACACACAATGCCCCTACATACTTTCTTGCGTATTTAGGGACAGATCGAAGAGCAGCTTGAGCCAAAGTGTGAGGATCTTGTAGCAAAAACAGTGCAGAAGGACTCAACCAACAGCAACAAATCACAAGAATTGTTTACCACATGTCCTGTATAGTAGGAGAGAGAGAGAGAGAGTGAGAGAGCAAAAGCATCCCTTTACATATTATAATATTTTTTACTACATGTGTAGTACGTTATGGTGTATCTGGTAGAATGTGTTTCATTCAGATACAGCTGAAAACAGTCTATGCTAGCAGCCTGTGCTTTCAGGCTAACTGCATCAGTTGCATGGCAACATGCTCACAATGATACCATTTAACTTAATTGGCAGAATAAATGTTAGCTAAAAACATTTGTGCAAAACCACAGATAAGATGTAATGGAATGTTTGTTTATGTTGAAAATTATCATTTGTTTAGGTTAAATTCCCTAATCCTCTCGTCGCTGTGCTTATGCTCTGCTTAGGCTTTGGCATCAAAACCGCCTGGTTAGGGCAAGGAAATCATCATGGTTTGTTTTAAAATACCTGTTTTGGTCTCCATCATTGCTCCTGTATTGACTGGAAATGTCCACAGGTCTTCTTAAGAATATCCAGTGGTATGACTTAAACTTGGGTGAGCCATTTTGCAGCCTTGCCCTCCACCTTCTGTGTTAAAGGCGGATGATAAGCATATAATGTGAACATGATATATCGCATTTGGTACAAATGTCAAACTTGGACCTATCTGTGGTTTGCAAAAATGCTAACTGCTAACATTGTTGCTGGGCGACTGTGCTGCAATGTTAACATACTGATGTTTTGCAACTATACTATTGTTTGTGTTTACCCTGCCAGAGTGTCTCTGAGCTCAACTGCCAGTGGACTGCATTTCTGCAGCTCTGCCACCTGGCTTGTCTCTACCCAAATAGCCAAGAGACACTGCAGCTGTAACAGCCAAAGTGCGTGGTGTGCCCTACTGGGCACTAGGGCTCATAATCCGTTGTATGCCTTTTTGTCTTTTCAAACCAACTGCGAGAAAAAGCACAACCCATTAACACCACAAGACCACTGAACATGCAATTAGGAAATAATAACGCATCAGTTAGGCTGATCGAGGTTTAGCAGTTGAATGGACCAAAGGGAGGGAGACTGGTGGTATCAGAGTCAAAAAGGATTATAAAAATGTTGTGCATTGTGAAGCAACACTACCAGACAAAGCACAGAGCATGTATTGAGGAAAAGGTAAATCCGAGCTGAGGGCTAAGCTTTCATTTCTGTCGCCTGCTGGTGGAAAGTGTCAAAGAACATCCACCTGAATGCCAGGAGGACCCTGTATTCTGAACAGAAAGCTGCACTGAAAAGATACTATCAGTGTTATTCCTCTTATCTGTCAGTGGTTTTAACATTTTGGCCGATCAGTATGCTGTACATACTGCATATATTATTTCTTTTTTTTCGTTATTGCCTCTGTATGCTGAACATTTACGTTGTAATCGACGGATCTTTTAGCTTCTTTCTCTCATACCTCTCTGACTCAAATGCTTCCCACTCAATTCGACTCTTTGTCTCGCTGCTGTTATCGATCTCCGTGCCACCCTGCCTACTCCAGTTGACCCTCTTCCACTTTCTTCTCTCCCTCCCACACATTTTCCTACCTTCCCTGTATTACTTTTGCACAGAATTCGCTGTCATTGTCTTATATTATCATTCTCGATTCTTCACCATCTATTTTTTGTAATCTCGTCTTGTTACTTGTGCAGCCATTTCTTCTTTTTTTACCCTCAAAGTTCCTCTCACATTGCCTAGTCCTATCCTCAGCCTCTCCCCTGCTTTTCCCATCATTCACATTCTTACCGCCCTCTCTCACCACTTTGCTGTACCCTTGTAGTTGTATTTTACAAGGTTAAATTATGATTTTTGGAAGTAAACAACTTGTAGGCATCCTAAGGGAGCACCCTGCTGCTGTACCCTGCTCTCAGTCCAAAATTAATTGTGGCACCAGTGCTGGTCTGCATGGCTGCCACTTTGCCAAGACAACATTGTGACAGGCGCAAGTTATTAAAAAGCAATGAAGGGAAACAAAAAATGAATAGCAAAGGCAAAAAATGTCACACACTTTTGCGAGTCTTTGTCTTTATCCATTTACATGCTGATATTCCTGGCAATGTGTTTCATTTATGAGATGTTAGGTTCAGATGCCACATCTTTGTGATAATCCAGATGTAATCTGGAGGAACTGGATTTAAACAAGGCTGCTTGTAACAACTAAATCAAGGAATCCAGCAGGTCATTAAATCATCATTTTCCTAGTAGATTTTAAAGCAAAAAAATTCAACTTCCTGAAAAAAAAGGTAGTTGATTGTAGAGTCTCATCCCCAAGTCATCAACTACTGACGCATGAGTTTGGCGGTCAGTTGGTGTTTGGCCTGAGCTGCCAGCCCATAGTTGAAAGCATCAAATGAGATTCAACAATCAACTACTTTTTGTCCAGGGAAATAGATGTCTCACGTATTGGACAGTCCCACTGTCCAAATGTGTTTAAATGTAAATATAAATGTGTTTTGGTCTGAATTTGAATATTCTCCTGTACCTCCAGGTGGTCGTCAGGGAAAGATGCCGGTGACGGCACTGGAGGCTTTTGACCTTGAGATGAAGAGCTGGACACGCTACCCCTGCATCCCGAGCCGGAGGGCCTTCTCCTGCTGTGCCACAAATGAGCGAAGCTTCTTCAGCCTTGGGGGCCTCCAACAACCGGGGCCACATAACTTCTACTCCAGACCTCACTTTGTCAGCACCATGGAGGAGTATGATCTAGATCAAGGTAAGCAGTGACTAACCCAACTGAATTTCTTTTAAGGCAGGACTCGCGGGATGACTGCCCACCTGGAGTACTGAGAACATTCCTAATGGGCCAGGAAACATGCATGCAAACACACACACACACACACACACACACACACACACACACACACACACACACACACACACACACACACACACACACACACATACACACACACACACACACACACACCTACACACACACACACACACACACACAGGGTTGAGCATTAGTGATATGGCCAGTGTAGTTACCAGCCCAATGGATTGGTACTGACTGTCCCCCTCTCCTGGCTAACTATCACACCTGGTTACTTCCCATTGTTCCACCAATCACTGTCAAAGCTAGTAGTTGCACTTGTAGTAGTGCAAGAACCACTGGAGATGAAACTGAATAGAAAGTACTACCACCTAATGTTTCAGAAGTCCCTCTATGCAAGTCTTGCCACTCGGTAGCCATCATGGCAATTCCCTAGGCCTGTATTTTATCTAAATGAATGGGAGGAGAGGCATAACGTCATTTTCAGTGGTCCCCAGGTCATAAAAACTGCATGTATAGAATCAAAAAAGTGTATAAAGTTTGGCAACTTTGCACCAAAATAAGGTTTGAATAATAACATGTATTTGAATGGTATCCTCCTCTTCCCTGTGTAGTAGAAGTCTATCTGCAGCCGCAGTAAATGATTGACACTGTCATAAAGGGGAATAGGCAGGATACTTGTCATAAAACCGCCGTCTCATGTGTTGCTGACTTTTCGATTAAATGTGCTTTAAGTGGTTTGGATTTCTCATAATGTCTCTGGTGTTACAACAATTCCATAATCCATTGTAAGTTTATTTAGTCATTAAATCTGTGATGGAGATGTGAAAGCAATGTGGATGACCAACACCATTTTCCCAGGAGATTTTGAGCCTGATGGCAGACAGGTTTATAGTGTTTAGGTTTAACCAACCTAAACGCTGATAGTGTCATTATCCTTTCGACATTACATTGCACAGTCGACATTTACGTCAAAATGTCAAAGAACTAGTCTACTGCCAGTTGAAAGTATTTTGTTATTTTTTTCAAATGAAACGCAAAATTGCCATGTTTTATGTATCATTCTTCAAATAATGACAGTTCATTTAAAGCTATGGTCTACGATCTGAAAGACCCCCCCCCCCCCCCCCACACACACACACACACCCCTCCCCTCCGAGCCTCCTGACACACCCCCTTCAGCAGAGCATAGCAGAGCATAGCAACAAGCCTGCCAGCAGAAACCAAACATGGCGCCAGCTTTGAATGCGGAGTAAAATGTCGGATTCACAGTCACAACTTCCACAATAAAACTAAAGATTACCTGTTCAACATAAACTGCGCTGTATCGGCACTAAGTTATTACATTCATTTTACATATACATACATACATATAACTTAATTCATATGAATTGTACCCAGTCCACAATTATCGGATATAATTATAGGACAAATATAGTGTAAAAGTGCATGACCCATTATTCTTTTGTAATTTGATTTTAGGGAATTTGACAAGTAAAATTCCATCCTAGTTTGATACATTTGGATACACAAGATGAGAGAAGCCCAAAAGAACTGTTGGTGGGGTTTTCTCGCAATAGATTTAATACCACCCTGGAGCACTTTGAACTGAGGGAAAACATGATCTGTTCTGTGCTCATAATCCAACCCAAATATAGGAAGATTATGCATCAGTTGAGTCAGATCATATCAAAGCTGATGGTGAGGCAGATAGAGAAAGTCCTTCCCTGCATCAGAAACTAATAGATGCTCCCACAAGGCTTTTTGCTGACGAGTTATTGCTCTTGCTGCATTGAACAGAATGCAAATGCATTTCTGCAACATGGGTAATAACTTGTGTGCTGATTTAGATAAGGTGTACAAATCAGTGATTTTAACTTACTTAACTACACATATATTCTTCTTTCACTTTACTACACTGCGAAAGATTAAAACCCAAAATAAAATATATAATTACCTTGAGAATAGGATGATTTGGGCTTTGATGAGCTTTAATTAGTCCTCGGTATTATTTTGTATTTTTATGCTTACGTCATAACATCTGCTCCAAATCCTATTTTAAGCACCATCTAAACCGAGTGTAATTATGTCTGATATTAACAAGAACAGCACATCTGATATTCCAGATGGGTCCCAGCAGCTCTGAAACAGTATTAGAGCTCTTGATTGTAAGTCATTTTTAGGGGATTAGCATGGTTTAACTTGTATGTAACTCAGCATAAGTGGGCTGTTGGCTGTTGGGCGAATCAGCACCGAGGCCCTACTGTGGTGACGGGGGGTTAAACAATGGAAGCATGACCAGCTGACACAAAGCAGGGATACTGGCAGAAGCTATCCCAGTGTCACCTATCAATCTATAAACTGTAAAGTGTGCCTGGTGATGTTAATCCAATGATGTGGGTGACAGGGTCCTTTATTGCTAGCCTCTGTTAAATTACCCCTTTCAGTATCAGAAGAGGAAGCACCTGTTTGAAGACGAGAGTGGTGACTGCAAAGCGGCCACACCACTAGTCGCTTGCTCTTGTGAGTATTTCGTCTCTTCAGAAGAAAGATGTTTGCTTTGCTTAATGCTGTCATACAAAGGCTTGCTACCAAGCCTGTGGTGGAAGCTATCCGGAGTGCCCATGACAGATTTGGTAATGTTAGCAGAGATGAGCTGTTTTAACTGATGGACCTCTCAAAAAAGAGAATCACTATCTGCAACAGTGAAAGAGTAAATATAAATCATCAGAAGACAGTCAGAGAGATTGCGTTATTTGTGGGGGAACAGGCTAGGCTAGGCAAGGACCTACAGCAATAGGTCAGCAACTGAGGCTACTCCCTGATATCATAATCAGTTCTGATTCACCCAGATCTTACATATTGTGTGGCGCATAGATTGATGCACTAGAGACTTCTGCTGACTGAGCCGGCTAGCTTCCAGTTTAGTACCTGGACAACCTGAACAAAGATACAATGGTTCTTCTCTTCTCTTCTCTTCTCTTCTCTTCTCTTCTCTTCTCCTCTTCTAAACTTTCCAAATTTTATTGGACCTAATGGCTCAAATTATGATGAGTCATTTCATGGGAGTTTGTGATGCCAAAAAAAAAATGTGTCCACAGTTTCTCAGATGCTTTTTTCACAATGTTAGCTTCTGGAAAAAAAGTATTTTTGTGCCACAGTGCATCGCGTGATGGCAGTTTGGCCATGACAAAAGTTGTCTTCAAAACCTGGCGCTCTTCCTGGGGTTTGAGATTCATTTTGGGGTTTCAGAGATTTGGAAACCAATGCTAACAGCGTTGGTTGTTATCGGCTGATTAAACTACAAGCTGACAACAAAAACAAGAGCTACTGCTACGCTAAACTGCGGGCCAGTATAGTAAGAGCAGAAACAATTTCTGCCCTGCCCATTGACAGGTGACGCTTTGGTTCAAGACACAGAGAAGGGCATGTGGTAAACCCCCGATTCCACCAGATACGTGTCTGGCCTTGCTCCGCCACAGCAGCAGGTCTGATAGACTCCACTCTAGTCTATGTGTTAACTTCGATTAATCCTTTGTTCGGTAACACTTTGTGTTGTTGTGTTTAAAAGACATAGCTATAACGGCGGTCATGGGTGATTATGTTATTATCGCCGGAACCTCTCGATCTTGCGACTCCACTCTGTTTTCTTCCACACTGGACTCAAAATGCAACTGGTCGGGGTTGCAGGACGAAAGATGGCGAAGAAAAACCGGAACACAGTGGACATGCATCCAGTGGAATGACAGAGTAACCCCTCAATTCTGGTCCGGCTCTGCTCTGTCATGACTTTGCCCTGGCAGTGGAGCTAATATTGTTCCTGTGCTGCCTTTGTCAAGCTTTCTAAAGATTAGTTTACAGGATATTGAGTATTAAAGGTGGTGACAAGGTGAGCGTGATGTGGATACAAAGACTCAATATCATAAATGGATGAATAAATGCAGCAGCAGGTGCAGACTCTGCAGGTATGTTAACACTGCAGGTATGTTGATTATCAGAAAGGTGGAGGGATTATCATAGAAATTAATTCTGTGTCCCGTTGAACTCTTTTGGACACACAGGTTCCGCTGCTGTGGATATCAGTATCATAATATGATTCATCTCCCAATAATAGTTAATTCCTGTTGGGAAAGTGTAATGATGCTCTTATTTTATGGCTTTTATCATCACCCTAACTGAAATTTTAAATCCCTTCCGGACCGTTGATTTTTATGAGCAGATTAAGAAGTTAAGAGCCACTCGTGATTCTCACCTGGAGTTTGAATTCCTGCGAATGTTAATTTTACACATTAGATGTTATGATACACTTGCCATGTTCATACGTGAAAAAAAACCAACTGATAATATAAATTTAGAACCGGCCTACACACGTTCTGATGTGTGGGCACGCAGCGAAATACTGTATGTGAGTGCGCACTTCAAGTTGAGTGTGAAGTATGCATGATGGATGAATGGAAAACATTTCTACTTGCTGAACAGGGGCTGTCTACTTTGATGTACATTTTTCATCTAATGTAGCTCCATAGACAGAATCTTTATAGGCCCCTGGGGTCTTAATGCTGTTAGATTCAGCATGGTGATGCCTAAATGTATCCTCCCTGAAACTACGATGATTGATTATATATCTTATAGATAGATGGATAGATAGATGACTGTTGCTCAAGCTCTGTGCAGTGAGTCGTGATGAGATTCAGCTTGAGTGACATTAAAGACTGCAGAGAGAAAAGAAAACTGAAGAGAAAGCTATTCACCGTAGCTAAGATTTTTAGTCAGTGCGTTTACATGACACTCAAGAAAACCAAATTACTGCGTTAGTCTGACTATGATCGGATTTTTAAGATGCATATATACACCGTAGTCTGACTAAAATCAGACCGGATCGGATTTCTCATAGTCGAATTACACCACGTAGATTATTCGATTGAAAGTCGCATTAACTCCTGCATGTATACGTTTCCAGCGGATCGGATTTTGCGTTCTGCGCAGGCGCGAGATTTTTCTCCGAGGCCGTGAGACGGAAGTAGACGGACGGCAGCGCGGCGTCTTTCCTCCGAAATCACCGCAAGAAAGAGCGCCATTGTGCATCTAGTTTGTGTAATTATCATGTACACCATATACGAAGTGTACAAAGATGTAGCTTCGTCTCGCTCTTCGTAAGCCATCTTTCTTGAATGCCGAGGCAGCTGGTGACGTAAAGAGGTCAGCCGGAGGTGGCCCTGTTAACACTAGTTGAAATGGGCACAGCACCACCTAGCGTACCGGGGTATGACATGCTTTCGGCAGTAAATCGATTTTCTCACCGGCATGTATACTCGGATAATTGCAGTTGTCCGACTGAGCAGCATAGTCGAACTATGGCTGTAATCTGACTAAGCTGTGCATGTAAACGCACTGAGTGTTTTGAACAAGTAATCCATTTGATGAGCGATCAGATTTTTAAGCTTCCTCACCAGGGCTGTACAGCTGAAGACTGTTTTGAGCACTTTATTTACTGATTTCACATTCTGGACTTTACTTAACTCACGGGGCATGGTGTGAAGTGTGAAGTTGTACCCAGGGCCTGGCAGCACACTTATGGTTATTTGTAGCCAGAGCCACCCAGTGCACCTGCATATGAGGTGGGATCAGAAAGAATGTGTCTCCCCTTGACAGTTAAAGGATCATGTGGTCATTCTTTGAAACAAGAAACTTAGCCAACCCTAGGATCCTTCCATTTATTACAACCTGCCACCATTGTCACCAAAAGTTAATGGGGTCTATTCTGAAGTGAGGCCCATCCTCCATGGAAATCTGTTCAATAGTTTGTGTTTAATCATGCTGACAATCCAACCAACCAAACAGCCAACCAACTAACTAACTTAACCAAACAACCAATTAGTCGACCAACCAAATTACTAACCAACCAATCAACAAACCAACCAATCGACCAACCAACCAACCAAACAAGCAACTAACTAATCAATGTTATTTGGCCCAAACATCTGCAGCACAGCTTTTTCACTGAACTCAAATATTTCCAACTTAATAGGTTTTGCATTTACTTTATATGCTAACAAGGTCTTTGTATATACAGGAGAGGGTCCCCAATAGGTAACAAACATGCCACACACACACGCACATGCGCTCGCACACACACACACACACACACCTATGCGCACACACACACACACACACACACACGCATGCACACACACACACACACACACACACACACACCATGAATAAATTACTGATGATTAGATATTCTACCAATGATGATTTAGCTGCTCACTGTTGGATGAATGGATTATACCACCAAATGATATTATTATGCGGCTGCTTCTTGTCTTGACGTATGCAAGGTCTTTGTGTGTTTGTTTGTGAGAGAGACAAAGCAAACACCAACGTTTGTTTTCTGGAGAGACTTGGAGGCAAGTGCTGAAGAATGGGAAGTGTCTCTATGTGTGTAGATGTGAGGATTACGTGGTTGCATACTTGTGAAAAGATCCCCCCCTCTGAGTGGTTGCTACTGTGTGTAGCATTTATGTGTAAAATCAAGCGAGTCTAACCTTCTTCAATCTATATTAACAATGCATCCTTTCACACTCAACTGTGCCTGTCAGCTTGCAATATAATGTTCAATTTATCCTCCTGCTTCTGTGAATCCTCCTAGTCAGGTTTAATGTGTTTGGCTTTGAGGGATAATGGCCTTTTCTCAAATATCAGGCCTCATTCACACCTCGCCTTTGAGAGGGAGCCCTGGCTTGAAAGTGAAGTGACAGCACCATTACCTCTGTGTGATTTAGGTGTGGATGCAGCACTGTTGTAATATAAGTAAAGATAATGATATTAATAAAACTATTTTTTATTTGTATTGCACTTTGATAACACAAAGTATATTATGTGCTTCTCAGGACTGAAACATACTACAAGGAGTTTTAACTGGTAATAAAACAGCCTTGATACAGGGTTTAATCACAAACAAGGCCGTGCAACAAGCTGGAAACACAATACTAACATAGCTTATAAAACATATGCCTATTTACGCAGTCAGGAGACACAAAGCAAGATTAGCATTCATTTGGAGTCATGTTTGTCTCCTTCCAATGAATGTAAGTTGAATAATGATGGAACTCTTGACTGTTTTGATCTACACCTGAGAGAAATACATGACTTATTATGCCTTCGCCAGACTACAAGACTTTCCCTTGAAGGCACATGACCCCACTTGTACAAATGGGGACTTTTAGCAACTATGGTTGAAGGGATGGTTACCATGCTTGAGAAAAATATAAGCTTGGCGGTGCGTATGTGCGATACTATCTCTACACTTCCTGACGTTATAGCACAACAGCTACTACTAATAAAGGTGGACACCTGGTTTGCCAAACCCAGTAGTACGTCACAAAGTGTAGAAGGAAGTTATAGAAGGAGTCGTTGTAGGACTTAAATGTTACTTAGTGATATTTGTTTTCTACTATCATGGCAACATGTTGGAATGTCTGGCCATGCAAAACCTGTTCCTCTACCATCACTGCTTAAAGTCCCAATTATTGGGACCAAACTGGCCCCCCCACTCCCCAGTGCCCGCCCTGCATCACAAGTATGAGATGAAGAGAAGAAATGCATATTCAGCCAGCCAATTTTGACTGTCCATCAATCGCCCTCCAACCACCCCTGCTGTTTGGTGGCCATTCAAAGATTTTCAGTGGCCCCTTCTGGCCCCCCCTTTAAAACATTGCACACTCTTGGCGTGCCCCTGTCACACATCGAGCTAGTCATTAATTTTGTTTGCTGCCATCTCATGCTGGCCAGGTAGTGCTCACTGGGTTTATAATACTAAGATGGCCTCTAGATAAAGAGAGATACTGAACACTTTTCTCAGGTAGTACAGGTGTAACACGCATTCAACAGTATGTGTCAATACATGCACCTATGTTTTAAGTATTTCACAGTTGGAAAGTGGGAGTGTTGACATTTCAAATGCATATATGTATAGGCAGCAGAGCTGAAATGTCGTGTGTGTGTGTGTATTTCTTCACAGTTGTCACTCAGGATTGAGTGTTTTTTTTTTCTCCATCTATTTCCCCCTCTTTCGGTTCTGTTCCTTTGAGTGTGTCTCGCCGATGTCCATGGAGGGTGTCGGGGGTTGTGGGGTGTTAGCGGGCTCGGCAGCAGCGCTGTGATTGACACGTTGAGATTATACATTACAAGAGCGGAGACACAAGCGAGGGTACCGTGGCGCTTTGCACCAAAGCAACTCCAATAACAGCAACAGCAACATATTCATATGTAGTTTCCTCCTGAGGCTTCAGACACAAAACGCAGCGCCTGCCAGTGAAACCACAGAATCACAGAGTGCAGATAGGACGAGAGAATGAAAATGAGGAATGAAAAAGACAGAAAACTTGAGAGGAAAAACACAGCCAGAACATTTTGATTGGTGCAGCAGGTATAATTTAGTGCCACAACAATCATATGTGTGAGTGTTGAACAGAGATGTTGTGTGATTATGCTCTTTAATAGAGGTTAAAACCCCCTGGGCCTTTTGCTAATACTGAGCAGGCTCATTACCTGTTCATTTCTGTACAGTCTGCGAGATGTTTTAATCATTGCGATTTGCATTTTAATGTTCTCTACATCAGCATTTGGCGTTGGTGAGAGGCAAAGCGACATGCAGGGTTAATGGATGTTCTGGTGTTGACTGTGAGTCATCCACTGTTTGGAAGATACAGTATCGTCTACTAACAGAAGGCACACACAGCTGAAGTACCGGGGGCAGATCATTCTTGTATGCAAGTTTAATTTACAACACAGCAGCTTTTGAAGTTGGGTCGTCACACCTGTAAACATTCCAACTGTGTTAACTGGATAGCAATCTCAGGCTTAATCTGATGTCATAAGCAGCTTGCTTCATTCACTTTTGGTTTTTAATACCTCTTTTTTAGAGTTGCTCAGCATAATGGGTATATTTGATGCCATCAAAACAAGTCAGCAACAAATTCTCACTACTCCTATGACTACTAGTATTATACATGTCTTTCTGGTTAATGATAACAGTTGTAACATTTCATTAGGACAAAGATGCTTACCAGCAATTCAAAGAGTGTTTTCTGAACATCAGTCCATCAACAGGAGCCTGAAGCTAAATGTTGTATGTGTTCGTAAATACAATATGATGCTCTAGACTAAAATCATAGCGTGGCACACACTGTCCACATCAATTTACTACTGTATATGCAAGAAGAACGTTGCTATCATTATGTATATCATTATTAAGAACTATGCAACTGAGGATGACAGTGTGAGAGAAGATGACGTATACTGCTGTAACATCATGCCTATGAAAATATGGAGGAACACAAGTGTCAGGGAAAAAGTAATAACCCATTGAACTAATTGTACAATAAAATGAGTTTACAAGTTAAAGTATGATATTTTAATGGGCAAAAAAAGAGGAATTATAATATAATTTACAAATGAAATATTTACCCATCAATAAATTGTTCAAATTAAATAGGGATTTACAAAAACAGCATTTGATAGTCAATAAGTACATCATTTAAAAATGAATTAATGAACTAAAAAAATAAATAATGCAATTTAAAAAGACAAATAAATAGCTGGATTCACAAATTGAATTGAGAATACAGATTTTAGTCAGGCATTTAAAAAGGCAATTTCGTTTTCTGTTTGCATTTCCATTTACCTGCTGCTTTTCCTCTTCCGATTAGCTATTGGATTTGCTTAGTCATTTAGCTTCTCCATATAGCCTTTCCGTGAAAATTTAGGCCTTGAGCTCGCAAAACAAGGTAAAACAATGCAAATTATCTGCTGTACCACTCCAAATTTACAAACAGTCCAGTTTGTGCTCTGACACTCTGGGTGACTAACAAACACACATGTTAATGCTCTTCACAGTAAGAAGGAGATCTTCATACATAATTTTATTCCAGATTTGTCTGGAAAGACACAACCTGCTTTATGATGACCTGATTTTGGTAGCTGGTAACAGCATTCATCAAGTTTCAGGTAAGATATGTCGATTATACTCATATTACCTCTTACTGTTCCCTCTTAACTAGTCATTCAAGCTAACATTAGCTTAGTCAGTTAATAAGTAAGATACACAATAACTGTTTGCATACATTTCTAGAAACCTGTTGATCTAAAGTTACAAACTGCAATTTTTGTTGGTGAACTACTGTATACCACAAGTTATGGGTTAAAACACTTGCCAGCCAGGAACATATCAGTGCAAATCAGCTTGGATGTTAACTGGCAGATAAGTTTGCTGTATTTTAACCACAGACTCCTGTCTCACATCTGTTTGCAAAATCCTTCCTCTTTTGTGTACTTTATATGTAGACAGAGCAGGGCTCTGTAAAGGTGGACGCTGCAACACAGCTTATAAACTACATTAGCTTTCTAACCCTAACCCTTCCACTTATGATGGGGGATGTGAAAGGTGTACAGTATAAGACCTGTATGGGGCTCTATGCGTGAATATATGTGACAGTGATTAAAACATGTGAGCCATGCTGATATACACATTATTTTTAGACTGGCAATGAAAGATAGATAATACAGCATCCTCATGCATACCGAGTCCCATTAAATTCCAGCTTCTGAAGGCTACAGAGGCTGGAATGAAATCAGATGCTACAGTCTGTATGATGAAAAGAGAATGAGAACATGATATGGCAGCCTCTGTTGTTTTGGCTGTCTGACAGTGCTATCCAGGATTAACATTGTGTTTTAATCCTTGAGCATAATTTCTTTTTTTTTCTGAAGTAAAAATTGCTTTTGTGAATCGTCCAAGCGCTTTTAACTAAAAACCCAACTCATCAAGGTCAAGTATATTAGCGTGGTAACACAGTATATTCACTCAGCTAGATAACAGATGAGAGGTGCTGCTCAGTGACAGAGGTCATCGGTGCCTTCCAGGTGTCTTGTGTTTGATTGCTCTGTGCGTAGAGTCCAATGCGTTAGATTAGAGCTGCTGATGAGATAACTGGTCATGAGAGAAGCCTATGAAAAGTATTTTTTCAAATAAATATTTCCATTAAGTTATACACTAATTCCTTTGACATGCATGAAAAACAACAGTAAACTTACTTGAAATCAACATCATACATGTGCTAATACTGTGAATGCAAAAACCAATAAATGAAAATAGTAGAAATATAAATCTGATCTTTTCATGTCATTTAAAAATGTTTTATTTGTTCCTGGTGGAGTGTCCAGCCTCTTTAGAGAGGAGGCAAGGAGGTAGATGAGAGACACAGTGGAGGATCACTAATGATTTTGGACACAAAAAAAATCTTCGACACATCTCTACTGCTCAGTGCCAGACTTAACTCTTTCTGGGTACCAGTAGCAGTAATGTATGGTTCAGCATCTTTCTTCACCCCACCCCCCCAGCGGCAAGTCAGCTTCCAAACCTGACTTTTCATGTATGGTTGTACTTGGCCCTTTTTGGAGAGCTTGTGCCTACTCTGAGGCCAGGCTGTCGGCCAAACATGTACATTGAAGACTTTACCCTGGAGAAAGTCTTCATCAAGACTAATACTGCTCCATTCCTTCATTACTCTGCATCATGGCTGAAACCCCTTGGCCACTGAGTGCTACTTCTCACTATACAACACACATTCATGTCTAACGTATAAACATGGCCAGGTGTTGAGGTGCTCTTCACCTCAGAAGCTGAGCCAGCCATCTGATGAATCTACACATAACAGATACAAAAAGGTTAAACATGGGAAAAGGACCACTTTCTGACTTTCTGTTTTTGCATATTGGGACACTTTATCAGCTATTATCTCTAGAGGAGTTCTATATTATTCTCTATGTATTGTACAGATGTCTGTACTCTCTTCATTATTTTTCAAGATGGTTTGAATGAGCTTGCCTATTAGTTCAAGAACACAATGGATTCAGACAGGACATGTTGTTCCATGTTGTTAAGACAAAACTTAATTCCACTTCAATAAGAAGGTGTTTGTGCTTTTCTTGTGCCAGTTTGAATGAACTTGACCAACTAACCTGCACCTCAGATCACTGTCCTTTATCAAGAACCTTGAAAGTATCCTACTGTCCAGTGGCACCATCAGTAATGTGTGCTGAATGGTAGATATATATTAATTTAGGCTGTGCAGAATGTTGTCTTTAAAAATCCTCATTGCTCTTCTGTGTAGTTGTTCATGTGATTTCCCTGGACAGACCTGGTTGTTCTTTAACACAGTGCTCAACACTCTTTACGGCCATAAAGTCGACCAGGTATGCCACGAAGTTGTTGTAGCTGCCATATGAATCAAAACAAAATCTACTGGTGAAGTAACAAGCCCCCTTTGGACTGTAACTCTTACACAGCAATTAAAACTACCGTCTACACAGGGAACAGTACTGTTACAGTATGGCTGACAGAAGCCCAGTGCCTCACTCTGTTGCCTGGCGTACGGGCTTTGCTTCAGTGCAGTGGAGAGGGCCTGCCTGTCAGCCATATGGATGTTGTGGTCCTTTTTCTACAGCCATCTCCTCACAGCTTGCAGCAGATGAAGGCTCCACAGAACAAGTTTGGCTTCTGGAAAAGCCCTTTGGATGACTGCCCACGCTGCTCGGCTGTCGTCTGTAGTCTGTGATAAATATTTTAGGACCTGGCTTTCCTCAGCCTGAGAAGGCATCTTCAGATGGAAGGGACAATCCCTGAAAGATCACATTCTCACCTCCTGACAAGGTGATGTTCAGTGTTGCTACAGTTACCTTGAAAAAGTAATCTGATTACTGATTGCTCCTTTAAAAAGTAACTTAGTTATTTTACTGATTACTTGTTTTTAAAAGAAACTAAGTCACAATTCAAGTTACTTTATTGGTTACATTCAGCAGCTGCTGACAACACCCCCACCGCCTCAACATAAAAATGCAACCGGTTTTGCCAATACTCACTTTATTGGAAGTGCATTTTTAACAGTAACGCCAAACACGATATTAATAGCAATAGGGATCTTGTTTATTATTGCACCAAACGAGGGCGAGTCAACCGTGTTTAAGTATCTTTTGTTGTTTTGGTGGTGGGGGGTGGGGGGGTGGCTTTGCTCCTCTGCTTAACACCACCTGTTGGGACTTGCTCTGTAAACTTAACTGTGCTGTGACTCCAAATGTTTCTTCAAATTTGACGTGTTTTGAAGCTTGATACTTTGTACTTTGTCGCCAGCACAGAGTGTACAACGAACCTTAATGTTCTCATCTTTAGCTGACACGAACTCAAAATAATGACTGTATTTCCAGCTAAGGAAATGCGCATCTCTCTCCTCCCTCCATTGTTGTTTGTGTTTGTGTTGCTGCGTGGTGTTACACGTGAGTTGTCCTCGTGCTGAAAAATGTGACTTGTTGCAAACGTGATATAACTCCCTGAGACGCAAGAAGAAAGTGAAAATATATATTCTTCCCAAGGAAAATGACAAAAATAATAGTAACGCACAGTGACTTGAATAAGTAACTTTAATCTGATTACTGGTCTGGAAATATTAATGATCATTAATATTAATATTTCCAGACACCCACACAGTCACCCACACAGTCACTCACACATCTGTGCATCAACAACAGAAAGATAAGGGTCTATCGGTCCATGAAGTTTTCCCTCTATGTATGAGGCCAGCATGGGCCGTCTTCATCAGAGGTCAGATTGTTGCCATGATGAGCTGCCAACCTATGTAGCTCAATCTGATGCACTCTCTCCTGCACCGACTACTGTACAATGAAATCTGCCTCTCCAGAGCATCTTGCATTCCCACTCCGTCTGAACTGATCCTCTGCACTGAACATCTGATGCCACCGTCTGTGAAAAATATAACACATCATCAATATAAAAAAATAAATAAATACCACTTAATGACTTTCCAGAACATGATGTAGACACATATCAAATATCTTGACTTCAGAGTGAGAGAGCTTATTATAATGACCTGTCTACAATGTTAAGATGAGCATAGCGTTATGACATGTTTGGCAACGTCAGCCTTGATCTATACATAACTCATATTTGTGCGCTGTATAATGTAAATGTGCAACTTATTAGTAACATGAATACTTACTACCGAACTGCAGGTCCGGCCCAATGGATCAGTCTGCTGAGGTAGAGGTAGTCATTCTTGTATTGAAACTGCAGACCACCTTTGGCGTTTTTGGGCTTTTCCATCAAAATGCTTCGAGTAGTTAGTCTCCTCTCTTATATCTCTAGTTTCGGATCATATTGCTGTTTTAGCAACACCTTTATTTTTTAACTTGAGTGCGAAATTAAGTTATTTGTTGAAAACCTTTTTGGCAGTGTTGCTAATAAACATTGTCAGGAAATGAGCTAGATGCTAATGTGCTTAAAGTTAAACTCTCGGCAAAATGCAACCTAGGCTTTTTTTGTGAATGTATATGAGTTAAACTTTAGCGTAAAAGCATAATTGCAACGAAAGATGCACTTTTAAGATTTGTCGTATTTTCGTTTTTGGGAGTGCTTGGGGCAAATTAGCGAATAGCATCAAAATCGCTATTTTTTTCAATTAATTAAAAGATTCATCATACTGTTTTGCATTTGTGACTAATCTTACCCCCGGACATCATTGCTCATTGTTGTGTCTTTCTTCCACTCTACATTCCATCATTTCATCCATATCACGATGTAATCATTGCCTGACAGTGCTCCACTGTTTTCCCAAGCATAGGAATATCTTGTCCATGCCTCTGCCACCTGAACCATGTCACTGGGTTGATTTGATATTTCTATCTGTCTCTTTTTCACCTTAAAAGTCATGCAGCGTTGTTCAGCTGAAACGTATTTAAAAGTTAATAGGGATTTTAAAGTTCACACAGACTATAAAGCCTTTACCCTACCAGGTTGAAAACGTACTTCCCAGGATAGGCGTGTCAATCAAGCGCAGCCCTCCTCGGAGGGTTTGGATGCAGGGCTTTGATCTGCCAAAAGACATCTTGTAGTGGAAATGTTACGTCAACCCAATCTTTAGGATTCCTATTTTTCCATC
This sequence comes from Sparus aurata, assembly GCF_900880675.1. Lineage (NCBI taxonomy): Eukaryota > Metazoa > Chordata > Actinopteri > Spariformes > Sparidae > Sparus > Sparus aurata. The sequence goes on along the minus strand of NC_044193.1, from coordinate 29,478,218 downwards.
TGCCTTCGTTTCTCTCCTCCTTCCTCTGACTTCAACTGATGGTCGGCACAGATTATGGTAAAGGTAAAGTGAAGCAGATTCAGTTTAAGCCTGACTGATCTTGATATGCGCTTTACTGGTAATGTCAGATATTTCAGATATTTTTGAGGACATTTGAATTTATAAGGATAGATGTGTAGGGCACTGATGACAAATCACATTTTAAAGTTACATTGAAAAGTTAGAACATATAACAATATCTATCTATCTATCTATCTATCTATCTATCTATCTATCTATCTATCTATCTATCTATCTATCTATCTATCTATCTATCTATCTATCTGCATGATGACGTAAAAGATACAACTTATCTTTAAAGGTCTGGTCACAGTTATAGCACTTGGTGTGGATGTCCGAAGTATGATGGGCCTACCTGCCTCATGCTTTACTTGATTACAGTCTATAAGTGATTCAACAATCCCTTTCAGTGCTGCTGCACGAGTCAGGTCCATTGGGTGTGTGATTGGGTGAATTTGAAGATGAGATCGACTTTAAAAAAAAATCCTCCAGCATCTCCCCAGCTGCTTCCTTTCAGCCTTTTGCCCTTTCATCTAGTCCATTCAGGCAGTCCACCTCCTCTCACTTTCACCTCTCCATCCATTCCCGCCGGCCTCTCTTTTTAAATGTCTCCACTTTTTCTTGCTTTCTGTCTCATTGAACTCTTTGGCAATTTCTTCTCCCCCCTCTTCCTCCTCTGTGGCCCTGCTCTTGTCACACACATTTCTCAATGTCGTCACTTTGGTGGACAAAGACTCAGGAGCAGAGCCACTGACCAGAATATTCTCCTGGACTGGAGCTCTGGAAACATACATGCAAACAAAACATTACAGCAGTTACATAAAAGCACAATTATAGACATTAGTGAGGAAGGAATCTAAAGGTTATACTGAACTAATGGAACATTTTCTTTTTTTACTGTATAGCAAGATAAATACATCAAATCCAAAACAGAAACAATTATTTCACACCCACGGTGATAAATGAACCTCGTAACTGAACAACATTTTCTCTGAGTCTGCTCCCTTTGTAGATGCTGATTAAAAAACGAGTACGCTGTGATCATCTCAGCTGACATTGCTCCCTGTTGATTAGGAGTTCACTTTGTGAAATATCAAAGACAAACAGCCAGTCGGAAGCTAGTTGCTTTTTTTTTCTCTTCTTCTGTTTACCTCACCTGCTCTCACTTTCTAGCTCTTTTCGCCCTCTTTCAGTCACTTTTCCTCACTCAGCTGATGCTTATAATGAGTTTCATTACTAAAAGTGGCCTTCCAGTGCTATCTCAGAGGATTGTAGTGGTAGTGAAATGCAGCAGATCATCGCAGTGATTCTGCTTTCCTCTCATATCTTACCCACCATGCAGCATGGCAGCAAATGTGTGCCGCTACAGACATCGCAGTCTGCAAAAAAGGGCTTAATGGCAATTAAATTCATACATATTTAACCCATGTTCTAACTGACAGGTGCTCCCAACAACTGTAATTATGTTAAGTATGAAGGTGTTTCACTGCAGGCTAGGCGTTGCATATCTGTTGTCTAAGCATGTGATTAAAAGAGCAGCTTCCTGTTCAGACTATTATTGGTTGGGACGTGCTGTCACAAGAAGCCTATAAATAGACCCCAGGGAATGCTGCTGATGGTGTGTGTTTGCGATCGTGTGTGTGCGCAGTTGCTTGTGTTACCAAGATGATACCAGTCGTGTGTTGATGTTTTGAGAAAACCAAACATTCTTTTACTGAAGCGATGACCAAAAAGCTTTCTCGTTGGTCATTTCAGTGGAGATTCCCAGCTGTGGTCAGATGTGTCTGAGGAGCAGATGAGAACGGCAGGTTGGTGAAAGGAAGGAGAAAATAAAAATACATTCATTATGCAGTGCCATATGTTATTCCAAGTGGCCTGAAACCAAAGCGGGTCTCACCATAAGTCATGCACAGTACACGTCTCCTGAGCCGGTGTTCAAGGCTGCTCCTTAACAGCCTCCAATTCCATCTAATGATGAATAGTTTGTTCATGTGATACAACAAATCAATACTGGATTGCGGTGTAAGGCTTGTCTGCTTTTGGATAAGCACTTGAATGCTTATGATGGGTACCCAGTGTGTTGTTATCCAGTATGGACTACTAGATGCACGTTACAATTAGGCAAGTATGAATTTGAAAGGTGGTCAGTTCTACATATAGCATGATAAACAAGCAATAAACAATTGTTTTTTAATGATATGCGATTCAAATAAAAAGAATTTAAGCTATTTTGCGAAGGAATTACTCCCGCTATCTTTACAGAAAACCAGTCCTGCTGTTAAAGCAGTGAGAGTATCTCCAGATCAGACAGTGGGGTTTAGTCCAAACAGATCGCTGTTCATTTGAAACAGCCTCTCAAAGCCAATCAAAGACGATCTTACCTACCTCCAGCTTGGTCCCACCTTCATCAGTTGTATTTGAGACCACTTTGATGAGAGTTGAACATTGTTATTGGGTGACTACAAGAAATGCAGTATTTTTGAATGCCCTAGTTGATACTGAACATTTCTGCTGAACTTCTGGGATAATGGTCTGTGTAAAGAAAGCATGTCACAAAAACGAAAAGTTCAACTACCGTATGTTTCAAATCAGGCAATATTTGTTCACATATAAAGGCAAGGCCTCTACCTGTTTTTAACTGCCACAGGATATCGAAATTGTACAAATAAGGACAATGTCACACCTTCCAGAAGACAGTCTCCTCTGCAATGGAAGACAGGGAACAAAAGTAGATGGGTGAAGAATGATAACACAGAGCTTGAGAGGGAAGTCCACTTTCTCACCTCCATACTCCTTCCATATCGCTGTGTGGAGCTGGTGGTGAAGCATTCAATTTGCGGCACAATGACACCTTCAACAACCCCAGTTTATCTACAATGATAATGTAATGTCATGATATAAATTTAGATTCTGGTTTTAAAGCTCCTCAGCATGTGAGGATGTGAGGTGATGTAATTAGAGACTGACGGACGAGGTTGGGAACAAATCTGTTCGGTGTGTTCAGCTATGTCGGAAGTTTTCAGAGCTGTGCGGACGTGGTCAGCTTCGATTCAGCATCTGAAGTCTGAGGAGGTTGGCTGTCGGACATCTGAGCCATTGGATACTCTGATTGGCGGTGTGCTAGCGAATCAGCGCGGTGTGCCTATCAGAACTAGGCCTTCTGTAACACCCTTCTAGAATACCCTTTAGCTGTAGAAAGTCTTAAAGAATCTGCCTATTTGCTACAAATCCAAATATGATTGGTTGATCAAATTGTCAATCCAAATGTACTCTCTCATCACGTTTAATGGCCAGGGCCTTCCATAAGGGAAACAGAATACTCTGGATGGAGGATATTCTGCCCAGAGACACATAGAAAATATCTGATTGGTTTATATTTTTTCCAACAGAAAACCACTCAAATGCGCAGTGTATGGACAGAAAACTACAGAAACAAGTCAGCGTAATTTTATTTTATTTATAAAATTAATAAGATACGTTTCTTTTTCATCTGAGGATTTTAGGGCCTTCTCTGAATACCTTGAAGGCCCTGAGGATTCGCCACTGATCAGGGTATAATTGGCCGTTTTTGACTATTTTTGATTTTGCCATTATATTTCACCTTAAAAACTATTTACTTGGTGTCATTATTTTCAGCACAACCTCATATGTGTGACTGTACAGTTATTTTTTTATTTTGACATACTGTATTAACACAATGGACCTAAAATCACAAAAAAACATAAAATTCGAGTAGAAAAAGTTTTTTTTTTTACTGTGAAAACCACAAATATGTTTGACAAACCATTTATTATTACTTATAATGAAAATATAAATTGTTGTTTGCTAAATATGTGCATAAATTTAAAAAAAATTACAAAGTTATATGTAACTATTTACATTTAAATGCAGGCAATGCTCAGGTCTGCCTGAGCTCTTTCAAGCTGAATGTAGAGCTGCACTGCCTGCTCCACATTCAGCAGTCTCCTCATTGTTTTGACTCATTAAACAAAAAACTGACTCCACTACACACTTAACACACTACACCAAACACTACATAACACTCTAACTATACACTCCAAACACGCTAAATGTCACAAATCTTTCATCCCTGATGAATTTAAGTGGAGTAACATTAACACACGTCGACATAGCTATTTATTGATTATTAAACAATGCTGCTATCGTCCAAAGTAAGCTAGCAAGTTAACACTGCTCCAACAAAGATGTTGTTAACGATGCATTTAACTATTGCTATTCGCTTCATCACATTGACGTTACAGTACCTCTATCTTCTTCACGTTTTTCTTCCTCTTCTTCCTCTGATTTTCCTTCACTGGGCGCCGGATGGTTTCAGTCTTTTGGACATTGTGGTTCCGCTACAGCACCAGTAAATCTCTCTCTTGGTCTTGGGGTCTCGGTCTGGTCAGATTCAGGCAGCTCGCCTCTCAACCCCTCACAGAGGACAGGTACAGTGCACCGAGCCAGAACCCAGAAAAAAGGCTTGTCCGTTATTTAATAGTCTTTGCTATGATGTTATGTTGCTGTGGGCTGATATAATATTTTGTAGTAATAGTAGTAGTAGTAGTAAGTAATCCAGTGATGAAAAAAAAATAATAATAATAAAAAAAATAATATATAAAAAAAAAAATAAATATATATATATATATATATATATATATATATATATATATATATATATACATAAAATATATATATATATATATATATATATATATATATATATATATATATATATATATATATATATATTTATATATATATATATATATATATATATATATATATATATATATATATATATATATCAATATATATATATATATATATATATATCAGAGGAGGCTCGTCCATAGAGGCAGAGGAGGTTGGTCCTCCTCTATTTTTTAAAAGGCAACAGGAAGATCAATTTTTTTTTTAAGAAAGAGTAACTGGTTGAAATAAATCATTACCAAATCTCAGTATCATTTAGAAAATATTATATATATATATATATATATTATATCATAAAAAAAGTTTCTTCTTTGGAAGAAAATCCACTTAAAACGGTTCAACAGCGACAGCTGCAGACGGAGGAGACAGAGCAGTCTGTGAGAGGAGCAGGGAGCAGGAGGGTGGGGGCTAGAGGAGGACGGAGGGCTTCTGTCCTCCAAGGGAGGGATCTCCTTCCATTCACTCAATGCATTAAGGATTTTTTCATGCTGATCTATGATATGAGGACGTCCTCCCTTACCAATCAGCAACCAGAATACAAGATTGACAGCAGGTTGGTCCAATAACAGTTCCCAAATTTCATTCTCACATTTATACAACTGTAAACAAAAAATACTTCTATGTAATTTACAGCTTTCACTGCCAGCCATGCTCGGACAAGAAATATGGAGTTTTCAGCGATATTGGAATCGGTTTCGAAGGAAATATAAGCAAATTTCTGAAAGAAAAAAACTGTTCGGAGAAATCAGAGAGAAGCAGTCAGAAACATAATTCATAGTTTTCGTTTCTTTCGTTCGTCCTGCTGGAGGACATAACGTTAGCGGCACGACCAGGACAGCAACACAGTTACAGAGCACACAATACAGAGCAGCAACAAAGTCACTGTCGTCGAATTTGTACAGTAAGTGCTAAGGTAGTACAGGGGGGGTAGCGCAGTTGCTTGCCATACAGGTGACTGCGGTTTGAATCCCGGAAGGGATACTAATTTGTATTTATTTTTTGTCTTGTATATTAGCCATTTAATGAAATGTTTTTTTAAAGAAGTCTTGTAAGTCATTGTGTTATTACTTAATTTTCATTGAATATAAGAATGTAGGGTTAAGTAGTTGACTTGTATAACATAACATGACACCGGGGACTGGTTTTCCTCCTGTCCTCCTCAATTTTTTCAGTCACCAGCCGCCACTGAGATATGTATATATATATTGTTTTTTTTTTTTAGTTATAATTTTTTTTTCTCCACCCGTTTTCAGCACCCCCCACGGATGACTGCACCCCTAGCATTTGCCTATACTGCTTATGCCCAGGGCCAGCTCTGCTCAGGGTTGTCCTGCCGGTGGGGTCACTACCATCGGTGAGTGTGTATGCCATGATGGGGCGTACTTGGTCCACAATGGTCTTTGGATTGGTGGCTTGTGTCAGGTGGCATCCACATGAGCTACGAGCAGAGTTTCCCAACAGAACATTGAATTGTTATGACATGATCAATTTTACTCACATCACCTGTCAGTTGTTTACATGTTGTGGCTGACCGGTTCAGGTGAAACATGGAGCAAGCAACAGTTTTGGAGGGCACAGACTAATTGTGTCTTCCATGCAATTAACAATTGATCAGGTGTGGTTAGTGCTAGGTTACTACAACACTTGGTGACGGCTGGGGAAAGGCTGTGGTTTTGAATAATAAAAATGTAGATATTGATCCGTGGCCTTCTGCGTGACAGCTCAGTTTTTGCATGGGTTCTGTCAGTGAATGCTACCTTCCTCCCACAGTCCAAATGCAAAGTGAGGTTGGTCTAATATCAGCCCTTTGATGAACTGGTCCAGGGTGTACCTTGCCGCTCCCAGTGTCAGCTGGGATTGTCTCCAGCCCCCAACGACCCGATAAAGGATAAGCGGTTACCCATAATTCAGTGATGAATGACTTTCTGCCCTGCATTGGTACTTAATTTTGCCGTTGGATGTAAATCCAGTCAGGTCCGTTTTAGATGTATTTTCTTAGATACTGGGCCGTTAATATACCTTATGTTTGAACTACTTTGAAAAGAAGAAGAGATAATTTAAAATATCCACTCACAAACAACCTTAACCCGCAACCAGTAAATGGTAAGGTTTCTAATCAAGAGCTCACCTCATTAGTCCAATCAAACATTGCAACATGTAATTACACAAGAACCTGAAGTACATCATTAGCATGAAAAGCTAATTTGAAGTGATATTTTTCAATTTACTTTTATTCACAAAATTTAAGGTTAAATTGAATCCCTAAGCATTTGAAAGCTTTGTGTCCTCAGTGACATAAATCCCATTTTATTAGATATACAAAGAAAAACCAGGCATAAAATACAGACTGTGTGCTTTTACAGCTCAAATATGCATCGCAATGAAAGAAATACTGGGAATGATTATTTAACAATTTGTATCAGAGTTCTTTCTTTCATGTGCAGTACAGTACATGACTCATATCAAAGCACCAGAATCAGTGCTGAATGACATTTCAATAATGACCTTGAGGTATTGACCGGTGTTGCTCTCCACTAGAGTCAAGTGTGTTCCAATCAAGTGGAGGGGAACCGGAGTGTGATTAAATCGCCTGTCAGACAAAGTCAAGGTTTCATCAAAAGGTTTGCAGAAACACTTGACATGCCCCGTCGCCAGAAGCACTCATTCAAAGACATACACGGAACAGGATATAAACACAACCTCTTAATGTCTCTGTGGGGAGAACTCCATCATCTGTTAAAAATGACCTTCAGGGTAAAATGATTTGCCCCAACGGTGTGTTCTCTATGGGAGTGTGAACAATGAACCATCAATCCTCCTCCAGGCTTCTTAGTGTGTACACTATATGCCTGTCTGAGGGAAAGTGTTGACTCTGATCCTCTCGTTCTTTGGCCCAGTGCTCCTATATCAAGTTTTCTCTCTGACCCAATCTTTCTCCATGACACGAAGAGACACACATGAATAGTTTTTTGTGACAAATCGCTCTTTTATCCCAGGAAAGACGCATTTTTGTCTAAAAGACAATTCAAACAAAACACAAATCTTCTAGTGACACCCAGCCAGGCCGTGTTGGTCTCTGCTGCAACCCAATTAACCAACCTAACTCCCGCCCCTCTTAGTTACTGTTCCTATGTCACACGTCATTGTCCTGTGTCATTGTCCTATGTCATTGTCACACAACGCACTTGGGCCCATAAAGACTTTCCCATAGGCTAACATTGGATAATGGATAATCTTTCCTGAGGGTCACAACCCTTTGAAATGACTTGTTTCACTGTCATGACTTCAGCCATTTGGTCCAATAAAATCAGGAAAATCTAGAAGAGCTGCAACATCATTTTTTATATCTTTTCAAGGTGCTAAACCAGAAATCAGCCGCTTGTTTGACTTCATGCCCCACCGAGAAGCTTTCATATGAATGAACATGGCTCCGCCTCCCACACTGTATCCAGGTCTGTATGTTTAATAGAGCGTTTCTGGGACACAGTCAGTATAGCTTCTAGATGCTCATAACACAGACTATAGTATGTGATGGAAAGCTACATTCACAATGTTGAGTTTTATGAACACAGCAAAATGACCTGCATTGAGACCAAGTCATTTCAGTCCAAAGGAAAAAAAGAGAAACCACTTATACTTTTTGTAAAGGCCATGGATGATAGGATTATTAGTCAACATTGCTTCTGCACTACTGTGTATGTCCCCTTTACCCCCCTTTTGGCTTCATAAAGTACTCTTTATATTTATTCCTGACTACAAACCATGGGGCTGACTGTTACTGCCAGGTAGGTAACCTTAGAGGTCAACAACTCAAAACTACCTTCCCTCTAGATACAGCTGGGTGTATGTGAGAAATTACTTTTTAAAAATGAACTCACACATTCCCAAAGCTGTTTTAATCTCTGACTCATACATGGTACAGCATGTCTTGCATCACACACACACACACACACACACACACACACACACACACACACACACACACACACTCACTCACTCACTCACACAACACACACACACACACACACACACACACACACACACACACACACACACACACAAACACGCTGAGAAACTAATGGACATGGACTCGGTCTCGACTGGGACAGTGTGACACGCAGCCTCCCTGTGAGCTTAGTTTCACACAGTAATTGAAGCATTCAGTGTTGGGTAGAGGTGTAGAGAGCTTTTGAAAGGAGGAAGAAGAGAAAAGGGAAAGAAAGTAGAGTCAACCTTTATATGACTGACCTCCAGAAACAGAATCACTAAGTAATGAGTGAGTCGGTATATGTTGGAAAGAGGGACATTGGCACAAAAAGATTCAGGGAGATGAAATTCAAAGCATTTACATTTTGTCCTTTCAGTCCTAGTGGCCTTAAAACAGCAGGTGTCTGCCAGTGCTGAGGCTAATATTATCTTGTGATTGCATAGACTATCAAACAGATTTGTTAGGTGTCCTACTGATTACATCTCTTCTCATTAAAGCAGAATAATTACTGCGTGCAAATCAGAACTCGTCCTCGCTCAGGAGCAAGGAGGAGCGATGACTCAAAACCCGTCAGCCACTGTCAGACCTTCAGCGGGAAAGACTCGTTTTTCTCCCTCTGAATCATCTCTGTCATGTTTGCACTCTCCTCTGCATGTCTTCCCCTGCTTCTTTATGAGCAGATTTCAAGATTTTATTTTCAGATATTGGATTCTGCCCCCCACCCTCCTGCTACTTTAGAAGCTGTGAGCTCAACTGAAGAGTTCTCTCCGTCTAACGTGTTTTGCTGTCTCTCTCTTTTGATCTCTTTCACCATTCAGCGCTGTATAAAGAGGTGGCAGTCATAGGGTGACAGTGAGAGATGAGTCAAAGCCTGTGAAAACAGAAGGACCTTTGTCGTCTCGATTGTTATTGGTAATCCTTGATCTCACTGGGCAGCAGAACCTTCTTATTTTTCTTGTCTAACTTGTGGTACGCAGGCAAAAACAACAACATGATACTCAGCTGCGTTAGTGTGTATGAAATGAACTGTGTCAGATGAACACAGAGAATTGCTTTTTGGAAAATTCAGAAATTTTGCAATAGCAGGTCACTGTCCACTCAGCTTCGTTTCTTCCACTCTGTCCTGCTCTACCTTTTATCTCTAACACCTACTGTACTATACTGCTGCAGTGACACAGTGTGCCCATGGGAACAATTAAGATCTGCTTTAAAAACCCTGGTAAAGCAGTGAAAATGGGTGACGAATGAAAGATTCACACAGGCAGCATCTTCAATTTAAAATACAGTTTCTTGTTCTGGTTGTAAGCCTGCAGAGCTGATTCTCTTTGGCTCTGTTTGATAGGCCACCAGAGAGGTGCATTATGAGCGGTGGGCAGGACCAGCTGGTTCCCCTGTTAATGGATAAAGTCCATGTATCACTGAGAGAATGAGACTGAATGGAAACGCGTCTTTAAAGGGAGGATTTAAAGGGGCCCTATGTAGTTTCGAGAAGAAATTCAAAAAAGTTGAATATTTATGACATTAATGAGGTGATAATACAAACTCAGATATGTTACCTTTTCCATAAGTGAATAAACGAGCTGTTCTCAGAGGAAGGAAATTGTGTTGTCCTTTATAGTCAGTTTCTTTATCTGATGTTGATGTAGATGGAGTCATTTTACTTCCAGATGCACGCACGCACGCACACACGCACGCACGCACGCACGCACGCACACACACAGCCAAACAGCTCAAGTTATGAAAAAACGCTTGAAGAAAAGAAAGAGGCTGAGAGAGCTGCCTCGAAAAAAAGAGAGGAGGAAGCGGAGGCAAACTGCAAAACGAATAGAAAGTTAACTCAAACAACAACAAGATTACAGCAGCGTTATCTGTGCAGCCATAGCAGGAACTATGTTCTTTCAGCCATATAACCCCATACATCTACTCATGGACAAGATACATTAATTCATATTCCATCCAGCAGCTGACTGATTGCTTTGTCCTTGTTGGTACTGTCGACGGCCGTACACTTACGCCTTTCTTGCACACCGCCTGCACGGAGGGATTTCATGAGTATCAGTGGGAAGAATCAAGAATCAACAAGAGTTCAGCGGAATTCTCTTTGTGGGAACAGTAGTCGATCTGTTGGCTCAGAAGCTTCAGGGTGCATGATTTGGTCACGACAGTGGAACAGATTAAAGCCCACATCAACTTTGCAGGCCCACCCACGAAGCATGAATATTTACAGGACTACTGGGAGGCCAAGGAGACTAATTAGCAGATCTGGCATAAATCTGCAGCGTTTCTCCTAACCCCCACCATTTTGGTCCGGAGTGTCCCCTAAAGCCCTGCTGGATACGACTGAGCCGCAGTAATCGGTTTGTCTAGGATCATCTCCAAAACGAGCGGGCTAATATCCTTCCTCCCTCGCCACATCCTCACTCAGCTCAGTCTCTGCGATTCATGTGGAGCTGTCTGTGGTGCTGTCTGTGGTGCTGAAGGACTTGCCTGTGCTTCATGTCAAATAAAACACACAGCCTTATCTGCACTCACACGAAGTTTCCTACATCCTGTCGAGTATATTGTTTTCCCCCACTGCTTTGCAAATCCCCTCGATCCTCATAAGACACATGGATTAGTGCATCGATCCTTGCAATCGATAGTAGAGTGCTATTTATCAAACCTGCATTGCAGCAACTGCCCCAAGCTGCACATGAGTGTGTGTGTGTGTGTGTGTGTGTGTGTGTGTGTGTGTGTGTCTGTGAAAGGATGTGATTATCTGCCTGTCCGGGATGCAAATCCAGTGGCAGAGAAGACGGGAATAAATAGTCACTATCAGAGGCAGATAAAGTAATGCAGAGGGAGAGAGACTTTTCAAGGCTTGATGTTGCACAAGCCGATCCAGCAGAAAACCTGGTTAAGCGTGGAAACAGGCAAGACAAAAGGACGATTCGAAGGCTTTTTATAGCAGCCTGTAACATGTGATTCAACAGGGCATTAAAAAGACTTGCTGAGAGATGGAGAGCGGCAGAAAAGAGAACTTTTTTATTTTGGGAAATCATCATGTGTGACCTCAAAAAACTTTATTTCAACCGTGACCACTTTTGTTGAAATGTTCAGCTCCATCACGCTATTTATATCATTTGTCTCCATTAAAGTGAAACAAAAGATTTGTATGGAGAGGGGCAAAGCAATTAGATGGTTCATTTGACTATAGACAGAACAGGAAATGTTTTTTTTTTTGTTTTTTATTGCAGAAAATGCATTACATATGAATTCACTAATGGTCAAACATAAATAACCAAAGTAATTTAATATGCTGTTGAGTCTTTGAGAATCCCTTTGAACTTCTTCATCTGTGTTTTGCTGCAACAGCTCAACTGTTTCTCTGGAAAACGATGTTCTGCTGGTTTGAATTTAAAGTATTTCAAGGAACTTTTCACTGGTTCTGAAACAGTTTCAGTCTCACACTGATGCTTTTTGATCTTGAATAGCACACAAAAGGGGAACAAGAGGATCGGCTATTTCTGTATTAAAGTTAATCCTCATGTCTCACCAGGTCGAATTCCGACTTATTTGTGTTGGATAGGCCATACAATTCTAACTATTCTTCTCTGTGGTGAAGCATTGAAAATGAATTGAGGAGTCTCACAGCCTGAGGAAAGAAGCCGCTCTGTAGTCTGGTGGTACGATATTTAAATAAAGTTAACGTTGATTTACCATTGTCATCATCCAAGGAGCTGCCAGAATCAACAAAAAAAGTAAGGTTCCCTGTAGCGGCTTTAAGATCCAGAAAACTGAAATCATTAATTCATTCATTTATTGCAACAAATTGAAACATAGTGATGCTTGTCGCTGATGACCCTGCTCATGACCAAGCAGCATACAAAGCCAAAACAGGGAGGACAATGCTGAAACCCAGCAGGGTGAACACGAGTGAGCCCTGATAGGACAATGGAGGCAAGACTGCCAGCCACAGCAGGGCATGACTGTATTGCCTTGTGCTGAGAATGGCTGTGATTGGTGCGTGACTGGGAACAATAATCCAACCAGCAGGCTGTCTGTTGATTACAGCTGGGGGGTTCGACCTTGGTTTCCTGCATGAACTAACACAAAGCTTCATTTATTAGAACTAAACACAAAGTACGGCTCAGGAAATTACTTGTTCTCGTATTTGGTCATGAATTCAAGTATTGGAAAAATAAAAAATTTGCAAAAGAGAACTGATTCGGCTGTGTCGATTTTAATCATTTGTCTTGAAACTGTCCATGATGAGTCCAGCAGTGTTACAGGGGCGTTAGATCGGTGGGTGGCTTTTCAAGTCTTGCTGATTAACTTCCTGCTAATTAAACACAGCCAGGATTTTTCTGTTATAGCATTTTATGTCCCTCTCACAGCAACAGCAACCCGACTGCCCTTTTGATCCGCTGTATGACTGCCTGTTACAGCAGATCTTACCGGCAGCTTTTGGCCGTGTGGGTGTTCACCATCCTTCAGTTTGGTTTCAGGTTGTTTGTTGCTGGCTGAATGACTGTGAGCACCTCAGAAGCAGCCCACGCCTTGTCAGCTGGCAGGTACAGATGCATTCGACCATATGGGGATGACGCAGCACCTATACACACTGTAGCCCTTGATGTAACTCTGCTGAGTGTGTAGGGAAAACAAAACACTTTGGATATATTAAGGTCATTTCTCTTCATTCTGCAGATACTTTCAGTGATGATTCACATGCTGAGATTAGTGGTGGGTATGTCTGAGTGGTAAATACTGTTGTGGAAGATTGTAATAGTTACATATTGCATTCTAGATAAGATAATGTGAAACTGTTTGCTCGAAGTGTGGATCATTTTTTATTTTAGTTTTGGTTGCAATTTTTCATGAAGGGAATTTAGAATATACAAGATGGATCAGTTCTACACTGAATAGTGGAATAATCTATATAATAAATATCTTCATGGCAGCTTTTTACAAATGATAGATATTCTTTGATATATATCATTAGTAGAGAATGCAATCTTAACAGAACACAAAGGGCAGATGTAGTTTCTAATAAAACATTATCAAAGATATGATATGTAACATTTCTCCATTAAAATGCTTTAAAATGACAAGACATTTGATATTTATTTTGTTGAGTTGTCCACATGCATTATCCAACATTAAATACACAAGGTGACAGTGTGTTTTATTTGGTTTCCTGCTGTTATAACTTCCAGGAGAGAGTCAGAGAAAGAGGAGGGAAGTTGGCAAACAAGACTAAATGAAATGTGCCTATAACTTCAAACCATTATCTCCGCTGACAACATTTGTGCTTGAATCACATCAGATAGATTTAATGCTGTCCACTCCCTGCATATCTAGTTTGACCGAAAGATTATTTATCATAATAATGATAATAATAATAATTAATAATAAATAATAATGATTTGATATTACTTTGTTTTTATTTATCAAATACAACCAGATAACTCAACCTCTCAATGAATTCAGTGCTCACCAAAGACTCTGGTTCTCTCTTCTCTGTTCCCCCTCTCCTCTCTGTCACATTATGTTCATGAAGTAAGGTACATTTCCCTTCCAACTCCAGTCAGCAGTCAACATACAGAGCAAATACACCTGACAATGGAGGTCAGCTCTGCAGATCACTGCTGGAGCCAGGCTGAAAAACAGGACTGAAGATAAATCCACTTTTTAATCCCAAACGTTGAAGTAATGTTTGAGCTCTCCTCTTGTCAGTAAATGTCTCTGGATCACAGCAGAATCAGATGTGACTCTGGGTGCTTAATCCTCCAGAAGATCTGGCTCTGCACCCAACTTTCTCCTCCACAGCTGGCCGGCTCTGGGCAGCTGAGTAGCAGCTATACCCCTGTGCTCCACCGTGCCCCAACACTTGTTTTGATACAGACACCATTAGTAGCAGAAATGAAGTGTTTCAGAGTATCTGTGTTTTGTTGTGTAGCAACTGTGTTTTGGCTTTGCAGGGCAGTAAACCATAAATGAAATACACCTCGAAACGTCAGCCATCTTGAAAGGAGGACGAGCTGTCTTCGCACTACGGGTGGCTGAAAATTGCAACAAACATGCTTCACATTAGCTAACATTTTATGACAAAATTGGCATGGGTATACTGGCATCCCGAGCTGCTCATGGGTTGTGATCACATGCGGTGTTGCTGTTTGATTTCAGCCTGAAATATTGAATGTAGTTTTGGCCCTCTGTCAGAGTGTGATCCCAGCGAGCACCCGCTGTCATTACCACCTCATTTCCTTGCCAATATCTTCCCATTTATACTTTTTGGCTGGAAATGAGGCGAGATGAGGTGATACTGTGTCCTTCCATTTGATGGAATGTGTGAATTGAAGAGAGAGGGGTTTTTGTATGCATAGGTGAAACTGCATATTCCTATTGACATCTGCCCATGTGCATGCTGGAATTGCTTAATCTGCTCATCGTTGTGTGCATGTGCATTTATTTGAAGGCTTGTGCCTTAATGTGTGTGTGTGTGTGAGCTCTTGCCTCTGGCTCATATGCCTGTCTAAATGTGTGTGTGTGTGTGTGTGTGTGTGTGTGTCTTACTGGGTACAGAGTGAAGTGCTGGTGTCTGGGAGGGCGAAACAGGAGGAGGAAGAGGATTGATTCTGAGCTTTAAATAACACCCTCTCCTCTCCTCCAGCTGAGTCCACCAGACACATATCTGCCCCGCATGTCACTCAGCACACCCTCGCTCGAACACAGGACCACAGACCGAGTGGATGATCGCATGTCGGTCTGTGTGTGCTGCTTCTGCACTCAGCTGGTCCAACAGGAACAAAAGAAATGTCGGCCAAAGGAAATCATTGCCTGCTCATTCCTCTTCCCCAAAGTTTGTAGTTGGCAAGGGCAACAGAATGAATAATTTGTGCTGATAAATGGCAGCAGTCCCTCGTCAAAGTGGCTCATTTGTTCATTCATAGACTGGAGCAGCAGCGAGAAATGCTGCATGAGGATTTTCCTTCTTGTACGGGAGAATGGTTTCACTCTCGGTAGCTTTCAGCTTGACAAGCTTTGTGAGAGGCTGTGTGTGAGTGTGCACATGTGACAGGCTTCTGTGTGAGAACACATACTTCAGTCTGAGGCAGAGGCAGGAGGGAGGGCAGGTCGTCCACTCATCACAGTGTTGGCAGTTTGATCGCCAGCTCCTCATGTCTTCATGACACAGTGTCCTTGGGCAAGACTATGATGGTCCTGATGGTCAGGCCACCACCTTGCACTGTATCTCACTGAGTGTTTTGGTAAATGACAGGTTAAACTGTATGATAGTACCTTTACCATTCACCACACACATGCATTCACACTCACTCTCATTTGATAAAAGCTATGTGATAGGGGCAGGTTTTATGGATGTTAAAAAGGCCCATGAAGATGCAACATCATCCTCAGGTATAAACACTCCAAATTAAACAGAACTATATATTGGTGCAGATCCTGCCATGGTGAATTAATAGCACTAACAAATCCTCGCTCCAAGAGCAGCCCAGCCGCCAGAAAAAAGGTTGGCAGTTAACATTTATTGCAAACAACATTTATTACAATATGTGTCGCATCATGTTTAGTGGGGATGGTGGTGGTGTTACAGCTTGGCGAGAAGGCAGTTCAAAGCTGTGTTCCAACATTTGTATGTATTCAACCAGTGTGTGTTTTTAACGTGATGCCAAGACATTTCATGTTTGTGGAGACAAAACAAAATATTTTTGACGAGGCAACGGGACATTTCCAGCCATGTTTATGGGTACAATCTGGTGTGGTGTTTACATGTCCAGGGGCCATAGGAGCCATTAATCAGCTCTGTGTGTGTGTAAAAGGTAAGCCGGAAAACGAGAACCCCTAGGGAGCGCTAAAACTGAATTTATCTCTTATGCCAGAGGTTCAGAGCTGACTTAATACATATGTAACATCTTTATACATTTCCATATCACCATGAAGAGACTATCTGGCCAACTTTAAGCCTGAAACACACCGGGCCAACCTTTGGCCGTCTGAGGCACCTGGAGAGACTCGGACGAGTCCGGGAACAAATCCATTCGGTGTGTTCAGCTGCGTTGGAAGCTTTTGGAACCGCGCGGACAGCATCTGCTCCGATTTAACTTGCGAAGTGTGTGGGAGGGGCGGAAGACTGTGTGCGCTTTGTTTTTCTATGCACTACGTTCCATCATTTCCTGTTTTCATGTTTTGGAGCACTGGCACAAAACTAGTGCCACCTGCTGTTAAGGAGGCTTATTGCTCCTCGCGCAAGCACAGAATGTCCATGCTACTGTGGAGCTGGCAGCACGTTGAAGTGGTGTGTCCATTGTAAATTTTCTGCCGAACGGGTCAGACGAGAGGCAAGGAGTGGTCGGACAAAGGCAGTTAGCTGTTGGTTTAAGTCTGGGCGGTGTGTGGGGGCCTTTAGGCTGAAAGTGCTAAATTTCTCATCAGTAGATTTAGGTAATGTCTAGAAGATAAGCTATTCCAGATGGAGGAGATGGATCACTTCTCTTTCTCATATTGAATAGGTGGACCCTCAATCCATCAAAGTGACCAATGAGAAGAAGTAGGTAGGTACGGGTGATAGACTTTAAAAAGGCCCACACATGCAGAGAGAGGGGGGTGGTAATTTGTAGATTTCCTAAGATCGAAGTTTTGAGAGGATTTCTGATTTGGCATTTTAACCTTGATTCAATTTGATTTTCAATTTTTTTTCTTCTTTTGTTTTTTGTTTTTTCTGTTAGCACAGATGGCTATGCCATTTTTAGACTAGTCTAGTCTAGGATCATTGGTTTTTATGCCATGATAACAATGAACATTGTAAATTCTTATTTTAAAATATGGTCTACATGGTGTAATATAATTTCCATTATTCATTTGCAAAAGGCCTTATTGTACAAGTCAACTTGAAACTAACTGTAAACAAAAGATGCGAAGCTGCCATATGACATTTAAGTTCACAACATATATATATATACATATATATATGTTATGCTACATGAGCACAGCAAACAGGTGGTGGTGCAGCAAAACACCGCAGGCTGGTGCGGCGGTGTGGGAGTGTCACTCCATGATCTGTTTGTGACATGTTGGGGACCCCTGCTGTTGGTTTACCAAAAGACGCAGCTGCTGTGTTGTTCTGCTACTACCATGCTGGACCTAGTGGTAGTTCATCCTCATTGATGGATTGAAAACAACTGTTAAGTCATTACTGTCATTACTGTGTGTGGGGCACAAGACCAAACAGAAGTGAAATCTCAAACGTGTAGTGATGCTATATAAAGAGATGTCTGTTGTGTTCCCTATGTAGTATTTATCCATGCTAAATAACATGCCCTGCTACTGACCCATTAGTTTACACTCCACTCTGGTTCAGTCGTAGTCTGATCGCCATCTTAAGTGATTGGCCATCGCGACGTGACGTTTGGTTACGTTTCTCCAAAACTTGACTAAACTTTTTCGGCACGCGCCACCGCAGCCAAAATGAACTACCCACCTTTGTTTTCACTGCAATGCTGGATCCAATGGTAATCCACTCGCTGTGCTACAACATGCTGTGTGAGTTTCTTTCCCTCATGGCACACCTGCCAGCTATGACACTGTCTAAATCCTGGATTCCATCTTCCGTTTTGAAGGTTGAGATCGTAACCTCATTCAGTCGATATCCGACATACAATCGCGATTGTAACACCCCTAATATACATGTGTAATTGTGCAATTAAAGTTTTTGACGGGAACCCACCATTGCCATGCATTAAGAGTAATCCATTTAGTTTCATCATAATTCCTTTCAATTAAATTTTACATAGGCAAAGTGTGCCTTTTGGGGACAGCAGTAAAGAGATGACAGAAAATTATAAAGATTGGGGATGACATTCAACAAAGGTCCTGCTTGAATGCAAACCGAGGCCGTCACATTGCTGCATTAAAGCGGAAATGCTCTGGTTCTGAATCAAAGTCTGTCCTCAGATGTTAGGGAATACTGCTTTATAAAGTAGTATAAAAGCCTTTGTGGTTCCAGCGGGAGCTATGTGAAGTCTCATAAATACCCTAAAGTGATGTCATTTTTCATCAGCGTCTGATGGGCCTGAAAACATAAAAGAAAAAGTTTCAGATGAAAACAATCTATTATCGGGGAGTTGGAAAGAAGTGAGGTCATCAGACCTCTGTAGCAGTCCTTTTGACAAGGATGGAGAATTTGTGGAATTTTTTAAAACTGCTCATTACAACTGAATTTTTGAAGGCCATCTGAACATCCAGAAATTCACTATTTTAATTAATTAATTAATTTTTCTCAGGAGTTCAGTGACAAAATGGTTTGTCTTTAGCTTGGTAAGAACTTTAGTGTCCTTTTGCAGAATCCCTTTTTGAAAGGCATCTGTTTTGGTTTGGTGGATCAACATGTGAATCTCCCTACTCACAGAAATCAAAAGTGATCAGAAATGAGCTTATTTAAACTCAAGTTGAAACAGCTTTCAAAGAGGAATCAGTCATGTAGTATGAATGCGTATCCTTGAGTGTAGTGGTCATTAAAGGAGCACTATGTATTTTTAGGTAACATTTACCTACATTTCACCCACAGATGGCACCTACAGAAAGCTCAACTGCTCACTCCTCTCTTCCCATACATCTGCACTATATTTGAATGTTATCTGGCCATACCATTTTCCACGGGTGAATAGCTAATGTGATGCAGCCAGCATATTTATACGTGAGCTGCTGGTGACTCTCCCTTCCTCTCCCCTTACTCAGAGATTACCATTTAGCTGTTGTGCACCTCTGCCATTTCCTCCCTACAGCCTGTGCTGCAGCAGCTCCGCAAATTATTTGTGTGATCGCAAAAATATGCCTCTTCTGTCCTCTCGCCTCCCGACCCTTTCTCATGTGTACAAAGATTATGGCTTTACATTTTCAAATTGCCTGCAGTGCATGCGCCAAAGTCAAATTTCACATGCTGTTGATACGGCAGTCATTCCCATTAACTTCTGCGGAGAGCAGGCTCATGGGGGATCTTCTCCGTCATGGATAATCAGGTGATAAGGGCTGTTGGAAAGAATTTTGGGAGTCCAATCTTACCTGAAAAATAAAGAATTTGATCCTCATTAAATGCTAAATGTTTTTAGAAATGTGTGGTCCAATGTGAGTTATCTCATTTAATCTCTTTAGGGCCCCTAGCGCTTTATTGTGACTGTTGAGGAGCGCTGGGGTGAAGCGAAAAAAAAAACACTGAATGTGGGATTTGATTGACATTAGCTAGGTAAGATGACATGTAGGGTGGTAGAAGGACAACAGTCACCAACAGGCTTCAGTTTCTGGCCCATCTGCTCGCACAGACTGGCTTTTCAGTCCCTGCTGTGGTATTCTCTGGCCTAAACACACGTTAAAACCACATGCTTTTGTCACGTCTGATGAACAACATTTTTCTGTATCATTACCTCACGTTCAGTATGCCAACTTCCTTTTCCTCACCACAGGATTTACCATTGTCTAAACTTTATTATTACTTAGCATGAGAGCTACCAGTTTGAAGTTATTGCTAATGCATGAATACATTCTAGTGGACATAATATAACAACCTCATGCTGATAGTGGTATGGGCAATGCATAACCGTGCATATACAGTGTTTAGATACATAGTAAATACATTTATAATGTAGCTAAAGTTTAGCATTTACAATTTGAATATAAGTGGAATACTAAAGCAACATTATGTAACCTTTTTTTACATTAAAATAAAAGCATCAAAATCATTCTGAAGGTACAGTGTCTTGTAATATGGTGAATGGTGTGGCTGTCTCAGCCACTCCGCCCCACTCCAAGGGTAGGATCCCAGTTTTACATACATGTTTATTTCATCATACACGTTTTCAACACGTCCGTTAACATACTGTACAGATGTAAGTGTAAACACTTCAACATTGACTTTTGGTTTAACACAGGCCATGCACATGAATCTCCTGGATGAAAGTCCTGTGCTTACTTGACTGATCCACACGTTCCAAGCTCCACCCAACTTGGACTTGCTACATCACCTGACATTTTGTGTCGTATTTGGACTTAATCCAAATTTGGATTACACAGAATTGAAACTGGCAATAGAATTTAGTTTAGTTTTTTTATTTTGAAGTATCAGTATATAAGTAGATGATGATTTCACGATGTATTAAAAATATGGACATCATCGTTGTTCAGATTGGTTTCCTATAAAATCTGGCAATCCAGTCAGACTGGCACCATTTCAGTCAGCTTTCATGTCTCCATTACAGACTAGATGATGCATTAACTCATGTTTTGTCATGTGTTTTTGGTAGTTGCTACTCAGAGGAAAAATAAAGTACATTTCAATGGTGGCACTGAGAATAATAACACTTTGAAATGCTAGGAGCACAAAAATGATCTGTTTTCATTTTAATGTGAAGCACTGGCGTATCACCTGCACAGGATTTGACTTTGTTGTATGCACCATATGCAATTTGAAAATCTAAAGTTGTGTTATTTTGTGCACAGACTGACAGTCTCATCAGCTGCTCCAATCACCTCAAACCTTTGAACAGGAAATCAAATTTACTAGGTGTTTCTGGTTTCTGAACATAAAAGGTAAAGGAGCCACTGGCCCGCCGCATTTGCATGTGTGCCGTCGTCATAACAACCAACATGGGGGACATCTTTGAAAATGTGTTGATTCATTCGTGCTTGTTTATCCTCTCATCCTTCTATGTCATTCCTGCTAGCTAAGAAACATGAGAAGAGGAATTTTTTCCATATATGAGATGTTTTCGTTTAAGTCTCTTGGATAAAGATGCATATTACATTCAAACAGTTCAGAAATTGCTAGAAACGTGAGTAGTATAAAGTATCAGCAATATGTATGCATGAAAGTTCAGAGAACAGATCTACTTCTCAAAGACTAAGCCCTTGTTAAGTTGTTAAAAATGAATCCTACTTTACATTCAGCTTTCTCTCTAGCCCCTGCCGTGCTCAGTGTTGGCAAAGTCTTAATTGGCATTGTGTTTTCCCAGTGCTATGAGGCTTGGCTGCAGTAGAAATACACTTTATAATATTTCTGTTAGGTGAGATCACTGCCCTCTGGTGACCATTCAGGGCTGCACCTGTAAGGCAGTGTGAAACTAAGTTTATTGTGTTGTTGAATGGCAATTCATCTGTTCACCAATCCATCTATCCACTGATCGATACCTCTGTGTATCATCAAGCATCAACGCAGATACCCCTTGACAAACCGGCACTGTCGTCCACCACTTCCTTTAAGTGCTTCTTGGATTTGTCCATGGTATTGTTCGTTCCGGTAACTCTTCCACAGGAAAGCCTGCTCCTCTCAGCGTGAAGTTGACTCTGAGGTCTCATGGCATTAATAACATTTTCACCTGGTCAGAGACAGTGACAAGGCCACCCTGAGGAGCTTGGGCTCACCCATTTGTATTTGCTTTATGGTCACTTTGCAGAGCTCATGATCGTATGTGGGGTCGGAGAAAGGATCAGTGAGTAAATCCTGCCCGGTGGTGTGGCTCTGCAACAATCTGAAACAAGTCAGCACCACAGCTGATGCATGTCACTGGTGGTTGATTTTTGATATATCCTGCTCAATTTCATGTATTGCGAACCATGATGCCTTAACCCTCAGTGCTTTGGTGTTTCTATCCTGATCTAGTTTTAGCCAGGCGAGTGGCATGGCCCTCTGGCCACACTTTTTACACTTGTCTAACGTGACGTACACAAAGTGCATTGAAACCATGTAAGATGGATTGCCGTGAAATTTTCCACCAACAGTCATGGTCCTGAGAAGATGACGCCTTTTCCTAAAGCTCTACCATGAGGTTAACATTTTTGTTTTTTAATGAAATGTCCTAAAAATGCAATATGTAAGAATCAGCCACCTGCCAAATGCATCCTACAAACAGATGGGGCGTGGCATATCACCAAAGAAACCACTTACTGCTGTTAACTGCAGCTGCCTTTAGCTAGTAAACTCCATGAACTGTCCAGCTAGTGGATGTAGTAGCTTACTCTGTCTGGACTGGGAGCTCACAGCACCAAGGTATTGTTGGTGTTGTTGTTGACGTTGACATAGACTTTCGTCTACAGAGATTATTTGACATTTTATTTGTAATTTTAGTACATTTTTGAATGTTTTAAACAAAGATCTTTACATATTGCACCATAAACAACTATTAAATGGATTGCCGTGACATTTGACACAGATATCCATGTTCTACAGAGGGTGAATCCTAAAGACTTTAGTGATCTTTCATCAAGCACTTCTATGTTTATGGTTCCTGGAGTATTGCCTTGTTTCCACATGGCCCTGTGTAGGTATATGAGTCAACTGAAAGTCCATTCTTTCCTAGGGGAACCTCTGTGATCCCAGATGTGTTTGAAAAACTCCTTGTTTCTTTTCTGTCTGGAATGTGCCTCAAGTACGTTGGACAGTTATAACGTTTGCAGTGAATTTGTGTGCCACAGGCAGCATAAAAATCAGTTGGCTAACTTATTGACAAATGTACAGCTCTATTGAGACATACTTTGAAAAGTGATTAGTTTGATAGCAATTTTAGCTAACATTGCACGCAGCATGCTGGCTGTGTAAGAAGTGTGCATGCATAGTGGTTCATTTGTCTTTTAACAAAATATTTTACAAAACTGGCACAAAGAAAGTCAACCTCCTGACTTATCTGTTGCTATGCATTACTGCTCTTGCTTTTGTCTTGATAATGATCTACGGTGTCTCCCCTATATAAGGTGGTGTCTTATCCTTCCGTAATCAAATGCATTTCCTTTCCTTGAACACCATCAATGTATTTACAGTCCCACAATGTTGACTTACAAGAAATGGATTCAAACCACCTAGGATGGATAGCTGTGACATTTTGTACATTTTCTGCTTTCCTCAGGATGAACTGTATTCACTTCTATATTAGGGCTGTACCGATACGCCAAACTCACGATTAGGTTTGTATCACAATTTTTGACCCACGGTTCGATACAAACCTCTATTTATTTTTTTTTAATTAAACATTTTATTCATGTAACATTTCAATAACTTCTGTATATGATACTTGTCTGATAGTATTGTGGAGGGCGTGTCTATCTGATGGTCTGTTAACTGCACAGATCCCTCACTCAACTTAATACAGAGAAATGTCCCACAAAGCAACGTTACAGAACCAAACAAATGTAATGTAGTAACTGTAACTGTCTTTGGCAACAAGGAAAAATACAGCAGCTGTACGTGGAGAAGCGTCCTTCCTCCTGCCCGTCCTACCGACTCCTCGTCACATTTCTGCCCGATAAACAGTGCCTGTCACCGGCAAAAAAAACTTTAACTCACTGAGTGTTTATGATGAAAAAAAAAATCTCCGCGACGGTCAGTCCTCTGGACCGAGACTTCAGTGAACTTTACCCCGGAAGACAGCCTCTGTCTGGTTTTGATTGACAGGGGAGACACTGGGGAAACCCCTTGAAAACACACACGTCATCATCATGACGTGTACCGTCACATCTCTTTAGGAGCCGCAGCACCGGCTTTCTGTGTGAATTACGCAGCGGTTCGTCTTTACAGCGGTGTTTCGCTCTGTGTGAACAAACAATGGCGGAGAATTGGCGAACGACCGCTGCGGTGTTAATGTGGTGTTACTCAGTGGTTAAATTGGCTTTTGTAAGGAGGGGGGGCCCTTCTTCACTCAGCGGCCATTATCTCTCAAAATATTTTTTTTTTTACCTTGCACCATCAGCGTAATACATATTTTTTCGGCAGCGGCAGTGGGGGGGGGGGTCGCGATGTAACTTTTTTTTTTCTGTGAGAGACTGTGGCGGAATGACTTCATTAATGGGAAACGCTAACATAGCATTAGCTTGTCTACGTTTAGCTAATGAGGAGGGCGGTTAATCAAATGAAAACTACTCGCCCTCCTCATCTTTTCACAATTTGCTAACGTAGCATTAGCTATGTAGAGACTTCATCACAGAAACAAAAAGGTGAAAAATACAGACATTTAGTTTCAGTAAATTAACAAAGTTAACATTTTGCTGTAACAGTTACTTCACCCACCTTCTGCGCTCAGCAGCACCGTGTCTGTGCGTGTGTGTGCCTGCGTGCACTTGCGCGGTATGCGAGAAGATGCCGGTAGCAGTGAACACATGGATTGGAGTTTCATTGGTTCAGGTTTTATCTCAATAAACGAGCAGAACAGATTCAGTAATGAAGCTCTGACACAGCGCTGTGAAAACAGGCTGATGTATTGATGGGGATCCAAATTAATGATTTTAAAAAATGCCCTGTTTTAGAAACAGTGACATGTAAGACTACTCTATATAGTTTACCCAAAAATCTGTCAGTAGTATTTGCTTATTGTCACATCATTCCTGCTGCTTGATCTCAGGGAGGAAGGATTATGAAATTGCTAAACCAATACTGGCCCACAGACTAGTGAGAGACAACTTTGCATTTTGTGTGAACTATTCCTTATTCCTTAGCTCTCCTTTGTCCTGACTCCTGGACTTCCCTTCCTCATAAACATCCTACATAAAAAACTCAATGTTAATATTCCTGAAGATAGAAGTGTTGAAATATTTAATGTAAACTTAGACCAAACCTCTACAGCCTTGATTTGATTAGAAAACATAACTTTCTTTTGTTCTTTTATCTGCATTTTATTAATTGCTTTACATATATTTTGTTGTTCTATCTTTTTTAACTAATCTTTCATCCTAGCCTTTATTGTACTCTATATCATTTTATTCCTCTTATTTAATATTTTAATAGTTTTACTGCATTTATTTATCTTCATTTATATTCTTTTCTAGTTTCTGAGAGCAGTAACAGGGATGAGTTGATGTAGGAGATTTTCTTAATTGATAAGTAGGATTTAAGCTCCAACAAATAGCTTTAAGTTTCGTAAATGAACACCTACATGGCATTAATGCAACAATATGAATGTACTACTATAAACTTTAAGTAGTATATTTAAGGACTGAAAGCTAGCTTTCTCTTTCCCTCCTGTCACATAACTCCACTTACATGTCAGAAGCCAGTTAACCTCTTCCTTTTTGGCATTCCTAACATAAAGAGTAATGATAATGTTGAAAAATGTCAAAATCAGTGTATGTCTCCAGATAACTCTGTCAGTTACCATTAACTTTAACTGGCTTGCATTAACTTTGTTCGCCACCTGGCTTGCTTAATATTAGCTGACATGCCACAAAACAAGACATAGTTTAGTTATTTACAGACAAAATTCTACATTATTAAATAGTTAAATAGCCATTTAATATATTGCATGAAAAGTGGGATTTTCATGACTGAGCAGCACTATAGATTGTTGTGGAAGTTCAGGTTTACGACTGCACGCGGCAGTTTGCAGGCAACACAAAAACTGCCGTGAATTGTCGGAAATTGACGTGGGCCTTGCTTGGCAGTTGTCTCCCCATGACCCCCCTCCCCCTGATTCTATGGGAGGCTTTAACATGTAAATGTTCATGCTGTGAGCTAAACAAATGCAAATCAGGGTAGCAGGGTGAGTTTTACCTCAGGTGACATTTTTCTAAAAGGTATTAACTTCATTTTAAGAAAATCTCTGGTATAAATAGATCATAGAGATTATAGACTCTTAAATTTGAGCTTGAATTGATTTATTTAAGTATGCTAGGTTAATTACTGTGTATGTCATTAGCAATGGCCAATGTTGTGTAAAAAAACACACACAAAATGTATTTATTTTTTCTCTCAAGTTAACAAGTTATATGTATGTGTGTGTGTGTGTGTGTGTGTGTGTGTGTGTGTGTGTGTGTATGTACACTATCATTTATAATGACCCAGGGTGACCAATAGTGACAGATCACCAGTGACTTTTCTTGTTTGAAAGTAGTGCAAAACCCTTCATCCAATACTGAGTATTGAGGATATTCAGGTCAGCCCATACATCCTCTGGCCAGGCGTAGTTTCACTGCTATTCACATGCTAATTGGAGCCATTATCACCTCCGCGAGCTCCACATACGTCATAGTTCGTTTCCGTCAAACTGTGGCACAGACGAACGCGACGTTCACAGGCGGTAAATTGTCGTTAACTACCGAAAGGTAGGGAGATTTCCGGGCGTTTACAGGGACGAAAATCCCACTCCTCATGCAGTGACAGCTCTGCTCTACTCGCTGTCTACGCCAGCGAGTGATGGCAGTTCTCGGGCGGGACTAGTGGGTTTGGTCAAATGGCTGTGATTGGCTTGAAGGCTGTCAATCAATCTAACTTGACCAATGGGTTTTCATGTATACTCACCGTACTGAGGTGCGCTCCATTTCAGTACGCTGGTACACCGCGAAGGAGGGCAAGCAGTTTGATACCATAGGAATAAGTGAGAGGGATGAAATCACCTTGTTGTTCACCGGTGTGACACTTCTGCGTGCGCATCAGGGGAGATTTAGAAGTGGATATACGCAATGCTGACTGAAAAATAAGTGGGTATACGCCATATACCCACCTATACCCTGGACTACACCAGTGGTTACACCCACCATTACAATGAAACACCGAAACAGAGGGAGCTCAGCTCCTGCTGGCTGTACTGACGAGGTGAGGAGGCGGAGCTGAGCTCCGGAGGGCTCCGGCCCAATTTAATCTCTGGTGTTACTTACAGCGCATAGGGCTGGAACTGGACTGTGTCGCGATTCTGCCTTCTCACAGCGCGAGACAGGTTCGTGGATCTGAGTGTCGCGATTTCAGCTTCGATATGTATCATTACAACCCTATTCTATACTCATCATGAGGTCAAAATTGTCATTGGTCCAATACTCCACAATCAAAACCTGCAAAAACATTCTGTCCACCTCAGCTGGACTTTGTACTAATTTAAAGGAATACTACACCATTGTAGCCTCAATGAAATACTGCCTATCTGTGAATTCCCTTGCCATTTGCCATTAGTGAGTGGAAACAACACAACTTAAGGCCTAGTGACAGCACCACAGCACCATATGGGAAAAAAAGGTACCACAATCTACACAAATGGGTACAAAATACTTCTTCCTGGGTGTAGCTCGTCATTTTCAGTGTTATGTATTTATTTACATTATGTCAATGAAGCTTATTTCTACTGTGTCTACTGTAATGTACTTTGTTTCATTTATGTGAATTGGCTGTGTTCTTGTTAGGGCTCTCTGCAGCGGAGATGTGAAGGAGTAGAGAAAGGGGATGTGTCACTATTTATCACTTTTCCAAATATAGAAATGTAATCTGCTGTTTGGTAGTGGGATTCAATCCAAAGAGAGAGGAAGAGTGAGGGGGAAAATGGAGAGCGAGGCAACCCCTGAGGCAGACCTTGTTGTGCTGTCAAACACAGATCTCTCTGGAGTGCATTCAATTTCTTTCTTCCTCTTTTTCCTCTTCCCCTTCCTTTTGATTTCTGTTTTCTCTACCTCTGTCTAGCAGTGATCTTCTCCATTTTCAGGTCATCGGTTGTGTCAGGAAACAAAGGCAGGTACACAGGCACATCAAGGATTGTTTACTTTAAATTTTTTGGGAGCCACAAAGACAATGATGCTTGAAACGCTTTCAAAATACACCCTTTCATGTAATCTGTGTCGAAGGATAGTCCGACATTTTGGGAAATGCACTTCTTTGTGCTTTCTTGATGAGGGGATGTGAGAAAATCAATACTACTGCCAGGTCTATGCACTAATAACAAGCTCTACTTGAACTTGAACTTGAACTTGAACTCTACCACGCTTATCTTAGCATAGACTAGGAACAGAGGAAGACATTTGAGACACATTGTTTTTTCTAGAAAAAATGTGTTTCTTTGACTATCAACTCCCCAGTTACCGTTTCAATTATGTTGATTACTGATGCTCATGTATCTGAATAGAAGCAAATCCCTGCAGCTAGAATCCATACACAGGTGAACATCTTCAAACCAAACAAGATGATCTGGGTTTGAAAAGAAATGTTTCTCAATTATTTATGGACGTAGGTTTTGGCTGTCAATAAACCTTCGACTGTGGTGCATTGTTTTTCTTTGACAGTGAGAAACTTTCTGTTCTGGCAGGTATCTGGATCAAACCCAGCCGGACATCTAGGATGAGGGAGAAGAGGGCCGACTTCGTGGCAGGCTGCCTGGGAGGAAGAGTAATTGCAGCTGGCGGTCTAGGTGAGCACATCCATTTTTTCCTCCATCTTTTTCAGGTGTTCTTTTCTGTCAGCTGATTGCTTTGGAAGGAGAGAGAGTGTGCGCCTGTCTCCGCCCCAGTTTGCAACTTTGCATTTAAAATTTGTCCACAATTCCAGGCAGAGGTAATTTTCTGGCTTTAGAACACCTTCCAAAGTCAAAGCTGACAGGTTGAGTAATCCTCATGAACAAAACAACTAATCTTCATGTGTGAAATGGTTTGACTTTCTGAGACCCAGGGCAAAGGCTGCAGTTATTCCCTGGTAAAAAAAAAAAAAATGGTGGTTTTAAAGTCGAGTTAAAACGGAGGCAGAGTGACATTTGCCTCCACATATTTACGCTGAATGTGAGTAACTCCCGTGCAATGCAGCTACATGTCACAATAGCTTGCCCTGTGACTCAATTGTCAGGAGATTAAGTGATCAGAGGGCTAGCCAATCATGGCCCGCAAAAATGACCTTACACAGCATCCAAGACAGTCGGCTGCCAGTCCAACGACAGGGAATACAGTACCGAGGTGGTTATCTTGGCTGGTTTAACTCCTGGTAACCCGGGGCCTCGTCAGCTAACTTTACCTGCTTAACTAAACGAGCCAGCTGTAACTGTCAGATGGCAGCCAACTCTATGAACAACTTCCATACTGGATTCCCCATTGTTAAGCTGGCTGCAGTTGGTCTCAGAGTTTGTGTTCAGTCCCGACACTCTCTGACATGAAAAATGAGCTCAGTGCCTCTTGCTTACCACTTAAGATTGATTTTGAGTGGATGACACAAAATTATTGGTTGAAATAACAGGTTAGTGCAAGCTTACATAAGCGCTTATGAGTTTATAGGATATTATAGTTACCAATTTTGATATGAAAATACAAATAAATAGTTTTATGTGATTATTATTATCATAAGTAAGCATCTTGCTGGCCCCCTGGACCTTATTTCAGACATCTTACTGAAAAACAATAAAAAAACAAAAACACTGACTTTGCTAACTGATGTCCAGGTTTTACTACACCACTCTATGTGACCGTGGAGGTGAATAAAATGGTTAAAAAGGTATTTTTCATCTCAGCTGACTTGAACATCAGGCCGCCCTCATCAGACAAACAACCAAATAGGCTGAATGTGCAATCAGCTTGTCACAGTCCATGTTGATGTTTCTTGTAAGGCAGCAAACTTGTGGCCAATATTAAAAAGGTATTTTTCATCTCAGCTGACTTGAACATCAGGCCGCCCTCATCAGACAAACAACCAAATAGGCTGAATGTGCAATCAGCTTGTCACAGTCCATGTTGATGTTTCTTGTAAGGCAGCAAACTTGTGGCCAATATTAGAGTAGCAAAGGAGAAGCCAGGTTAAGTTCCAAAAGCGGTTGTCTGCATAAAGAGGAGTTCGGAAGGGGCGATTGGGTTGTACACGCACAGGACTTTAATTTTTGAGACCGCTGTTTACATGTGTGTGACCAAAAGTAATTGATGAGTTCTTTTTTACTCCCATCTATAATAAAGTTACGCCATGTTTCAAACATTATGTGCGTAATCGAGGTACGTTTGGAACTGAATTAACAGAAGTAATGTCAGTATGTCTCTTTAACTTGAACCATTTTTTTTTTTCCTAAACCTAACCGATTTGTCTAAACCTAAGAAAACTGTGACTCTAACACAAAGGTCCAGTACGTCTGTCACTGGTAGCACACAACTGTCATGTTGTTTTTGGAGTGACTGTCAATTGACCTATTCCAGTGGTTCCCAAAGTGGGGGGCGCAGATCCATTGCAGGGGAGGCGTGGTACGGCTACAGGGCTAAATGAATGAAGCATGCTTGGACACTGCTAGCAAAACATGGACAAGTTTTTGACTGGGCTCCCACCTAAACGTAAAGCAGAGGATGAATCGTCACCAGATGTGCTCCCAAAACAAGGCAAGGCAAAGACAAGAAAATATGACAAGACATATCTCGCCTTTGGCTTCACCAGTACAACGGTGGCTAATGAGGAGAGACCACAGTGTGTTGTGTGTCTCAAAATTCTAGCCTGTGACAGTTTGAAGTAGGGCTGGGCGATTATGCTAAAAATAATAATCACGATTATTTTGATTGATATTGAAATCACGATTAATAAACACGATTATTCACTGATTTCAAAAAAAGTATTTATTGAGCCACCAAAACTCAACTTTAAATATAACTTTTAGAAAAACAACCAGATAGATTAGTAACAAGTAAAAAAGTAAATGATAATAATATTTCTATGTTTGCGTGATGGCAACACGTACCGCTTGTCCAAAGTGTTGACCAGTGTCTTGAAGCCTGGGTTGCTAACTGTACTGATAGGACACATGTCCTCAGCTAGCATGAATGTCACAGCCTCCGTTGTCTCTCGCTGTCGCCGGGAGCCGGTGGGATATGGAGCGGCATTGTAAAGAGTGTCCTCAATGGAGGACTGTGTTGCGGTGGCGGTGGCTGTGGCTGAAGTTGGCGCTCTTGCACTTTTTTGGGTCTTTTGCTCCCTCAATACTTTGTCAGAGACCACTTTATGGTTAAATACATATGTCGTGTTGCCCTGGGGTGCAGACACGACGGTGTGACAGACTTTGCAAACAATTTCCTTCTGCTCCACGTCCGACGATTTGAAGCCAAAATGTCTCCAAATGACCGAAGTTGTCCTACCTTTCTTTTCAACTAAAGGCTCAGGCTGCTTTTCTGCCATGTTGTCAATCGCTCGTTCCACAATTGATCCACACACTCACTGCTGCAGCTGCAGGCGACACAGGTGCGTTCACTGTGCGCAGTAATTTGCATACACAACGCGCGGCGGCACGTTAATCGTTTTTCTTCGATTACAGTGTTTTCATGATCGTGAGAAGCCAAAATCGAAATCGCGATCAAAATTCGATTAATCGCCCAGCCCTAGTTTGAAGCCAAATAAGCTAAGGCGCCACTTGGAGAAAATACACCCTAAGCACAAAGACAAGTCAGTTGACTTTTCAGAAAAAAACTCATAAACTGCTGTGCTCAACAGTGTCGCTTTACTAAAGCTGCATCCGTGGTCGCAAATGCCCAACTCGCTTCGTATAAATATGCCTACCGAGTGGCACAATGTAAAAAGCCGCACACAATAGCTGAAGAATTGATACTTCCCTGTGCTATGGACATGGTTTCAACTATGCTTGATGACACAGCAGCCAGCAAGCTGAGGGCTATTCCTCTGTCCGAAAATACCATCGCCAGGCGCATTTATGATATGTCAAAGGACATAGAGGAGCAGCTTAATGATAAGGTGCGCAACATCCGCTTTGCTCTGCAGATGGATGAAGCAACTGACAGTAACAAAGACTGTTTACTGATAACGTACGTCAGATTCATTGATGAAGATGATTTGAGGGAGGAATTGTTTTTCTGCAAAAAAGTTCTTGGCAGAGCCACTGCAGAAGAACTGTTTAAAATCATTGACACTTACTTGAAAGAGGCCAATCTGAAATGGGAGGACTGTGTGGGGATCTGCACAGACGGGGCTCAGGCTATGGCTGGGAAACGTGGAGGGCTACAAGCGCTCATCAAGCGCGTCTCCCCCAATGTGCAGTGGACGCACTGCATGATACACCATGAGGCGCTGGCGTCTAAACGGCTGAGTCCTGAGCTGAACGATGTAATGACCGAGGATGAAATGAGGAAGAGGGCAGCGATTTTGCCCAAAAGTTTAAATGTAACAAGTTCCTCATGAAACTTGCATACCTCAGTGACATGTTTCTGAAACTCAATATAGTGAATTTGCAGATGCAGGGCAAAAACACGCACCTTCCACATCTAGCAGATAAAATCACATTCATCAGAAAACTTGAGATGTGGCAGCAGCGAGTGAAAGATGGAAATATTGACTCCTTTGAGAACTTGAAATCATTCATTGAAGTCAACACGCTGCAGAACACAGTGATCCCATGCATGGAAGCACACTTCTCTGTCCTTCAGAAACATTTCCAGAGATATTTTCCAGTGCAGGATCCCAAAGAATATGACTGGATCCGTGACCCCTTCAGTGTAACACCACCTGCCGACTTCAGCACAGCCGAGGAGGAACAGTTTGTTGATGTCACCTCTGGGATTGGGGGACGAACATTTTCTCAGCAACCAAAGGGGGGCCCAGCAGAGAAAGTTTGGGAACCACTGACCTATTCAGTCATTTATGTATGAGGATGTGTTAACAAAATTATTTCTATAACACCTAACATTACTACTACAAGGTAACTTCAAGTATTTTCTACACTGATTTCATTTATTTGCTAATTAAACAAATGACTCAGGGTTGGCTTGAATTAGCCCCGCCACGGATAGTAAACTTGTTAGTGCTGATTTCACTGCTAGCAGCAAATGAAACAACACCACTCTGATTCATCACATACTCCACACACACCATCACATGCTCACACACACACACACACACACACACACACAACACACACACACACACACACACACACACACACACACACACACACACACACACAACCAAATTAATTTTCCATTTACTTTCCATTTTCTCCTTGACTGAGCTGCATTTGTCAGAGTACATATAGTGTGAAGGCAGACTGAGCAGTGCTACAAATCAAACTGAGGTCAGCTTTTGTCCTCGATGACATGCTTGTTAAGCAGATATTGACACACCTTCTGTGCACCTATGTGGATCAGTAAGCCTGCACACACAAACACACACACACACACAAACACACTCACACACACACACACACACACACACACACACACACACACACACACACACACACACACACACACACACACAAACAAACATATAAAGGGGGCAACTGTTTCTGGTAATTTTGAAAAAACAAAAATAGAATAGAAAAGCCTTAACAAACTGTGCATTATGCATGAGACAGAGGCTAACAAAGATCTCAACCCTGGTCAGGTTTTTTAAAAATGCCATGCCTTTAAATAGTAATTTATTGATTGAGATCTTAATCCTCAGGTTGTTTTTCACACATTTCCATGTAGGCCTGATACACTTCAGCAGGGTTTTTTTCATCTACAGCTCAGAGTGATAGTCAGTAATGTAGCCTGACGCGTGTGTGCGTGTGTGTGTGTGTGAAAAACACATGAACGCGCTGATCTTGTCCTGCTGAGGGACAAATTCAACAGGCGACAGTGAGAAAGGAAAGAGGCTTGAATGAGAACCAAGAAGGAAATGGATGTGTTTGTATGCTTTTAGTAATGTGAAAAATGACTGAGTGAGTGAGTGCGAGAGGAAAGGAGGTCGATGTTACATTTTTCTTTGTATGAGTGTCAGCTGTGAGGCTGGCTTGCCATTTAATCCATGGGGGTATTGTGGGCTTGTGAGTCAAGGCACTTTTCCAATCCTCTGCCTTTTGACTTGGGAAATAAAAGATGGCAAATAGATCCATGAAGTCCAAAGACTGTCTGTAATGCAGTTATACTATATATATATATATATATATATATATATATATATATATATATATATATATATATATATATATATATATATATATATATATATATATATATATATACATATGTGTGTGTGTGTGTGTGTATACACAGAATATGTATTAACTTAAATTGCATGTCAAGTACATAGCATTTGAACAGTATGTGTGGACTCTCTTAATTTAAAAGTAGGATTGTTTCTCATTCTTTTTCAGATCTGGCTTTTGATAATTTTGATCATCACAACATTTTGTTGAACAAGTTTTGATTAGAGATTCTGCTCTGGATCTGATCATCACTCCTGGATAGATGAAGGTTTAACTTTAAAGCTAAGTATCAACTAGAATGGCCCTCAGCATACTGTCTCCAATATACTGTACCTCTGCCAAGGGTTAGGGTTAGGGTTTGAGCAAAATAGTTTAATTAAAAAAAGCTGAAAACCTAAAAAAACAGGTGCTTCCTCTCTGCTTATAGTTCACTGGTAATTAGCACTTTCTGCATAGTGAAATGATGGTTTTGTTTTAGTTTTTTTTCTCAGAGCTGAGGAGCTGTAAAGAAAGACTAAGCCAAAGGGCTTTTCTCTTATGAAGGCTTTTATTTTGTTTGCTCATACTGTACATGGCATTGTGAATTCAAAAGGTGCCCTGGGGGAGTTCACAGATGTCACAACACATTAGTTTGCCTTTAAAAGCTGCATTGTTGCTCTTCATTACTCCTCCGTGCTTTAGTACGTAAGTGTAAAATGTAAAAATGCACACACATTAAGAAGCCATGCTGTGATTGTCAATATGTGTGTGTCTGTCCCGGTGCATTTCTCTGTGGACGTTTCTGGATTGAATCCTGTTAGAGACGTCAGCAGCTCCACCCACACGTCCTGTGTCAGTCCATCTCTTAACTCTTCACCTTTTTCTTCACCTCCTTGACCGGCAACTATCTGACCATTCTGACTGAGATTATTTCATCATCTGATTATTTGTCACACATGTTCTCACGCAGATGCATACTTATACAGACAAGGACAGAATACAGCACTCGCATATACATTACATTACATCGGTATTTATATAGCACTTTTAAAAACAGAGTTTACAAAGTGGTTTGAGAAATAAGCAAAAGCAGGATAGTCAGGAAGACAATATAACAGAATCAACACTCAGTAGTCAAGCCAAACACAAAGAAGCCAAGTCTAAGGTGAGTTAAAACAAAACGCACAATGGGAACTGTAAAAGCACAAAAAGTCAATATGAGAAATTACAATTTAAAGAAATAAAAGCAAATAAACAGGCAGAGGTAGAGGTAAAGGTAAAATCAAGGACGTCAAGAAGATGACATCACATCAGAGGAATTTAGAACAAATAAAATGATTAAGAGCAGTAGAGCAAGATAATAAATAGATAAAAAATAAGCAAATAAAAGCGGTAAAGGACGGTAAGAAAAATACATCAGATGGGAGGAATTAAAAACAAATACAAAGACTGAGAGCTGTAAAAGGAATAAAAAGACAGAAAGACCAAAAAATCAGTTCATAAAGGTTGAGTTCACGTCAAAGCAAGTCTGCGAAAAATGGTTTTAGACAAGGGATTTAAAAGAAATGACTGGTTCTGGACAACTCTTTTGATATGTACCACCCAGCTGCTCACGTACACACACTGTGCATCAACATTCTTTTCAAACTGACATAACTCGTTCCCTTATGAAACATTTTAAGCCTGTTATACTGGCTGATATTATGAAAGGAAGCCTGCAATCCAGAAACAACACAATGTATCAACTTAATGTGGCTTAAACCACACAACCAACAGTCAAATCCCTGTGTATTAATATCCGCATTTACAGCTGGTGTTTTTTAATTCTACCACTGTGTTTTTATGCAAAGTGACATCACAACACGCACCATGCCCAGGCTTGTAAATAACAGATATGCAGAAGTTTCCACAGATGTCATTACAATTGAAATTTGAATTTGTTTTAATTTTACGTTTAGTTTAAAACATTGTGTTTCAGGGGCTATATTCACAAAACGTCCACAGAGTAAGAGGAGCTGCTGTGGTGAGTCATGTGGAATGACACTTTGACCGTTGAAAATATATCCGTCTTATACTCCACAAACATGAGTAACAAATAACTGGCGGAAGAAGGCAGCAAGGTCGAGGACGAGTTTCGTCTACTGCCTGCTAAAATATGATAAGTGCTGAAAAGAGGGCACGTAATGACCCTGTTTACAGCACAGATCAAACATTAGCCAGACTCCACTGCAGATTCGTTGTGGCTTCTGTTTGACCTGACGTGCTGTGCTATTGTCTTGCTCTCCAAAAGCAGAAGCGACGGGAGGTCAAAGAGTGGTGAGCAGAAAAGACGGAAAATGAGCACTTGATGGCTTCAGACACTGGAAAATAGAGAAAGAGGAAACAACTCATGTTGAAGCTGCGAATGCTAAAGGGACTGACTGCGACAAATGTAAAAGTCAAACGTCATGAATTGCAGAAATGTTGTCTGGGACTTGTATTTTTACACCAGTTTTCTCGTACATAATTCACTCAAAGCAGGGACACATTACTGAGCAGTGTTTAATCATCATAATCATTTACTTTGTGATGGTCTCAAGTTGTTTTCATTTAGATTAATGAATGAAGCTAGTTCAGGCAGGTAACTCCGCTACACTCATTTAGCATGCTCTAATCAATGTTACATACATCCAGTGCACCCTGGGAATCTCAGTGGTCAATGTAGGCTGAAAGACACCGCCAGAGACAGCAATTGTAACATGCATTTTTATTTCCTCCTCAGTCTGTAGTTCTAAATATTTCTGTATTTCACGTCATCACACGTGTATACACACGTCATCAGTCACAACCGGATATTTCCAACGTGCTGCTGGAACCCGGTATTGTCACATTGACGTTTGCAATGTATTTGATGTTGGTAGAAAAGCATGGATATGGCATCAAATAATAACGAAAACGCTTTCTGACGCTAATGTTAGAGGGGCTTTACTGGCGACAATTAGCAACCTGTCCTGCTAATCTGTCAGGTTGCACTAATGCAGTAGTGGAGCGGTTCCAACTGCAGTGACATCACTGCTGAACATCAGTTACATTTTGGGTTTGATATGTGATCAAAGGGGGGATGTACCTTAAAATATTTGCAGGACTGTCTTGCACAAATCTGCGATAACAATGTAGTTTGGTAGTTTTTTAGTTTGGTGATATCTCAGTAGCTAACTAGCTAGTTAGCTACTGAGATATCACCAAACTGGTTCATGCTTGAAAAGAAGGGTACGACATTAAAACGACATGTTCTCATAGTCCTCGGTTTAAAGGGTACGCCTGAAAATCCTCTGTTTTGAGGGCCATGTTACCCCAACACATCACCCTAACCCTCTATCCCAATGACAATCAGGACACCCTGTCAATAGATGTGAGCAGGTAAAACAAAGATGTAGGGCTAAGTGGTAGGAGCAAGGCATGTATTGGGATTGGGCCTTAGTATGCATTTTTCTCTCCCTTTAGTGCTGAGGTTTTCATTTGCTGATCCCCTGACTTTACCTCACTTGCATAGCATCACAAGGGCTGTCACTTTTTCCCCAAATCAAGTTTTGCCGAATTTTTAAATGGCACATAATTTGTACATATTAATCAAAATGAAATTTTTTGCAGACCAAAGTTTTCCTTCAGGATGAAAGGGATTAAGTTTGGTGATCCGCTGTCGTTTTGGCTATGATAAAAAAAAAAAAAAAAAGTGAGCAAAAGATGAATGGTGTGGAGAGGGAATTAGTTTTTAATCCAGATCAGCAGATCTCAGTGGAAAGCCACAGTTCGCTTGAAGTTCATCTCACTCAGGGAGGTTCACTCTCTACACAGTTTGGTCTTTTTGACCTTTGCCTCTCCATCTAGCAGGACTTTGGAATTCAGCCTCTGTTCTTATACTTTAACACAAACGTATCTATTAAAAAAATTGACAAATTTGAATGTCAGTTTGTGATTTCTTGTTAGAAAGACATGAAGAGAAGATGAAGAGTCTTAAAAAAATCTACATAAAAGGTAAATCTTGATGTCACTGCCTTGGAATGTAATGGGGCTAACTTCTGAGCTTTTTATTTTGTGTTCAAAAACCCTCAAAGAATTAATTAATCAAAGAAGAGATGCATTTTTTTTGTAGCGTAGTGTTTTGAACTGAGGAAAGTACTTTTGTGTTCCAAAAAACAAAAACCCCTTTGTGATTCCTCAACCAGAGGATGCACTTCTCCCTAGAGTATAAAACAAGGTCTGCAAACTGTTGCTCTTTTGCCCCTCTGCAGTGGCTCAGTGTGGCCCTGATAAAAAATTAAAACATTAATTAAAACACTGATTCATTTAGTCAAAATGTATTCCTGTTCACAAACATGCGGAGGACTGGTAGGCCTGCAGATAGTTCTGAATTTCTTCTCTATTTAAAGAAGCCACCTCATGATAGTGGATATGTTCTCCACATCATCAAGTGTTCAGTTTTTGGGTTGTGTTGGTTGTATAATCCTCCAGTAAAAATAACAGAGATGAAAACTGTTTTATTTATTGCAGCCCAATTCAATGATTTCATAATGCACACATACATGGTGTTATTGTCGCGGACCTTCAAAGATCACGTGATTTAAAAGCACAAATAGCCCAGTGCAGAGTTGCCACAGGAAAAAAAAAAAAAAAAAATCAATAAATGACTATTATAATCTTGATAAGCCTATGTTACCGTCATTATAAGGCTCAGATATGTTTTGGAGCTCCAGGCAGATGTTTTGGGGAGGGAATATGTTTTGATGGAAAAGGCTACTGACAACTGCTTTATATAGACAAAACTATACTGAAATTGATATTCTACAGCCCATAATCTGTTCTTCTGCAGGGTAATAATAACAGGAATGACAGACACATATCTCCTTCACAGGTCTTTATTAATCTCTCACACTTGATTACAAAACATAAAATGAAGTGGGCACAGAGACACATCTAGGCAAACAAGTTCATACAACATTTATTTTCTTTTAATTCAACTGCCTGTGAAAAAGACTGAAGTACATGAAGTAAACAGAATGTGACCTGATGGGTAGGTGTGCAACCTTTTTGCTTCTAACGAACGGACAGCGAACTTAACTGAGACACACAGCTTCAGCAGCTGCCTCTGTGGAGACAGGGAGGCAAAGGGCTTGTGTAGTCTACAGTACATCATGTTTCAGCAGGCTACTAATGAAGCAGAGGCTGCCCGCTTTGCTCTGGCCATCCAGATAGCTGAGTTACACCTGCACTCAGACAACACAAGTGCACTCACACACCCAAAGGTGGCTGCGTACTGCCTGCTAAGAATTAGTTAACAAACAGAAACGGTGCAAATGCATCTGGGAGTTATTCTTGCACCAAAATAAAAATATAAAATTAAAATTCTCCAGTAACAGATTACTGTCATGGCTTTGGTTAGGTGTTTCCTGTTTTATTTTGCAGTCATGTCCTCTTGTGTCTTGTTGTCACTCTCGACTTCTTGCTCAGCTGTGTTCCCTGTGTTCTCTTCCACCCTGTGTTCCTCTGCTCCTCCCCAGCCCGATGTTCCGCCCACACCTGTCTCACATCAGCCTCGTTAGCGCTGCCCCGTTCCCACCGTGTCTCCACCTGCACCTCGCCCTGTCGTTAGTTTACTTTGTATTTAAGCCAGTGTTGTTCCCTCACTCTTTGTTCCCCGAACCTTGTGTGCACCCTGTGTTCCTGATCTGATCCTCAGGGTCTTCTGGATTGTCCTCAGATATGTTTTCTCTTCAGTTTTTAATCTTGGACTTTCCTTTGCCTGTCCTTTGATATGTTGCTGTTCCGAATTCACATTTGACATCAGATCATTAAAGCTGGCTTTTTTGTTTGCAGCATCCCTGACACTCTTTCTTGAATTGCAAAACTTATTTATTCCAATAAAAATTTGATCTGAGAACATACTTTGTAACCCATGCTGTCTGTCTGTGCTTAAACATTGCATGGTGGAGGGGGCATGGTGTTGATCAAGATCCCAAGATAACCTTGATGACATCATCAGAGTGGAGCTGTTTCGCCATTATTCAACAAATGTTTATAATTTTTTCCAGCTGTCAGCAGCTCCCCTATTCCAGGGGAATATGCTATGCGACAAGTTTTTGGAAAATATAAAAACACATTTTAATTGAAACACCTG
This sequence comes from Sparus aurata, assembly GCF_900880675.1. NCBI lineage: Eukaryota > Metazoa > Chordata > Actinopteri > Spariformes > Sparidae > Sparus > Sparus aurata. The sequence continues at coordinate 29,437,672 of NC_044193.1, read as the reverse complement.
TACTGTGTAGTCTGGATTTGGAGAGCAGCTGTAACTTATAATAATAAGAATAAGAATAAGAATAAGAATAAGAATACATTTTATTTGGAGGCGCCTTTGAAGACACCCAAAGACACCTTAGAGTGCAGGAGATCAAAGTCACCTTATTTAAAACAGCAAGTCATGGCAAGACATGACCAGCACAAACAAAACAAAATGAGATGTAAAGTGGTTAGACATGTGTGGGAGAAGGGAATAAAACAGTAAAACTGTGGGGTTGGCAGTATACTGAACAATTACAGTGAATAGGCCAGTTTGAACGGGTGAGTTTTGAGGTGGGATTTGAAGGCTGTTATGGTTTCAGACCATCGAATGTGTAGGGGCAGGGAGTTCCAGAGCCTGGGGGCAGTACGGCTGAAAGCTCTAGCACCCATGGTGCTAAGGCATGATGTAGGAGTATTCAGAAGACCTGCAGAGGATGACCGCAAGGGAACGAGAAGGTGTGTAATCCTGGAGGAGGTCAGAAAGATAGGTAGGGGCTAAGTTGTGGAGGGCTTTGAAGGTTAGCATGAGGTTTTTTATAGTTAATCTGATATTAAGCCAGTGTAGCTGAATGAGAATGGGGGTGATGTGGTCAGACGATTTAGTGTGGTTGATGATCCGGTTGGCAGAGTTCTGAATGAATGATCTGAATGAAGCCTGTTAAACAGTTTGGTGGGAAGGCCAGAGAGAACAGCATTGCAGTAGTCAATCCTGTTATTGTCATTGTCAATCTTACTTAGTCTTGCTGCTATTGAGCTTCAAAAAGTTCCTGCTCATCCAGCTCCTGATGTCCTGGAGGCAGGTGGTGAGGGAGGAGGGAGGAAGGGCAGTGGTGGGTTTGATGGAGATATGATGAAGAGGGTGAAGGTTATTGACAACATGCAAACATTGCATTTATGTCACAACACCACTGTTGTCTGATCCATCTGCTCCATCAAGTGGCTGCCAGTTAGTTGCACTAGCTAACATTGCTTACACTACTGTTAAAAATGCTAATGCTAGTTAGCTAATGTTAAGCTGAAATGTACAGTATGTACATTTAATTTTTATGCTGAACACAGATACCACCTGATACCAATGGCGTTAAACTATGCTCACAAACCTTGTCAAATGCTGGAACCAAATGTCAGAATTCTTACAGAGACATATACAAAATAAACATTTTGGACGCTACAAGAGTTTTAAAATTCTTAATTTACAATCATAATATTTTTAAGGAAAAGATATACTTTAATTCTGCACCTCTCTGCGCAGATGCAAAATGGTGAGGACCCAAATGGAAAGGACAACGAAAACTGAAGTCGAAAAATACAAAATACAAAAGCTAACCTGGTTTCCAAATTGGAATTCCGACTCAAATTTTTCTCTGAGTTCTGACAACAAGGAAACACCCAATAAGAAACAGGGAGTGAAACACGGGTACCTGGAGGGAGGATGAGGGAATGTCCTCAAATACTCAGCAAATCAGAACAATTTGTCATTGAAGTTGCTTCTGGAACACATTGATCATCACAGACTGATGTGATGCAACTGTGTTAAAGCTCTGTTAGCATGAAGCACCAGTGAACCATGCACTGAAATGCTGTGCCCTGCATTGTGAGTATTCTGTGAGCAAACAGTAAGAAGGCGAGAACAGAAGATGAATAGAGCAGGAGAGATGCAGAGCAATGCAACAAAGTTTGAGCGTTGGAGGGGTGACAGAAGCAGAAAGGAAGACAATCTGAGACAAGATGCATCAAAAAGGAAAGAAATGCAGCCCAAATGAGAGCAGGAGAGCCGAGGTGGGGAGGACAGGAAAAAGAATAGAGAAGAAATTATTACAAATAGATAAGATTGAAAAAGATAAAGATTAAAAAAAAGGATGGAGAATGTGCTTAATGGAGACGGGCAAGAAGAGTGAGAGGAGAAAACTGCAGAGAAGGATGGGAGTAAAGAGGGGACGAATGGAGGTCAAAAGGAGACATGGCGTCTGTTGGACGAGAATCAAAGCAACAACAGGAAGCCTTTGAGCACCAACAGCAGCACGGACTATGTCTTTATGCCCCGTTTGTGTGTGTGTGTGTGTGTGCAGTCAGGGATGTTGGTACGAATTTGTGTCTCTTCATAAAAATGATAAAGAAGCCGAGGCCCGAGCAGCTTTGAAAAGGCCGACTCGGCACTGTCACTTTGTTCTTTCAACAAAGTAATGATAATAGTCCTGCTTAGACACACACACACCCACACACACACACACACACACACACACACACACACACACACACACACACCATGCACTTACCAGTCCATATCATTTAGGGACTTGCTGTGATGTGGGTCTCCATGGAAACGGCAACAACTTAGCGCTGGCTGATGTATAATGACAGTGAGCATTGCACCTGAGGTGAGAGAGGGAGAGTGGGGGAGGGAAAGAGAAACGAGGGAGAGGAGATCACAGTAGACCCTAGAAAGGACATAAATCCTTGGTGAGACTTATCTAAAGGCTTCAACAAGCCCCCTGGTATTGCGGTTAGTATTTTGCTACCAAACCTCTTGGTGTCAGAATAGAACACATGCTAAATCCACCAATGTACAAATTCAAATTGAGAAGCCATATGCTGTAAATACAAATTCAAAATGCACATACTTTTTCTAATATTTCTAATATAAAAAGACAACACAGGACCAACAATCTGTGCAGACAGCCAGATCCCTGAAAAATGCACATGAATCCCAGGATATCCCAGCACCAAGCACAAACCCCTCCCGCTCCGATGAAAGTACGAATCTGAAAGTGCACCGATCACACAAGTCTGCAAAAACGCTAATGTCCCATACCATATAGCAAAACTGTACAAGACACCTGTATCTGGCCTACGTACTGCGTGGAATGATGGCACTTGAGCAATCTGCTCCTGTTTGCCAGATCTGAGCCACAAGCAGTCCATAGCATGGCCTCGTGAGTGAAATTAAGAATTGTTCGGCTCGCTTTTGGCAGACCACCCAATTGCCATCCTATCGTGTGTTATGTCGGCTGGATGAACATGTCTGGTGTGGGCCAGATCAGGGCCGCAACAATTTTGCTATCTGAGATTCCACCCCAGCATAACATGCAGCACCCACAAGGAGATCACCGCAAAACACCTTCCCTTTTCATTCCCCAGTTGCCTCAGCGGATGCCCAACAGAGCCCAGGCCAAGCAACTGTGGATGAATGCCCATGACAGCCAGCAGTCCCCAGCCCCCCGGGTTCCCAAGCAGCCCCTGCAAAGAACCTAGGAAATCCCCAGTCCTGCCATAATATGACCGACTCCGTTCTGCAGCAGGACAACAACATCCAGCCCAAAGCCACAGAGGAACCACCTGGAGACCACAAAGGACCACAAAGCCACAGGCTCCTCCCCACAGCCACAGCCCACCCTAAACCAAACGAACACCAACAGGGGCACCTGAAGACCACAATACCACAAGACGCTAGGTCCTGCTCTAACATGCAGGCCACATGGCAGGCCGGGTGCATGCAGTCGTCAAAGCAAAAGGGGGAAACACCAAGACACCCCCAAAACCAGAGCACACACCCCCAAATACTCAACCCCCCACCCAAACCACCAAGACTGAACCCATACCAGAGACACCAGTTTCCTGTACTGAGCAACAACTATCTTTATAATCTTCACTAAACAAGTTCTCTATTTTACTACATGCTGTGCTCTAACAATCTTCATTATGGCTACAGAAAATATCTCTAATTATTGTATTGAAATTCAGATGCTATTTTAGTGTCAATGACAGCGGGGGATTCGGAGTCATGGGGATTCTTCATCACATTGCTGTAGGAGGTGTTAGCCTGGATTTGGTATTTACGTGTGTGTGAATATTAGCTCTCAGTGTACGTGTGACTGACTTGATAAGTTCATTCCACCCCTAAAGGTCCAGATTCATGTGTATCACACGTGCCCTGGAGGGGATATGTGTGTTACTTCATGGTGAAATGTTTTGCTTTTAGCAGACAAGTGGCTGATGAGAGGTGTGATGAGTACACATTCATAGTCTCGAAGTGTCTGATTTTAATAACGTGTGCGTGTGTGTCAAAGAAAGGAAAGGCAACAAAGTTAAGTCTAAGTGAAAATGTGTGATTTTACTCTTCATTTTTAGCAGTGGTACTAGAACTATGTTGTGCCACATTAAGAGCAAACACTGCTGCCATGCCTGAGGCGTGATCGCAGCCAAAGGTCACGCTGCTGCGACCTGGGGGGTAGAGAGTGTGATGCGCTGGTCCAAAGAGATATGCTGCCAATCAGTGTGGTAAAAGGCGAGGCGAGCTGGTTCAGTACCTCAAGCCAGAGCATGTCATGCCATTTGGAGTCCTGTGACAGTATTGCATTTTGAGAGGAAGGACGGATGAGCTGAAACACAAGCTACCACTAGCTCTGACAGTGGCACAGTGACAAAATGAAGTGCAGAAACAAGTTGAACTCAACACATCTTCATACCTTAAGGACTGAGTATGTTGATTGTCAGCATCTCCCAAATACCACTTATATCACTGTTACCGAAACATGACCATTGCAGCTTAACAGTGACACACACACGTAAAAACACTTAGTTAGGATGAGGAAGACATCATGGTTTGGGTTAAAATAACGCCACCCCTGTAGCTTCCTTTACAGAAGTACCATACAAATGTCCGTTCACGGTGTCAGTTATTTTGAAAAACTCACTGTCGACTTCTGGTTATACACTGGACCTGAATGAAAGCCTCCTCCGTCCACCCAGAACTCCAACACAGACTTTTCACTCTTATCCTAATTCTCCTCACTTCCTCCTTTGCAGCCACTATAGCCATTAGAGGTCATCGCCTAACAACAAACAACATCATGCCTCTGATGAAAACAGGCTCATGCAGCTATGTAAGACAAGTGTGGTCCTCACGTAATTAACATTCAGTGTCAACATTAAGTATTCAGTAGTGGTTAGATGTTAAGATTTCGGGTAGTGCTGAATGAGAAGAGTAACTGCTGTGAACCTAACAGACATGTCTTTTTGCAGGTAATGAACCAGCACCGCTGGGCACGGTGGAGAGCTACAACCCGGTGAAGCGGCGCTGGGAGTATCTGGACCCCATGCCCACTGCACGCTGCTCCTCTGCCCTCCTGCAGACAACCAGCATGCTCTTTGTCATCGGTGGAGTCGCCCAGGGACCCAGTAATGCTGTGGAGGCTTTGTGCTTACCTGAAACAGTGTGACACAGACATGCGCACACACCAACACACACATAAATAGGAATTAATGCGAACCGGCATTGATATTTTATTCATGTATGTGCATAAACAGACAAAAAAACAAAACATGAATTGGATCCACAGACAACACTTAGATACCTTTCTACCTTTATGTCTAACTGATGGACTCCTCTTCTCCAGGGGGATGTACGAAACTATTTTTCACAATCAACAAGCATTTTCAAACAGGGGCTGCGGAGACAGTCTGTGACAGAGCTGGACGAAAAATATAAAGGACATTCAATCCCACTGCTGACAGCTTTTCTACACTGGGGAAATCAGATGGAAAAAAAGAGCAAAAAACGGACGCACACAGTGTCTGAAGAAACAACACGCCTTTGAACCGTTGAGCATTTTTCAGAATAAAAGCAGGGTACTTTTCTGGATATTAAAGGAACATAGGGCCATATCTGTATCTCTTACAGCAGCGTTGCTCTCCCCTGCTGCTGCAGCAGCAAGCTCGAACACTTTTCTATGACCTTAGAAACAACACTTAGTTGAGTTTTAGACAGTAACGTTATGGGAATGTGAGTCTGTTTTGGTTCTCCTCTTTTTGTTGCAGTATTGTATACGTGTGAGAGTTAGCGCTGCTAGCAGCCACTACCACAGTGTCAACAGCAGTGGCCCTTAACGTGCACTCACACTGCAAACAACTCAAGCAACTGCTAGTTAGAAGCCCATCCATTTTCAACGCCCAGTGAAATGTTGGCTGAGGTTGACCACAGTCACTGTGTTTCCTTTTTTTCTAGAAAAGTTGACTGTGGTTGAACTTGTTGACACCTTGCTTTGCTACCAACCAACCGTCTCTGCTACGACATTAGCACAGCAGCAATCAATCACCAATCTCAAATGGTTCCTCACACCGGAGCACAGGGATGTAGTTGCTCATGGAGTGAATGCAAGTATTGCTGCACTGAAGCATCCAGACAGACAAAATAATAATCTGACCATCAGCTTCCTGACATATCATATTCCCCTTGAGTTTTATGATTGATAGCAGAGTATTGTATTCTTTGCCTCGAATTGAAGTCAGCCACATTATGGATTAATGGTAAGAGCATGTCAAGGTAATGATACCCAGGCAACATTTTGGAGCAATTTACTCACAAGGTTTTAGCAAGGAGGACTCAACTTATACGTTTTAGTGTCATAATCATTGTTGTATTGATTCAGTATTTTCTCATATATATATATATATATATATATATATATATATATATATATATATATATATATATATATATATATATATATATGAGAAAATATGTGTATATATATTAGAAATGTAAAAAGGCTCTAAAATAGACTTTTACAGCTAACATTGATCATAGGTACCATCTATTTGCATAGCAACACACAGGGCTGTCTAAGAAAGAATTCTAAACCAGAAAAAATGTGTCGCTTGCCCATGTAGGGAGCTGTACTCTGCAAAGCATTCAACATGTCCATATAAACTTCTTAGACTATCCTGCAGCATATTCCACTTCTTCACTGGTCGAATGCTTGGTGCATCCCAAGTAGTCATCATTTTGAACTTTGAAGCAAGGGCACGACACAGAGGTAGCGTAATGACCAGTTATTGTACCGGTAATCAATTACAAATGACATATTTCTCACTCAAAGGTTTTCAAAATTATTCATCAAACAGTAAGTAGAATGGCTCTCAGTAGACAGTTCCGTTTAATTCTATCAAACCTGATCCAATATCAAACTCGGCAGCTCGTTACCACTCTAAATTTTGATAATTTAAGCTTACCACATGGATCCACCTCAAAATTGTACTCACCCATAGATTTTTTCATTGAGAATCCATGCTTTATTCCCTGTGCAATAAGAAAATATATTGAAAAACGTCAAAATGATAAAAAAAAAAAAACTCTGTTCTAGACCCATGCTCGATCCAATTTTTGATTAAATCTCTTGAGTATTTTTTGTGTTATTCTGCCGACAAACTAACAAACAGACACAAGAGAAATATAACCTCATCGGCAGAGGTAATAAACTGCTAGATATGTACTTGGAACAGAAATTTTAAGCGAGAGCGTGACACAATAGTAGTGTACTTACATACTGCTCACTCAATAAGTAATTACTTTGATATGATCATTATTTGACAAAAAAGTAATTGGTTGCATTATGTAAACGGTGCCTTCCAACAACTCGCAAAGAAATACGAAACATGATATGTTTGCTAGCTTAGCTTCACAAGTCCAGTCAAAGACAATAGGTACAACTGGGATAGGTAACTTGTAGTCCTTTAAACTAATTGTTCCTGAAAAATGAACACATTACTGTAACACATTACTTAGTTACCCCCAAGCATTGTTAGCAGGCGTTATTTAAAAACTGCATCTGTAACATACTGAACTGATAAATGCATAGCAAAGAATTGTGCTGTGGCAATCCTTTGAGAAGTTTTTATGGGTGTGCAGATATGACTGATGTAAGTCCATATTGAGCCACATCTGCTACAAACTTTTCAGAGCCGCCTTCTCAATCCTACAGTAGATGAGTTTTTAATACTCAGACGATAGAGGTAGAGATTGGTAGAGATTTAGTTTGTTTGGGCTGAGGCGATGCTTTGCACACAAGAAATGATGGGGGGAGCTACGGTGCTGAAAGTTTTCTGACGGATTCAGTGACTTGCGGATCGCAGACAAGGTCGGGCAAGAAACAATAGAATTATCCAGAGCAGCTAGCAAAATATGGCATGCAGCCATTGTTTTCCTGCCATATTGGTCATATTTTCAGTCATCAGTCACTCCATTTAGATTTAAAGGGGCAATGTGTAGTTTTGGAGAGGACATTCAAACTCAGAGTTGTGATATACACATTATTAATGAGGTGATGATACAAACTCAGAAATATTTAAGTGAATAAACAAGCTGTTCTTTGAGGAAAATAAGGTCCCAGAACACTGTTTAAAGCTAGAAAGGTGGCAGGGTCCGCCACATATAAACAAAGTAAAACAGTATGAAATTGCGCTGTCCTTTAAGCTTAGTTTGTTTGTTCAGTTTATTCAGCCATGGAAACAAAGAGGGTTTGTTGAGCGAGAGAAAAAAATAAGGTCTTTCTCAAATTTCTGCTCCAAAACTACACAGTGCACCTTTAGAAAAACTGAAATGTCACAGTTGCATGAGAAATATAGTACATACAGGGAGGGCAGAGAAAGACTAAGATAGATAAGTTAGAGACACAGACAAGTACCATACAAGAGAGAGCTACCTTTAGTCCCCAAAATAAGCATTGTTTCTCACACACTGACACACACACACACACTAACATCCTGCTCACTACCACCCCCCAATTCATATACTTTTCTGGTGTGCACCCTGGCAGACCTTGTTAACAGAGTCAGGCATCTATGGATGTGAGAGAGCACTGAAGCTGCTGGAGCTCAGATGAGATGTCAGTTGACAGTTGGTTATTTCTGGTGCTGCAGTGTGTGCACCTAATTGAGTGTGTTGGGGACAAGCTACACACTTTTCACATACTGTATGTACATATGTGCACTAAAACACACACTGCTGTTTTTTTTAAATACGCAGAGCCAAGTGTGTGCAAGCCTGAATGCGTGCCTGTAGGAAAGCGGTCGAGCTCACTCATTCACTTGAATTTGTCAACAATCACAAAAACTTGGAGAGAGTACAGAGAGGGTTTTATCAGTGAACAGCTCTGCTGGGTGGAGACTGTGGCCCAAGCCACCCAAGACTGATTACCCTCCAAGAATCAACTGCAGTTCGTCAGTGTCTGAAGTGTGTGGTTTGGCAAAGAGGACAATTCATTTGCAGATAACTTTAGTCTTGCGTTAGCAGAAACATCTAAAGAGGTTGAAAGTTATAGTCCAGAAAGAAATAATATGCCTTGTGTGCTGTGTCCCTCTTTAATGGGGCCGCATGTGGATTTTTGTGTTGCAAAACCTCGATTGGCCAAATATTACAACCTTAGGTTGATCTGGCAAGCTTGTCAGCAAATACTTCATTCTACATTCAGGAAATCCAGGACCAACTTCAGCGTTCAGTGTCATTTATCTGGCCACCGACTGTAATGAGTGTAAGTCTAACATTCACTCATGCCATAGTGGGTTTCGTCAGAGGTTTCCTTGTGTCAAATGCCTGAAATAAGGTATGTGGTAACCACAGGCTTGAGATATTTACACATTTTGTTCTACACTGGAAGACATTTTTAAATGTCACATGATTTAATTATAAAGAGCATGGGTGTGTTAAAATGGTGGTTGCTAACCGGTGGCTAAAGACAGAGGACTTTGAGACAGAGCCTAACGGTGATCTTGTCGGCCATAAAACCAAAACAAGAAAGATGCTGAAATGCTCTGAGGAGCTTGGAGGAGCTGCAAAGTCCGGTGATAATTCCCTGCAGGATTTCTCTCTACAAGCGAACCATTTTACCATAGTCATCAGTAGCCATTGCAACAACTGGTCATTAGTAAGCCTCGTCCTAACTGCTAAGACGGCTTTAGTTAAGACCAGTCTTTAAAATCTCCTAAGCGATGCACGTCATGTGCTATGTGACTGTAGCTATTGCCCTGCAGCAGTGTGTGTTACTAGGATATATTCATTATAACAGGGGCGAAGCTCCTCAAAGGAATAGGACAGAGAGTAATGCGTGTTTGGTGAAGTGAGAGTGATTGAAAATGACAGAATACGAGCGGAGCAGAAAAGAAAGGTTAGCAGTATGTTTAACAGGCATTGTACAGAGTAAATTTCAGCTAAACAGTGAATAAAGGCTGCAGCAAAAAAAGTTCATTCACACTTGGCCACAGTTTTGACTTTACACCTGCTTCTGAGTAGGTATAAGATTTATGACCGGTCTTAGCGACACAAAGGCTAAAGCATTGACAGCATAACCAACACCTGACATATTGTTACCATAGAACTTATAATTAGCTCAGCTTTAAAGTTGCAGTATAGATGCAATACGTAAGAATTTAATTTGAAAATGTCCCCATTCTGTTCCAAAGTTTCAATATATAAACATCAATATAACTGGTGCTCCGAAGTCCCAGTCTGGCTGCATAGGTAACTCAGCTATCTAGCTAAACTGAACTAAGAAGCAGCTAGCTGTCACTCTGGTGATATACGGCACCCTATTTGTTTTGAGTATGAGTTTGTTAGAAACATCGTGTGTAGGCCATAAAACCAAAACAATAGGTGAAAACAGGCTTAAAACCCCAGAGTCAGGTTTGAATTTTTCTATAGGTTTTTCACTACAAGCAAGACTTTCACATGACGAATAGTCATTTAATCCATCATTAGTATACAGATTTTCATTAGTACAGAGTTAACACATGATGTCTTGTGAGATTTATGTGCATTTGCGTGATTGTGACTGCGTGTGTGTGTTCTTGACACCTGACACACTGAGCATCTATGATTGTGTGAGCTGTGTGAGTCTGGAAGATGCATAATGTCTCCTTTGCAGTCCTTCAGTTTTTCTGGCCCTGCGATGTAGTTCTGATGCCACGCTGCAGTCCTCAAGGAACTTTACCAGAGCTAGCTCTCTCTTTTGGTTGTCTGGTTTATTTATTTCATTTTTCTTTTTTTTGTACTTTTCTCTCTCACTCCATCTCTGATCCTGTCAGTGGCAGGTTTTTTCAGAGGAGATGCTTCATAAATCTAGAATTTCTCTTTAAACAGATAAGATAGATGCCTTGTGAATGTGTTTTTCTGGCTCCTGATGTGACGTACGTTCCAGGCAGTTTACTCATTGGAGTGCAATCCCTGTGCTGCCTCTGACAGCAGGTTGAGGAACATAGAACAAAAGAGCAGGATGCTTCAGTTCAGGTAGCATTTAATTAGGTGCTGTATGTTTTTTTAGCAGGCTATGAGCAGACGATATGTAAATGTTTATGTAAATGTGTTCTTACAGGACTAGCTGAAAGCCAAAATGTATTCGTGGACCTGCTTCCTATGACAAGAACATTCATATGGTTTTAATTAGCATGAGTCTCTGGGTGACATTTTGCAAAATGAGTCTGAAAAATCTACAGAACCTGAGGCGCAGGGCAATTTTACATGCAATAAGTGCCCTAAAATGAATACACAAGTTTTTAATACCCTTCAGTATTGAGCAATGTCGTCTGACAACAAATGCACAAGTACTACGTTCATCTTCAGGCAAGTTTTAGGCAACCTACATTGCCCCAAGAAGTTGCCTTGTGTATCATTACCCTTTTAACATGATTAACATGACATCCAACACACATTCAGGGCCCTGTTTTAGTGTAGGCACACTGTGCATTGCAGGTTCTGTGCCTTGATTCATAAAAAGAAGGCCCACAGACTCAGGTTCTGACAAAACAGCAGGGGTGCACTCAGCACAGTACAAAGATGAGGGAGGAAGTTGCTGAATTAACTGTTTTGAAGTTTTATGAATCCAATGCATTACTGTTAGTCCAGTTGGGTAGCGCACAAATTACATAATACCGTTAACAAGGTGATAAAAGCACCAAATTTTACATGAAGCTTCTTTAGGACCTCCTGAATGATTTCAGCCTAGGAGCCCAGCTGAAATATTGAAATTTAGTGTCAAATCACTCACAAAACAATATCCAAGAAAAACTTTTTTTGTTTTTTTCCTCTCGAGTAAAACTTTCATGGTAATGGCCAATTAAGACCACTGAATAAGCTTCCTTTTGTTAATTTGTGCTCTGGCCAGTAGATCCTCCAAATTATAAGTGTAAAATAGAGTACCAAGACATCTTAGACCCCAAAAAACCTCAAAAGCCCTGTGTAATATAGGCGGAATTATAAAAGGAAAGGCAGCAAAAATTGCTTAAATGTTAAGAGATCTTGGGTTTTCTCTTTTATTTTTTAATTCAACTTCAGGTTATTCATATAGCCATCTACTGAGTTCATAGTTTGGCCATTAGTTCTGCATCACATCACATTGAATCCTATTTGTGTGTGACAGTACATGCTGTTGAATCTGGAGGGGGAGAGCCGATGTAATGATGAAATGCAACGACTGGATATTCACAAGTGCTTCTTCTGTGAGGGTGGCATAGATCAAAGTGCTCTCCATGAAGTATCAACATTTGATGCCGACAGGAATATCCAACATTTTCAAAATTCAAAATGGCAGTTTAAACCATATTTCAACTCCCAGTTTTGATTAATTTTGAGTCAATTTAGATGTTTTAGAGGACACTGAATCTATAAAAATAAATAGCAGGATATTTATGAACACAATTATCCAAATGATGCAGAATATGTACATTTTAATTCACATAACATTACACTCTGAGGTGACATTGGAGGTAACAAAGGCAAGTACCATATCAAACTATGACTATGGCTAAATAATATAGAGAAAGGAATATAATACAAGTTACAGGTAGAACACAAGAGTCCTGGAACAGATTTTAAAACAGAAGTATACCCAAAATTATCACAGCAGAAAACTAGAAAACTTTCATCAAGCAATAGCACCTTGTACTTCTGCTACTCTGCACTATATAACCATATTCATCATCAACATCATCATCAGCTCTGTCTTCATCTTCTTCTTCGACTACATTTTTGTCGTCTTGCTCTTCTTGCTGTGAGTGTGTGAGTGTGAGCGGGGTGCAACATGTACTGTCATAACCATTGCAGAAGCAGTAGCTGGTACAGGCAAGGCCTGCAGCTGTGCAGCTACACTTTGTTGTTTTACATGGCTTTAACCCAGCTACAGCTGATAATGTCCAACAGGGCAGGAGGAGCAACAGGGCTTGCATCCAGGACAGGCATGATGATTTCCTCTCCTTCCTTTTCACCTTCCTTCTTGTTCCATCCAAACTTGGTGATGTCCACAGCTGGTGGATCAGGGCGGTCTGCTGGTTTCCAAAGCAGCATCTGTAGATGGGCACGCCGTCCATGGAGGTGCACGTTGCGCTCTGTAGGAGGCAGTGTCTTCAGTGCTGGGGGGGTTTTGCACTTTCGGTATAAGTCATATCTGGCGACATTCAGACATGCAGACTTCCTGCGGCTGTACAGAGCCAGGAAAAAAGACCCTCACTGTCTCTGTGATTTGCAAATCAGTCGCTCCCTCCTCTCCAATGAAGTGAAGCAGGTCACCAGGTACTACTCTCATGGCCTTGAGCGCGGCCACCTGCCCTTTGCCAACGGGATAGGAGGTGGCGTCACACCTGAGGGAGCATGCATAGCCACCTCTCCATCTGCAGGTGACATGTGATACCCACCCTCCAGCACCAACAGACCGTGAGCACAAACACATCAGTGTCGTCGCCGAGAATGTGGACAGTTTTAGCACCACACCTGGCTGCCTCGTCATGAGTGACAATACTGTCTGCTCTGCTGACCATCTCGATGTGATCTCCTATGTTGTGTGTGCACAGGAGCTCGCCTAGCCTCCACTCGTTTGTCTTGTCCTTCATCACTTTAGCGCGGCTAGGTAGGGGGGTTTTCAGTGACAGTTGTACTCTATTGAGTTCCCCCCAGCTCTTTGCCTCTCGTGGTCTTTGGCAGAGACTTGCTCATACCGGTCTAAGATAACAAATGTTTGGGTGATGTAGTGATCAAGCCGGCGCCCCGTTCTGGCTGCGAAATCAGCCACAGTGCCTTACAATGGCCACACCACGTGATAGATTAGCTGCGATGCATCAACGAGTACAACGTCTGGTGGGTGGGGATTGGGAACAAGGATTTCAAGACGCTGAACAATCACAGACTTGTTACTGTTTCTGAGGCATCCATACTTACCGATGATGGATGCAGGGACCAGGCCGAGCTCATAGATAAAGAGGGTAGAGATGCATGTCTGCTCCCCAAACATATCTCCACTCACTGCAGCTGCAACATCTGAGTGGCAGCACACATGGCTTCTGGCGAGGAGGTCATCCAGTAGCAGGAAGGTGCTGCATGTCGCGCAGATGCCATGTGATCCATCTTGAGTAGTTGTGATGACCAGCGGCAAAGAAATAGGGCAGCATCTCTTCAAGGCATGTTGTTGTTGCAGTAGCCAGTCGCCCTCTCTTTCGTGTGCGCTATTAGGTTTGGGGTGATGAAGCAAAGTAGTCTAACTTCTTTTGGTAGCTGTGGTAACATTAAAGTCCGTGTAAAGCAGAAATAAATTTGTGTTATGAGTTTGTCATACCACAGAAACATGTGTCATTGACCACTGAGCCAAATTTGAAAGATTAAAACAATTGCCAAGTATATAAAATTAGGTCTCAAAATCATGGAAAAACAAGCACTTCTCTCTGCTGTGAAACGCTGGGGGAGTGTCAGAAAGAGGCGCTGGAACCACGCCCACACGCGGGAGGGGAGCCTCCTCCGTGAACTGTACAAGGACGTAACCTACAGTCATAGCTACATTGGTGCACATAAAATATTACCTGTAGATTATCATTGTGCTGTCAGATGGACTCCGCTCAGGGAATGAGGCCAAATCATGTCATGATTAAATGCAATAACATTTGCTACCATTACATGGGCATGACAGGATGCACCATGTAAAATCACTTTCAGGATTTGCACCTTCAGCAAAATGCTTTTAGTTGCCCAAATGTACAATATTTATAACATACATAAGCACACATTACACTTAGAGCTTAGATCTGGCCAAATAATCAAGCCTGACCCGACCCGAGCCGAGCCCGTGCACGTTGTGTCCGAGCTGGCCCGGCCCGACACATTAACTGTAATTATGAGCCCGAGCACCTCGGGGAGTGATGTCACGTGTGCAAGAAGTCACGTTTTCTGCACAAGGACACTCATTCACGTGTAAAACCACGCAGCGGCACAAACAACATGGAGGGAGGAGAGAGATGTGCCTTTTGTAGCTGGAAATACAGTCATTATTTTGAGTTATTACAAAACACACACACACACACACACACACACACACACACACACAAATGCTTGATCAAGGGTCGGCCTGGGCAGAGAATCTAAAGTCTGGCCGGTGGCGGGGATGAGAGCACCTGTTGTCGGCGGGACGGTCGCAGGCCTGCGGGCACATAATGCCGGTGGTGGAGATGAGAGCCTGCGCTGTCGGCGGGACGGAGAGGGTCGGTTCGGGCCCCATTGACCAAATTCAACAGACTCTTCAGATATCCAGACTTTACCTGGTGACAGTTGCTGTAAATATCGGGGGTAAAGTGGACACTGCAGAGACGGGTGTAGGTGGTGATTTTTAACTCTCAACAGTATCTCCTCTTGACAAAATCGATCCACCATTTCCTTACGTTGTCGTCCTTAGGAAACTTAAATAAGCTAACGGCGCTGTTACCCTGCACACTGTGGCATCCAGGAAAGGTGCACGAGCGATGTGGAGGAGACATGACTGTTTAGCTGACTGGTTGACTGGTTAGCTAGCTGCAAACTATTCTAGAGATGCTATGACTCGAGAGCGAGCGGAAAAACCTCCGAAGCTAATGCGCTGAATGTATTTATATGGCTTCCGCAGCATGGCCGGGTTTATGCAAATCATGGCCGCGTTACCTGACCCGCCCATTAAATCCTGAACACAGAAATCGTGAAAGACAGTTTGTGAGCCTAGCTCCAAAATTAAATTCCAAATAGTTGAATGGCTTTTTACATGTTTTAAGGAAATACATTTATGACCTGTTTAATGTGTTTAGAAGAAAATGGCTGAATTTGCTTTACACGGACTTTAACTGTTGATGTATTAATTACTCTGGATGAAGTCTTTGGATTTTACTCAAAAGAACTCCTACCATATTTTAGAGAAGGTTTAGAAGTGGGCTATAGAAATTAGGCTATATATATATATATAAAAAAAATTAATTAAATATGCACTACATACACACTGTAATCACTTTTATCTGCTTCTATTTGATTAACTTACTTGCATTGAGATGATGTCCGCCGGGAGTTCAAATATGGCCACTTTATGTTTAAACTGTCATTTTGAATTTTGAAAATGTCAGAAATGGCCAAGCAGTTGCTGAAATATTGCCCATATAGGCGATCAATGCTAATTAATGCTAATAATGCAAATTATGCAAATTGCCCAACATATACAAGTTAGCAACCAGCAGTTTCTTAATACTGGGGACCCACACTGTACATTTCTAACATAAAACTTTGGTGTACTCAACATTTCCGGGTTCACAATGGGGCTCTATGGGCTGGCAAGACTGCTCACCTCTTTGCAAATGCACCTGTAACGACTCATAATTATCAATTACAGGGCCAATAAAGATAATACTTTTTCAATACTTGTCATGTATTGAAGCTTTAGTTATGTAAAGGTTCATACACATAAATAAAACTATAAAATGTTAACTTTGGGATTCATTTGAACACTTTATCTAGGAACTTGAAAATCACTGTGTTTTAAGCATATTTCATTGATAATGATATACTGCTAATATGAAGTTTTTTTTCTGAGGGCTCCTAGGCCAAAATTACACTATAGACCCTAAGGAAAAACCATGCAAAATGTGGTGCTTTTATCACCTCTGTAACGGTATTTTCACTATGCCACCGGACTATGTGTCTTACTTTCAACAATGAAAAGCCTCTCTCTTTTTCTTCTTTTTTAGTTTTTTTTTTTGCAGGCAAACACCTGCAGGTAGCATAAATGTGTTCCTCTTACATCAGCATAACTCTGTGTTGTTGTTGTTGTTGTTGTTGTTGTTGGTTATTTTTGTTTCCTATGTGGGCCTGTGATTAAAAAAAAATATATATTAAACATCCCCTTAATTATCATTGAGTAGCTATCAGGATTATATAAATATACATATATATATTTGTTTTAATTATTTTTGTTGTTGTTCATGTTTGTTCGTTACTTTACCCTCCAGTTATTTGTGTTGTGATCTGAGATTGTGACGTGACAGATGTAACGTGGTGTTGTCCAGCTCTGAGCTGGGTTCCCAAAAGTGTTTGTCACTAGTGTGTTTTTGCAAAGCTTTGCTTCAGCTGATGTTGCAGCAAATATTTTTTTAATGGAAGCATATACATAAATCTGTTTATTTTCACTACGTTGGTCAGATGGGATGAATAGGAACACAGGTTGTATAATTCTGGCAATGAGGATTTATTTAATAATACCATCTTAAGTAGAGATCGCCACAAAAGGTTATATTTAGTACTAACAAGAAAGTTAACAGGGATATATTTGGAACAACAAACTGGCATATTTTAGGTGTATTTCAATAGTTGAGTGATTTCTAACCTTCTGGTTTCTCTTTCTCAGATCCAAAAGGCCAAAACAAATCAATACAAATGAATATCAACATGAAATAATTCTGTTTTGAGTCTGTGATTGAACCAACATTTTTCAATTATCACTGTCTCATAACCCACGCAGCTTGAGAACCGCCTGCCATCAGTGAGGTCTATCATTCTAACTACTGAGTGTTCAAGTGAAGCTCGTTTGTACAGACATTTTGGGAAACACAAACCCAGAATCCCCCTGCTGTTATGATCTCTCTCGCTGTACTGTGCTGTTTCCCCTACAGTGATTGACATGGTAGAAACCTGGTAAGCTGCTTTGTGGTCTCAGTGGATCAGTATTGCCATGTGCTCTGTATGTGAAAATGTGATTTGGGAGGTTTACTGATGTAAATGAAAAGTTCTGAAGGTGATAAAAAAAACAATTGAAAACTTAACATATGGAAGGGAGGAGTCGACCCACACAGTTGGCATGTGTGGGGAGGTGTGAGGTGGTGTGTGTGAAACACTGCAAAGTTAAATATAACCTTATGTATGTTCTTATGCTTTGCAATTTTCATTTAATCCCGATGATGACTGCATAAACATTTGGTTGTAGGAACCCCTTTCAGAGAAATAGACTCAGCCACACAAAGGAACTTTTGCCACTACAAACTATGCACTTATACAGTAAACGCTGACTTCACCCTCAAGTGACACTAGTATTGAGAAGGTAAAATATATTCATACATATATATACATACACACTGTATATTCAATTTAAAGGGGCAATATGTAAGAATTTAAGTTGAAAACACTAAAAATTGACAAAGTCATAACAAAATGTGAAGAAATAACAGTTTTGACGTTATAACATAACCGGTCCAAAGCTCCTGTGATAGGAGTGTTAACACTTGCATTTCTCTGAACCTGAGCTCTCAGTCCGATCTGATAGCTGCATGGCTAACAAGTAATTGCAGCTGTTAGCAGCAGTTAGTGGTAACTTGTGATGTCCAATTTGTTTTGGGTATTACATTTTAAAGGGAGACAATTCATACATAATTATGGCACCTTTAACTTTACATTACAGGAACAAATAAGAACAATATACTTTTATTTTTAGTGCTACACATTGATATATTGATCTTTACCATGACATCATGTCACTGAGACAGATAGTCTCGGTCAACTCTAGGTAAATGACATGCTGAGTTGCTTCATAGCAATATTGTTAGAACACTGATTTCTAAACATTTAGCCGGGCACCCCACCAATCAGTGACTTCTCATGAGGAGTACTGCTGTATGAAGCTTGTGGCAACAGTTGTATAGAGTCCTGTGTGGTCTAGAACAGCGCTTTCTACAGTCTGAGAAAACAACACAGACGTGCAGACTGGCATGGAATTCAGTAGTTTTTTGGTTGTAAAGCCTGTGTTACTGAAAGACACCACAGAGGTGGCAATTTGGGAATTTCTATCACATTGTCATAGAAATTGTTAACTGTGGTCAAATCTGAACACAGGTTCAAACTTGAAAACATGTGCTGATTAATCAGCTTCTTGATGGCAGTCACATGTATTACATTTAAATGAAATAACCGTTTTCAACAATTACAAATTTGTATGATAAAATAAAACCACTGTAGAAATATACAATTACAAATTCACAAACACTACCTCTGAAACATGGTGTTGGAGTTTAAGAGACCATTTCAAACTTTAAAGGTCATCTTAAAGGAATGTATATTTCTTGACAAACAAGATCTGATTATCCTTTAATTGAACACGTTAACACTAAGGGACAGCAATGAGAGTAGTATTGATATTCTAATCTATGTTAGAAAGCAAATAAGCAGCCCAGTCTGACAGAAAAAGCTTGTAATAGGCATGTTGCTCCACTAGAGGGCAGTGTGTGAGTCTACAATGGAGGCTGAACCTTCTGCCAGACAGCCGGGGTTTGAGAAGTGGGTAGTCAATGGAGTCATGCCCCTTCTGGTGGACCTCATGGGACTCTATTTCAGAAACAGTTTGTACAGTAGTCACTGAGAAGAGACAAATACATTTTTGAATTGTGATATGAATTTTTTGTTTTAACATCGTTAATGTTTTCATGTTTGTCAATTTAAAAGATCATTTTGCAAGTCAAGAAAGTCTCTACAGATGCTTAAATGCCCTTCAGTTTTGTATAAAACTGCTCAGTGAAGTGCATCTTCTTGCTCAATGTACGTCACCAACACTGACATGGCAATGGAAAATCATAATAATCCGACCTTTTAAGAACTGCAGTTGTGTGAAAGGAGTTAATTGGCTGTTGGCTGTGTAGTCTTTCTAATTGCATATTTTCACAGCTGTATGCTGTGACTTTCCTGGGTTGAACAACTATCTTTTAAATTGACAAGACATCATATGTGTGATTCATGGCACAATTTTAATGGGATCAAAAGTCTACCTGTCTCTCTCCATTGAATACCATCAATATTTTTCTAAAATAAGGTCCCATGGTGGTCCACTGGAAGGGCTGTGACCTTGCCTCTCTATAGTGACTGATATTTTAATCCAAACCATGACATTTTCATAAACTTAAACAAGCAGTTTATTGGTACGGTGGACTGGCAGTTCTATTACACGGTTTGGTGTGATTCTGGGTTGAAAAAAAGAAAATTTGCCAAAATGTCAAACTGTTCCTTTAACCAACACACACATTTGTGAATTTGATTATTTTGACTTGCATCATGCTGCATATTGGCCTGTAAGATATATCATGACATACAGGCAGAAACTATGGCAACCTAGAAACTTCTCCTGTCAGATGTGACCCCAGCTGGTCACTTAAGGGTTAAACCTCACTCAGCAGCAAACAGAAGAAGCAACATGTTGTGTTATTGAGCTTGCTAATGTGAGGTGCTTATTTTCACCACAGATGTACAGTCATCATAACATACTTCTTGCGACTTGATAATCCCTCTAAGAAAAAACAAGTTTAAGCTACTGCCTGTTTGCAGGAGGTGTTTACTTTTCATTACCCGCTCATGCAGACAAAGAGAGTGAAATGAGAGGGGATATGCCTGCATTATGTGTGTTATTATAATTCTTATTATAATAATGACAGTAATCATGATGCTGTTTGTTGTGGTTGTTGTTGTAATCGACTAATGTGACACTGCAGTGTGGTCTTAAACTGTTGGTTGAATTGACACAAGAGAACAAACAGTGTATTAGGATGTGTTAGAGTCCAGGGCAAGGCAAGACTGACTTAGTTTAAAGGGTAACTTCACCAGTTTTACTCATTAAAGTGTGTTAACAGGTCTTGAGAAGTACTTGTGCGTATGTGAAAAAAATGACATATTACCTCCAGCGATGTAAGAGTTGCATTCTGGGTAATATAGGAACCAGGTTTTATAATATGAAAAATAATATGTGGAGTGAAAAAAAGTTTGATCTTTTTAAACTGTCCGGAGACCAGTGGACTGCCTTTCAAAACCCGGTGCCTACATTACCCATAATGCAACTTAGCTACTGAGTGATATCACTGGGGGCAATTTTATCAGATTACATGCAGCTTCCTCTGGAGCCACAAAATGCTGTCTACTATCTTTTTCTATATATGCAGTAGTGCCCTCCCAAATCCGGTAAACACACTTTAAAAGTGCCATACGTAAGAATTAGTCACCCTTAATTCATATTACAAACACATATAGGGGCAGCATATCATCAGACTAATTACTAACTGCTGTTAACTGTATTCTTAAAGAAATAGGTTTTCAGGCCCTGGGCTGGCTTGTTAGCATGCTAACTTCTGTAGATATCTCTTCATCACAACACATAGACGCCTTCGACATAACGTTGAAAGTATTTTCAAATGCTGTTAATTTTTTAGATTTTGAGCAAAATCTCTTACATATTGCATTTTCAATATCTCATTGTATAAAACTGGCAGAGTTACCCTGTAAGAGCGGTAGGATGATGTAATGTACACCTTGAAAGGCTGCCTCCCCTCACCACAGCCTGCTAGCCACATTTTTACCATGACCATTGACAATCAAAGGCTTTTCAAAGTGATAAACAGGATGAATGTTGGGTAAAAGTGTCATCAGAGCAGGATTCAGTCTGTCACATTAACAACATCTTTGGATAATAAACTGATAATGAGAGCTTTCCATCTTATTACTAAGAGTAATAATGCCCTGTTTACCACCTTGAAGATAAAGATATCTGTTCAGTTAACATGCTTTGGTGCAAGTCAACCTACATCAGATCACTTCATTTAACATTTAAGTCATATTTTGGATTGTTGAGGGATTTGAGGTATTGTATATGAAGCTGTAACAAGCATCAGTGTGGCTGGCAGGCTTTGGTTTTCAGACCGAGTCGTGGCTGTGACTCCAGTGCAGTAGTTCAGTGCCTATACTAAATGTGAGGTAGTGCCTCGACTATGAATCCTGTTCTATAATAAAGTATTTTGACTTGCTGTCTGATTCCATATGTCCTGTGTACTCCCCCCCGTCTGACTCCTGCACCTTCCCCCTGGGGAAAAATTGGAGAACGAGAGAGCAGAGATAACGACAGGAAAGATCATAACGGCTTCTCTCTCAATGTGCCCATTTCCATGCCTGTCTCGTAAGAGGTGTATCTGGGACTGTCGTCAGAAAAATGTCACCTGATCCATAATAGATGAAGCTGACATCAAAACCCACTTCAAACGCAGTGCGTAAGCGGAGTGCTCCTATATAGAGAAAAATAAATGAGAATGAACATTTATTTTCTCACAGTGATAATAACTAGATGTATGACTCCATGGTCAGCTGGTTCTCTAAATTAATCTGCTCTCTCCTTCACACTCTCCAAGGGAACAGTCCACACACAGTATGTGTCATATTAAATACAAGATGCAGTCCCCAGAGAACAGACTTGGCGTCTGATTATGTTATCAGTAAGATGATGCTTAAATCTTCAGATGATCGCAAAGCATTCCAGCATGTTTTACACCATGGATTCTTGATCTGCAGGCAGGGGCGAGACAGAGGCAGCGTTCTCATTTGGCTGGGTGAGATGACAACTTTAGCTGCCAGTTTATCAGCTGTAGCTAATTGAGCTAACACAAGCTCCAGCTGACTGTTCAATGTTTCCAGCTGTCTTGTTTTAAAATGAGAATTGTGTGTAAATGTGCGTCTTGGATATGCACTTAAGCTGCATACATGATATTGACTTGACAGACTGAGGCCTAAAAGCAGCATGTTCCCATCAAAAATGTCAGAATCTTCACCACATTTGACTCTCTCACTTTGGGCTGAAATATGGTAGGTATTTAAACAGCTTTTTTGTGAGGTCACACGCTGATGGTAAATGGGAAGGCATGGCTATCACTCTCCGCTCTAATTCATCCCAAAGGTGTTCTATCGGGTTGAGGTCAGGACTCTGTGCAGGCCAGTCAAGTTCATCCACACCAAACTCTCTCATCAATGTCTTTATTGACCTTGCTTTGTGCACTGGTGGACAATCATGTTGGAACAGGAAGAGGCCATCCCCAAACTGTTCCTACAAAGTTGGGAGCATGGAATTGTCCAACATCTCTTGGTATGCTGAAGCATTTAGAATTCCTTTCACTGCAACTAAGGGGCCAAGCCCAGCTCCTGAAAAACTACCCCACTTTGTTATAATACTTTGTTATGATGCCACTGACAGTTGACTGTGGAATATTTAGGAGCTAGGACATTTCACGACTGGACTTGTTGCACAGGTGGCATCCTATCACAGTGCAATGCTCGAATTCACTGAGCTCCTGAGAGCAACCCATTCTTTCACAAATGTTTGTAGAAACATGCCTAGGTGCTTGCTTTTATACACCTCTGGCCGTGGAAGTGATTGGAACACCTGATTTCAAAACATTTGCAGACTGAAATCCATTTTGTCCCAGCCAACTTGCCTGCCGAGTGTATTAGGTGACAGAGACAGCAGAGAAGAAAAAGCAAAAATAGGAAGAAACACCCCCGCAGAAAGTGCTGAACCATTGTCAGAACAAATGGACTTGAAGGGCAAACCAATTAAAGTAATGAACACTACTCTCAGTTACTTTCAGCTTGCATGTCTGATGCACTGGAAATTAGAGGAAACACTTTCCAGGTAGGTGTTTGTGGGCTCTGCTTTATCTCAAGTCAGATGTAACATCCAGCTGTACAGTGAGCGGAACATAAATGATTAATGATTATTAATCATAGAGTAACAATCACCTCTTTCATCACCTCTTTCACCATGGCAGTCCCTGGTGTCTGCTCTGACACAGATTCTTAAGCATTATTCCAATTATGTCATGTAATGATGATGATAAACATGTTGTTGAAGATTCTTATTTAGATCTCAACAGGGGAGGCAGGGGATGAATGGTGCAGAAAAATAGGGAGCAATACATGCCGGATACCAGTTGGGGAGATAATAGTGTCTCAATGAACACCACTTTAATATCTGTTGTGTGGATGCCAGTTTTTACAGGGGGAATAATTGGAGTTCTTTCTCATGGGACACATACAAACTGACTTTGGTTGCGGCTTGGTTGGACACCCGCAACCTTATTATTTCTGGCCAAGCAGAGAACACATTCATGTCTGGATGCATAAACAGACCTGAACTTAAATGACAAACACAGTTTTAATTTATTTATAAATGTTTTTTTTTTTTTATCTTTCCAGCTTCAAACAGTGTTCTGGGGACCCGATTTTCCTCTGAGAACAGCTTGTTTAGACACTTGTGGAGAAAATAATTATTTCTAAGTTTGTATTATTGCAGCATTAAAAGAGCAAATATTACATTTCTGAGTTTGAATTTCTCCACCGTAACTACACCATAAGTGCAACTTTTGGACCTTTAAACCATCTGGTAGAGTGCATCTTGAGTAATGATACCTCAAAACATGTGTCGCCAGAGCCTCGTCCTGTTCATCCATTCTCATTCTCTGCGATCTCCTGCGTTTGACATAATCAGCCATCAAATGCTCCTCTCCACTCTGGCTGAACGTGCATCTCTGACTCTGCTCTAACCTGGTTCACATCACACCTGGCTAATCGCAGGTCATGTGGAATGTCTCCTTGTCCCAACCCTACTTTCTTGAAACTTGTGTCCCTCAGGGCTCAGTACTAGGACACTAGCACTTTAAATCACGGCACATCGATGGTGTTATGTTGTGGTTTCTTTCTTGTGACAAATGTAGTTATTGTTATTTGCTTTGGACAAAAGCATCTGCTAAATGCATAATAGAAATGTAAGTTATCATGACAGGCAACCAAAGGACATGCACTGTATCCTTGAATAAAAGTTTGGATCTCTCTGGTTTAAACACTGTTGGAAACATTTTTGAAAGCATATGCACACAACAAAATATATAACAAAGTTCTGGACATTTTAGTGAGAAAGTATTATATACTATATCTTTACAACAATACTCACAAACCTATGTGTACGGTGCAGATTTCACATTGCTTTTATAATGGTTGTCGCTTCCTTTAGTGACTCTAATGCAAGTGACGAAGAACAAGGTTGACAATCCTCTTTCTGAGTATTCTTAGAATCTAAAATAGATTCATATGTCATGTTTAATTGGAATGATGACAGCAACTGATGTGTTCCCCAGCTCTTTGTTTTGCACAATATATATTCATAGATCCACTTTAAATTGTCTTTCTTGTGATTGAAAAGTTTCACAAATATTTTAAAAGATATGTCAACATTAACGTCATTGCAACATTATGACATTAGTAGTCATGGGTCGGACCACAGCCATCTTCAAACTCAGCCTTCATTTTGATCCCAACTACACATCTGTAAAGTTTCATCACTGCATCAAGATGAATGAGGGCCAGGGCACAAGGTGAAGCGGGGCACCTAACCTGCTGGACCATGTGGTCATAGATGAAAACATGTTTTTCTTCCAAGTATCTTCTTATCAATGTAATTAAATCTTTTTTTCCCCCCTTAATGTATCTTGAGTCGCTGTTGGATATCTTGTGGTAGTCAGTGCATATAAATTTTGATTTGTATGTGAAATGTATGCTTGTTTCACTTACAGATGCATTTCTCTATCTTGGCAGACAAGAAGGCCAGCTACACTGGACATTTACTTCTCTGACTTTCAAAATGCTGTACACATTTAGTACACATTCTAATATCAAGAGAATTAATAAAGGTGTCTCTGTTGTCAAGCTGAACTAATCCAATCACCCCAAATGATTAGGCCATTTCTTACCATGCACTCCTCTTTTTGGATGACTTTAAAGAAAATACAACATAGTGTAGCCTAAAGTAAAAAATTCAGTTACTCAACACCTCTACCCTGGAGACCATTTTTTGTTAATATGACTTATTGTATAACTTACCGTATACAGACAGTTTGGTCACTCCGTGGAGGGAAAATATTTCAGCTATATCAGCTCATCAACAATACACCACGTAAGACACTTTTTATTGGAAAACACTGCTAGTAATGTTCTGTGATGTTGACATGGACCCTACAAATTCAGGTCTTTGAGGTCCACGTACATCTGCATCCTGTTACAGCGGCTTGATGAAAGCTCTTCACGTTCCCCTCGAGAAAGTTTATCAGATTACAAAATCAATACATTTAATATCGCAATTACTTACTTCACCTTACTTTCTGCATTGTGAGTGATCAGTCTAGATCAGTTTATGTGTGTATTTGTTGCTTTATGTCAATGATTATCTATTTTACCTCTCTGCACTATGTTCTTTTGGAAAAGAATTTCAAATTTAGAATTGTAATATTTACAATATCAATGAGGTAATAATACAAACTCAGAAAGATGTATTTTTTCCATAACTGATAAACAAGCTGTTCTCAGAGTAAAATAAGGTCCCATAATAATGTTTGAAGCTAGAAAGATGGCAGGGTCTGCCACATATAAACAAAGTAAAACAGCCTGAGACTGTATTGTCCTTTCAGGTCAGTTTGTTTATTAAGTTTGTTCAGGCAGAAAAAAAAGCAGTCAATGAAGATCTTTCTCGTCTCATTAAAATTTCTTCCCAGAATTACAAAGTGCACCTTTAAGGCATACACAAAACATCTCTGACGTTTGTCTGACATGGCTTTTGTATAAAATGCATGAAATGGCACCTACTTCTCCCTCCATCTAAATTCCAGAATAAATGAATGTGCAAGTATTTTTCATTTCCACTGTTTAACTGCTGAACATTTAATTCCAAGGGTCTGAAAACGAATTGATGTCAGAAACTACGAAATGTGAAAACAATGTTCCATTTCTTTTTACCTTGTGGGAACATTAAGTGCATGACTCATAAGTGCTTCAACAAGTATAGCAAAAATAATGGACATCTATGTAGTTGATAATACAGGATGTATCAGAGACAGAGTCCACAACACTTCAGACATGAGCAGTACTGCATCTCAAACTCTCCCAAACCCGGAGCACCTTGTGTGGACTGTACAGGCATCTACACCTTAAACCCAGCAAGTGCCCCCTACAAAACACCTTCTCCCCCTGCTGCTGTTAGGTGTGGAAACAGGTGTTACCTTAAAAAAAAGATCTGCTGGAAACATGGATGTGACTAATACAGTTGCCCTGCAGAAACACGGCTGTTCATTTATAGAATCAGCGAGCACAGGCTGCCCTCCACTCCTCTGCCTGCTCCACTTGGTTTGCATTAGGGATGGAAGTCGATCATGATGTCGCTTTGAATTTCACCAACTCCCATTATCTTTGGTTTCTATGACTTCTCTCTTTATATTTTACAACGTTTACATCAGGTCATGACAAACAGGAGATACAAAAATTGTGTTTGCAGCAGCAGGTAAAGAAAATGAAGCGGCAACATTTTTTTTAAAGTTAGCTACCTGTGATAACCAATGAAAATCTCAAAAGGATAAAATAAGGGTTTTTACAAAGCATAAATGACTGCTTTGTACATGTTTGCTAAGTTTCATGCTTTATTTTCACATAACAATCCTTCTCATGAAATCGACTGTCATCTAAACATCCCCCGTTGATCTGATGCAATTCCAAGCAGCTGTCTGTTTCTGCCACCTAGTGGTTCAAACATGCTTTTGCAAAGCCCCCATCAACATATTCAATTCTGTTTGTGTCTTGCAGCTGTTGTAAAAGTATGAAAGTTTTACCAGTCTAAATGTACTTAGTACTTTGTATAACAATGTTATGATGCCTATTCTCCTGTCAGAGTGATATATTATTACATAGGATGTTATGTTATTATTATTATTATTATTATTATTATTATTATTATTATTATTATTATTTTTGTTATTATTATTATCATTAATGCATTAATTTTTTTGGCATTATTTTAAGGATATGAATGGTGGAAACCATGCACCATGTTTTATAACCTTATCAAAATTTTTTCCTTGTAATGTTTTCATCAGCAAAATGATCACTTCATCTGCCTCTCATCTTACCCTGATCCACCATCACTCTGGAACAAGGTCAATCTGGACTCATCAGACCACATGACCAATCTTCTATTGTTCCAGAGTCCAATCTGTATGCTCCCTAACTTGAAGCCTTTTTTTTTTCCGATTAGCCTCATTGATTGGTGGTTTTCTTAAGGCCACACAGCTGTTCAGTCCCAGTCCCTTGAGTTCCCTTTGCATTGTGTGTGTGGAAATGCTACTTTCACTATTAAACATAGTCCTGAGTTCTACTGTTGTTTTTCTACGATTTGACTTCACCCAGCATTTAAGTGATCGGCGATCACAATCAATCTGGATTTTTTTACGACCACATTTCTTCCTCGAAGACGATGTTTCTTCACTTTCCTTTCAGTTTTGTAATAATGCGTTGGACAGTTCTTAACCCAGTTTTAATAGTTTCTGCAATCTTCTTAGATATTTTGTCTGCTTGATGCATACCAATGATTTGACCCTTCTCAAATAGACTAACATCTTTTCCACGACCACTGGATGTGTCTATTAAGAAATGAGAAGCTACTCATTGCATCAGTTGGGGTTAAATAACTTGCCGGCTGAAAGATAATCGCCCATGCAGTAATTATCCAGTAGGAGGCTCTTATCTATTTGTTTAGGTAAATCCAGGTGCCCACTTTTTTTTGGCCAGGTAGTGTATATCCCACTTAGATTAGGTTTGAAAAAAATCATAGTAAGTGCCATAAGTGCACATGTTAAAATAAATCTATAATCACAAAACACAACAAACATGTCCTTTTTTTCAGACAGTATATACTGTATTATATAAACTTTAAAATCTGAAAATATTCAGCATTATGTTGCTTTTGTGTTTTTAGTAGATAATTTGATAAATATAATATACAATAACACAAAAGGATAATTCGCTTAATAGAGTTATTGTTCTCTATCAATATATATATATAGATATAGTAAAAACGTTTATATATATACTCCTTCTCATATTTGTTACTACTGCTGTATGAACCCATTCAGTCTACATTACTCGTTTTCCTTTTCATATGAATTAAAAAGCACAGTGAAAGATAAAAATGCTGAACAAACAGAATGGCTGTCTTCCATCTGTGAGCTTGGACCAGGACAAGAAGTTTAGAAATACTGAGGTCAATACTGAGTTAGGACTCTGGCCAGCAAGGGACAACAGGGGTTCTTCGACCACCCTCCCTTCAACAGAGAATATTTTTAGGACTATAAATGAAAATTGGACTATAAACAGGAACCTCGTACAAAGCCTGCCACAGGAGAGATTAAGAGTCAACAATAATAAAAAGCGTGACTACAGTAGACTGTTTATTTACTCAAAATAAGGCAATGCATTATAACTTAACAACAATGTATCAGACATCCTGCCATGATGATTTTTTGTTGCTAAAAGCAGAAACTTCTGATTTATTTTTGGACTCTGCTGCCAAAATGATGCAAACCTTTGTTCACAGCACACAGTACAGTGAACCTGTTTAAACAATTTGTCACTGCAATTTAACATTTGAGGAAATAAAAGACCCAGAAAAAATTCTGAGGATGTAACCTCACTGTCCTTAATGGAAAGGACAGGCCTGACCTGAGCCATGAAAGTTCAATATATGATGTATATCTTATGACACTATAAGAAGTGTTACAGTATATAGCATTGCCTATAAAGTTACAAGATCCTGCATTAAAAATACACACTGCTTTTGCAGAAAAAGGGGACCATATTACACTTACTAAAAATAATATATATAAAAAGGGCACATTAAATAAAAAAGAGTTAAGTTAATAAAGGTATGAAGGTTATTTGCTATTTCTTACCAATTACTATACATTGTACCAATTTCTTTCTGCAAATTACTTTTCGTACTAATAAATGCTTCTTAAAATCCCCAAAATGCAGTCGGTCTACCAGACCCACGAACACTGGCTGGATAACAAAATAAACAAAGAGTAGAGTCATTTTCAGTAAGATTACTAACCTGATGAATTCTTAAACTTTTGTCAAAGTTCCCACAGACTTACACGATCTTCCTTTAGTGTTGGTTTACTGGATAATTTTAGTTTCTATTATTCCTCCAAAGGATTTCAAAAACCTAAAACAATGTCTTTCTTCTGTTTTCTTGTTGGACATTAAAGGATAATTGTCAACAAACCTCATGAAAAGACCAACAATGTATCAGTCTTTTATACTATCAGACTTCCCTGACTTGTCTGTGTAGCTCTCAGCACCAAGCCCATTGGTTTCTACTGAGGACGTAAATCTTTTTTAAAAAAAAAAGGTTTAGTAATGTACCTCAATAGATGAGTACCTTTGTTTTTAATAAATGGCAGTCAAACAGGAAGAAATCTATTTTATAAAGCACCGCTATGAGACTAAACAGAGCTTTTTATTCACTTTACAAGTTGGGACAAGTTGAAAACACAGCGATTTAATTTGTTTTTATCACACGTACAAACCAAACCGTACATGACAGGCTCTTGTTTTAAGTCAGTGTTAGTAGATAAACAGCCAGTGAGAAATAGTTAAAGTGGTCTCTTGGTTTGTGAACTCAATTTCCATGGAGACACTTTGTCGTGCTGCGGAATCATGGGACGTCACAGTGTGTAGGACGATTAAGGGTTATGTATTTTGACATTTGATGAAAATAGATAATATTCAATAAAAATACACAGATTTCCTGTGTCAATTAAGCATTATAGATAAAGCCCCCCCATGCACGCAGCTATTTTTTCTTCAAATAAACTCAAATGAACACAGTTAGGGGCTGACACTTTCATGTTTCCTGAGAACACATCTGAGGCAGAAGTAAGTGTGAAAAACTGTTTCCTGCGTAGATAGAAGATTTGGTTTCAAGAACACAACCCCAAGGTTTTGTGGCTACATTTCTGCTAAGCCAGCTCCACTCTCAAAACGATGGTGGAGTCAGTTATACTTAATCTCTGATTGCCTCGCAGATAAGCGTGAAGTGCGTGGTCAAAAACACATTGAGAATTTTCCGTCGTGATATTCAAAAGTTCAGAGGTGGGAGACCAAAAACATTTCAAACATATTAATATAACTCTTTGGTTTATATTTGAATAAGGCAGTGATTTATGTGAAACAAGAGCTGTTTACATGAGCTGTTTTCAAGTTCCGGTGGATAAGTACGTTATTTTTAAATAGATGATCTTTATATACCTGACTGAAACTCACAGTGACAAAAAGGGAGCACAACAAATACATTTTACACCTCTACACTCACCATGTATTTTAATACGATGCATATAGCTTCGGAGAGTTGCACTTTACAACAATCTATATAATATATATATATATATATATATATATATATATATATATATATATATATATATATATATATATATACACACACATATATATATATATATATATATATACACACACACACATATATATATATATATATATACACATACATATATATATACACACACACACACACATATATATGCACCCAAACACAACACAAAGCTTTGCAAGAACTACTTGAAGACTGGAGCAGATCAAGGAGGCCCTGACTTCGTCTCAACTGTCTCCTGACCTCGACCCCATTGAACATTCATGGAGGCACTTGAGGAATGATACATCACAAGAAGCTCTGTGGAACTCTGTCAAATCTTGCTGGGATAATGCGAGTCAACAGATCAGACAAACTTGTGGAGTCCATGCCATAGCCGACACATACTAATACTCCCAAATAATGGTGTCTGCACCAACATCTATTTTACTATAAAATGGAGCCAAAGCGAAAAGTGTTCCAACGGTACTCCAACAGTAGTAAAATATGTTAGATAAAAATAAACTGCCAGACAGTATTTGACTTTACAAAGTACATCAGTTACATGCTGTTTATACATTCAGTAATAATAATTGAATCATATAATATTATAATAGTATACCACTCCCAGTGGCCATTGTCCCGCCATTAAATACTTAACATTTGATTTATGAATACATTCTGCTGATAATACTAATTTACCTCAGACTTACAATGTAGAACTGGTAATATTTTACAGTGTAGAATTGCTACTTGTACTTGAGTAAAAGTATCGAAATGCATCCTCTACCCCTGAGAAATGTGCACCTGAAAATAAAGAGCTAAAAATTGAAAATGCTGATTGAAGTGGGAGCCCATGTGCTGAGAATAGGTTGTCCATCAAGCCAGATAACTAATTTAATATATTTGTGAAGGCATACATTTTTCAGTCATAACACAGCGTTGTACTGGCATTCACTGCCAGCAGCAGTCGATCAGTCAGTAGAGAGTACTTAGCATAAGAGCCACTGAGCAACTTACCACAAGGCACTTAAGAGTCATCTCTCTAATTTGTGTGTTTTGCATTCTGCAGCAAAGTTAGACTTGTACTT
Organism: Sparus aurata; assembly: GCF_900880675.1. Classification (NCBI taxonomy): domain Eukaryota; kingdom Metazoa; phylum Chordata; class Actinopteri; order Spariformes; family Sparidae; genus Sparus; species Sparus aurata. Next base: position 29,405,425 of record NC_044193.1, on the reverse strand, counting down.
AGTGGTGCAATACAGCTCTGGAAAGTCTGAAACCACAAAACCACAGCCCGGTGCAGCTACATATTTCAGCTTGCACCTGTACAGCTATGGTCCCCATGCAGGCAACGTTCACATGAAAAATCTGCACATGAAATTGCCACTGTTTTGATTCAGTGAAGAAGCTGTTTTCATGGCTAAAACATTTGTCATGGTATTTTATCATTATGACTTGTGAATCACATCACAACAAAATTCTTAATAAAACACGGCTTCATCAAATTAAACTTGTTATAGTGCCCTACTTCAGCTGAGCGATCATTAACAGTGGTATTATCAGCGAAATGGACTGGAAAGAAAAGAGAAATGTCCCCTGTGGCTGATATATAATTTCATATGTGACATTGTTAGATAATTGATCGCTGTATCAGGTTTAATCAATGGTTCCCAATCTAGATGAGATGGATCCTGAGGAAAGAAGAAAAAGTTGTGCCATGGCTACAAATTTAACATGTAACAATGTAACCTTTGCATTTTGGCTACTTGTAATATACAGCATAAGTATGCATTAAAAGTAAAAAATCAGCCTGCGTTAACATGATTTATGGGAATTCAGGAAGACACCCTTATTAAAAAAGAGAAATATTGGTTACTGGGGGAGTCTGATGAAGGGGAAAGAAACAAAACCTAGCTGGGAAATGTATAACTGTTCACTTCCCTTCTATGTCTCTAATGTATGTATCACCATGGATGAGATCTGTTTAGCAAAGATCAGATGAATGTGTTTTTTTTCGAATCAGAGACGTGATAACATTAAATAGCTGAAATTCTGCAGTCGAGCAGAGGTAGAAAGATCATATGTTGCGGAAGTGGCATCATGAACTCCAGGGTATATCATTGTCTGATCTCTAACATGAAGTAAAGGAGCAGTTTAAGTTTGAAAAGCATCTACTTTGTGACAGTAGCCCAGGCTATTAGTAATATCTAGGTCTCTAATGGCAGAATTCTAAAATACGACTACATACTGATTGTATGATACTGATCATGGATTGATTGTAAATTAGGAGCACTTATGACTAATGTCTTGGCTCTTGTTGAATAAGTTGGCTTGTGCTGGGAACCTATTCCTGTTGTTTGACATTGGACTATGGTTTTGTTTTGTGTTCATACTTCACACAGCTTAAAGTTAAAAATCTGAATGTTAGTCTAAATATGCAATTGTAAATACTGAGTTGCATCTGACTTATTTTGAAACAAATATTTTTTAAATGTGTGTATGTATGTATGTATGCATATATGTATGTATGTATATATATATATATATGTATACATATCTCTATCTATCTCTCTCTCTCTCTCTCTCTCTCTCTCTCTCTCTCTCTCTCTCTCTATATATATATATATATATATATATATATATATATATATATATATATATATATATATATATATATATATATATATATATATATATATATAACTTTATCATTATTTCAACACATGACATGACAATGTCACGGTAAATTGAATCTGCAATTTGATTTAAATGCCTTCCTGTAACTGAAGTCTAATTTAGAATGTCTTGATGTCTCTGTCGAGGAAGTCAGATATTTGTTCCATCACTATCAGAGCTTTTTTATAGTTTCTAGATGGTTTGTGATAATATGTACCTTTTTAGTCTTGGGAAAATAATGCCTCTTTTCTAAGAATATTAATAGAATGACATTTCTCTGATGTGAGCTAACATTTGATGACTGCAGAGTGTGTTTGTATCTACGGACCTATTATCTGTCGAATTCTTATAGATGTCAGGATTAGGGTGAGTTTGAACTTAGTTAGGGCAGATGCTCTGAACAGTTCCTACATTGTATAAACAATACTAGTATCCATTTTAAGACAAGCCCAGGATATGTTGGGTACATAAAGACAGTAATAAAGGGTGAAAAAGCATTGAACAGAAACAAAACAAAATGAAAATATATACACACAGTTTTGACAAATTTAATCCGTACATGGTTGTTGTGGTTTTTTTTTTTACAAGTTTAAATTTACATCATCACAAAATTCCAACAATGTAACTGTTGTTATTCCAACTGAGCAGTCAAGTCATACATTATTGTGAGTTTTGTGATTTTAACTTTTAACATTAATTTTTAAACTAAACCAATTGCAATTATTGATGATTCTTGTTATTTGTAAATATAATGGACCCAGACAATTAACATTTGTTTGTGTTGCTGTGTTCATATTTGTGCGTAGTTGGAAGCAAACACATTTCAATTAAATGTAGCGTTTAAAGAAAATTAATACATGCATAATAAAATGCATTTGTTTTACTAAACCTACCACTGCATGAATTAGAACTTAAACATGATAATAATGGTTAATTTTTGTGATGACTTCGAACTGCTTAAATAATGAAACTTTTTTGGAAGAATTATTTTTAGTTACTGGAAATTAGTAAATTGTTGCCATATAGCAACACCATGCCAAAGAGGGTTAAATAGTAAGTTAATCAAATTCTCAATCATAATTAAATTCTATATCACAAAGATCAATACTCAAGTTGCAAGATTTTTATTTTTTTTACACTGGTTTCAATGGTGTGCCTCACTTCAATCATTTATGGGCACCCAAAAATACATTATAATATAATTTCTGAATACATTATGTAAATGATTATTATTGGAATAGAAGTGCTGATAAATGTTCACGCAACAACATTTTTTTATTAAAATACAGAATGCAGAATGCTGATGTCTGAAGTGCTGAAAAACAAAAAACAAAAAAAATATGATTGGGGTTTTATTAAATCCTGAAATTATATTAAAGTTTAAACTTTGTGTTAGAACCACTGTGCAAGCTCTATAAACTATATATATATATATATATATATATATATATATATATATATATATATATATATATATATATATATATATATATATAATATTGAGGTGTGACTGAGTTTTGATTTAAATATGCAGTATATAGTTTTGAGGAAGAAATCTTAACCAGAAGAGCAAGCTCAAACAAACCTTAACATTTCATACTGTATTCCTTTATTCATATGCAACGGACCCTGCCACCATTCTAGCTTCAAACAGTATTCTGGGACCTTATATTCCTCTAAAAACAGTTTTTTTATTCACTTATAGAAAAAAAACATTCCTGAGTTTGTATTATTACATCATTAATATTGTAAACATTGAAATTCTGAGTTTAATATCTTCCCTCCACAACTACATAGTGCCCCTTTAATATATTTAAACAAACTGTACTTTTTTTCGACAGAGCATGAAAAAGTCAACATCCTGATTAAAAATGAAGAACTCTATGTTTTAACGTTGTGATGCCTCATGTTTGTTCTCATTCAAGTGCAAGAGATGTGGCAGTAGAACACGGTGCGCTCTAACATGTGGCCAGTCCACATGTGCCAGATGTGCCAGAAAATCCCTCCGTACACTGACAAGATGATCCTTTATAGGCTAAATTTATATTTTTCAATCAGACCCGCACCAGTGTGATCAATAGAAATATTTAGTTACGATTGAAGAGTTTTTTTTGAAAATGTTAATCACTTGTAGAATTTACAAATACATCACCAAACAGCCACCAAGTTAATAACCTTATGAAATGAGCGGTGTATCTAAGACACTTCCCCCAACCAGTCCCTCCTGAATTCCACTCATTTGTTGCACGTGTTCCACCGATTTGTCTGAGCAGTTGTCATAGTGACTTTGAGCCCTCACACATTCACTTTAAACAGATGTAATCATGGAGACTTATATAAGCTGTCCTTTGTCCAGCCATGGATTTACTCACGAGTCCACTCAAATTTATTTTATGAATAATATCTTGGATTGCTCATTTCGCCCCAGATCCTCCATGTAAATATGCCTTTCTGTCAGTATTTTTAGTTTGCGCTCATTGACTGACAGTATTTGTGAGTCTCACTGTGCACGGTATGCATGCAATAGCTCATTTCCATTTTTGGTAGGCACATCCTTGGCAATATAAAAAGCTGGGCTGATCGTTCATCAGCCTCACTCTCTAGTCATGAGCTGTGGTGATGATGTGGTTCTTCCTTCTCCTCTACATAGCTCGCACTGAGCCGGTGGACTTAAATGGCAAGTTACAGATATTCCTTTTAGATTTAACTGTCTGTGTTTGAGACAATTTGAAACTCGATATTGGTTTTCATGATTTGGTATAACACATTTTCAGTTGTTATATCTTCTTTTTTCATTCTGTAATAACATTCCATAAACTATATATTTTTTGGAAGGGACACACGGGCAGGTACAGCAGGAAATATCTCTTAAAATGTATTTATTTATTAATTTATTTATTTATTTGTCTTTTTAAAGATAGGGGTTTTATTAACAGCGCAGCACTATCTGACAGCAGCATGTACTGTAGAGCAACCAGGTTCAAGCCTGGCAGTTTATTATAAAAAGAATAGGTGATCTGTAAGTGATAATCTGAAATTATAAAACTGAATTTCTTTGAAAGTTATTGATTAAATTCATGTATTAATTTATTTATATAAAAAAACTGTATTTAAAATATTCATACAATCCTACAGTACTACCATCAATGTACAATAACTGTTATGTATTTGTCAGCATCGAGCATCATCTCAGTTTGGCTCCTTTTCATTTCAGGGTAGAAAAAAAAGGTTATTGCAATAATAACAGAACTAAATAATTGATATGTAACTCCTTAAGAAAAATAAAAATACCAGAAGCTCATCATTTCTGTATTTTCTTGATGCATTTAAAAAATTCTAAACATTACAACTTAAAAAGAAAAAATTCTATTTAAAAATGATTGAACGTACAGTTTACTAAAAGTCATAACGCACATCTCACACAATTCAAGTTTATGTAACTCACAGTCAGTCTTTTTATATAGGAGTTAAAAGGTAAGATGTGTCTTTTGGCTGAAATCCTCATGAATTCTTATTCTAATTATTCTAATTACTATAGGCGTGTATCAAATTTTGAATAACTACAGTAATAAAGTAATAGTAAAGTAATCATACAAAGTTTTGGTTCTATTACCGTACAAATCATTGCCATGAAATATTCTTTTCAAGTATTTTGATGACACAGTAGCGCCATCATCAGGAAAAATGTCCCAGTGGTCCAATAACAGATCTGTCCGCTGTGTTAAACTTCATGACTTTGTGAAGTTTTTTTTTTTATATAAAACAGAGAAAGAATGTTTTTGTGAAAGCTGTCTTTGAATAGGCTTGCAAATGGAGTAAATATCAAAACTGGTCAGATCTTCGGTTTGGTCTCAACAAATATACAATTTAACATAAAAAGGTGATTCAGTTTCCAAAAATAGATACAGTATTGGGATTAAGTTCAGCTTTGTGTGGGACATTTTCATTTTTTCCATATATTGCAGAAATTGACAAACTTTGATCGAAGAAGGAAGGTAAATTCATTCAGACATTACAGAATTGTAAAATGAACATGGACGGATTCTATTATTGACCATTTCACGCATGGTGTCCCCGACAGCGGACAGATATTTAGAAGCCATTTTTGACTATTTAAGCAGGTGTACCATGTCCATGCCCAAAGCCTTTTCCTCAATTCCTGTTGAGTATTATCTTTGTATCGCTTTGTCATTTTGATATCTCGCCTCATAAATTAAAAATGACGGAGGGAAAAAGGTAACTCTTGATAACTGTAAATCCTCTTATGTGACAGGTTACAAAAAAATACCATCAACTAAAAACATAATAGAAATATTGTCATCAACACTTTTGTCATCGACACTTTTTTGTAGAAAAATCTTTTTTGTGACTGATTATACATCTGTCCTCTCCAGTGGACATTAAGCACCAAAATGTATATTCTGACCTTTTGGGTCACAATAATCCAATGTGCACTTGAATGTTTTTTAAAACAGCAAATTAAATAGTCTTCAGATAAAACAAAATATTCACATTTTATTTAAATATAAGCATAGTAGTCCAAATATACGCTTTGGAGCATTATGCGCGCTTGAGCTGACAGATTTTTTTTCAGTCACAGAAAAAAATAGATGTACAAAAAAAGCATCATCAAAATCTGGTTAAAAATGTTCTGACATCTTATTCAGATGAAAATATGTTCATCGTCTCAGAATAAAAGGAATTGAAAAGTTTCGACAGAATCAATTTTTAAGCCGTTGAAGCATGGCGTCCGCTGCAAGGGGCATTTACACAACTCCTTCAAAATAACATACGTTAGAAAAAACACAGTTATCGGCAAGAAAAAACATAAATAACAGTACTTTTGATTTAATTTGATATCATTTTGACAGATATTTGTGGTAGTTAGATTTCAGGTTTGTAACAGTAAAAAGAAAAAAAAAGAAGAAAACTTTCATGGCAGGAATCACAAACTTGAAAGTTGTATGGAACTTGTTCACATACACTAACAGCAACCTCTGAATTCAAAGTAAACAAAGAAAGACTACAACATGTAAAATGATCTTTTTCTTTATCATGTCACCAGGTACAAACAGGCTGGTTCTAAGGGGCGGAAGCAACCCGTGTGAAGGCCAACTTGAGATCCACCATGACAAAATATGGGGCTACGTTGGACATTCAAACTGGGGCGAGAGCACTGAAAAGGTGGTGTGCAGAAGCACCCAGTGTGGTGAACCCCTGTCAGCAGTGGATGTCATAAGGCTAAAGGATAAAGACGTCTGGCTCGATGAAATAAAATGTGAAGGAAAAACCGAGGGTCAACTTTGGGAGTGTGATCATCCCGGTTTCGGTGCCACCACTTACAGACCGGATCAAACGAAATGGATGAAGTGTTCAGGTGAGGCGGGGCTTTTCGTTTTTACATTTTTGCTGTGATAAATGTATATTGTTAAGAAGTCTAAGGCTTAATGTGCTGTGCTATGAAAGAGCTGCTAATCGAGAGAAATAAAAAAAAAATAAATAATATATATATATATATATATATATATATAAAAACACATGATGAAGATGATTTGGGCTGCTGATTCTATTTGTAACTACTTTTTTGTTATTGTTGTTGGTCTTCTAGATAATATCACGATAAGCCTGGAAGGATATAAATGTGCGGGAACTGTCAAGTACACTGACGGCTACTTCTGTGGTGACACATGGGGTAAGAGTGCGTACAGTACACTGGACTAGGAGTAAGAGGAGAAAAAGGAAACTTTGTTCATGTGGAGTGGAAATGAAATGTAACCAACACAGAGCCACCAAGAGTGATATGGCTGTGAGACGAATATAACGATTTAGTGATGGAAGATGTACTTTGTGCAATAATGTAAAAATATAGAATAAAATAAATACTGCCTTCTTCTATACAACTGAAGTAGGTGGAGACTTGTTTTAAAACAAAAATGAGACAAATAAAGGAAAAGGACAACTGAAAAAAAAGCTGGTTCCTAAGCGCCAGAAATGTTTTGTGGACTACGAAACTGAAGAAAAACAAACAAAAAAAAATCTTTCAGCTCCATGCCAGTGCTACTACAATACACATGCAACGTCGACAACTTTCAAAATAAAGATTTCACCGGTTAGTGAGATCAGGCTGTTAGCTTAAAGCGAAACTCTCGCCAAAAAGCAGCTAAGGCTTTATTTGGGATTGAATATGAGTCAAACCTTCGTGTGAAAGCATAATTATGACGAAAGAGTCACTTTTAAGATTTACCGTATTGTCGGTTTTGGGCATGTTAATTTTGTGGGAATACTAGGGGCAGAATACGCTTGCATCAAAATCGCTATTTTTAGAACACTAAGAAGGCTCGACACAACATGAAACTTTGCTCGTAGCATCACTAGGGTCTCTACTCATGAACAAGAGCATTGAGAACATTGTTTGTGTACAAACTTTTTGTCTGCCATGACGGCTACGCGCAGGAGGTGCAACAGCTGACGTGAGTAGTTCGTGTTCATGAGTAGAGACCCTAGTGATGCTACGAGCAAAGACTTATGTTGTGACGACCCTTATTAGTGTTCTAAAAATAGCGATTTTGATGCTAGTGTATCATGCCCCTAGCACTCCCGTTCAAAATTAACGTGCCCACAACCGAAACTACGGTAAATCTTAAAAGTGCCTCTTTCGTCGTAATTATGCTTTCACACGAAGGTTTGACTCATATTCAATCCCAAATAAAGCCTTGGTTGCTTTTTGGCAAGAGTTTCGCTTTAAAAGATGATCACGTCTTAACGTTAGTAACTATAATGAAATTATGTCCATAGTATTATTTACAAGCTGTATAGAAAACATAAAATATGATATGATAAATCACAAAAACATTTACTCATCAGTCCTACTGGACAAAGGTATTTTGAGAAAAGGTCTTCATTATGAATATTATCTTATTGTATATAAATACTCATTCATTATTACATTATCAGGTGCCTATAACATTCTTCTATCTTAATTAAACAAAGATCCCCTCCACACATGTATTAAAGGAGCACTATGTAGTTATGGGGACAAAATTCAAATATTTACAATATTTATGCGGGAAAAAATACAAATGCAGAAATATGTATTTTTTGACTGACTGGAGGAAGTGTCTTTCAATTTAGCTTATAAAAATAATTTCCTCTTTGTCTTTAATCAGGAAAATGATTATTCAGTGCCTTTCCCTGTCAAGAGAAAGTACAGTATGTTTAAACACAAGTAATAATATAAACTACATGAATATGTATATCTTCCATTAGAGAATAAACAAGATGTACTCAGAGGAACGAATTCTGCAGATTAATTGAATAAATCATCTGCAAATTCTTACCTGCTCATTGAAGAATAGCTGAATAATATACTAAATCATGTTGGGGTCATTTTTGATATATTTTGATGAAATGATTGTGGTCATTGAGGGTGATATCATAGGAACTTCAAATATGTTACATTGTGATGACCGGAGCATTAATGAAGTGTTACTGAGATAAATCTTACTGTTGCTTCTCAATATGTGCCCTGAAGTTTTCACGTTTATATACAACACAAGATACTTCATTGTCATGATTTTACAGCTGCCCATCTTCATAAAGCGGGTGTACTAGAAAATAGTTTGTGCTGGAAATGTAAAGGCCTCTTGGGGGACAGGTCCTGTTTACTCATGATATCCAAGCCGGCATTTGCTCTTGCTCTAACAGGATTTATTTCAGCTGCCAAAATCATCCTCCGCAATTGGAAGAGTCAAGTTAGTCCTGAATCTAGAGAGAGGATTGAGCTGATGACAGAGAATGTGTCATGCACAGCCATAAAAAGTCATATCTGCTTGTGTTTTTCACTGAGTCGTTGTCCTCTATTAAAGAGAGAGGTCAGAGTCAGAGCCAAACACTATATTGTAGTGAAATGCATTGCCTTTTGGATGTATGTCTCTTTTTGATATTATGAATACTTTATTTTATCTAAATTACTATACAGGTGAAAGATGGGGCTCTCTCTTTAATTTATTCATTTAGGCCCTTCATCAGTTTCCAAGTTTGATCTCTAGAATGGGTCCATTGATGATTTTTTTCAAAGATTGGTGCTGTACTGATGGACCAATATTAATGTTACGGGCACTCCAGAGACAGTCCTGTGCACGTTTATTCTGCGCTGTTTGGTTTTTGTCTGTCTTCTATCTTTTTCGTACTTGTTCATTTCTGTTACACTTAGAGAACCAAAAAAAGAAGGTTGATGATTTGTTTTGCTTCTGCTTTTCTTTCTTATAATACCATAGTTATCGGTACTGTTAAATGTACTCACACTATGCCCGCTATATGCTTCTCTCTCCTAAAGACGAAGATGAAGCTAATGTCTTGTGCAAAAGCCTTGGCTGTGGCACATTCAAGGAGATTCCCAAAGAGTACTGGGAGGTTCCAGAAGAATTTGAAGGGTCAAAAAAGATGGTGGTCAACTGTTCAGGCATTGAAGGTCTCGATAATCTGTGGCAGTGTGCACCGCAGCCAAATCAGAAATGCTCAATACCTGCTTTTGTCATCTGTACTGGTAACACACACAAACTCACACACATACTATGTTTACTCAAGTGCTGCTACACATCAGTGAATTGAGAAAATGCTTCTTTTGAGCAGATCACAAGCGCTTGCAAATCAAATGGAAACAATCAAATGTCTGTCAAGGGAAGCTGCAAATTGAGGAAAATAGTAACTGGAGGGATTATAAACCAGAGAAGATTACTGCGGATGCTTGGTGCAATCAAATGTACTGTGATAAAGGCATCAGTTACACAGCTGAGAGTGGCAAACTGAAATGCTCAGGTAAAACAATGAACTAATATTCAACCACATCTTTTCCACACGCAGCCACAAATCAACCATTTTGTTGTTGTATTTCCAGATCAAAACAACTTTTTCATCATGCCTGTTATGTTTTAAATGATTTCTTCAACTGAAAAAGAAAAAAATTCAAACGGGACAAAAATCTGCCTTACAAGTCACAGTCATATTTTCTCCGTACTCTACCTTGAGCCACTTGAGAATCCATAAACACGTTCTTATGTTTTTATCACCCACAGAAAATGTTTCAGTCTCTCTGTTGAGCAAGGGAAGTACCAGCAAATGCTATGGGGAAGTTCATATTAAAAAGAATAATGCTTATTATCCTGTGTGTGGCACCGTCTGGAGCGAAAAGGATGCTGAAGTGGTTTGCAAGGAGCTACAGTGCGGCAAGGTGAGTTTTCAGTGTCTGGTCTGTGTCTTTAATGCAAGCCTATTAGCTTGTTGTAGCGTGGTGGACAAATGGGGACGTCAGAACAAATTGAGGTACATGGACACCCCCTCAGAGGCTACACATCCACTCTCTGGTGAATTTAGGTCAAGCAGACCCGAGTGGTCCATTGTGCACTTGCAGACATGAAAAGTATATTTCCTGCTTCAGGTTGTAGCAGAAGAAGTGTTTTATAAGTAAGTAATAGAGGAGGGAATGTATTGTAATTATTGAATCGATACTTTAATTCCTGAATTTATTTCAATTTTACCAGAGATGTGTTCGTTAGTCACTGCTGTGTTCCAGTTGGCAATTCTTATAAACACAAGAAATCTGCACAAATGTTGTCATTTTACCACTCCTGTTTCATCAGCAAATAAAATGACAATAGAATACAAAAATCTAGAGAGCCATAGCATCTTATTTGAAGGCAAAACCACATAATTGCTAACCAATTAGCCTCTGGTAGACAACAGCTAACGTTAGCATCTTGTCACCACTTCCTAGCTAACATTACTGTACCTATGCTTGTTGTGTTACATGTTCGGTTTGAATGGTGTAAATTAATTAAAAAATATCTAAAACACAGACACTTTTATTTTTAGCCTGGAGGTCAAACACACTGGAAGTAATCAAATGTTAATATTAGCAGGGAAGAGGCTGAAGGCTAGTGGGCTAATGGGATATTCAAATTTTTTTTTTACCTCCAATGACAACTCAGTGTCTTTTTTAAATGAAATTTATTTTCTTTTTATTGTATTATCTTGCAGATAGCAAAAAAAATAAAAATAAATAATAATAATAATTTGACAGATTATCCAGGCAAAACTTATATCACCATTTTTCAAGTCATAAACATAGGAGAAAAAAAACATTTAAATCAGACTACGAAAGTGGATCAAATTAATCCTCATTTGCTCCTCAGGGCTTCCTTCCGTGCAGCTTGATGACCAGGAACAGCTAAATGTAGCACTTCACTTCATGAAGCCATTGATTTACCACATTTATAGGAGGTCTTATTGAGGGTTTTGAAACTTTTAAAGTTGAATTTAAGTGTGAAGGATGTCCATTTAAAATCTCTGTCAGTTTTCAGAAGCTCGATTCATTTGGCTGTAACATCTTATTTATCAAATCATTTTCTTATGGCACTTGCTTGATGAGCAGGAAAAGGCTTCAACAACAGGTCAACATTTTAGGAAAAATGCTTCTTTACTCCTTTTGAGGGTTAGATGAGAAGTTAAACCTTTTTGGACCTACATTCAGGAGAAGATTAGCTTTGCTTAGCATAAATACTGCCAACAGGTTGATTGAAAGCTGATTTTTTTCTTCTTTTTTTGGAAGCAAAGTAAGCTGTTACCCCCTTTACCCAGTATTAAATGGACAAACTTAATTTTTTTTCAACTACCTTTTCATCAGTACACTGTTGGTTTTGTACGCTAATGAACAGTCGTAAACTTTTCTCCATTTTGCCTGCACTGACAGACGCCACTCTTTTGCTGGCAAACACCTTATCTGGTGGATTTTAGGGTGCAGTGCATTGTGGTGGTTTTAGGTTTTCTACCTTGAGCAAATGAAAAGCCCCATTTTCTCCATTTCCTATGGTCATGTAGCACCGATTTCAATAATATGTGTTTCTTTTTAGTGCATAGGCTGCCCAGTTTTGTGTAAGGGCAATCTGTGCAGCGGTGAAATACTTTTTTAATGCTAAGCTAAGCTTAGTTAAACTGTCTTAGGTGGCTAAGACTTCCAGCTGTAGCTTAGTATTAGTATTTAGATATTGATCTTCTCATTTTGGTCTTCAGAAAACAGCGAGAAAACATATTTTCATTATTATTATTATGTTTCTTTGTAACATATTGTTGTTTTTTGAGTCAAAGTATTCTGTATGTCACAACTGAATGATGTGCTACCAAATTATCATAAAAGTTCTCCTTCAGGTTATTAGTATAAAGACACCGAGAGGGGACAACTACCCAAACAATAATGGATGGATAATGGATAATGTGGACTGCTCCGGCAGCGAGTCCTCATTGTGGTACTGTAAAGCGAAGCGAAACAACATAAAGTGTTCCTCCAAAGCCTTCGTAGTATGTGCAGGTGAGATATGGCAGGGGTCACTGTTGTCATTGTCTCTGCTGATTTTTGTAACACCAGTGACTTTCGAGATTTAGAAGGAAGCAGATCTGTGATCATGTGATGCCATGAAGTTATACAAAGTAAAAGGACATGTAATTTGAATTTAAGTGTATGCAGAGAGCTTATTATTTAGTATGTGTACCATGTTTGGCATCTTTGACATCGCATGTCTTTGTCATGGTACAGACAGTATTGCTGTGAGACTGGAAGACGGTCCGGGAAAATGTGCTGGGAGAGTGGAGATAAATTATGAAGGCCAGTGGCAGAGAGCCACTCATCAGGGATGGACACTTAGCAATTCAGCTGCTGTCTGCCACTCTCTGCGTTGTGGGAAACACCGATCTGCCAGTACTGAAATATTCAGCCAGGGTTCAGTTAAATTCCTGGATAAGGATGTAAAATGCGATTCAGACAACTCAGACATATCTGAATGCATTAAGGGTAACGCAGCTCTCTCCAACAAGCCAGTGATGATAACCTGTGAAGGTAAGTGGTTTATGTTTTTCTGTTTTCAGCTTAGACCTCCTTTACTGTGCCTCACTGTCAGTTGCCAATCCCACGCTGTCAGTTAGAGTAGACTAGTGGGTGTAAAGGCACTGGAGTGAACTTTGAGCTGCACTCCACATTTTCTCCTTGATGTCCAAGCAGTATAGAGAAAAGGCCACTGACAACAGCCATTGTATGACAGAAAGTGCCTGCCAGCAAAACATTTATGTAAAAAAAAAAGTTTTTCCCTTTTCCGCTGGCTTGTTGGCATTATCTTTTATAATGGCTGAATTTGCATTTTTGAGTGAACTGTTCCTAAAATGTAGTCCAACAGATTTCAAAGACAACATCACAGCTTTAAAGGTCCCATGTCATAAAAACATGATTTCTCTGCTCTCTACGTATATAAGCTGGTCCTCCCTGAGCCTGCCAACTCCCTGAATGAGGAAAACAAGCGAGTCCTGCATGGTCTCTGCAGCCCACCCACTGGTAACACGGCGCTCCTACAGGCTGTTCAGATTCTGCTCCTTTGGTTATGTAACGAAAGGAGTCATTTTCATAGGCCGGCCTCCTCTGCGCAGTGATAGGAGATATCAGAGAGGGGGGCGTTCATCCACGAGGTGAAGTTCGGTGTGTCCAGCGGAGAGACAGCAGTGTTTCGCAACGTTGTCGCTCAGAGCTAGACACGCAATTGCTCTGTTGTTGGTTGTATAAACCAACATAAGTGCCTATATTCTGTCCCAGCTACAGAACAACAGAAGAGACAGTGGTTGTGATTCATTTTTTATTAACAACGTGCCGGCTGCGGTTCGTGTTAGCTTTTATGTGTGTGCTAACGACTTCGCATCGGACAGCTTCAGTAATGAGGGTCAGTACAAAGCTGGCTTTGCCTCGACACTGACCCTCGTAAAAGGATCAGTCCCAACCATACCGGACCCAGCAACTGCACCCGAGCCACCGATAAGTGTCGCGGTTTGGCTAACTAGTTAGCTCGCTTCGGTCTGCTATGCAATGGCGTTTGAAGCGAGTTTGATGTTAATAATATTACGATGGAGCTTGTTTGTCACAGTAAAAAGTCTGGAAACGTGCAGACTGGAGACAGAGACGATGCGAACAGTGTACAAGAGTTTGGAGACTATTGGAGACAAACACAGCTTTCGCTAGCTGATAGCCTGTTAGCCTGCCAACTGTAACAACACATACAAACAAACTAGCATTATTAAGACACACTAACCATTCTGAAATGTCCTGCTGCAGCCACAGAGTCTGTACTTCTTCTGGAGCCTCTCCTTCTGGGTCCAATTCTGGGTCAAACTGGTTCAGTTGAATGAAAAAATCTCCGCGAGCCATAGTGTTACATCCACCGTAAACATTAGCGCATGCTACCGTTAGCATAAGGGGCTTCCTCTCCCTGAGAGTGACATAGCAGGCAAGGCTCCCCCAAGTAGGAGTTGACAGATGGAGCTCATTAGCATTTAAAGGTGCAGGCACAGAAACAGAGTGCTCTGAATAGAGCGCAGCAGAGCGACTTTTAGACAGCTGGAGTTCAGGACCACGGATGTGTTTGGGGCAATACATATCGAATACAGAGTTGTTGGACCTCTGACAGCTGTGTGAAATTGATGAAAAACAGTATAATATGGGACCTTTAAAGTGCACTCTACCAACACAGTACTTGAGCCACCATTCTATATAAAATAATCTAAAAAATCAAATCCAATTTTTTGGATGCAACTATGAATGGTTCCATTTTTAAGTCACTCCTTTTTGACATGATACTTGCACACACTTGACAAGCTGCTACTCTATCACTTCCCGCCATCAGTTCTAACCCCTTCTGTTTATATTTCCTCCTCTTCTCTTATGTTTCCCGTCAGGGCACAAAATGGTATTCCTGGAAGAACAGTGTAGTGGCCAGGTGGGGATAGATAATGGCACAGGCATCTTCTGGCTGTCTGGGTATAATAAGACATGGAACAAAGAGTCTGCAGATGCAGTGTGTCGGCAGATGCACTGTGGGGTATCCTCCTCACATGGCTACATCTCTAAAAACAAGGGCAAAGAAGTTTGGATTGAATCTTACAAATGCTCATCCAACGCCAAGTCTCTGTTTGAGTGTGACAAAGAGGCACACAACCAAAATGACACGATTGCCACTGTGAATTGCTCAGGTAATGTAAGGTGGCGTTCGAACACACGATTTCATTTGACATGTACTCTTTGTTTACCGTGGCCATTATTTATTAGGTGACCTTTTTAATTGTGTTCCTTGTCGGAAGAGACGATGCACTGATGTCGTTTTGCTGAAACTTTATATTTGTGAGATATGACCAGAATTTAACTTAGCATTCAAATACAAAAAACCCAAAAACAAAGCAAAAACGTACAATAATCAACAGAGTGTGAAGAAAAACAGAGAAACAGTGCTGATGTTATGTCAATGATGTGTTGCATGTGCTGTGTTCTACTGAAGTTTGCATGCTAACCTATTTTCCTTACTGAACAGAATAATAAAACAATAAGCAGTCTGAATTCATTGTTGCCTGTGGTGAGTAACCCCAATAATCCAGGCAGTCTACAGTCAGCTAATAGGACCACTGAGCTACTTGCCAACAGCAGTTTATCGCTACAGCCAACAATAGCTACAGTAAAGAGTGCAGTGAGCCGCAGTTAAGCTATAGTTTTGGGCATACCTTCAAATTCTGGCCATTTCTTACAAATGACACCTTTCAAACTGGCCTGAGAAATGCTGCATACATAATTCGTAATGCAGAAAACTTCCTCATTCTATTTGCCTTTTTGTTTGCCACAACAGGAAACATCAAAGTGAACCTGACCAAGGCTTGTTGGGGGAATGTCAACGTTTGTATGGGAGAGATTTGTGGAGGTGTGTGTAATGACACCTGGACTAGAGACAAGTCCAAAATGCTGTGTCAAAATTTGCAATGTGGGATTCCACAAGCCCTTGATGGCCTCAACCCACGTAACGATTATAAGGTGATTGTCAAGAGTTTGCACACTGCAAAGGAGATCCGCAACCTGAACCAAAGTAACATCGTCAAATATGAAATAGAAGACAGCACCTGTAAACCCGCCTATGTTGTCTGCTCAGGTAAGGGATTGTTTGTTAAAAATTGGTATTTTCTAATCATCATAATTTGATTGTAGTTTGTTTGTTCTTTTTTCCTTTTGCTCAGCTTGAATGCCAAATGGTAACCTTCCAACTTAAAATGCCATAAAAAGGGTAAATCCACTAAAAAGTAGTTGAAAGCCTTTCAAACCAATGAGAATTGGTTGAGTCCACATTTGGTAATGCAGCCAATCGAACATGTGCAGCAGAGTTTATCCCACGGGCCCCGTCCACAAGTTACCACAGCCCAGAGGCTTTACATTGTGATGCTTTCACTGATTTTTAAATCTCTCCTCTCATCTCATTGGAAGTTTTAAAAATACAAAACAGCCCTCACCTTCGGGGTCTGCACCAGGGGAAGATGGAATATTGGTGCAAGCTCGGTTGAACTGTGGGCAATGTGTAAAAATGGTGATATCTCTGCTTCTGCTGTAATGATTTGGACCATCTCTTTTTAAATTGGTGGGGTTAGCCTTTAATTTATCTTTGGAAAAATTCTTCTTTAAAAAATTTGGTACAAATTTATGAACAATACTGTTGCTTCTACATAAGTCTTCCAGATTCTTCCAGCTGTGTCATATTTGACAAGACTTGAGCTCAGTAGCAAACACATATGTTTGAAATAAACACATGCTAATCTGAGTGTTTAAAGGGGCACTTTGTAGTTTTTGAAGAATAAATTCAAACTCACTAAATGACGTAATAATGTATATATATATATATATATGCATATATATATATATATATACATATATATATATGTATATATATATATATATATATATATATATATAGATATATATATATATATATATATATATATGTATATATATATATATATATATATATATATATATATATATATATATATATATATACATATATATATGTATATATATATATGTATATATATATATATATATATATATATATATATATATATATATATATATATATATATATTTGGGATCGACCGATATGGATTTTTTAGGGCCATTACTGATTTTTTTTTTCATCAGCCTTAGCCGATGACCGATATGGACTGCCGATTTTCTTGAGCCGATATTTGGAGCCGATACTACATTTGCTCCCTCAATTTACATCATAAAAATTACACAATGATGATAACAAATGTTACAAGTCTCAATTTTAAAAAAGGAACATTTATTGAAATTAAAAAAGGTGAGGTAGAACAAGAACAAGTAAACAATATTTAACAAATTTTAAAAACAGGTGAGGTAGAACAAGTAAAAAAAAGAGTTGAGTGCTGCAAATGTTGCAGCGAGCCTTTCCAGGAGTAGGCTCTGTGAAATACTGCCACACTGGATTGTTTGAGCATGTCTTAGGCTACTATGCCACCTAATATGCAAAGACAACACACTAATAGGTCTAACCGAAAATGTAAAAGAAGCTGTCAAAATGGCAACCCCAGAACATAAACACAGAAAATAACCTGATGTCAGATGCGCATTAAGCAACAAACTGTTCAAGTTTCTGTTCTAAATTTCATCAACGTTAACAGGAATAAATATTCAACCAAGTATAAAACTGTTTCTCAAAGTTTTAAAAGCTCTCCTTCAGTCGGCGCAGCACTCTCATATATCGCTGTGATGCATGTGTGTCCCACTGAGTGAGACGCACACACACACACTTCTGTTTGGTAGCTGACGCTGACTGAAAAACTTCAACCACCATTGAACTGGATTGCTAATGCTAACGTGTGCGCACGTCTCCAAACACTAATAAAGCCAAAACGGTGCACTTGTCTGGTACATAAACGTTAACACAAAATAATATTCAACTAAGTATAAAACATTTCTCTCATCATTAAAGGTTGAATATGTAATATGCTTATTAAAAGCTATATTTTTTCAAAAATGATACATCCACGGGACGCTTAGAAATTAAATAATTTAAGAAATTTTGACAGGTTCGCTAATGACTTCCTGTTTACATCATACCAGCCAAATAGCGTCCGGCATTGCGGGTTGCCAAATGGACTCAAGTAAAGGATTTCCCCAGCATCAAAACACACGCGGAAATGGCGAACTTTCTCCTGGATTGGTAAGCTAACTCGCTTGCTAACTTAGCTTACGTTACCTGACGGTCAAACTCCTCTGCTATACTTATTTTCATTATATCACGTTGATCCTAGATATAGAATACTGATCGTGACCCATCGACCTCCACACCCAGTAAACGAAGGAAACGGAGGCGGCTCAATCCTCCTGCCCTGTCCAAACCTGGCAACCCAACCGCTGGAATTACCTTTTTGTTGTCGCGACTACGATCTTGAGACACTAGATGGCGGCATTCAGCTCATATTCCATATTCCACCTTTAAAGCTCTTCTTGAGGGGGGGTTGCGCTATGATATCACCGCGATGGCAAGGGAACTCCGCCCCGCTCCAAGTAGGGAGAGAGAAACACACACCCCCGCTCCAAGTAACGTTAGGGAGAGGGAGAGAGAAACACACACATGCGTCCAAACCTCCAGCCAGGTGGTCGCTAAATAAAACTGCTACAACACCACGGAACCACGGAACAACGTCGGCATTACTTAATCCTATGACCAGTATTCGTAACAGCTACCGTATGAATACATATGTCAAAGGGCTGTCAAAGTTAACGCGTTAATAATTCGTTAGCGCAACATCCTCTTAACGGCGTTAATTTTTTTAATGCACGATTGACGCTCGGTATTAAAAAAAAAAAGAAACGCGCATTGTTTGATTTACGGCCGTCGGTGGCACCGGTAGTCTTGATCCAGAGGGTGGCAGAAGAATAAGAAAGGGAATCAGAAGAAGAAGAAGCAGGGTTGGCAGTTCGGGAAAAACACGGTGGAATGAAAAGCGAAAGTGAAAGTAAATTGAGAAAGGACTTATGAACAGCAAATTCACTTTCAAAACACTGCCAGATGGTTCGGTCGATATGACAAAAGTTATCTGCACGTACTGTCGACATGAAATGAGTTACCACTGAAGTACATCGAGTCCCAAATATCATTTGCAAGCCAAACACATGGCAGATGCAGAGAGCCCACCGCCAAAAGCAGACATCACCATGTTTTGATCCCATTTAGTGTTAGGGGATATTTTTTGAGCCTTTTATTTTCCTGCATGATTTGAAGTGTTGACTAAACATTTTCGTAAAGCAAGCATATTTGCCCTTTCTTATGTTGTTAAAATATTAAGAACATGAAAAAAATACATTAAGGTACATTTAGAACAGAAACAAAAACAGCTGTTCTCAGAGGAAAATGAGGTCCCAGAACACTGTTTGAAGCCAGAAGGTGGCAGGGTCCATCTGTAAAACAGTATGAAACGCTGTTGTCCTTTAAGGCCAGTTTCTTTATTCAGTTTATTCAGTCAGGAAAATGAAGATAGGTTGTTTATTTAGTTTGTTTTGGCATAAAAGATCAGTTAGTAGAGCTCTGTCTCCTCTGGTTAAAAAAAATAGTGCTCCTTTAAATGGTCATAACTCAGTGTAGTACTTTGACCAAGATTTTTTTTTCTCCTGTTTTAATAAAATGAACAAATGTCGCTCGTAACATGGGGCTCTGACTCTTTACTTGTATCGTTTTGTTGCAGGTAGTGTCGAGGCCAGACTTATTACTACCAGATCCAAATGCTCCGGAAATGTTGAGTTGAAGTATGAGGGCCAGTGGCTCCCTGTGTGCAAGTCTGCTCTTAATGACAGTCAAACACAAAACATCTTCTGTGAGCAATGTGGTCAACCCATGACCCTTCTCGACTTCGGACCGAAAAAAGCAGAGGCTCGTGCCATTCACCAAATAAAGTGCCAGGCAAATAAGCCATTGGAAGAATGTGAGATCACTGCCAGCAATGAGAAATGCACTCTTGGTGGCCTCCAATGCTCCAGTATGTGGAATGATTTCAACTTTTTCACTCACAAAATATCTTCATTGTCCCTTTACTCTGTACGTGTAAGCTAATTCTCAATGGTGGCCACAATATGTCATGTGCATCTCTAAGTTCCTTCTACTTAGTCAGATTTTTTGAGTTTTGTATTTCCTGAATCTTATCTCACCTGTTCCTTACACTGGTCATAGATTGGAGAAACATGGAGGTGAAATTCAACGCTTCCTGCAGTGGATATGTGTATGTGTACTCGCAGGGGAATAAAAGTGCCGTCTCCTTTGAAGGCTGGAACAGGACTGAGGGCGAGACACTTTGCAGGGATCTGAAATGTGGCAACTTCATATCAGGGCATGGAGAAAATACAAGGGTACCTTTCTGGGATAAAACATTCAGCTGTGGATCACAGAAACCAAAGAACATCTGGGACTGTGAAAAAGCTCTGTCCTCATCAAAGCAGCCACAGCAACAGCAGCTCTATATTAAATGTGAAGGTAACGTTTATTTTTGCAGGATTGCTGTTAAATGATCATAGAAACTCTGCAGATGCACTGATGCATTAGCTTTTTTTATTAATTTACACCCTCATATGTGGACCGTAAACTTGTGTTTGCCACAGACATTATTTAAAAAAAACAAATTAAAAAAATCCCATAGACTTTTTCTGAAGGTACCAGGGCAATGCTAACTTCTGAGTTAGCCTCCAAAAATATGTCATCGCTACACCACTTTTTTACACAAGAAAAACATAAAAGGACCCCTGTGAAGTTAGTGTTTGGATTGTCCAATCTGGCCAACTGTAGAAAAATGCCGGACTCTGTGAAAAGGAAGCCACTCCCTCACTAAAACATGCAAAAGCCTCATTGTAAGCTTTATAAACACAACAGTTCTTAGTTTCAGGTGATTATACACTAATGAAAATGTCATTCTGAATATCATATTCTATTTCAGCCCCTAAATTCCCCTAAATCCTACACACTGGACCTTCAATTGACTGTTAAATGAAGGATATCATTTGGGAAATATATCAATTTGCTGTGTTGCTAACAGTTAGAAGCTAGCTATTCTATGGGCTGTAGATTCATACTCTACTCACTGAACTCTCACAAAGACAGCAAATTCACTCACTCAATTCCTCACACTGTCACACAACCTCTATCAAATTACAGGTTGCTGTCGATTGTAGATATTAGCTAGTAGCAGCTAGTTTTTATGTGTCTAATAGAAGGTACATGTAGTGGAGGTATTCCATGAACAGCCGATGTCATAAAACCCCAATGCTAACTTTCACAATTGAATAATTGTCAGTTATCTAATTTGTCATAGCACTGAGTTTGGCTGTGTGAATCTTCCATCTACCACAAATTTAGCAAATGCTGGACAGGTTTTCCTTGTCATTGCTGTTATTTTGAATTGTACACATCTTTCAAAATTGGCCACAGCAAAAGTATCCTGAAAGTGCCATTTACTCAGGCTTTAGAATTTAGTGTATTTTGTAGTGTTGTTTTTCTGTGAGCAACTGCAGGCATCTTTGCTCCTCTGGGGGTTTCTTGTTTATGGTACAGTCTTAAAATAACTTTGCTAGTGTGGATTAAAGGTGCAATATATAAGAACTGACCTCCAGTCAAATTCATATTCTAAACAAATAGAGAGCAGCAGGTTTACCACTAAAGTCAGCGCTAGCTGTTAGCTAGCTTCCTCAGTAAGGCACGTGGCTAGAAAGCTTAACCTGGTGCACAAGTTGTAAATTGAAAATGACAGGCCAGGGCTAGTTGGTTAGCATGCTAAGTCCAGTAGATATCTCTGCATTTCAGGTGGTGTACATAGGTGTCTTTGATAAAATGTCCAAGCTCTTATTTTTTTCAACTTCTGTTTTTACTTTTAGTTAATGTTTGAATGTTTCAATATTAAATTCTTACCTTTAAGGTACCTTTAATATTAAACCCCGGTAGCATGTAAAATATTTCCTACCACACTCTGAAGTCCGCAGAGCCACATGCTGTAGCACTTTACTCTCAGTGTTAATGGCCTTGATATGTTCTCTGCTTGAATTTAATAGTTCATCTGGCTATTTTTTGTTTTTCTTCCTAGGTGAGCCCAAGGTCCGCCTTTCAGGTAACTGCAGCGGTGAGGTGACGATAGATAACATTAATGTGTGTCAAAGCAATGACAAGGAAAGGAACAAGCAGTATTCAGACTTGGTCTGCAAGGAACGGGGATGTAGCCATGCTATTTCCTCCGGTAGTAAAAATACATTAAATGGAGATATGCAGGAGTACCAGCATGTCAGATGTGAGGACTACCATGGCAAACTTGGCCAATGCAACAGATTCAAGGGAAAGTGTAATGGAGGGCTGCTCACCGTCAACTGTGTTAGTAAGTATGTGTTTATGTATGTGTGTACTTGTATGTATTACTGTACTGTGATCCTCCTGTCACCTTGACTAAAGAAATGCTATTACTATTATCATTATTATAATTATTGTTATTATTGTTGTTATTATTATTATTATTATTATTATTATTATTATTAGTAGTATTAGTAGTAGTAGTAGTAGTAGTAGTATCAATAATATATTCATCATTCACTCATTATATATCTATCCGATAATAAAAAATACACTTGAATGCCCGTTAATGTGAAACACATTTCCTCTGTTGATGCTTTTAATTATACACTTACTCCGCATTATTTTTTCACTCGTGTCACCTACATCAGGAACCAGTAATCCTAGCTTAGCATAAAGACAGGGAGGATGGTGAAACAGCTACCCTACCTTGCTTTGTGGACAGCAATACCCTAGACAGAGCCAGCCTCACTTTTTTCCTTCTGTTCCCATTCATTTTGCTAGGCTAGGCAAATTGTCTCCAAGTTCAAGCTGTATATTGAATAGATAACGGAGCATTATGGATCGCCGTAACTAACTCTTCGTCGTAACTACTTCCTTAAATGCTGAACGATTCCTTCAAAGACTATTTCCCAAAGTTGAAGTTGAATTCTTTCTTTCTTTTTTTTTTGCAGAGAGTATCAAGTTTCATATTGACCCAATTTGCGGAGGTCTGATTCTCGTCGAACATCAGAATAAATTGGAAAAAGTGTGTCTTGAGGAATTTCCCGATCATTTGAAGAATAAGCTGTGTGACAAATGTGGTGGTTATGTTGGTGCCTCCAGACAGACTCAATTGAACAAGGTAAATCACAATTCTGTCTAATCAAACTGGGATCTTCTGTTTTGCTGTATGTCATTTTATGTTTCATCCACCCCTTATTTTTAGCTGTCAGGCAAATCTCTATTTTTTTGAATGAGACTTGTAACACTCTAACGTGAAGTTTACATTTAAATTTCTAGGAGAAATTGAAATTGGCACTGAACTGCAGCGAAGATTACAAGAGCATCCAGCACTGTGTCAAGCAAAGCAAAGGGGACTGCATACCAGCTGAGATCTACTGTGCCAGTAACTAAAGCAATTAAACCTTTCCCATTAAGTCAGGCTGCTACCCAAAATGGTCATTCAGTTGTTTGGTATAAGAACCAACTTTTTTGTATTCTGTTCCTTGTTTAACAGAAAAATGATATCTGATTCGGTTAACGTGGTATAGAATAACTAGATGAGGCACATACCCACTGTATGCACAAATGCAAATGAGTCAGTGTGAATGTGTTTGATTACAGATCATGTGCCTTCCACACCCCCACCACCACCACCACCACCAATCCAAGTGGTGCCTATCATCCTGGGAGTGGGATTAACTCTGATTGTAGTGATACTGATTGTTGTATTTGTACGAGTCTGCATTGTCAGGAGAGCCAAGAGGCCCATGTATGCTGCATGTGAGTATATCATTCTATTAAACATATCCCCTGCTGGTGAGCTCAAATGAAATACTGATTGCATTTATGTTCATAATTATTTACCCTGAAAATGAGTGTGGTTACAGCACACTGACAACATATCAATCCATCTGACAATCCTGACCACCCCATGAAAAATGTGTACTGGAGCCTTTTTGCCACAAGAGGCCAGACTTCCTGCATGCTGACAAAATGTCTGTGTAAATAGTTCTGCCACCAATCATCTCAGACATTTAAACAGCAGTACATCAGTTCTGCACAGCAATGGAGCAGAATCATTGCAACCAAAGCACAGGCCTTGTAAAATTTGAAATATGTGTTGATTAATAACTGTACTGGTAACAAAACTAAACCTCATTAGTGAATGGTCCGTTAAGAGTCAATTAAAGAGGCACTTTGTAGTTTGGGAGAAAAAAAAAAATTACATTTTAATTGTTTAATCATTAATGAGGTAATAATACAAACTAAGAAATATATATAATTGTGTTTTTCAATAAGTGAATAAGCAAGCTGTTCTCAGAGGAAAATAAGGTCCCAGAACAATGTTTAATGCTAGAAAGGTGGCAGGGTCCGCCACATATGAACAAATTAAAACAGTATGAAATTATGTTGTTCAGTTTGTTTATTCAGTCATGGCAACAAAGACTTGTTTATTTTAGTTTGTTTAGGCATAAAAGATCAGTCAATGAAGATCTTTCTATTTTGATTAAAATGGCTTCCCCTAAACTACATAGTGCACCTTTAAAGTTAAGTTGTCAGTTATTTCATGATTAAAAAACAGTGAAATGCCTTAGAAACCATTTAATGAGCAACTGTAATGGTTTGAACAAAACTGTGTTACAAACCATTTCATTTTTTCATTTTTTGTTTACAGTGGAATAACTTATTAACTAAAGCTTAATCAACTCAACTGAAATTAACCATTTATATATGATGGGTAATATGAAATTTGACCTCAGATTTTCTGGTCCAGTAAAAGTCTGATACTCTTTTCGTGTAGCGAGAACGTTTGAAAGAGAAGAAGTCGAGTTTGAAAGTGGTGACTACGAGGATGTCAAAGGCAAATCAAATGAAATGGAGGCCTTAAGTCAAGGCAGTGAGTATCTAAACATTTTCATTCATTTATTTTATTCGCCATTAAAAATATTTTATTTCATTTTTTGTAAGTAAGTAAGTAAGTACATTTTTATTTATATAGCACTTTTTTCAAATCAAAGTATGCAAAGTGCTGTACAGGGTACAGTAAACATAAAACATAAGTAAAACATAATAAAAAACTAGCATAAAAGTAAACAACAAGATAAAGTAAAACAAACATACATGAACTAATACGTGCCAAGAAAGATTACAGTTCAGTTGTAGGAAGTGCAAGACGATAGAGATGGGTTTTAAGAAGTTTTTTTGAAGACATTTAGTGATTCAGCTGATCTGACAGAATAGGGTAGACTGTTCCAGAGGGATGGGGCCCTGACGGCAAAAGCGCAGTCACCCTTAGATTTGAGGAGGGACCGAGGTATAGATAGGAGGCCTGGGTCGGAGGATCTGAGTGGTCTAGAGGTGGAGTAAGGGTGTAGGAGTTCAGCAATGTAGGGAGGGGCAAGACCATGAAGGGACTGTATGTGAGAAGTAGTGTCTTAAAGTCTATTCTGTATTTTACTGGGAGCCAATGAAGGGAAGCAAGAATAGGTGTGATGTGGGATCTGCGATTGGTATTGGGTAATAGTCTGGCTGCAGCGTTTTGCACTAGCTGCACGCGAGACAGGGCTGCACGGTTGAGGCAGGTGAAAAGAGCATTACAGTAGTCAAGACGAGAGAAAATCAGGGTGTGGATTAGAAGTTCAAGATGGCTGGTTGTTAGCATCGCTTTGATTTTTGAGATGTTCAGTTGGAAAAAGCAGGATTGTACAAGTTTGTTTATGTGTGAGTCAAAGTGTAAATTGTGGTCAAAGATTACACCCAGGTTTCTGGAGGAGGGTTTGAGATTGGTGGCTAGAGGGCCGATCAACGGCTTCAGTGCAGGGATGAGATTATTAGGACCAAAGAAGAGAACTTCGGTTTTTTCCTGGATTTAACTGAAGGAAGTTGAGAGACATCCAATCCTTGATAGCAGTCAGGCAGTCATGGAGGGTACTGATATTGGCCATGTCATTGTGTTTAAAAGAGAAATAAAGCTGCAGGTCATCAGCATAACAGTGATGGGATATGCAATTGAACTGGCTGATTAAATTGCCCAGAGGTAGCATATACAGTGAGAAAAGGATGGGGCCAAGGATTGAACCTTGCAGAACTCCACATATTATAGGTGCAGTAGAGGACATGAAGTTGTCTATGACGACCTGACACGTTCTGTTTGATAGGTAGGAAGAGAACCAGTTAAGTGTGGAGCCTGAGATACCAACCCACTTATTTAGGCGATCGACCATGATTGAGTGATCAGTGGTGTCGAAAGCGGCAGTTAAATCAAGCAGAACCAGAATTGAATGTTCGCCCTTGTCAGCCCGCATGAGGATATCGTTTGTCACTCTAAGCAGAGCTGTTTCTGTACTATGAAAATTACGAAAGCCAGATTGAAATTTATTGTAGATATTGTGTCCTTCGATGACCTCTAATAGCTGCTGCGAAACAATTTTTTCCAGAATTTTGGAGATGTATGGTAGTTTTGAGATGGGTCTATAGTTGTTTGGTTGGGTTGGATCAAGGGTGGGTTTTTTCAATATTGGTTTGATGCTTGCTATATTAAAGTCATCAGGGACAGAGCCAGAGGTGAGAGAGAGGTTAATAATGGAGAGTAGGCTAGGGCCCAGGGTGGGGAGGACCTCTTTAAGGAATTTGGGGGGCATCACATCTAAGGGGCAGGAGGACAGATGCATGTGAGATACAATGTCAATGAGATTGTGCAGAGAGATAGGGGATAAGTCAGACAGAAGAGTAGGACAGTGGACTGGTGAGTCAGTGGAAACTATGGGATTATTAAAATTGGAGCGAATGATGTTAATTTTATTTAGAAAGGAAGACAGCCAACTTTCACAGTCTAATGGGGAGGAGGCAGATACAGCTGGATGGACAGGGTTTACAAGCTGTGCATGTTTTGTTTTTGTCAATGTATGGAATAGTGAATCCTAATCATAGACTTCACCTTAATTATCCAATACCAGTATTTGTGTTACAATGGGAAAGGAAGTTTAAAAAATATCTGACACTATTTTATTTTATATGCCAATTTATTAATTACTTAAGTGTATAATAACATTAGATTGCCACTACATTGCTGTTGTTGTGCTTTTTTATTCATAACTATAGGCAGTATCATATCCTTCAATACACTATTATTGTGTTACTTTTTATTCTTACCTTAAACTATATACCATACACCACACATCATACCTATGTAGGACCACAGCTGCCAAAATCAAAAGTAGATATATGAATCAATTAATGAATTAAAATGCCACTGAACGATGTTAAAAATAAATGGAGGCTTTTATTATTTAACCAAATGTAACATAAATTGATATTTGTTTTAATTTGCTGTATACATATATCTTTGTGTTAATTCTTGTGATGATTCCCTTAATCTTAGGATTGTCTTATCCTTCTATATGATGTATTAATTTAAACATTTATTTATTTATTTATGTACATATATTTTCTGGTGATCATGTGACAGCTTCTGATGGCCACTGTTGTAGCTGCCTCCTTTGCATTATAAAGCAGACATGCAAAAAGAAATTTATTAAAATCAAGGGAAATAAATAAGGTAAAATATGAAGGTAAAATGATACATGAATAAATTAACAAATCAATTGTAAGATAAATCAATTGATAAATAAAATGTTATTAATTACATTGTAATTTATATATTAATACCTATAAGCATATGATATCAATCTATGCCACATTTAAAACAATGAATGAATGCGTACATTTGGCATACATTACATTATTCATATCTCTGTCGTCCATACATAGCTACCAGAGTTGCACTACTTATATCTTATCTTCATGTTTTCATAATGGCAATGCAGGGCATGGTTTTATAAAAAGGTAGGACAATGTGAAGGTATTTGTAAAAGTATTTTGTTGCCATTGTTCATGTAGTGTTCAGACCAAATTCTGACATCATCATGGAGAGCGACGGCAGGAGCAATACATCTCTTCCTTATGATGATATCGATGAGGCGGTCGAGGCTCAAACCTCTCCGGCCGCCACTGCTGCTGCCTCAGGAGACAAATTCTTCCGTGAGGGTGCCCTCGATCAAAGCTCAGGAAAGTTTCAGTCCCATCTTTTTCACACTTAAATATCAGCACTTGAAAAATGTTTTCACATTGTCAGCAATTTGATAAAGCAAATTTTAACATGTGACTGTTTTCTTCTTAATAGATGGTGTGACCTATGAGGTGGATGACCCGCAGGAAAATTACGATGACATTGAAGCCGGCCCTGAAATCTCTCAGATTAAAGCTGAAGTCCACAACAGTCCCCAAACCACACCCGAAAGTGTTGCAGTGGCACCTTCAGGATTGGTGCGGGGGGACGAGGACTACCTGGTGCCAGGCCAAGATGGGTGAGCCAAAACTGGGTTAACAAACTAACAAACAAAAAAAAAAGATCTGCCAAAGGGATCACGTTTCACTCTTACAAAAATTTTAAAACATACTCAAAAAAGTCAAAAGTACCTACAACAAACAATTGTACTGTGAATAATCTATGTACGCAGCATATAGTTTCTTAAATGGTTCAAATGAATTGAAATGCAAGTAGGGTGAAGACCAAAATGCGTCCCTTGACTAAACAACATGGAATTAAGCATAATTTGTGATACTGATGACCTGAAATCGGGCAACGGACATTTCCTGTGCACACAGAACACATTATCTGTTTGTGCACTGCTGATGTGTGCAGCTTCCAATGAGATTATGTTTGCTTTATCTCTTATTTTATGTACGTTTATATTCTTAAATGCACAAAATGTACCAAGTGCTAAAATTGTCTTTCTCTTAAAATGTACTGGAGGCTGAGATCATTTTTGGGATTATGTCCCTTCTAAGATGTGCCCAGAATGTTTTCTAACTATATATAGGCTACTTTGTTATTCCTCATAGTTTGTTTTGGATGATCTGATGTATATTCAGTTGTTTCTTTGCTAGCAGCTTCACTGTTTTTTGCTATAGTTGATGTGAGATTACTTGCATTAGTTTTTCATTGTACCCAAAATTGCAATCCACCTAATCACCTATCTAAACAATGACTACAACATTGGTTTTCAACCTGAGGGTCGGGACCCCCAACCTGGTCATGAGTTAATTTCCAGGGGGCACCACATGATTGTGGAGATTATAATTTGCCTTAAAATTAGATTTTATAGAGTGTACTGATGTTCTAGCTGGACGCAGGAAAAAAATATTTGTTTCATTTTGGCACATTTTGGGGGATCACGACTTAAAATGGTTGAGAACTATTGTCTACAGCATAAAATTAGCTCCATAAAGCTCAGAGACAGCCAAAATGAAAAAAATGCTGCACGTTCCAAATTCCAACAGCTCACATAGCTAACACAGCAAACTATGTGTATAGACTTTGCAAGAATGTATAACATTTCACAGTCACATGAATGTTTTTTTTTTTGTTTTTTTTTTTTACAAGTAATATTTGCTAAGAGCTATGTTGAGAAGACACTCATGTGTCTCCAGTAAGTATAAGGCTCAACCAGCAGGCAGGTATCTTAGCTTAGCATAAAGAACAGAAAAAGAACTAGCCTGGCTCTGTTTAATTGAACCAGCAGCTTGGCTACCGCCCACTAATTAACACATTCTCTTGTCTGTTCAATAAGTCAAAACAACAAGCTGGGGTTTTGCTGATTTTTATGGGCCAGACTTAATTGTGTTGTCATAAGTGTTTGGATTAAACATACAAGATACGCATTAAATACTCAAATTTAAAGGTGCTGATATAGCTGTTTCCCCAATTCCATTCTTTGTGCTAAGCGAAGCTAACTGTGTAAAGGCTGTGGTCCAATTTAGTGTCCTGAAGTGAGACTTGTGTGAATCTTCTCATCTTACCCTTGGCATAAAGGCAAATAATATTCCTTTAGAAATGTTGTATTATGATAAATATCATGTCCAGTTAGCCATGATTGTTGTCTTGTTTGGGTGTCTTCATTAACAATGTAAGTTTCATTTATCTTTGATTCTTGTTATTTGTGATTCTACTTCATGTTACAATTTTAGAAATAATCATAGCATCAGCTATAAGACTGTATCTTATGTCACTGGAGTGACGAACAGCAGGGCTCCATTAAAGAAGACATGTTGAAATGAACATCTGTACTATGTGTGAACTGTGTATTACTAGCAGTTTTGTGGCGAAACAACATTACATTCTTTATGAGGACTTTGCGGATGTTCTGTCATACCACTTTCAGGTGTCATTATGCCTTTGAGACTTCTGAGTTTTGGAAATCGGCTCAGATGTTGAGTATCAAACTGTATGTTAAGTATGTCATATATAGTTTGATACACAGCACAATAAGCCGATTTCTTTGCAAGACATCGCTTGTAGAGCGACTCCAGATTGCCTCAAATGTACTGTTGGTCTCATCTTGAACAATGCAATAATGTCTTAGAATTATTTTTGATTTACTGTTTATTTGTTATTGACTGATCGTTGTGATTTTAATCCGTCCACACAAAGCTGAGCGGCGCCCCTGGATGACGAAATAAACTGAAACACTCCGGCTCACATAAAACATTTCAAAATACATCTCCATGCACTTTAACATTCTCTATGATCACTTAAGCATCCCTCCCCAATGGTAGAGACATAGAGAGAGCAGCTGCTTGCTACAAATGTTAACATGAGTCATGTTGGAAGGGGCTGACAGACATGCTGGTGCTGCTTTCAAGGGGCTGACAGACATGCTAGAGCCCCACATGTTCATCTAGGAGTTAGCCAAGGGCCACTGAGATTACAGAGCCAGCATCACACCCAAAGGGACTAATTTGTAAGCAGCAGCCCTTGTATGATATGTTAAACGCACACCCAGCCTCATTCTTACCGGTTTTACTGAGGGCTTATGATGGAGGATTTAGCCTGCTGTGTGGCTGAAACTGAAATAGATTCAGCAGATAGTGGAGATCAGTGGTGGACAGTAACGGAGTAAATTTACTTGAGTACTGTACTTAAGTACATATCCAGAGGATTTGTACTTTACTTGAGTATTAGACTTCATTGGTACTTGTTACTCTTACTTGAATACATTTCCAAGACAAATATTTTTACTTTTACTCAAGTTAATTTCTAGGAAGGCTGAAAAGTACTTGTTACTTTCAGGTCTGCTCTTTTTTTCTTTTTCTTTTTTTCTAAAATACTATTGGACACAAGCTGTGTTTGTCAAAGAAGGAAACGTATCACAGTGCACGTTCTCCACTGGGATCTACGTAAAAGCTGAAATACGTCATCCCTCCCCATAAGGATACCACCAAAGTAGCCACGCTCTCAACTGCGTTTGTCAACACAAAACCGCGACAATGGCTGCATCAGATGTAGTTTTTTGTAAAGCAGTTATTCTTTGGTGGTCTTCGAGGGGGTTCCAGTTCCCAGTTCCAGTTCCAGTTCCCAACTTAGCTCAATGATAGAGAGTTAGTTGGACGGTGCAGGTTCATTTGGTTACAGTTTTAATGATTGTTAATAAACATCTGCATCTGCAACATCTGCTGTCCTCCTGTGATCCCATTTATTTTACTTGTTTTTATAGGTGTTTCTGCAGGCTTTATATAACATTGTGGTTCTAAAAGCAAGCACATCAGTGCAGGTGGTTTCAAAGAGTTAATTCTCAGAAACAAGAGTTAAAAGGTCCTTAAATTCATTTAGAAAAAATTATAGTAATTCACTGATGTGAAAAATAAGAAATTTACTCTTACTCTTACTTTTACTTAAAGTAAATTTAAAAGCATGTACTTTTGGATACTTAAGTACCTTTAAAAGCAAGTACTTTTTTACTCTTACTCGAGTAACATGTTGACTGAGCTACTTTTACTTGTAACGGAGTAAATTTTGACCAGTAGTATTTGTACTCTTACTCAAGTACTGGGGTCGAGTACTCTGTCCATCTCTGGTGGAGATAAGTGGAAGACGTAATGTTTTCATTCAGTCTCAGGTGCCATTTCTCCACAGCAGGAACCAGTGGGGCGGAGGAGGACCAGGGGGAACTCGAAGAGTTGAGGCATTGTGTTTTGTTTGGTTCAGTTTGTCTCATCGAATCCACTGTTTGTATCTGTTTATCACAATGCAGTGGACAAACCCTTGTCCTTTCACTCTCTTTCCACCCAGCATTAAAGGGCCATACTGATGTTTTGGTTTTTGTTAAGATGTTTTACCTCAAATCATTTTTAATGTATCTTTCCCCATAGGGTTCGATTGATTTTAGCCATGACAGCTGTGTGGCTAACGTAAAAATGTCCAAGACAGTCCACGACTTTGGTCAAATACTGGATGGATTGCCATGCAGTCTTGTACTGATTAAGATGGTAAACATTGTTAAAAAAAACATTGTGCCTGCTTAATGTCAAAATGCTACTTTAGCATTATCATTATTAGCTTGTTAGCATGTATACATTAGCAAGTTGCTCGAAGTATCACTGTGGCTCAGCCTCACAGACCTGCTAGCATGCTTGTAAACTCTTGGTCTTGTTCGTCTTTTGAGAGTGATATGCCCACACTTTGAAAATCCGGTTGGCTGACATATTCCATCGCCTTTTCAATAATTTGCTATTGTTACACTGTAATGCAATTAAAAGTGCTGTTAGGGATTCACCAGCAACTGACACTGCCATAACTGAATCAGTTCAGCTGACTGTTTAGTAAATGTAATTGGGCACCAGACCAGTTTTAGTTGCCTCAGAAAACACATTTTGGACATTTAAATTACATTTAAAGTAAAAACTTTGTGTGTTTTAAAGGATAAGTTCACTCATACTCACCCTGCTGATTGAGAATCAGGTGAAGTTCCAGGAGCGTCACTGCAAAATAGCGTTGCAGCATTCTCCTAAACAACTGAAGTCCACTATAATCCAAGTCTCTGGGAGCACTGAGATCCCAAATTGATTGATAAAGATGTTATTTACACTCTTTTTTAAGCTGAAATGTTTATTGAAGCTGCTAAGCTAGAAGTGTTAGGACCACTTGTCAAGTGTATAAAAACAGATTTCATCATACAGCTCATCTTTACGCCAGATGAGCTGTATGTAACCATTTTTATAGTTTATGTTTTATTTATTTATTTTTTTTAATACATTTTAAGCCCCCATACTTAAGTTGTTCAGGAGAATGCTGCAATGCCATTAAGGTGTGAAGCTCCAGAAATATTTTGAGGACTCTGAAACCTACTCCAACTTTCCATCAGGATCGGGGTTAGTAGATAATGACTGACTTTGGTGAACTCAACTTTTAAAGAGAAAGGACAAAAAGCGAGTTTAGCATTTTCACAGGGTTTTATGCACAGTGGCAGGGTAAAAAGTGAAAGCAAGGTTAGGGAACAGATTTGGTATTATCATTATAAAGCCTTTCCATTGTGCAGTCAACATTTACTTTATAATTATAAGTTTAATTTTTATAGACTACTGCAGCTGAGATAGTCATATATTTCATCAACGATAACAGCTGGGCTATTTGTAGATGGCAACAGAGAAGGTGAGGCTACTCTCTTTTCTTTTAATGCCATGACATCACATCAATGTTTCACCTGTCGAATACACATTTTAATATCTTAAAGCAACACAGAACATCCTGTCTTGAAATGAGCTGATTCTCGACAAGCTTTGACTCCTCCTCATGACCTCATATTTCATCCAAGAGGATCATTGGATATGCCTCCTCTGCAGGCTTTCGCTCTCATGGCCCATACTGAGTTCAAACAATCAATACTTACAAAAGTGTAGTTGAGCTCCTAATGCTTTTTTAGGGAGGTAACAGAAAAACGTGTTGGGAGAAAGGCTTTTGTCTCAACATATTCTCCACACAAGGGAGTTTGTTCATTTAGTTTGTTAAAGCAGAAAGAAATTAGCCAATGAGATCCTTCTCTACGATTAAAATGTCTTTCCCTAAACTACATAGTGCACCTTTAAGACCCATTCTGCAAAGACAACCTCACTGCGCAGAGAGACTTCCAAACGACGTCTTTTCTGAGTCATTTTTGCACATCTAATTTTGTTCACCTCAGTGCAGACGTATACTTAACGTCCATTTATGACGTCCACAGTACCTCCGTACAGGAGCTATTTCTAGTCCAAATATGGTCTTTGTGGACGTCATTTCAACATCAAATTAGAACTCATTTTAGACATTGTTTTTATACTGTATTGCTTCTACTTTCTATGCATAACTGTAGTCCCATTTCAGAAGGTGGCATGCTGTTAAAAATAATAAATCACAATCGAATCCCGACTGTTTTTTTCCCCATCTTTATTGCAGACATGTCATTTCAGTTGAGAAATACTAGTTACTAGGCTACTACTTCTTAAAGGTCCCATATTATACTGTTTATCATCAATTTCACACAGCTGTCAGAGGTCTAACAACTCTGTATTCGATATGTGTTGCCCCAAACACATCCGTGGTCCTGAACTCCAGCTGTCTAAAAGTCGCTCTGCTGTGCTCTATTCAGAGCACTCTGTTTCTGTGCCTGCACCTTTAAATGCTAATGAGCTCCGTCTGTCAACGCCTACTTTGGGGAGCCTTGCCTGCTACGTCACTCTCAGGGAGAGGAAGCCCCTTATGATAACGGTAGCATGCGCTAACGTTTACGGTGGATGTAACACTATGGCTCGCAGAGATTTTTTCGTTCAACCGAACCAGTTTGACCCAGAATCGGACCCAGAAGGAGAGGCTCCGGAAGAAGTACAGACTCTGTGGCTGCAGCAGGACGTTTCAGAATGGTTAGTGTGTCTTAATAATGTTAGTTTGTTTGTATATGTTGTTACAGTTACTACCGTGTAGCTAATGGCTAACAGCTAGCGAAAGCTGTGCTCGTCTCCAACAGTCTCCAAACTCTTGTACACTGTTCGCATCGTCTCTGTCTCCAGTCTGCACATGTTTCCAGACTTCTTACTGTGACAAACAAGCTCCATCGTAATATTATTAACATCAAACGCCATTGCATAGCAGACCGAAGCGGAGCTAACTAGTTAGCCAGTTTCCAGCTGACTTCACCATACTCGTCGGCAACTGTAAATACTATCAAACCGCGACACTTATCGGTGGCTCGGGTGCAGTTGCTGGGTCCGGTATGGTTGGGACTGATCCTTTTACGAGGGTCAGTGTCGAGGCAAAGCCAGCTTTGTACTGACCCTCATTACTGAAGCTGTCCGATGTGAAGTGGTTAGCACACACATAAAAGCTAACACGAACCGCAGCCGCACGTTGTTATTAAAAATGAAACACAACCACTGTCTCTTCTGTTGTTCTGTAGCTGGGACAGAATATAGGCACTTATGTTGATTTATACAACCAACAACAGAGCAATTGCGTGTCTAGCTCTGAGCGACAACGTTGCGAAACACTGCTGTCTCTCCGCTGGACACACCGAACTTCACCTCGGGGATGAACGCCCCCCTCTCTGATATCTCCTAACACCGCGCAGAGGAGGCCGGCCTATGAAAATGACTCCTTTCGTTACGAAGAATCTGAACAGCCTGTAGGAGCGCAATGTTACCAGTGGGTGGGCAGCAGAGACCATGCAGGACTCGCTTGTTTTCCTCATTCAGGGGGTTGGCAGGCTCAGGGAGGACCAGCTTATATATGTAGAGAGCAGAGAAAACATGTTTTTTATGATATAGGACCTTTAACAGCAGGCAGCATAACCCTCAATTAAGTTTGAAAAAAACAAAGTGGTAAAATACAATAAATAAAATTACACCTCTTCAGTCTGTCTAGAAAAATAGGGTTAGTCCTGAGTGACTATGTACAAAAATAAGAACAATTAAAATATAAAACAATTAAACACATATACATATATACACACATATATTTATTAAGTGTGAACACTGGGGTAAGAATCAAACTGAACACAGAAAAATTAAAGGGCTTACCAGATTCACCTAATGAAAATAAACAAAAATCTGGCTTTTTTTTCCACACATAAATGGTTGATTTTCAAACACACATTCCCTTTGTCTGTAGCCCCTTGTCTCAAGTCATCATCATTTGGTTCATATTCAGAGTCAGGGGACAAACAGTCCACATCAGTGTCAAAATCAAAACCATGTGATGTCTCAGGAACGCTGTCACTTGTTAAACTGCGTGGGGTCCCAGGCACACTGCTACAACTACTCTGACTCCCAGCCACAACATTGATATTAATGTCAATGCCCTGATGTCCATCTTCGCTGTCATAACGTAGAAGTTCATCCATGTCTCTTTGTTGTTTTCGCCATTCTCTAATTTTCATAGCCATCTGTAGACACAGATGCAGAAACACCACATGACAAAAGGATAAGACTGATTTAGAAACACTCAACTAAAGCTTTACAATACTTAGTACTCCATTGCTCTAAATTGTTATGCATTTGACTGCGAACCCCCACGTGGCTGTGTCTGAAGCTCCCCCTCCTCCCGCCTGTATATTAGTATTTTGCTTTGTTTTGTTTTGTTGTGCTGCTAGCCCCATTAGCTGTCCCGGATGTTAGCAAGTGCCAGCATGTCTCTCTGTCAGCAGCAGCACCGCAAAGAAAAATAAATACAGTCAGAGTGAAGCACTGGGGCCATGGACCCATACACGGCCGTCACCGACAAAAAGGCCTTGACCGGTAACTTAACAAGTATGATGGCCATTGTGATGAGGTAGCTTTAAGCTAACTTCAACTAGCGGTAGCGGTTAGCATCCGCTGCTAACACCCGCTTCCCAGCTCACCACAATGGCCCTCCTGCTCGTTAACACTGGAGGCTCCTGTTGCCGACGATGGTCGGGAAACAGCCCACGGCTCAAGCGCTTCACTCTATGTTTTCGCCGGCTTCATTGTAAACAAAGTTGGTTGTGTTCAAAAGCTAACGTTAGCAGATGTAATGCTAATTATAGCGACAACAGGTTTGAAGTAGATTAACACAACAAAGCTAAAACGGCAAACGCTATAAATGCATGAATGAACATAAAATTAACTTATGGGTCTATGGGCTGACCGAATTTACCTGCAATTTAGTGGACGCTGATTTTTGGACTGCTGTAAGTTGTTGAATAGGTCAACGGCACACATCAGACGTCTAATGTTTAGTGGGACCAGAAACCTTTAAACAGTTGGAAATCATGTAAACACTGTACCCGGTATACTCATAGACTCATAAACTGGATACAGATGAGCATGTAAACATAATGTTTGTGAATGTCAATGAGCAGAGACTGACTGAAATTTAATAACATTAATTGTAAAATATAAAGTCAATTGAATATGAACAGATCAGAGACCTTTGCACGGTCGAATATACCTCCACAGCCCTGTCAGCAGGGTTCAACTCTTTACAGAACTTTCCCTCCATAGACCAGCATCTGCGTCCCATTTGTAACCAGTATTCAAGAGTGAACTGTTATTATTTTCATGTGCCATACATAAGTTGTTGCATATGAATGTAAATGAGCTAAGCTAACCAAGTATTTTTGGTGCCAAAACCTAACCAAACCACAACTGTTGGATAATGTTATATCAGTCCAAAAGTCATAGTATGTCATATTACATGAAATGGTTGTCAGCAAGCTTTATTTTGGACTGCATGATGTATAATACATTTTATTGCTAATTTGACAGTGGAGCCCTTCACATGCAAAATTATGCTAGAGGGAACTTTAAAGCTTAGGGCCACAGACCAAACTGCTGTATCTGAGAAGTGTCACAAGCAGAGGCTAGATCTTTCAATGACTTACAAATAATAATAATAATAATAATGAATAATAATAGATTCAAAGAGTTTTTGAGCTGTAAGTTAATGGAGACATACAGATAATATATTTGTGATTATACAACACAGGGTTGCATAACTAAATGCATGCTACACAAAACGAACTTTGATTAATTTATTTATGTGCATATATACAAATAGCATTATATACACCTGGGAGATAATGTCATGCATTAGGTAAGGTGAGTAATATGTGTTTCTCAAAAAAGCCAAAAGAAATACACATTAAAAATGAAAAATAGCAGTATTTCAAAGGAGCTACATTAAAACTTTTGATTTGCTCAATTCATTGAAAACATTTTTATTTTAAGTGAGGTTCAACATTCATAAGCAGTAATAATAAAAACAATTTTTTTAACATACTGTAATGTAGTTGTAAGCAAATAAAAGTGTTCATAATTTGTCAAAGACTGCTCCTGTGGGCACCCATAAGAGGAGGCAGCTGTAGGAACAGATCGTGTTATAATATTATATATGTCCTTATAGGACAACTTAGAATTGTAGACACATTCGGTAAATTAATACACAGAATGTCCTTAAAACTGCACACAAATTTATTTATCGCATTTTGTGATGACACAGTTATACGATTTTGGAATGTTGAATTTATAAATGTTTGGATTTCTGACTACAGAATAAGCCTTTTGTGTTGCAGTTATATGTAAATCATGAATAAAGTGTTATTAGGTCGAGTTTTTAATGAGACTTCCAGTCTGCTGTTATAAAAGTGCGTAATAAATAAATACATTAACACTTCACTGGAGGAGCTTTCCAAACAATCGTGATTTGTAAATAACAAGTCAGGGGCTGGAGGAGGATGGACACCTGCCCTGTAGATTTTTCACAACCTGGCAACCCAAAGGTTGTTCTCAATAAAGCTTCTGACTGACTGACTTATTTCTATTATCATTTTTACATTTTCATGTAAGCAAAGCTTTTATTAGATTTCTAGCTGTCCTCTCTACAAGTTCCCCAGGCAGCTAAAGGGTCAGAAATCACCCACTCCAGTATGTTTGTATCTACAGTATCTACCACTGAGTGTGACGATGTTCATATTTGCTGATTAAGTACTCAAGTATCAGAAACACGATAGCGGTTTGATAAGATGAATAGGAAAGTCTATGTACACAGGACCTTTCACAACAGCACCCAAATGATGTTTATTTGGCAGTCGAAGGAAGTCGTGATGATAAGACTTCTCGTGTAGATAAAGTTCACTGGAAATGATACCTTGCTCTGTTTAGTCTACCAAAAAGAGATTGTTTTGTTAGATTAAGCAGGAAAACACAACCATATGCAAAAAAGGTCGAACAAAAATCTCTATTGAAAAACCTAACATGAATATAAAATATATAAGTATTTTGAAATTAAGATGTCCACAAGGTGGGTGTGATGGCTTGTTACACAGAATAGGTATATAGAACATTATATAAATCTTTTTAAACACTGAGCCTGTTATGTGTGTGTGACAACAGCACAGATAGTTGGTGAGTCAAATGCCAACACAGGCTTTGTGGTTGGATTTACTGTTGCTGTATTAGTGTCTGTATGACATGCCTGGATGTGCAGTCAGGCCCAGGGGTCAGCTGAAAGATGACCCTGGTTAGTGCTAAATATGCTGTAAAGCATGAAGGGG
Source organism: Sparus aurata (assembly GCF_900880675.1). Taxonomy (NCBI): domain Eukaryota; kingdom Metazoa; phylum Chordata; class Actinopteri; order Spariformes; family Sparidae; genus Sparus; species Sparus aurata. The sequence goes on along the minus strand of NC_044193.1, from coordinate 29,365,670 downwards.
CCAAGCAGGTTCAGGTCCTGGGCCAGTTTGGGCTTTCATTTCTCAGAGGTCAATGTGTTCCATCCTTATAGCACCTGTGGCGTCGCATATAACTGAACACAAACAGGACATCCATCAGTGGAGGGGCAGCTGTAGCAGAGATTATTCAATCCAAAGCATCTGGGAAACTGATTGAGCCAGATATATGACACAGGCCATGACGAAATGGATGGATGCGTGATTTTTATTTTTCTCATTTCCCATCTGCGTGCTCTCAGGTGACCATATACACAACGTTATGAACAATGGTTAAACAAGAATATGAAGTGTGTTAGGGGGATCGTAAGAACCTTCATCAAATGTGCACACTGGACAACACTGATTTGTAATAAATGTGTTAATTAGAAATATACATCATGTTATTATAAACATGATACAAATGTATATGTAATCAAATCCTTATTTTAAAAGAAAATCTGAGAAGTAGACGTACTGAGTTGACAGAACACAAATTAATATCTTAATATCAATATTAATCAATATAATATTATGGAAACTATATAAAATGCCAGACTTTCAGATGTGTTGCAGTTCACGTCAACAGTTATCAGTGAATTATTTTAATGAAAATGTTTAACTTTGGTTGACTACCAACAGCTTGTTCATGTTTTATTAATATTGCACTTGATCAGAGGTGCCCAAACTTTTTCACTTGGAAGACTAAAATGAAAAGGTAATGGTCGGCCACAGGCCAAAAGCAAAGTAAAAGTGATTGTGTACAACAACCAGTCTTAACTGGTTATATAGTGCCCCTCACCTTAAAGGAGCAATATGCAAGAATTGGTCACCTGTCAATTCATACTCCAATCTCAGTAAACCATGCAACTAGCAGATATATTAGCTGACTCCGCCCTTACTGGGAGCTTAGATCTCAGGAGAAGTGTTGGTGTTGATTATTATCATACTATTACATCTTAAAGGTCCCATATTATGAAAAACACATTTTCTCTGGTCTCTACATATATAAACTGGTCCTCCCTGAGCCTGCCAACTCCCAGAATGAGGAAAGCAACGATTCCCGTATGGTCTCTGCAGCCCACCCACTGGGAAGACGGTGCTCCTACAGGCTGTTCAGATTCTGCTCCTTTCGTTACGTAAGGAACGGAGTCATTTCGACAGGCCTGCCCCCTCTGCTCGATGATAGGAGATATCCGAGACGGAGGCGTTCATCCCTGAGGTGAAGTTTGGTGTGTCCAGCGGTAAGATAGCAGTGTTTCGCAATGTCATCGCTCAGAGCTAGACATGCAAATTGCTCTGTTGTTGGTTGGAAAAATCTACATAATTGCCTATATTCTGTCCTAGCTACAGAACAACAGAAGAGACAGTGGTTGCATTTCATTTTTAACGACAACGTGCCAGCTGCGGCTCGTGTTAGCTTGTATGTGTGTGCTAACCACTTCACATCGGACTGCTTCAGTAACGAGGGTCAGTATAAACCTGGCTTTGCCTCGACACCGACCCTCATAAAAGGATCAGTCCCAACCCTACAGGACCCAGCAACTGCACCCGAGCCACAGGTAAGTGTTGCCACGTTTTGATAGTATTTACAATTGCCTACGAGTATGGTAAAGTCAGCTGGAAACTAGTTAGCTCCGCTTCGGTCCGCTATGCCAGTGGTTCCCAACCTTTTTTCCTTGAAGCCCCCCTTGCCTGTGTCCAAGACAAGCCAGGCCCCGCCAACCCGCATACACTAAATGAATAAAGTGGTTAATTACAAACTTTTATTTGCAAAAATAAACAACAGCTATATTCTCCTAGTTTTACAATGTATATAGATACATTTCTTCCATTTTGTGTCATCAGGTGTATCACACACAAACACAAACACACACACACGACCAGAATAGGCCTACCAGAGAGCAGAATAGGCCTAACTCATAGGGGTGTTGGTAATAAAGAGCTTAATGAATTTAAATGTGGACCAAAAAATATGTTTCAATTTGGATTATAGAGAGTTTTGATTGGGTGTGTTACTGGGATTTTATGCAGTCCAGGGTATAATTGGCCATTTTGACTATTTCTGATTTTACCATTATACCGTATTGATACGAATATAAGACGATATTTTTTCCCTTGAAAAATGCCTGAAAATTACGCCTCGTCTTGTATTTCGGGGTCTAAGGAGTAACCCATGTAAAACAATAGGAAGTCGGCTGGAATGGGTGTGTTAGCCTTCATTTGCACAAGCTACTGAATGACAGAAAGATGCAGCCAGGGCACAGAGATCCACTTGAAAAAAGTGCTTCCAAAGTCGGTCAGGTGGATAAAAATTAGAGGAGAAGTTATGATGCGAATTTTAAACTTATGGTTGTAAATGAAGCTGAGAAAACGAATAACGTGAGGGCAGGAAAAAGATATGATGTGACTGAGTGCAACGTACGACGCTGGCGGTCCCAGAAAGATGAGCTAAAAAAACGCTCACAGCGAGAGAGGGGGCTATCGTGGTCCACAAACCGGTCGCTTCACTGAAATTGACAGAAGGGTGTGTGATTATGTGACTGAAAAACGTAATGAAGGGATGCCCATCCCGAGGGCAGTGATGCAGCAAAAAGCACTTGAAGTGACCACAGAGCTTAACATTCCCCGCTCCGAATTCAAAGCCAGCATGGGCTGGTGCCGCAGAATGATGCGACGTAATGGCCTGTCCCTCAGACTCAGGACAAGCCTAGCCCAGCGTCTGCCCGCAGACTTCAGAGAGAAGCTGGTAAATTACCAGCGTTTTGTAATCAAATTGAGAAAGAAGCATGAATATCCCCTGGATCAGATGGGCAACGCAGACCAGACACCTGTTTTTTTCGACATGCCCACATCTGTCACCGTTCATAAAAGAGGAGACAAATCAGTGATTGTTAAGTCTACAGGGAACGAGAAGAGCCGCGTTAACGTCATGTTAACCTGCCTCGCTGATGGGACCAAACTCCCCCCCTATGTGATTTTGAAACGAAAGACTCTCCCCAAAGATCCTATGCCGGCTGGCATAAAAGGATGGATGGAGTCCAGGCCTGTGGTGGACTGGCTTAAAGTTGTGTGGGCCAGATGTCCCGGGGGACTTGGACGGAGGCGAAACATGCTGGTGCTAGATGCTTTCCGTGGACATGCGACAGACAAGGTCAAGAAACAAGTTAAGGAGCTGAATGGTGACTTGGTGATCATCCCGGGTGGAATGACAAGTCAGCTGCAGGTCAGTGTGGTTTGAGTCATTTTATTGGGAGATTGAAAAGATACAGTATGAATTTATGATAGATGTGTACGTAACAGTAAGCTACTGTAGGCCTATAATAGTTAGAAAAAAACAACTTCTTACAGGTACTGGATGTGGTCGTTAATAAGCCATTCAAAAACAATCTACGGAAGAACTACACAGCATGGCTCCTGGCTGGTAACCATGTCCTGACACCTACTTGAAAAATTCAGAAACCTTCTGCCCATCTTCTCTGCGAATGGATCCTGCAAGCTAGGGCAGACGTGTCCTCTGAGAGCATCTCTTGCATCTCAAATCTGATGGATGGAAGCAAGGATGATTTGATGTGGGAGGAGCTGGCGGCAGCGGCAGAGAGCGACAACGAAAGTGCGAGTGAGGAGGAGGAACCCAGTGATGCGGAGGATGCAGCTGAATGAATGTGGAAAAAAAACTGTTCGCGGTGTTTTTGGATATTAATGCTCTTAAATTTTGCAGACTGTTCTGACACTGTTTGTCAAGAAAATGTGCGCCATTTATTGCACATGTTAGGCAAGTAGGCTTATGTTTTATTGTGCTGTTTTCATGGCATAGTACCGTGAAGTGCGTTCTGCGCTTTGCCTATTTGCGGGGCTATAGAAGATTTTATGATTTCTTTTCCCCCGCATGATAAACACCAAAGATGTTGAAATGTTCAAGGAAAACAATGAAATGTTTTTTTTTATGCAAATGAAATTTTGTCCAAATAAAAAGTATTTTTCCAAATATTGGTCTTGAAAAAGAGGGGTCGTCTTATATTCAAGGTTGTCTTATATTCGGATCAATACGGTATTTCACCTTAAAAACTATTTACCTTGCATTGTTTGGTGTCATTATTTTCAGCACAACTTCACATGTGTGACTGTACAGTTATTTTTTCATTTTGACACACATCTCTCAACTCTCTCACCGTCACTGTCAGTCCCTCCACAACTTCCTCCTGTCCCCCAGCAACCAAATCACGTGTCTTGCCATGTAATTTTGTGATTGGCTGGTGTGGTGCCTTTTTCCACCAATAGGAATGTGTTTTTTCACTCGCAAACTTTTCCTGCTTACCGACACTTTCATGAGAGAAGTCCGTGTTGACCGTCTCTTCCTGCAAACGTGACGGTAATGTTAACGAAAAAGCGTGCTGTACATGGCTGGCTAACTTGAATAGATGTCTCTGAAACGCAAACTTTTTGACAAAACATCAAAACAGCTATTTTTGCATTTTCTGTTGATCCTTTTATTATTTTTTTCTTATGTTTTATCAAAAACTTGTACACACTGCACCTTAGTAAGAAGCAGTTCATCCACCAGTCAACTATGCAGTCGACTTTTGGTTGAGGTTGCTGTCAAATGGCCTTTTTAAAACTGACCCAAGATTTAAAATAATGTGCCACCCATATACATGATGTAAACACCATATGTGACATCACTGCAATCATATGCCTGATACAAGGCATCTTTAATTTAATGTCTATACTGCATATTTGACATACTGCTGAGGCATATACAAGATGTGGATTATATTAAAGGGCAGTCTGTAACTAAGTATTAGGCTGTTCCCCCACCTCGACATGCCCAGGATTAGTCCCAGAGCCCCTGACTTTTTCTTTTTCTGCTGTCTGCTGCTGCTCGATCCCATGTTCTGTCTTAAGCCAGTCCCTCTCCGTATATGCTCTCACTTCCCCTACGGTACACCTTTTCCCTGCATCCAGAGCCAGGAGCTTACCAAACATCTCCATGGCTTCTGGAGTGAACCTTTTCCACAAAGGAGGAACGTCCTCCTCTGTGTAAGGTCTCCCCTCCATTCTGCACCAGTCTGCAAACTCCTGGTAGAAGTCGTCTGAGTTCATGCAGCATTCCCAAGGGAAGTAGCCCGTAAGGATGCAGAAGATAACTACCCCGAAGGCCCAGGTGTCCAGGCTCGGCTCCACACTGAGTGGAGGAGCTGTCACTTCTTTCTGGCCATCCAGCAGGGCCACGGTACAAAGCTCCGGGGACATGTAGGGCAGCGTTCCTGTGATGAAGCGTATCAGAGTGCCTCTCTTCTGGGCCAGGCCAAAGTCTGCCAGCTTGACCTGGCAGCAGTGATTGTCCAGCAGCAGGATGTTTTCAGGCTTGACATCACGGTGGACCAGGCCATGGCTGTGGATAAACTCCAAAGCACTGGCAATCTGGAGGACACAGCGTTTCACTGCAGATTCTGGGATACCCACCTAAAAGAATTGGACAAAGGAGGTATGGGGCCTTTACTGTTGTTTTGCAAAGGTGCCAGAATAAAAAGTTGGGATACATAGCAAACACAGACAGACTAAATCCAAATCTCTACCCTCTATTCTTCCAGAAAAAAATATTTCTACACGGTGCGAGAAACATCACAGCAATGTTTTTTTTATGTTTATAGTACGAATAACAGATGCCTCATGCTTTAGTGAGCCTTGTGGTTCCATATCAATAAGTTTGCCTCTGCCTTTAGCACTACCATGAGGTTCACATTTGTTGTTTTGGGTGAACTGTCTCAGCATTTGGATAAATTGCTACTAAATTTGCCACAGACATCATGTTTCCAATACGATGACCTGTAATACATTACCTTTTCATCTGGCACAATCATTTAAATTACTACTACCAGTTTACTTTGATTTATGACCAAATGCCCGACAAATGAATGCCATTCCCATCAGCCTCTGCAGGACTTTGTGTTAGGTGCTAACATGCTACAGTAAAATGCTAAGCATTGTAAACCTTATACTTCAGCATGCTTGTTTCAGCATTGTGAGCATGTTAGCATGCTATAATTAGCAATCATCTGAAAGCACCACTGTACCTAAGTACAACCTCACGGACCCAGCTGTAGTCTCAGGGTCCTGACACATCAGGCTGACAGCTGGAGCCCATTGGTGAGAGAAATCACTGTTTGGCTGTTCAACTAAGTGAATTAGTGTACGAGTAAGAAACGTAAACAGACAGGCAGAGCCCCTGGAGCTGTCGCTGTAGTAGCCATGAATTTACCCAGTTAGCATGGTTTCTCCTTAATTCTCACTGACAACTATTCGCCAAGGCCATTTGTGTCAACTTTTTATCAGAAATATTCTTAATTGATAAATAAATAATTGATGAATGAATGATACATTAATAAATAAAAGAGTTGGGTGGATACTACAATATTGTAACAGCAGTCTCCAGGTTTTTCTTTGTTAATAACCAATACAAACACCTGCCACCAGGTGGTGTGGAACGTTATTTAATCTCACAGGCTCTGCAGGCGCAGAACATGAGCTCGTTTGACGTAGGCTGCAGTCTTTAGGGTGTGTAAAAGTGCAGCTTGGTGTGAGGCGACGCAGCAGTCAGCTTTCATTGCAGCAATAATGTCCGTTTGGTGTAATTCTTTTAGTTTTGTTTTGTTGAAATTGGACTCACCTTTGGCTGGATGACAGCAAACAGGTCCCTTCCAATGACAAGTTCCTGGGCAAAGCAGTAGTGCTCATTAGACTGGAAGGCAATGCCAAAGAGGCCCACGATGCAGGGGTGGTGGGACAGGTGTAAGGAGATGCAGTACTCCCGTAAAAAGCCCTGCAGCTTAGTCGAGGCTTTGGGCATCACTTTCAAGGCCATGGGAGTCCCTGCAGGCCATCAATACTTTATTTTTAGTTATTATCATTACTTTTCATGCACATCTTCTTTGACTTCTCAAGAAATTGAGAATTTCAAATATTTATGACCACTGAAGTGATAGGATATTGATATCAGGTACTGCATGCTGTAATAATTATTCAATATATCGTAGCATAGCTTCTCTGCAACTTTAAACTTGACCCAGGTCACACACCCAGGCCTGGAGCCAGCCAGCTACATGCCAGCTCATGCTCGGCATTTAGCTCTCTCCTTTGTCTACACCGACCCAGTCATCACTCCACTTTGGCTTCAGCTCTCTTCCTCTCATTATTGCCAAGGCTCAAGGTTCTCATCCACTCGGAAGAGCGCACCTTCCCATCTTATCTTCTGTCAAGTGTTTGTTTTTTTTTCGGCTGGCAGTTTAGAAAATTAACATAGAACTTTAAGAGTAACTTCGCCAATTTTAAACATTAGAGGGTGTCTACAGGTCTTGGAGAGGATTGCAGCCCGAAATAGTATAAAGTCTTTTGTAGCTTCAGGAGAAGCTGCCTGTTATCCAATAAATTGCCTCGTGTTATGTCATTTAATGGCTACAGTACGTTGAATTTCCAAGCATAATTGAATTACTGTCATTGGTTTGAGAAAAGCAAGAAAAACACTACAAGGTTATTTGGTACTGAAAGAGATGAGAAATCAAAGTCCATCTTACCTCTGAAGCGATGTGTGACCAGCAGCACTTTGCCGTATTTCCCTCGGCCGATCTCTTTGATGATGTTGAAGTGTTCCTTGATCTCCAGCTGACCAAGGCTCTGTGCTGTCAGCTCCATCAGCTCGTCGATCAGGGTGCCGTCAGCGAGGCCCAGCTCAATCATCTTTACCCATACAGAAACAGGAGAGAAAGATTTAGATTAGTTTCCACTAACCTTAGAAGCATGAGCAGTACATACACTGCACATAGCACAACATACCATTAAAAACATGCAAACATTCAATGGTGCAAATGGGCAGTTGGCAGCAGAAAGGTTGTATAAATATGCCAGAGAGCAGATCTTATAAATAGCAAGTGTTCCCTGATGCACTCATTCTGTGTCCAGTGCCTGTATGTCACAGAGAATAAGACTTCTTCCATATGTTCCAGCTGGCCTTTGGTAGTCGGCCAGATGGGAGCAACTCCAACTCTGAGTGCAGTGGGTGTGAGGTATCTGCAGTTATATGTTTAGGATGTGTAACTATATTCATTTAAAATTCAAAGGTCAGTTTTTTTCCATTTACATTAAATGTTCACCAAGTCAACACTGGATCATAAAGTCCAGGGACAGCTTTGAGAAATCACCGTCCCCGACACATATCCGACAGCAGAAGAGGAAGGTGCTGACCAACCATTTCTATTACTGTCAAAAACTGATGGTCCGTCATTCACACCCACTAGATTGGAAAAGTAAGCATAGCAGCACTGACTTTAGCACTCTTTATAGCTCTCTTATTCCTGTTAGGCACCACTATGTCACTTTTCAGGTGAACAGCGTCATCAGTGTTATCTGTTAAATGTAATCCCTATATTTAAAAAAAAAACGTGTCTTTTCCGTCTCTGTTAGGTTTGGAACAGCTAGAAACACTTTTGATATTCTATCAGAGTCCACAACGTACAAACTAGTTCTGTTGAGGCATAACCTAACTCTAAGAGTAGACACAAAATTATCCCTATTTTAAAAGTAAAGAATATGCTGAAAAATGCCACCAAAGCATTCCGAGGGCTGTATTTTCTTATATAATCCAAAGAGAAAAACCTGTGCAAAGCATAAACTTTTGCATTTGAGTAAGATCATTTTGAAAAATAATTACCAATCCACTAGAAAATCTGTCCTACACCTTGCTTTTCTCGGCCACGGTATTAAAAATAGTATAATTGTTTCTGTTTGATTGTGTTGTTTGTTGGCTGGTTGATTTGTCAGCAGGATTACACAACAGTTACAGGGGAGATCTTCATGTCACTTGGATGGAGGACATTTTTGTTAATTTCTTAGTGAATAATGATTGGATCTTACGTAGGTATTGAGTTTAATGTTGTATTGGATTTTATTGATTAAAAGGGACTGTTGGACCTTTGCAAAAGTATGTTCTCTACTGAGTGCCATTCTAGTTGCAATTGGTACAAGTGCCTCTTTTTGATAGTAAGTACTGATTTGGCCCTGGCCTGGTTGTCCTGATACTGTATGTTATTTCCCATATAGAATAGAATAGAATAGTCTTTATTGCCATTGTACAGGAGAGTACAATGAAGTTGAGGGAGTACAATGAAATATATACACATATAAAGTGTATGTGCATGTAAAATATATTAGTTTGTTTTTATTCATGTTAGAAAATGTCATGTCTTACATACGCTGTCAGTTTATATTATGTTATAGGAAAGACTTGGTGGCAATGTCCACATTGTCTTCATTACCTCCTAAACTGGTGCTTGTTCCTCTGTAGCTGTCCAACAGAGAGAGTCTCTCCTCAGGATGTTGAACTCAGTCCTCCGACGTCTGTATATGCTTGGCTTTGTCTAGCACATTGTTCTCTGATAATTCATTGTATTGTTTAATTTGCACATTAGCAACATTTTTTACATGTTGACATAATATTTTCGTCTTGCTCTTCACATTCTTTGTGTTTCTTTTCTCAAACTATTCTTTTTCACATTTGTCTGTTAAACTAGCCTAAATTGTCCTCATTTACTATTCCACACTGTATTTCACTACACATAATGCTATTTAAGATGACAAGTTAAAAAAAAACAAAAAAAAACAGATAATTGAACCTGATGATTAAATACTTTTACTTCAGTTGGGTCAATGGTAGACTGCTATTAAAAGTGGGAGCAGTAATAGCGTCACATTGTAGCATTATCGAGTATCACCCTATCACATGAGTAGATATAGATCACTTTCTTCAAGTCTTACCTTTGTTCACTTGGTTTCCAATACAGTCACTGGGGTCAGGAAACAGGCAAACCATACACACAAAAATGACTGACACACTCAGGCTGGCATGCTCACAGCCGACAAACACAGCTAATCAATGTGCTGTAGAAGCGCAGGTTGAATGTCGGTGCTGTCTGTCCTGCTCCCTCTCTCAGCGTGCAGACTGGACCTGAGAGCTCACTGGCCAGCATGCAGCTCAGCTCTCAACTGCTGCGATGGGGACAGAGCCCACTTTGACAGCTGATTACAAACTGCCTGTGCAAAGGGCATACACACACACACACACACACACACACACATTGGCTGGCCAACGTACAGTATAATCAGCTACATATATGTACTGTACATGCACTGCGTATGCACAGGAGAAGCACTCACATAAAATGTCACAGACGAAGGAAACAGCTGTCACTCATTCACATATTTCTTTATATGGCAGCTTCGTAGTATTTGACAGATTCATGGGTCTGTCACCACCACCCTGCAAAAATACACATACAGTGCAAAGGGACAATAGAGTCAGAAGAGCCTCCACAGCCTCTTGTCAGTGATCTCACCACTTAATATTAAAGCAAAAGTTCACTTAAAAACTGCAGCTTTAGTCATTATCTATTCACCCTGGTGCTAAAGGAAAGATGTATTTAGTGATTATTTTGGTAGATTTTTCCTTTTTGCTGGTGCTGCAGCATGGGGTTCTTGAGGTGGTTCCAGTAGGGTCCAGAGCCAAAAAAAAAGAACATTTGACTTTCATTATAATTCAATCCGCAGGTAACTCTGTGACTATTTTTGGAATGGGTTTCATGCACTTTCTGTAAGAAAACATCTAAAAGTAACATTACTTTTGGAACCATTGAATCTGCATACTAAGGTAATGGCCTTTGCTGATTAAAGGGGCACTACTGTATGTAGTTCAAACTCAGAAGAATACGAACTCAGATATATTTATTTTTTCCATAACTGATTAAACAAACTGTTCTCAGAAGAAAATAAGGTCTCATATATCGTTTGAAGCTACAAAGGTGGCAGGGTCCACCACATATAAACAAAGTGAAACAGTATGAAATTGTGTTGTTTTTTAAGGTCAGTTTATTTATTCACTTCATTCAGTCATGAAAATACAGAGAGTTTCTTTCTTTAGTTTGTTTAGGCATAAAATAAAAAATAAAAAAATTAGTGAAGATCTTTTTCTTCTGATTGAAATGTATTCCCCAAAACTACATAGTGCACCTTCAAACAAATACAACACTTAGACACACAACTATTTGTAATGTAGGGAAACTGTTACTTTAACAAAAATATCATTAATACATAATCTTTCTTCAAGTACATGTTACAAATTCATAGGTCTTTCACAGGTGTTTCTATGTCATGCTACTTTATACTCCCCCTGCACTGCAGGCAAAATACTGTACTTCAACATCTTTTATTTGACAGCTACAGGTACTAATTTATAAATTAAGAGTTCACATACAAAACATATGATGTTATAAATTGTTACATAATACAAGAATATAGCACATATGTAAAAAAAAAAAAAAGCTTTGTGTAGACCAAGTACAACAGTAAAATGCGTATTTCAGATACTTTGAGTATGTGTTGCTGATTATACTTTATGTAACTCTAAATTAAAATGACAGTTCAAAGTCATGTTGATTGTACAGTGTCTTGTAATAGGATGATTGGTGTCTCTGTCTCAGCCACTTTGCCCCCCATCACTTTTGTTGGCACTGTGTAACTCCGGTAAGAAGGTAGGATCACAGCGTTGCATACATGTTTACTTCAACATACAAGCTTTCAACACACAACACATTGTTATGATGTAACAAGTTTTGTAGTTAGCACCTACATAACTTCTGACAAATTGTTACAGTTCTGGGATTTGTATTTAGGATAGGGGTGTTGCACTAAATCACACACAAGGCCATTTTCTCCATATTGTTGCTTTAAGTAATTTGACCTCATATTAATATTCAAAACAGAAGGTTTAATTAATCAGTTTAATTAATTTTGCTGAGATGGTTTTGATACTGAATTTACCCCTCACTGCTGACCTTTTTGTAGAGATGTATTACCACCTCATAAACTGAGCTCAGATGTCTGAGTAAATTGTACAACATGTGGTTGTGATGCTCTGATTAGATTACACATACTAGCAATAACACACACAGAAGACCACATGCCCAGCGAGGCTCCATCCATACTGTGGTTTATTTTATTACTTTTTTTGGCAGAAGATTAAGGTATGTGTGAATGATCAATATTTGTAAGAGAGACTGATCTTCAGCCATAATGTTGTATTATATGTATGTATACTTTACACTGGTACTATACTGTACATGTTTGCTCAGACGCTGGTGCCATCCTACATTTGGTCCGAATCATATGTTATATAGTTACAATGTTGTGGAATAGAGGAAAAAATATCTAGTTATAACTGGTGTCATCTCCTGTTTTATATCCTTATCACACACAAAACACGTTTGAATCCTCTGAACAGGAAGAGATACAGCATGTGTTAAGCAATGCTAGAAATGTGGCGCTACAGATGGCAATGTCCTTCAATCCACCTGTTTGCGGGTCAGTCTACCACTTGTGTCTGTTAAAAGGATTGCAGGAGTTCAAGGTTCTAAGAGGATAAATAGTACTGACTTGTGATCCCTTGAGTTTTCTTGAGCCAACATTTTGTTTTTATCTGGTGAAATATCTTAGTAACAATTGGATGGACTGCAATTCACTTTGTTGTTTAGATAACCATGGTGCCCAGAGGATGAACCCTAAAGTGTTTGGTGATCCTCTGAATTTACATCTCTCACCATCAGTTCAGAATGTCAGCATAAACATTGACTTAATATAATACCAAAACAACTGCAGAACTACTGACATCCCATCAGCTGCCATTTAGCAAGTATAGCATGCTAACACACTAAACTAAAATGGTAAACATGATATGGTAGATTTGCATGCTCAAAGCTTTTTGGCTAGAAAGATGACTAAACAAGCTGTTTTACTATACATGCTAAACATCAGAATTTTAGCATTTCCATTGTGAGCATGCTAGCATGCGGTAGTTAGCATTAAACTATGATAATATACTGTTGAAGCACAAGAAACACAATTTGGACAGTGCATCATACAATACATTGCTGTACCAAGCTGTCCAAGATGGCAGATGCGTTCAATCTCACAGCAATCAGATCAGACAGCTAATATTGACAAGAAAAATGTACATTTTTCAATCCAGATATGCAATCATACATCATTTAGGAAGACAATTATTGTGCTTTTTGTATAGACAAAAAAAAATCACATGCTTCTTGGTTTCATGTAAGTTGTTCTTCCACCTTCAATGTGTTCATGTGCCACATGTTGGAATTTGGGAGCGTCATGGACGCCGAAAGGATTCTGTTTTGCATTTTATGGAGCAGTTTGTTCATGTACATGTTGACAGCTGTGTTCAGTATTTGAGCATATTTGAGTATAAGAGCAAAGAAAAATGATACAAGACTATACAACACAACATTTCTTACGATCAACCCAATTTTGTTTCTCATCATGTACCGATATTTGAACACACTATCACTACAACCATTAGATTGGTCAATTAGTTTGTTTTGATGCTCTCCACATTCATATTACATCCATTTAGCTCAGGTGGTGCCCCAAACAGGCTTGGCTGCTGCATCTAAGCCTTGTACTGGTGGGGAAAATCATCTAAGTATATCCTTACAGATCCATTAGAATGGATACTCTTCATCTGTAGTATCATCTCATCTGCAGGCTAGATGAGTTCAAACTTTCCACTTCATGGGGGCTTACACAGAGCCCGCATCAGCCCAGTGGGAGTCTTACCTTCATGGCACTGAACTGGACGCCATGAATGCACTCAGGCGGTGGCACTCATATAGACAAGTCCCCCTGGGGTGTTGCCTACAACTCGGGCAGGCCTAATGGGGTGTTTTTGTCTGCACCTGTGCACAAGTGAGCGTGTCTGTGTGTGTGCGCGTTGGCCTCTGTTTTATTTACTGTGAACTCACTCAACACTGTGACCCCTTGTAGTTATTCTGGGGGCACCGAGCATCCCCACAAGCAGCACTAACGATACAAAGAAACGGATACAGTGGTGTTTTGGCCTCTGCAGAGTTGTGGTGGGTTAATGAGGTGTAAGTTGCTGTAGTCCAGGGCTACTGGCTTTCCAAAAGGCTACAAAGGTCATTTAGTTGGATGTGACTGGTTTAGAGCTTCAATGAATTTGCATGACTCATCCGAGTGAAGTGGCAGGACGTTAGGATGGGAAGTTTTTTTTACATTTTAGATTTAACTCATTATGGTCTACTTGAGACAAACTTAAGATGCAGCTTCATATGTATCTATCTTTTCTACTGCATGGTACAAATCACCCTGCTTATCTGAAGAAGTCCACTAATATCTCAACAACCCTCCCAGTGCTCAGTGCTGCCACCAGTGATTAACGTTATGTTGTGGAGCTTGTTTTGCAGCTTGTGATCATCATGTTACGCTGTCACCACGGACATGGGGTCACATCATATTTAGGATCTTTTACATCCCAGGACGGTGGAGAGGAGCCTTCAAGGCGCCAGACGGGGTCCATATCCCAACTTCCCGTCCCATCGCGATACCACTGCTGTCCTAGTAGTCTCAGCGGAATGGCATTAGAGAGCTGTGTAGACAAAACCAGGTCAGTGCAGGCAGAGTTCTTGCTGTTCCTTTGCCAAAGACTTTGCCAATTGATTTGAAGAAGATACACCATGCAAAGCAGTTTCAGCTGTCAGTCAGGGATATCAGTGAGAAGAGTAGGGTTATTTTCCATGATTAATATTAGCGAGGCATTTGAAATCTTCCTGTTTTTGACATGCAGTGAAAAAAAACACCATGGCTATCAGTTCCAAAACAAACTCGACAGAATATCAACTGCAAATGATATTTGCTCCACACTGCCACATCATGGAAAATTCATCAGGAGCGATGAGGCCAGTGTTTCCAAAAGATGATCTGTTTCTTAGCTGAGAAGACCGTGAGCACTCATCATATCCACAGTGCTCTGATGAAATCAATGAAAACTATTCTTGTTTGTCATCGTGCATGCAGTCAAACCAGAAGATCACTATCACTTTCAGCTGTGTGTATCTAGAACTGAGATACCTCTGGGATGTGACGAGCTGCTCAGCTCCCCTTTTTTTTTTTTTTTTTTTTTTACTTTATTTGCACACAAATAATATCAGATTATTGAAAAGGAATAACAGATTTCTCAGGAATGGTAAATAAGCCATCAGGCTTATACGCAGGAGCTTTTAACATGTTTTTTTAGAATAACATATTTTTCCACCATGATATCTGAGGTGGCACTGGCCATGGTTTGTTCTATAAAAAGGAAGGTGAAGATGATCATCCTTACTGGAATAATATGAATGAATCTCAGAATTTTTTGCATATAAACACACATTCAGTATCAGATGAATATTTATGTATGCCTTAAAGCAAGGGAAAACAGCCCAACTTCATCGACAGAGAAAAAGACCCCTTACAGCAACTCCAAGGCCTCGTTCAGACCAAGTCAGGCGTTGCTGAAGAAAAGAACTGTCCTCCCATTCATTTGAGTGAGGGTAGTTTGTTTAGGCTGCAGTCGGGCAGGCTGAAGTCGGGCAAGCTGCAGATCAGACTAGCAGTGTGAATGACCGATAAATGGAGTGTAAGATGATGTTTCATGTGTAATGACTCAGTTTGACCTTGTGCACCAGTTTAAACTATCTAAAGTCCAGCTCAAACCAAAGTTTTCCGACGAAAGTTGAAACTTGCAAATGCTTGTAAGTGCCTGTCTGCAACGTTTTGAAAAGGTTTTGTTGCAGCGTGAATCATTGGTCTGAAATGAGCTTTAATGATATGCCTCACATCTTTATTATTTATTGGATTGTAGAACCGACATGGTAATAAAGCAGTATGCCTCTCGTAACACCAAAACAATAGCTCAGAAGACACTAAAACAATAAATATAGTAAATATCTCAAGATAAGTCAATTTCTGTGATACCTTTTGCATTACAATTAATTCATCAGCTGTGATCATAAAGATATTCATAGAGCAGCTTTAATGTATCAATAATTACCGCAGAGGTATGTTACTTTTACTTGACGATCTGTAAGCAGAATAGACAGCAATGTGAATTTCTTACAAACTGCACATTTCACACAGCTTTTCTGAACATAAACAAATAGACACAGGGGTTGAATGACACCTGACACTTTTCAAATCTTGAACATTAACATTGAGAAATTTAGCCCTGTGGGAAATGACATTAACATGTCATCATTTCCAAAAGTGTCACTCTTATCACAGACCATATCAGACAGCTGCTGCGAACATTGGCCAGGTCATTAATTTGAGGTTGTGACTTCACCCTACATACACGCACAAATTGCCCGTACATGATGTTTCAGTCATTTGGCTAGTTGACAGATACTTTCTTCTATTTGGCTTAGCGTGAGTGTGTGCACATGGTGCACAGGAGTGGTTTTGATCCATTCTACAAGGGTTAAATGTTTCACCTCAGCACACATTAAAATATAGACATGTTCAAACACTCGGTGTGAGCACCTGCTGCGGGAGAAAAGATTTATTAATCACCAGTAATGATTCTGGGTATAGGGTTCTTGGGCGTGAGAAACTGCATCTTTACAGTCCAACTCTTAGTGACAGATGGTTCATCTTGTTCATGGTAGTCTCACTGGCATACGCACACACAAATGTGCACAAGGCATGCACAACATTCACGCACACATTTGTACATGCAGCTTTAGCATTCTTCAGCTGCTGCTCCTACGTTCTCAAGGTTCACCATTATCCCACTCGCCACAGTGATCATACACTTATATATTGTTTGATTTCTGTCATTAAGTACCAGTAATCTCTGATTGTTGATTTAGCATACATGGCTACAAAATGATTAGCCTTCAAGAGCCACTATAAGCAGTATATCGACACATTATGATAAGCAGAAGCAGAGGATGTATGTATTATATCACTTGCTATCACTTCTCCCATAATGTACTCCGGTGAATAAACAGTTAATTAATGATTAAAACATATCTGTATAACATTTAAAGATATATATCATTACACACATGAAGTAATCGTCACAGGATGTTACAAAATCTTCTAATGTATCTAAATGTAATGTGCTGCCATCTAGTGACTCTTTCTGTAACTGCAGTGTGCAGTCTTCACAGCAGATGTCTTTCAAGTTCACAACAAAATATCCAATATGTGGTGACTCATATATATATATGAGTCACCACATATTGGATGTTTTTTACAAAAATGTACAGCTAGCACTTCTTTATGATGCTGTCCTGCCATATTTGCTGTGTTGCCTGTGGATACGTATGCTACATAAGCATAGCAAGCAGACGGCGGTGCAGCGAAATGCGCAGGTTGGTGTGACAGTGTGGCAGAGTCACTCCGTGGTCCGTGTGTGTGACATGTTGGGAATCTCTGCTAATCAGTCTACTGAAAGACGAAGCTGCTATTTTATTCTGCTACTAGCATGCTGGACCTACTACTGATAGTTTGTCCTCATTAATGGATAGAAAATAATAGTAAAGTCATTACTCTCATTACTGTGTATGTTTTTAACTGGGGAACACCATCGAACCGAAGTGAAAGTGATATGTAACGACACACAGAGAAATGTCTGTTGTGTTCTCTCTGTAGTATTTATCCATGCTAAATAACACTTGCTGCTTATTTAGCATGGATATTATTTATTCTGCTATGAACTCCGGTCATGCCTCTACCACAGTAGCTTAAACATGCAGGTTCATGAGCATTGAACAACAGGGCTTATTTAACGGCCTCTGATGGATCACAGTATCTACACAGGCTGTCATCAGCAGAAGAATAAAATACAAAGTATGAGTCCAAAAATACCCCAGAAAATCTTTTTAGTAAATAATATAAGTCAGCATGCACTGATCCTAGTTTCATCGTATGCATATAAACTGAAGTCATAATAAACAGTAATCAGAGATCAGTAGTAGAGTATGTGTAATGTACTACAGGATACCTCTGATGAAATGTGTATGAACAGCACTCAGATGATCAGACAAGGGGAGAGGGGGTCAGTGGATCTTAATATAGAAAGGTTAGCAAGTGGATGGAGTGATGGAATGGAGTTTACAGCAGTGCTAGTGTTGATAGAGTGGGTGAAGACAGGCTGCTAAGATATGGTTTCAGACTGACATGCCGCTTTATGGTTAGAGCTTTTTGCCTTATCGAGTTGTAACTCTGAACAGTACAGGGCTCCATTTTGCAGTTACTCAGCTACTTTGGACAGCAGCTTTACAAAGTCTGTTCTTGTATTATTTAGTGACAAATAGAGCAAATAATTAAGTATGCACCAAACAAATGTGACAACTTGATGCTTTTTCTCTCTCTCATATCAATGAAACAGTTTAACTCTTGGGTTTTAATCATGTTAAAATTCTTTTTTACAGTATTGTTTTGGACTGAATAATTAAAATGACAAATTAACTATCAGCCCTAATGACTGATTAAATAGTAGGTTAACAAGGAACCTAGGCCAACAAAAACCTTCCAGTGCTGGTCATTGTTGCAACCCTTTAAATCAAGGGCTCTGCCTGAAGCATGGCCGATTCCCTGCGGGACCTTTTGGACCTGTCTCCTCTGTGATGATGTATGTAGAGTCAGTAAATCTCTTGGTCGTGAACTCGAATATTCAGGATAGTCATGGACGGGGCTGAAATGAGGAAGTAGCGTGACGCCAATCATTTCCAAATATGGAAATAGGCAAGACAGAATTAACAACTGCAGATACTCAACTGTTCCCATATTAGCCCAGCAAGAACTTAAAGGTTGAACACAGCTCCATTAGCTAAAATGCTACTCTGTAATCATGAAGCTCCCTCTTATCTAAACCCTGCAAAATACAAAGAAGAAGAAGAAGAAGAGGAGTGTTTAATTTATCACACACATTCACAACAAGCTAATAAGCATGCTAATAACTTAACTTAGTTTCTTTACATGTTTCCAATAAGTAGTTATAATTGTATTAAAAGACAATAATAAATGCATACGCATCTTACAAGGTCTAATTAGAGGCTCATTACTATTAATTCATGCTTTTTACAATGACCTTAATACAGCAGCGTTACATGGCTCCTGCTCTATGGTGCTGCATGGCTCTTCAGTCCCGGTACTTTTAGGGCCAAACCTCTTTGTGACAAATGACAGATTGAGCTGTGAGAGCAGCACAGGTGGCTGGAAGGAGAAAGATATGATGACTTGTGGGCCAAGTCCTGGTGGGTTGACAGAAGTTATGTTCTGGATGCATGTTTTATGACACCTCGTGTTCCTGCCAAGGCAAATATCAAACAATGGAATGAGGAGCAATGACCCGGGAGGTCACGCCAGAGTCGCGTTACAACACGGACTTTCTCTCTCTTTCCTCTCCTCTCTGTCCTCCCTCCATCCTTTTTTCCATCTGATGAATCCAGAACAACACCTCACCATGCCGTACTCCCGGGCCTACAGCAGGCCCTGTGGCTGGTGTTAATTGGGATAATTGTGTGGTATGAGACTAAGCCACTGCTATGCCTGTCCAGCTATTCCTATCATGGGGTAACAGGGTGGCACACAGATTCCACAGAGATTTTACAGCGAGCAGAGCACTGGAAACTGATCCAGGCACAGCACAGTGGCTCTAATCCCCGGATGACTTCCAAGTTGCTGGATACGGTGTGTTGTGTTTTGTCAACACAACACAATCACTGTTATAGTAGAGTTGTGTCTTGTCTGGTGCAATGGATCTCTAATAATAGCTTGATGGCACTGTAGCTGATATTCTGTCAAGTTGGCTAGTAGGAGTGTGGACAAACTCTGATGGAGATGGCAATATATGCAAAGGCCTCAGTGACTGTCTCAAAAAAAAAAAATTGAAAATGTGGATGAGAAAATACAGAAATACTCTGACGCCCTCGAAGTCGAGCTTGACAGTTCACACTTAACATTGAAAACAGCAGTAGACAAAACAGTCTCAACTAAAGGTCCACGTCCGGGTTTGTTCTGGAGCTTTTAACTATATACATGTTATATGGGCAGATGGTTTGCCCAGCTGTCACAGAACAGTAGATGTTCTGACTTTCTATTATCCTACTTATCACTTTTAGAACTTCATAAATAACCCAATACTTGTGCAATGATCTAGCTGTGTGTTTGTGTGTGTGTGTGTGTGTGTGTGTGTGTGTCTGTGTGTGCGTGGCATTCATGAACAAATTACCACAAGTTGACAGAAACAAGTCCAAAATTAAACTGTAACAAATCACTTCAGTTTAGTGGCCTGCTGAGGGGAAGTCTGACAGAAACTAGCTGGAAGTGCCGTGATCAGCAGAAGTTTAGTTTAGTTTGCAAAGTTTCCTGCAAATGTATAGTATAGTAAAATAGCAGAATACTATCAGTATTGAATTATATTGGGGTAATTTTCAATACATTTTGAGGTAATTACTGTGGTACCTGGGGGTTGATTTCAAGGAAATTTCGAATGTGTCACTTTTACCATGATGTTTGCTGACCTGTACAGAACTTCTACATCCTCTCATTTACATTTATACTTACGGCATTTAGCAGATACTTTTGGTCTAAGCAACTTACAGTAATTCATACATACATTCATTCACTGATGGCGGTGGCTGCCATGCAAGGTGCCCACCGGCACATCAGAAGCAGTTTGAGGTTCAGTATCTTGCCCAAGGACACTTTGACATGCAGACCAGGGGATTCGAATCAGCAAACTTTGAATAACGAGACACTGGCTCCATCCCTGAGCACAGCCCACTTGAAAATGTAGATTACTTTTTTATTGTATATTAAATGTGCTCAAATTAAATGCTGAAGTTCAATGTGATCACATGTCTGCGACCTGCTTTAGCTTTGACATCTTCTTCCCCATGAACACCCGGTTCAATGAGCAGATTCTGTTGTGTCACTTTACAAGGACTTTTCAGATTCCACCTCTGTGGTCACAACACTGTAACTGTATTTATTACCATCCTCATAGAGGTGTGAGCAGATTCACTGAATATTTAGAGCAGGGAGTGTCTGGTTTATGAGCTCTGGTAATGAGGTGTGAAGACCACTGATCTATGACATGATGACACACTGTCAGCTTCGGAATTTAGGGGAAGATTCCTCCTTTTATCTTCTCTTTGTCAAATGCTGCTGGATGACATTGACGACACACTCACTGAAACACTCACTCATGAAGCACATGATCCTGTAACGCAAGAAAAGCTAACCACCATCGGTCAAATATGCTGTTGAGTTGTGCCAGGCCCATAGAAACAAGTGAAATGCTGCCATCTAGTGACACTGAAGGCAAACACATCTTCTGCCCTCTTGAAAGGGGAACAGTTTACGCCAGCAGGCCAGTTTAAAGAATGCCATTTTATTGAGACATGCAGGATGACTGTAACCTTCCACCTCTGCAAACACGTCTCAGGATCCTCATCAAGCGGTCGGCGGTGCTGTTCTGGCTCATTCTGATATGCTGGACACGGAGAGAAGAAACTGGATAGGTCAACACTCTGCTCAGGATTCTTTACATTCTGCACACATTAACGTCTCACCTTGTCAAAAGGGTTTGCCTGACTGTAACCCGAGCACTGACGTCAATCTGAAGGACTCTTCATTTAGCACACATTACAACAACCGGATTCTGTGTTACAGCTGACAGTCTTGTCAAACTCAGATTGATGTATAGTTATGGAAAATATATGTGAATACTTAGTTGTGTTTAAGTGAGTGTGAAGGTGGTTTTCATTTTTATGGAGTTTTATATAAGCAAGATGAGAGATATTCACAGTACATATTCCTGTTGTGTATTAATTGTTTTTTACAAATTATTTCACGAGCAGTGAAATTTGGAAGCTTTTATTAGTAGTAGTAGTAGTAGTAGTAGTAGTAGTAGTAGTTGTTGTATTAGTATTAAAGTATCAAGGTATTCAATTTGAACTGACATTCAGCTCTACAGAGAATTCCTTTGACTGTTGTGTTTCCAGTAATTTGGGGGACGGGGGCCAAAGCCCCAGCCCCCTGACAGTCCACACTTTGTGACAAATGTCCCCATATTTTTTAAAGGACCCCTCATCCAAGCATCAGTCATCGGCCCTGCTCCGTTTCCACCAGTCAGCTCCTTGGCGCTTATGCTGCTGACAGAGCTGTGCTCACCGGCAGCCACCCGTGAAAGATGCTCTGTTTGCTGGACCAGGACTCACGATTGGCTGGGAGACAGCAGGGGGGCCCAGGGACCCAGGGCCCTGAACGCTAAATTGCTGCTCTAGGACTTCAGTTGAATAAATGTGTGTGTGTGTGTGTGTGTGTGTGTACATGGATGGCATCTTGGCTTGTGTCCCTCTCTTTCACAATCTAGAGGAGATAGCCAGCAAAGCAGAGAAATTGAAGTGACAGGACCTGCTGCCCTCCCCCATATAGAGTCTGTCTGTCTCACACACACACACACACACACACACACACACACACACACACACACACACACACACACACACACATACACACAGCTCCACTGGAAATGTGGCTCTTTGACAGTCTCATTCCTTTCTCTTGACTGTCACCTTTTAGCCTCTATCTATATGTTAGTGTATGGTTAACATAAAACTGTAGTGAAATCAGCACTTCTCCATGTAAATAAGACTGATCTTTTACTTCATCAATAGTTCTTATCTTTTTAAAGGTGCACTTAGGGAAGATATTTAAAACATTTGCTGCACACAAACTAAATAAACACACTATCTTTGTTTTCATGACTGCCTAAACTGAATAAACAGACTGACCTTAAAGAACAACATGTTTTCATACTGTTTTAATTTTTTTTTTATGTGGCGGACCCTGCCACCTTTCTAGCCTCTGACGGTGTTCTGGGACCTTATTTTCCTCTGAGAACAGCTTGTTTATTCACTTATGGGAAAAAAAAAATATTTCTGAGTTTATATTAATTCTCCATAACTACATAGTGCCCCTTTTACTGACATGTAATACACTACAATATATAATACCCTCTGACTGTAAGGTAATTCTAAAAATCTAATCAAAAAATTAACAGGCAAAAAAAAGATCAATATTCTTTAGAATGAACTGTAAAAAATGCATGTGCTTTTATATTGTGGCATAATGAGGGTAATATAACCATAAACACACACACATACTGTGCAATCATCCACACATCAGGTACACATATTTGTGAAAGTCTCCACACTGCGCCCTCCTCTGTGTTGACAGAGTGGTGGAGATGAGTCAGGGCCGTGGGATCCTGAGGGCATCGTCGGAGTGTCAGCTCTGTTAACAGGCTCAGAGGGAGGTGAGGCTCTGAGTGACAGTCTCACAGAGACAAACGCAGCCAGCACCATCTCCACGTGTCAGGTCTCCACCTCGACCACAGCTTAATGCTTTATCGCTGTGTGCGCAGGGAGGTCAGTGAGTGCGGTCATGCTGACACTGGCAGGGTGGTATTTGTGTGTATGTGTGTTCGTATATAGTGCATTTACTTTCAGGCCTATTGAATGACATAAAAACAGGAAGTGGAATGTTTTGAAAGTGAAATAGGACAGTGGGTTTGACTTCTTCAGAAAGAGGAACTTATGTGGAGTTACTGGAAAGGGGCCACCTATTTCCCATATGCATCTTCCTTTTTTTCTACCGTCGTTGTTGGTCGGTCCTGTTTCCTGTCAGTGTTCACATAGGGCAAGTTCACTTTTCATGTAAGAACAGAAGGGGAGTGTTATTGAGTAAAGGTCATAGCCATTCTTGGAATTCATCTCATTACTGGCTTTTGTCAGTTGGTGGAATCTGAGAAGCAATGCGGTAAAACAGTGTCTCTCATGTCTGCACACAAACACTTAAGGTGTGAATACATGCAGAGTGCAATAGCACATGCAACATGCCGATGTGCCTACATACTGTATCTTATGCTCTATCAACAATTTCTTGCAAAGGAAATCAACAGCATAATAGTAAACTTAAAAAGCAGTGACTGTATGGAACAATCCTGCGATTGGTATGCAGAATTGCCTTGAAACCAAAAAACCTGCTCATAAAAGAGTAAAGACAAATATATAATATATAAAATAATATAATAATACAAAAATAATTCCACATGCAGTTATAAGTTGGGTTCAACCTTTTTTTCTCGCTCAAAAAGCTAATTCGGCTATAAGGCAATAAGCGGGTGTTTCAGCGAAAGTTATGACATTTTGTGCACCGGGTTTTGAGGTACAAATATTTGGTATTTGTGGTGCCCCCTACATTTGGGGCCTATTATAGACCTATCCTCAATCTCGTCCTGAGGTTTGTATTGAGTTTTATGATAACTGGACCAATTGAGTTTTGACTATTCATATGATGCTTTCTGTTGGATTGTTGTACAAACCACATGATTTGTATCTGTCCCTATCAAATAAACCATATACAATACAATACAATACCAGCCGGGGTCAGCCGGTAATGTTGTCATTTTGTGAGTCTGTGTGTGAGTGTATCATCAGGGCAAAATGCGGTCACTTATTGCAGCAGGAACTATCACAGAGGAAGTTATGAGTATTGTGCGAGGTGTTTATGTGTCGGTCTGTGTATGAAGATGGGTGTGGTCTGACTCCTGTAATAATGTAGTAATATCTACTGAGTAGTCATGAGTCAGCACGTCAACATGTTGATGGGCGCCATGGCTATTGCAAGATAGTCTTTGGTTTAGTTTTATTATACATTCCAAAATGTAAAGATGACTCATTCACTTTCATGTATTTGGCCAAAAAAATTTAGAATGCTTTGCAGTTAAAGGAAATGCAAAATGTATTTTTATACTGTCTGTCATATGCAGGTTGTACAGAAACATATGCTATTATTATTACTGTTATTAACTGTTTTTATATGCAAAACTACACAATCCACAATGTTTTACAGTTGAATTCTTGGTTGACAAACCTGCAAGTGTTTATTCTGTAAGTGTTCATTAAAGAATTGATATTGAGGCACAATCGTCAGGTTTTAGAGTGTTTTAGATATTTACTGTAATGAACAAAATGTGGCTCTGAACTGAGAAGTGCTGAGCATTTGGCTAGAGCGGGATCTGGAGAGTCGAGAAAATAGTCCATTAAACTGCTGTCAGCAAAACAATCTGTGTAAAAATCATTCAAACGTTAAAGATACTACAGTACATCATGTATGTAATGTGCCCTGCTGTTTTTTAAGTCGGTGTGTTATAATTCTTAAAGTGCACACAACGGTTTACTGGACAATTTGCTCAGTAATATTTAGCCCTGCAGAGGGCGCTCGGACATCAGTTAAGAGAACACTGCAGCCATCAGTGGTTCAGTCTTCACAATAATCTCATTCCAACATAAAACATATTCAGTCTAGTTTGACTTATCAAATAGTAATAATCTGAATAAATTGACAAAGCTTTCAGTTTCCAACATGGAGATGAACTGAATGCAAATGAGTGGTGGGAAAGCAGAATAGAAAACAGACGCCTTTATCTCCTCCATCCAGAGTGGATGCGTGGTCACCGCTGTGTTGCAGAGTTCAGACCTGTCATGTGGCGTCTTCCTTCCTCTTTTGACTGACTGGTCTCTAAGAAATGAGTCTGAACAGCATTTCTCAGCAGTTCTGAAGTGGCAACCTCAAGTGTTTGTTTGTTTGCCTCAAATGCTCTTCGTGTCCACACTTGTTCTGTCCCTTTGCATGTATGTAAGGCTGCAGTGCCCTTCTGCCTTGTGACAGTGACAGAGAAAAAACACGAGATCCTGCGTCCGTTGTGAAAAAATTGCATGCTCGACTTGAAATGCTCGACAATGCGTGAACACATAGACATATTTATACTGGAACACCTCTCAAGGCCCATCATAAGATGTTAGAGTTACAGATGAATGTGCAGGGTGATTTATATGTTATGATCTCATTTTTCATCACTGTTTCTACAGGATCTGCAGGACAAGTATCTTAGCAAATGTAAGAAACACTTAATACTGAAGAACTTCATAAATATATCTGGAGGTTACATGGTCACATGTTATGAAACTTCCTCACTGGTGGAGGATGTACGTGCCTCAAAGTGTATGCATGCATGTCTTCAGAGAAACGTGTGTGTACGTGTGTGTGTCCTATGCTGTGCAGTATTGGAGCTCTGTGTTGTGGGCCACGGAGAGCTCGTCCAAGCGACAGAAAAAAGGCCAAAAACGGTTAAATTGGGTTGCTCCCCTCGGATGCCAGGCTGCAGCATGTTTCCTTGGTAACAGAGGAGTTTGGCTGGCAGCCAGACCCTGCAGTCTGGAGTCCCACCGCATCGAAGCCAACCTAAATATACACTCATTCCTCTCACTCGCTCCCTCTCATACACACAGACTCACTTGACTGCGGAGACAGACGCTCGGTCGTGCATGAATTCTCAATCCAGGCATGCCCACATATGGGCATATAGTCCCGGCTGAGAATACACACACATACACGTGTACAGAAGCGCAACAAGACATGACATATCAACAACATGTCTCACCAACCCTCTCCCAACCTCTATCTCTCTAGGTGCTATGCTCATTTTGGGTGACATTCACACCCCGGGAAGCACTTCTTTAATCTCAGTCCCAAATAATGAGCTACAGCACGCTGATGGAGCAGCAGCACTGCTGTGTCATCAGAGAGATGGAGTGTGTGTGGGTGTGGGAGGGGGTCCTACGTTGGTTTACAGTGTACATAGTGTGAAGTCCACTGACATCATGATGACGAACACATATGCAGGGCAGGCAGGTGATTGTGTAGACTAGTTTGCAGGGGCATTTGTGTGTGTGTACAGTATACAGAACTGCTGATGTCAAAAGAGTGAGTGTGCCACCACGCCTGCAGTGGTTAGACAGCTTGACAATCATAATGTCCTGGTTATTCTACAGGTGCTCCTGCTCCACAGAACTCTTATCACTATGTACTCTAATATTGACAGTTTGAGATCTATGCTTAGAATGAATATGCATGATATGGTACTAGATTTTTCCCTCCTTACTGTGAATACTGAATGCATAATGTCAGCCTAATCATCATCATCATCATCATCATCATCATCATCATTACATTGATTAAACTGGGAAGGACATTGAGGGAAAGCTCTCCTTTGCAACGATGTGACCAAGTCAACACAAACAAAAACAATGAACCGAAAATGACATCACATGTAAAACAAAACAGTTAACATAAATTCTAATAAAAACACCTACATTTGTATCTCTCAATGTCTATTTACTGATGTATATTGATATAATCAAAACGAGAATTTAAATGAGATCTAATTAGATTGCCGATTGTTCCTTTTGAACTGCATAATGTTTGCAGAGTGTTTCATAGTCATTTTTAAATTCAGTCTTGACACAGTCAAGGACCAAATACTTTTTAGAGCTAGTGCATTGTAATATCATTGAGGCTCGTATCATTCCATGTTTCAATGTCCTTTGACTGATCATTCCAAGGGTCAGTGCACTTCAAATACCTCTTAAAAATGTGGGGACAAAAAATCACAAAAAGTGGAGTTCTGTCCTGTATGCTGAATCGGTGCAACAGTCACAACACAGAACACAAAAAGGTGTGGAATTTATGTAGATGCTGACCTGTTTGAAAGGTATTTTTTACAACTTGATCTAGATTCAAGGATTTAGGTCTTCTACCTGTGTCATCTTCACTATTGTATCATATTCTTTTAAGTGTTCAAACTTCAGCAAAATCCCTTATTCAGCCTTGTCAAATATTAACTATGTACATGACTTTGAACCTGACTGAGTCTTGGATCCAAATGACTGTGCTGGGTCAGTGTGCCTGATTGATTAATCTTCTTTACTTGCTCTACTTTAAGAATACAGTTCCTGCATTACGCCCATTGTGTTCTGTCTTGGTTTATGTCCAAACAGTACAGATGAAAACACTAGCCTCATTGTCAGCGTATGATGATAGTATGACAGTTCACGCAGTATGAAACATGAAACCATGCATTTTCTATTTTCTTGTAAAAAATCTAACCTGTATACCTAATATACCTGCATTGCAGTGATTGGTCTAACACATTCACAATCGCCTTAGGGCGATGGCTGCCAGTAGCAGCATGCGGTCGTTTGCTCCATTTTATGAGAATACCCTGCTCAGTAGCTACTTGAAAACCACCAAAAAACATGTCTGTCATGTCTCTGCAAATGATTTGGTTCTCCATGTGAAACCCTGGGGTGTTGGTAGCTTTTTGGAAAGTCCATCTTTTCAGGCAAATGCTTTGTCTTTCTGAGCTTCTTGAAGTCCACCTCCTGTGGTTCTCCTCTGTGTGGAGGAGGGGAAAAGAAGAGGGGAGTGGTTTGGGAGGACATGGAGGAGAAGAGATGTGGAGGTAGAGATAAAGAGGGCCACATGGTGAAACTCACGTGCGTAACGGGTTCCAACGTCAACTTGAGGCACATGGTGGCATCCACAGAGGACTGAGGTCTCAGAGGGGATTCAGCTCAGCAGCAAACACGTGCATGTCTGTTTTTGTGTGTGTGTGTGTGTGTGTGCTTGACTGAGGCACATTAAGAGGCTACATGTGCACCTACAGCCTTTGACATGTAAAAGCATCAACAAAAGTAGAGTTGAAAAATGCAAAGAAATAATAATATGTAACTAAAAAAAAGGTAAAAATAAAGTAATTTTTTTAAGTAGTTCACTTTAGTAAACCTGTAGCTTATGAACCATAAACTATAAGAATACATTTTAATGTCTGCCCTAAGGCCTGGACACGCGAGCATTAAAAACAGTTACATCTTGTAATGAAGTCAGTTCATTGCCACAATAAGTTGGTTAGTTTGAAGGTAAGTTTGGGCTGAGAAAATCCATAAATCCAGATCAACTTTGCCATGCGGTTTTGCTGTTAGCAGTGCTGACTGTTGAGGGAATGGAGAGCCAGAGGGTCCATGACAAGCCTTCAATCCCCAGTGAAAACTTGGCGCGGCTTAGTAGCATCACTTTACATTTTTTCATGCACTATTTACCAATTTTTATGATATAGAGACAGCTTTACATCCTTTTTGAACAGATCAAAGCTTAAAAGTTCAAACTATTGTTTGACGGCTTCTCTTCTTTACGGCCCTAAATTTGAGATGCCATTCCGATGAAGAGACAAAGGTCCGCACTCTACAAGACATCCCATAACCTAATGGCCCTGATCACTTGCCTTCAAATTCACTTTGACCCCAATTTCATCATGCCCTTCAAGTTCTCTTTGGGAGCCCTGCCTCAGCAGTAATGGGATGTGACGGATGTATGAGGAGGGCAGTACTGTGTGAGAACAGGAGCTGCGGTGGTTCTGTGTCTGTACAGACCATGGGAAGAGGACTGGGGTCCAGCCTACAAGAATCGCTCCTCTTGATCTCTCCCTCCACTTCCCTGCCTTCACTTTTTGTACTTGTTGAACTATCTCAAGCTTCTCTCACTCCAACCCATAATCTCCCCCTCTCCTCCCTCCTCCTCTTTCATGCCATCACCTCGCCTTGTCTTTGCGATGCTTTTGTTTCTTGCATCTGCCAGAGTCCGGGCCGTGGAATGCTGCTGGCAGCCTCATCCCACCTCCTCTTCTGGCATTCCCATGCTGGGTCATTGTGGGTGGGATTGAGCAAGCAGGGGTCATAGCCGAGGAAGTGAACTAGGAAGTTTTCACAAGAGTTTAGCTTCTTCTACATGCAAGCAAGACTCTGTAGGAACTCATTCATTGCAGTCCTCCTCTTCCCTGCCCCAAGGCCATGAAAGAATTTATTTCAGCAAACAATTAATACAATGGTACTTTTAGAGCACATTGAGGGGGATACAGAGAGCTATTTGTGCTCATTTGTTCGATTCATGGAGTGAAAGAGTGCCACAACTCACTATACCTTAGCCAAGATTAACGCTAATAGTTGCATCATTAGAAATTATGGGTGATCAGGAGTGAAACGATAGTGAGGGGTTTTTGCTTTTGCTAATAATCTTAAGATGCTTTATTTTGGCTCCATCTCATTTTATAACTCACAGTTTTTATAACATAATAATAGTAGAAAAGCTCTGACTGCTGCTGGCACACAGGAAGTGGAAATTGAATGTCAAATCAGTAACGTTAACAGCTAGTTTCCACGTCAATTGTGACCGGGATCCGTAGATCAGTAAATGTACGGATAATGCCCCTATTGTCCTGTGCAAGATAATGCAACTCTTTACGGATGGATAGAAATGCTAATTCTGTCTGTTTTACGCCAACCCGTGAAAATGGTAGCTAGTTAGCAGCCTCTTGGCTAAGCTAGCACACTGTCCTGCAGGCTTTCTTCAATCCACTGCAAAGGTTGAATTGTTTTTACGTACTGGAGGCCAATTCTGGACCAGAATTTTACAGAGGGGAGGAATTTCGCAGGCACGTCACAGTTCAATCGCCATTGTACACATATGTAAGTGGAAACTATAAGCCCAACATAATCGTTGGAACATTGGTAATATCTGTATGTATCTATACACTTTCAATTTCTTAAAATATTGTTAAATTAATTATTGCTAAATCTACCTTAATGTACAAAGAATAAAATAGTATTATTCTATTAACTAGGTACTATTCTTCATTCATGGCTTGTGACCAGCTTTTGCTAGCTTTAGTTAGCCTGCCAGCATACATTTTATTGTTGAGCTTTGACAAGCTTTATGTCTAATCTAAACCCATGGTTGGGAAGAAACGTGTTAGAAGTGCCGCACACGAGTAAAAGAGAAAGTATTTTTCATGTTTTATTTTACAACTGTATTCACTCGACTGCATTGTTTTTTGCCAGTAATCTGCTTTTTTTACGTTGCGTAGAGTGTGCTTTACCAAAGTGCAGATGCCAAATTGCCAGCCACCCAGGAAAAAAAAGTGTCAGCAATTAATGATGACGAAACAAAACACAGAACAAGAGGCAGCTTACCTTGACGATCGCTGCCTTCATGTTTTTATACCAAAATCTACAAAAGACAACAGTCACATGATGAAGAGCTCGCTATGCCACCAGAAAAACACTCAGATTTTAAAGCTCTTCCTCCCACCTTCCGAAACAAAGTAAAATGGGCATATTCTAGGTGAAAATATAGTTAGCTAGCTAACAATAGGTAAATTAATTTCTCATACGTAACATTACTCTTTAATGTCATTATAACAAGTGGTCTGCTGGACTTTTTAACTGCTCTTAAGCATTAGAAAATTCAACATTAACATAACATCTTACTAACTAAGTTGTAAGATGTGAGTATTCAATTAACTAGGTACTTGTCTACTTTCACTAAAATCTGTTCATTTTATTGAGTGACACATGATCTGTTCAAGTTAATTAATCATGATAGAAACTTTCAGTTCATTTAGAAATGATGCTGCCTTTTTTTCTGCATGGTGCGTATTTCTTAGAAATGCTTGCAGTCTTCCAGTTAAATGGGATTTTGCTTTGTGTGGTGGTCACATTCCTTTCTAGTTTGATGTGGGAAGAAGAAGCCATAGATTACATGAGGTGGGGGTTTACGCTCACACACACACACACACACGAGGGGAGATCGGGCATCGGGTTTGTGGCTCCAACGGCCGGCTCCAGTGAAAAGATCTGTGTGTGGCAGTCGCAGCAATTCTGGGGCCTTTCTCCTCAGGAGCCTTTGTGTCTCATCCAAGGAGAGCAAGTTCACAGAGAGACAAAGAGGCTGGAAAAAGGAGGGAAAGTGAGGGAGGACAGTTCTTTTTTCAGCCTTTCTACTCAACACTCCTTTCTTTTTTTGACTTCAAAGGCAACTGGCGGGTACTTGAACAGCCATCATGATTCACATTCAGGCAATTTTGAAAAAGGCTTGTCTTTTTTGTCACGCACACTCTGTGGGCATTAAAATGATGATGCAGGCTGAGCTGCAACAGTCATGAACCTCTGTTGAAACATGATTTGACAGAACTGCAGGACACTGTCGGTTTCTCTGTGTGAGAGTGTCTATACCACACCAGTTCATTTTAGGTGAAGAGGATGAGTTCATTTGGACATTATTCTTGTTCTTCTTGGGGATATGGATCATTTGTGCATTAAACTCATCCAATCAGCTCCTCTGGTCCTCCCTCCCTGCTATCTAGTTACATAGAAAATAAATAACTACTTCCCTCTATGGGAAAAAAAACTCCACTAAAATATACAGACCATCTGCTAATGCTCCATTTAGCTTTCCAAGAAATCAGGCCATCTTGGAATAGAAAGACCAAGAGGATGGATCTGTGTTTGCATTATCGTCTGGCTGAGTGGTGTAAGTGTCTCTTATCGAATATGCTTCCATTAGTAGGTTATTGCAAGCCAGTTTTATTGCCTCACATACACAATCATGCATACACTCTCATATAAACATGTGCATGCTGGCGGCAATAACAGTCGACATGCACACACACATACATTCATGGATGAAAACCCATGCACCTGCATACACAGTTGCACAATTGCAGACACACATACACACACACACACACTCACCGTGGCAATGCTTCTATGGCGTTCAACAACCATTTAGTCCTACACTTGTTGCTAAAGAGTGGTTGTGAGATGGGAGGCATTTCCTCCCTGGCTTTCCGTTTTCACAGTGCCCCATTAAGGTCCTCATCAATCACTGGATCACAGGCTGAAACCCTCTTCTGAGGCTGATGGCTGGCATTGGATCTAAAGCACCACTCTCTTCCTGGAACTGTACGGATTAAGGGCCCAATTTGTTCATAGCCTTTTAAAGAATATGCTGAAGACCAAAACTGCAGAGTAGCATGCATTTATTTTCAGCACTTTGAAGGGTTCAGTCAGAGATGTTATTTTTGTTAGGTACCAGTTGTGAGATGTGTAACATTGTGTAACTTTTTTTTGGATCGTTGGTTCTCAAATGTAGTCTGTACTCTATATGAGTTAAAGAGCTATGCCACTACGAACTAGTTTATTTAAGGACACAGGCACTTTAACCATTACCCGGTTGAGCTAGTGGGAATAAGTTATTGTTTTACTACACTGTGAGACAGTTCCATAATAATGTCTCCTCGTAAATCAACTGGGGTTACTGCACATTATAAACTGCTGGTAGGTTTTCAAAAAAGTCATAACACCTGGTGAAAGATCTTCTATCAGCCAAGGCCTTGTGTCACTGGATGACGTTGCATTGCACAATTTGTTGCCTAATGGTCAAAACAGATTCAAGTTCCCCTTTTTCATTCATCTTTAAGAACCATATAACTCACAAAAAACACTTTGTATAACAAGACAAGAACTGCTGTCATACATGCTCACTGGGGAAGTTGCCCTCCGGGGCAAGACACCTACCACCATGTAACTCTGGGCCCGTAAATGTCAGTAAAGGTTATGTCGTTGGTGTTGTCTATCTGCAGTAAGGGCTGACATTTGTAAATGTTCGCCTCACTTGATTTTCTTTTGGAATCCTGGGCAAGATTTTGACTAAAGAAGTAGTTTCAGCTAATGTTTTCTTGTTTGCACATTTTTAGGAATCCAGTTAAGAAAATTGTGTGATATATGATAGAATCAAGTATAAACCCGACCTAATGCCATCCATTAGTTTGTGGACCACCGTTTTGATACCTCAAGTGTAGCATTACATCATAACTGGCTCTCTGTTATATGTTTGCCAAAAGTGTCCATATTCGGATATCCTGATTGAATTCGATAGAGAGGACAGACCAGCGTTTTCAATCACAAGGAAACCTCGCCCTGCAGCCTACCCTGCTTCATCATCTATTTTACTTTAAATGGGACCATAATTCAGAAAATGAACATCATGCTGTATTGAAGAGGACTACCGACCAAGACCATAAACTCAAGGAAACTATTAATTGCAACTGGTGGGGTTGCTAAAAGGAGTGCAGGTTTGAGGCACTTACGTTTCATTGAAAGGACATGAAATCATGTGATTCTGACTTTGCTTGATCACAAAAGGCAAAACTGAAAGCAGTTGGATATGACTTGATTACTGAAGAATGATCCATAATATTAAAAAATGTTTAGCTAAACCTCATATTTAAATTGACTTAGCCTGGAAAAATATGGTATTTAAAGCTGCGGTATGCAAGAATTGGCCAAACAAATAGGGGGCTAACTGCTGCTAACTGTAGCTGGCCTTAGGTATGTGGGTCAGTTAGCTGTGCAGCTAGCGGTTCGGGCTGGGAGCTCAGGGACCATGGGAGTGTGAGCTTTTATCAGAATCAGAATCAGTATTCCAGTATTCCATTACAAACAGGAAAATGTGTTTGCCACAGCCGCAGGACAATAGTATTATAAAACACAGTAACAAAGGTAAAAATTAAACAATATAATTAAAAAGTGGAAAATAGTATAGACTCGTAGATACGTAGGAACATAATATTGTACAAAATCAACATGTAATTATAAACAGTGTGGCAGTGAATTGTTATTTACAAATAATAAATATGGGTATTATAAAATTGACCAGTGCAAACAAAAAATTAGAAATTAGTTATGTATATGTGTATTGCAAAGTTGTAAAGTGCAGATTGAGGTCTACTGGGAGCAGCGCTGGTTTACACTGCTAGAGCAGGAGCTTTGGACCTGAAT
Organism: Sparus aurata; assembly: GCF_900880675.1. Lineage (NCBI taxonomy): Eukaryota > Metazoa > Chordata > Actinopteri > Spariformes > Sparidae > Sparus > Sparus aurata. Next base: position 29,331,183 of record NC_044193.1, on the reverse strand, counting down.
GGGGCCGGGCTAGCTGGCTACCATACTAATTCCAGTGGATATCTCTGCAGCATAATACATAGACATCATAATGTCAGATTTGTTTATTCACAGTCTAGTGGTAATTTTAGTTGACATCTGAATGATTTCAACTACGTTTGTTTCAACTTGCCCCTTTAATTTCATTCATTGTGTAAATTTAATAAACACACTGAAATCACCTTCAAACACCTTGCATCCTTTCAGTAAACAAAGAATGTCATTAAAGGATGCGTCTTCTCCTATTTCACCCCACTACATGTACACCACATGCCACATGGCCTTTGTTTAGGCACTTTTTCTCAAGCAGTTGAGCACATTTTCCTCTTTACTCTGTCCTCTGCTCTTTCCATACGCTGTCTCTCCTCATGTCTCTTTGTTTTTATCTCTCTAAATCTAAATTCTGTCACCCTGTGTCTCTCCATCTGTCAGAGTTACTCCCGCCCATCTCACCTACCACCCGCCCTTCTCTGCATCCCAGGATTCCCGCCACTTCAGTCTCCAATCTTGTTTCACGGCAACTGGCTCTCAATGAGGGGCTCTGATGGGGGGGGGGTGAAAGAGGCGGGTGCGTTTGGGATTGAGAGGAGGAGTTTCTACTTGAGAATGGAGAATGTCTGCATTACATGAGGGCCGCATGTTCTGAAAGTTAGAGGTACACGTGAAGATTGAAGTGCTCCTGTTCATTATGTGTAAACGTTACATACAGGGGGAGGGGTGCAGTCAGATCAGGTAGGTGGCAGTTCTCCCTGTGTGAAGCAAAAACAACCCTGACTGACTGTCCAGGCCTGTGTGACGTTTTCAGTCCGCTAAACTTTCCGAGCTTGCGTCAAGTGTGTCAACGCATTGCATACAGCTTAAAGCAGTTCCCACAGGTTTATAACACAGTGGGTGGGAAAGCCCTCAAAGATGACTTCAGTTGTGATTTATTCTGTGCAATGTGTGTAATGTAAATTACACTGACAAGATTGTTTTGCACCTGATTGCACTGGATGGGACTCCTCGCATATTATTTATAGTGTTGTTCGACCCACACATGAGTACAATAAAAGGTTATTGATACAAGATGGATTTTTCAATGAGTGTTCCTGTATAAGTTCATTGATTTTAACACATGTGTTGTTTGCTCATCTCCGGGATTATTGTTATTATTATTAAACACACCCTGATCATCTAATACTCAGGGAAACAAAGACATACATACACTCTATAAAACGTTGGTTATTTGACAGCTAAATGGGTCTTTCATCGCCTCCTCCCGCTGCATTTTTGATGAGTCCCAGCCTGTGTTGGTTGCCTCTGACCAACCCACCGCAACCCATGACCCTCCACCACCAAGAGGAAAGGACATGCATGTTAAAAAGCTTTGCCCTCCATGAACCCTCAGTCTGCCACCCAGTAAGTCGGTGTGGGAGTGTGTAGTATCATACATAGATTTGTGTGTGTGTGTGTGTGTGTGTGTGTGTGTGTAAAATAAATGAAAATATGTCACAAAACAGAAATACTGAAATTCAGGTGGTGAGGAAAACTTTTGCTAAATATGCTTATTAACTTTTTTTAATGATATTAGATCCATATCAAAAGATGAAGTTAGAGCTAGAGGATGGTCAGCCTATGAAGATCTGCCTGCCAGTACCTGTACGACCTTACTCTGGATATATCCAGCCCTTCTTCACCAGAAAAACGACCATATAGGTCGAGTGTGAGCAGCTTATTAGTACCTATAATTTTGTTTCTTGCCAGGCATGTTATAAAGAGCGACAACGTCTGCATGGGGAGGAGGTTGAGGTTGTTTGCATAGTGAAGGAACAACATTACACGAAACACTTTTTCTGAGCCTAACAAATAAGTTTTCTTGCCTGAACCTAACCAAACTGAGTGTTCTATAAAGTCCAGTGTGCCTGTCGACCTGTTTGTGTAGGTATGAGAATGTGTTGGTTTATAGGCAGGAATTAGCTGCAAGTATTTTTCTTGGCCTGCTTTCAGTTTTTTTGTTAAGCTAAGCTAACCATCTGCAGGCTCTAGCTTCGTATTTAGTATGCAGTCCTGAGAGGTGTTTGTATGGTTCATCTAACTCTCTGCAAGAACAGGAAGAGGCGTATATCCCAAAATGTTGAACAATACCTTTAAAGGGATAGTTTGGGTTTTTTGAAATGGGGACATGTAAAGTACATATCTATAGTCAATCTGTTTCTCACCATAATTGCTAATCAGCGTAGCCTCAGTTTGGAGAAGCAAAGAGCCTCTCCAGCCCAGACACTCAGCCCTACTGACGCCACTTCAAAAAACCCAAACTATCCCTTTAAGGCAAAGGCATGTGACTCAACATGATGTAGCATAAGTTAAGTACTGAACAATAGTACATTCTTAACATAATTTGCAGTTGTAAAGTAATAGGGTTATTTCAACTCATATGATGATGTTTTCCTAAACCTAACCAGGTAGCTTTGGTGCCTAAACCCAACCATCTGGGAGCGCATGACTGGAATCTGTCACTGTAATGCAACAATGTTCATGATGCTTTGGGAACTGTTATATATGTCATTTTGGTAGTCAATGGCAATCAACCAGTAATGTTTCTCATTAACACACCTTTACGTGTATGGTATTTGTGTGAACATGTTTCTTTGTTGTCAAGCTTGGTGTGTGTCAAGAAAAGCAAACGTGACATTTGGCTAACACTGCCTATATGCATGTGATTATCCATCCATGATAAGACAAACAAGTGTATGATGACATACAGTATGTGTGTGCGTGTGTGTGCTCTGTGATACTGCCACCCATGGTAGTTGAAAAGAGAGCGGATCCATGCCGGAGGGGTCACAGATCACTCGACTGACCGCATTACCTTGTAACAATGTGTGAGTGAAGTGCTTAACCCAGACGGAGGCCTGTTCACTGGCGCTCTAGTTAGTGAAATAAATCAAAACCTTTGGGGAGCATGCTGACAGAGGGACTGGCCACAGAACAATCAGTTTAGGGGACAATAAGGGTGAAAGGGACAAGGTCACAGGCTGACCCCGAGAGGGATGTGAGGGGGATAGAGAGGAAACGAAGGGAAGGGGAGAAACCGTTTTTTTTTGCTGCTGAAGATCTTCGTTAGGGAGAGCTAGTGGGAAAGGGGAGCAAAGGAAGAGCACAAGAAGGAGCGGGAAAAGAAAAGGTGCAGTTTAACCTCATGCCCTGTCTTAAAAGGGGGAGAGGACAGAGTAGAGACTAGAAGCACAGCTCGATGGGTGATGGGATTGATGACCCTGGGGATGACCTCTCTTTATGGGGTAGTTAACACAAGAAAACGCCTGATGTTCAGAAGCAGAGAATGGGTAGTAAATGTGTTTTCAGTCGAATTAGCAGTAAATCTTAAATGCAGGTTTATGTACGACCAAAGGTGGAGATGAGATAAAAAGAAGAAAGGTCTGGCCTTCCTTCCTTGGACTGGTTTAACACCTGCTTTCATTTAGGTCTACTGAGCCAGATCTTGCGCTGGTGAGTTTGAGTCACTTTTTACAGCACACAAACATTATGTTTTACTCTCATAGTGTCTTCTGAAATAGATCTAGAGTGCATAAACTGATAAAAAAAGAAAGGACCCTGATCTGAAACAGATCCAAGGAAACACACAAGACAGTCCCAGGTCAAGTCTTGGTCTCCACAAATCTGTGAAGAGCACTATGCTGGCATTCATTTTTCATGATAAAAATAAATTAAATACTATCAAAAACAAAGAAAGTATCTGTGCTCAAGTGTGACAGGCTGTGTGTTAACTTGAAGGGGGTGTTGCTAAAATGTTCCGTTCATCTGACGGATTGCATCCACTTGTTGCTGTCTTCACTAACACAAAATAGAGAAATCTAGCAAGCCCGGCTGAACAGATGATCATCTGTTTCATGACTTACGCTCACACCAAAAGCGACTTGAGTGACCGTGGCGACCAGCTGCCATTCATTTTCAATGTATGCTGGCAACGAGGAGCGACCGGAGCGACCGGCGGCGTGAGCGACGCGGTTTCAGCGACGCGAGTGATGTGAGCGACGACAGTTGACAGACGCTCAACTTTATGCAAATGAGCAGCGGCGTGACCGCAGCGACAGCCAATTGAGGGCTTATCTGGATTCCGAAGGCAGAAAAAGGCGGAAAATCAAATCAAACAACGGAAGAGAAACGTATAATTGCGGTCTCCGGTTTTCCGGAACTATATGACGCTAGCCTGTTTGTCTATAGAGACAACAGAAAAAAAAAAAAAAAGAGGCTTGGTGGAAGGTTGCAGACGTTGTGGGACTGTCTGGTGAGTTGTAGGTTACTGTAGGAAGGCTACATGTAAATAAATGCAGACCATAGGTGACATGCTGTGTCTATATGCAGAGGGAGAGATAGTGAGGTTGTGTATTGTAGGAAGCCGGAAATAACACTGGAACCAAGCGTCATCAAAGCAGAGCTCCTGAATCAGCCTGTGAAATTCTCCGCGGAGTAGCCGGGTTCTCAGAACTTTATGGACCCAGACAGCAACGGACCCTGCGTTTCCATCACAGATATGCTGATGCTACACAAAGAAGGCTGCCCAAAGTGCGATCCATGGTGAAATACGGAACTGATGTAATAGATGGATTATTATATAGGCCTATGCCTGCTGCTTGAAAGACCCGCCCCTTCGGTCGCTTCAGTTGCTGCCACCCAGGCGACTGCAGCAACGCGATGTGAGCGACCAGTGCGACCACAGGCGATGTTATCGCTTTTGGTGTGAGCACTCTGTTAGTCAACTGTAGCTTGTTGTCAAGCAGACACCTCTAGGGCTGGAAAATGAAGCCAATGCAGAGGTGCCAAAAAAGGGGAAATTCCTTGAATGGCCAGTTAATTTCTGTGTGATCACAGCCACCCCCTCCTTTTTGTAGCTTCCAGTTAGGTTGGCGTGTTTTGGTAACCAAGCTTCATTCGGCTCAGCTCTACTCCACTCACACTCGCCCATTTTTGGATTAGTGGGAGTCAGGCCATTGATTCTACAGTGTAATTCAGAATAAGTGGTTTGGGTTCGAAATAATTGGAAGAAATGACATGCAGGTTTATATTTGTTGTACCTTTCTTTGCTTCAACTTTCATATTTGTTTACAATCGTCACATGTGTTCTCATGTAGTTTTCCTCAATTTATTGTATTTTACTGTATTATTATTTATGACTTACAGCGATAAAACTGCACTAGTTAAATTTTTATAGCAACATATACTCTGCACTCCTAAGCAACCGTCTTGGCATTTAGCAGGCTATAATTTACCTTGTCATGCATGCAATGATTTATCCAGTATTTGTGTTCATTATTCTCAATGTGCACAATTATTCACACATTTATATTTAAAATGATACATTTCTTAGGAACAGCCACCCGAGAAAGCAATCCCACTTGTACAATAAATCCAATTATGCTATCTGAACCGATCAAAGATAACATGTTTTAAAATCTGCTGAAGATTAATTTCTTGTTGCCCGCCTCATTGATTCTTTCATGCATTATGCATTTATTCCATGAATTTGCGACTCAGTAATTGGTCGGAATCAGTACTGCTAAGTATTAATGTGTGTACATTTTAAATGGAAAACCATAGGACCAAGGACCAAACATGTGCTTGTGGCCACCTGCCTGGCATGCTAATGATAGTGGTGGTGCTGCTGTGGTTTTCACGCTGCTGCCCAACCCAGACCTGCTCTCCATCATGTGGTCCTCTGATAGTAAATCCCCATGTGGTAATGAGCTGAGGGATTGAGTAATGAAATGAGAGCACCCTGTGTGTTTTTGTTTTGTTTGGGGCGGGGTTGGGCAGGGGTGTTCCAGTGTCTATCTGTGCATGCACATGGATACACTTCAGTGGTTGGATAGAAGATGGGGAATTAGTGGGGCGGGGGAAGGGGAGGAGAAGGAGGAAGAGGATGGGAGCTTGTGGGGGAGTGTTTGAGAGGTGATGAAGAGGAGGAAACAAGGAGAGCCTATCTGCCTACTCTGTCAGCAGCATGAAAGGTAAATGAGAGCACCTTACAGGATTTTCATAACCCACACACACACGTGCACTTTGCACTCTGAACTTCCGTCATTGGTAGGCTACACTTGATGGGTGGCTACATTGTTAGCCCTGCAGCAATGAGTCTACAAGCTCTCAAAGGATACTGCTGCTGACCAGGCAACACACACACACACACACACACACACACACACACACACACACACACACACACACACCCATCATTCGCACTCGAGGAACAAACCCCCAGACTCACTCCAGGGTGAACAATCCTCCTCTCTCCCCCCACATGGCGCCTAAAATGTTCACATCATCCCCCCCGAGCCCCTCCTCTAAACGCCCTCGTTGAACCCAAGAGTGTGCGTGCAAGGCCCGCCTCCTCGATGGCCATAACAATGTCTGGGGATCACCCGGGGGTCTTGAGGGGGCTTGAGACAGGGGAGGGGGGGCTATGTGTGTGTATATGAGGAGAGACAGAAAGATGTAGACAAAGAGAGGAACCAATAACTGGTTCATGTTAAGTACATCAAATAACTGTCTGTAGAACAACTGCAAAGTGCGTCACACATGATATATGATATATTATATAAATGAAGGATGCAACAAAAAAAGACATTTCAAGTATAATTTCAGATAATATATAGAAATAATACCAATAATTAGAATAAAGCAGAGAATACTACATGTCTGAGCAATGTCCTCCAAACTCCACTTGTCACAATACAAACGGAAACTTTGCTGATTTTCAACCAGATTTGTTTCACTCCAGAGTTGGTAGAAATGAACAAGCATGAACTCCTCTCAATGTTGCCTGCACCCAGGCAACTACTATTTTGCCAAATTTGATGAATGCCATAAAATGGATGATTTGTCTTATTTTATGGCTGTTACATCATCTACAGTTTGGTATGTCAGTATATGACAGTACAGTGTGATCAGAGAGAGCCGCCTCTCTTAGATGGAGTGAGGGATGTCCGACCAAAGTCTGATCAAACTGTCTAAACTGGGCAGTGTTGATAAACGATAAAGCAAAAAGCCTGTTTCTGCACTGCCTTTTCCTGTCTAGAATTTCTTCGGAAACATATTTTAGTGTACTGTAGCTTCAACTTGAAGTGGCCGCCTCGTTGTTTCGGTACTGTGAAAATGGAGGCTGTTAAAACTCAAATGTAATTCAAATATGAACCCTAACCCTGTTCATTGTTTATTGTTCTGTTAAATGAAAGCCTGGCAGTCTTCCTGTTTAAAAATTGACAACGAAACTGAGCACAAAACGTGTACATTGAAAGGTATGCAAGGGGCATAAACATAGAATAATTACAAAATAAACAGAAGTGACTATAGAACTAATCATAGATAATACATCATGATAGCGTGTTGTGATCAGCACACTAAGGGATTATGTTTTAGCACTGTTATAGCACTGTATCTATCAACTTACAGGCTAAAGCTTTGAAATTTGTAATCCTGATCTCAATATGGAAATTTCTTTCAAAACCTGCTTCGGGTTTTTGGAGGAAGACACCTCTGAGGTGTACTGGATCCCTGGCTCCTCCTGTCCACAGGTAACTGAGAGCAGGAGATTGACCCAAACTTGATCCTGATGTATGCACATGAGAACAGAAGTACTTTGATGTAAGGTGACAGTTTTCTGATGTTTTTATTTCCTTGTCTGCCAGTATATACTGCTTGGAGCCACAGTAATTGCACTGAAGTACACCAAAGAGATGTCATCTCATATTCCCGGAAAGACACATTTGTGTTTTGCGTATTTGCATCAGTCAGTCAGTCAAGGTACGATAACATAAGCCTAGGAACAAAGGGGCCCCTTGAACCAACCGGCCCCTGACCACTTGTGACCTGAGCCTCAGGCACAACACGGCACCACTGTTAAAGAATACAGATACAAAATGCTCATTCAGCAGCAATCATGTGTGTGCAGCCGCACAATGTGCCACTCTGGTCATGCTCAAATGATCGGAAGAGCTGGTACTTTTCATAATGCCATCGGCCGTGAGCCACTAAAAGGTCTGAGTTGTTTCGTGTAGGTCGTGTGGCAAACTGCTGATAGGCCATATGTCGAGGCTTGTTCTTGTTCTCCTTTACAGTCATAACATGCATGGTTCACACTAGATTTAGATTTCAAGAGGTTATTTTCTGTGCCTTGTGATATAAGATAGTGACAGTGGAATACAAGCATTGCATCTATTTAATTATCTACAGCAGGGGTCAACCTTTTTGAAACTGGGAGCTACTTCAAGGGTACAGAGTAATATGAAGGGCAACTTGTTCGATACAAACTTCCTGAATAACATTAAGTTGCATGGTTCACCTTTAATTACAATCTGTTTCAACATTTCGTCAGAGTTATTACATCTCTTATAATTTTGTAAATATCGAACTTGACAGTTTTGTATGAATGAGATCCCTTATAGCATAGTATACAAAAACACAGCTCTTATATTTTTGTATAAATGATCATTTCTGTAACATTTTCTAGGAAAGCATTAACTATCACATCTGGTCATGTCCCGTTTGTACAAACAAATACCTCTGTAACATTTCTGAGCAAATCATGAACTCATGATCATCAACTCTTTCACATTTTTAAATGAGTCATGTCACATCTGTACTCATCACCAATCTGTAGCATTTTTAACAAATCGTCACATCTGTTCACACTTTTTGAACAAATTACTTTTACATTTTTGTACAATATTTTAGTTTCATATCAGAAAAACTGATTCACAGAGATAGGTTGAACCAAAAAGACAGCCAATTTTCATAATTGCTATGATTCACCTTTATACTTCTCTGTGTCCACAAGGCACCAAAAGTTCGGTGCACCCTGATGGGCCAAAACAGACCTGCCAACCCGTGCGCATTTTTTGTACTCGGTACGCATTTTGACCCTTAAGTACACTTGTACGCATTGCTGCTCTCCTGGTACGCATTTTGTTGCATCTCGCAATTCGCCGGTTTCAGTTACTATGAAGTTGATTCTGCCCCTGAGCCACAACAATCTGCATGTAAGTGGAGTGAAAAGCTTTTGGCCAATCAGAGCGCTGCATTTTAACACCCTTGCCCACCTGCTCCTCCTAGCCAAATGCTTCGTGCACTCAATTTATTTCAGTGCCTCAAGCAAGCCAGGCTGGCCAGACAACTGATCCCTCTGCGTAGCTTGCGGTCACTGCCAATGCAAACAGCATTGAAAAGGTAAAATTAAGATGTTCATTTTACCAGACAGGGTTTTTTTAATACTCATCAAAGTTACCGTTCATCGATTATTACAGGATACAAGATAACATTTGTGTAGTTTCACTACTTAAACAGCCATTCATCCACTCCCGTCCTATACACATTTATAATTTATTGTAATATAGGAAGTAGTGATGAGCCAAACAATGTAGCTGAATATAAATTACATGTATCTAGTTTCCCTTTGATTGAAGTGTGTGTGTGTGCTTGGGTGTGTGTGTGTGTGTGTGTGTTTGTGTTATGTATGATGTAATTCATAATATTTATGCCAACATGCAGGAATATGACCTACTCATAGCAGCCTATCATAACCTCCCCCCGCTGTCCAGCTTGTCTGACAATAAAGTTGGAATCTCACTGGTGGGTGGGCAACGGTGGAGCACACATTGGCGGTGGGCTGTCGATGGGGGGGGGGGCGGCTTTCGACGGGTGGGGGGCTTTCTCTTCAAGCTACTGATGTGTTTTGTCGATTATGAGACATCGCTCAACGTTCACTCTTCTGCATAGAGGGGTGAGTAAATAACTACATTTTCATTTCTGGTTGAACTGTTCCTTTAATGTCATTTTAATTATGTAATTCAATGAACTGACAACTAAGACCTGCATTGATCATTGACGTTTGTAAAATGTGTCTCTTGGACAGTGGAGTTTAGGACATTCAACAATACATTCCTGGAACAGTCCCAGGAACCACAGTCTGCTCAAACGGTGCAGTGTAGTATCTTGTTATCTATATCTACTTTATGCTCGTCTGTTTGTACCTCTTTATTGCCTGCAGTAGGTCAGGAGTGGAAGAGCCCACCTGTTACACACTCTGTCACGCAAGAGACAACAGCCCAGCACTGTGAACTCACACCTGGATACATCCTGCCCCCACAGCACAAACCCAGATCTCACCAGGTCCGTCTCTCTCTTCTCTCTCTGTCTCTAGCTGTGTCTGCTTTCACATGTTTAAAATGTTGTAATATAATGTATTCATACAATTCTGATCATCATACTTTCACTAGTTCATAATTGCCCTGTCTGTGAAAACAAATAGCCTCTCCCTCTGTGAATTAAATGCTGGTCACAGCAGCATTTAAATCTTGTCAATCAAACGACCACAGTTAGGGGATTTGATTGCAAGGGTGAAGTAACTCTGCACTTCCTGGACTTATTGCATCAAAAGTATGATCTTTTCCTAAACCTAACACAACTGGAATGATTTGATAAAGTTAATAACAGTCCAAAAGTCATAACATGTGAGCCTGAAGTCTAGCTGGACATTGAATATGAGGTATTTTTATTAACTTGATTGCTGTACACGTCATGTGCAAAACTGAGGCTAGGGGGGGGGGGAGAAAGAACATCAGAGTTTAAAAGTCAAATATACAATATGTAATTTCCCCGTCAAAACTGAATGTAAGATGTGCAGTGCTTTGTTGAAGGAGCAGCTGCTCAGTGTGTCGGAGGCAGACCTGAGGCGTAAAGAGTCAAGTCAAATTCTGCTCTGATCTGGAGCAGTTCACTGACAGGGCGAGAGCTCAGAGATAATTTTTTGAATATTTGGCATTCAAAAGTAGACTAATCTTCCCTCCTGTTTATCAACCTGATTGCAGCAGAGATCTGCTGAGGAAACTTATGTCGTTGATCCTGATGTTTAAATCACGTTACTTCAGTTGACTGCAGACTGGAGCTGGATGGGAAATGTACCTCATTTCATGTAGACATTATAAAGAGTAGAGAGAAATGCAGTTTCCGGTGGGTGCCAAATAATGAGAGTTTACCTGAATTTACACACATTCTCCTTGTGTGCCATTGCTAGCTAATGCTAGCTGTACTAAAGTAATCTGGCTGTTTGGGGCGGATAAACACAAATGATCCTACTGTCAAACTTGTTTTGCTGGCGGTTAATACACCATTTAACAAAAACCACTGCTGATTTTTTTTTTTTTTTTTTTTTGTATGTGCTTGTCTGTGTTAGATTTATGTTATTTGTTCCTGCCCAGGGACTACAGATGAAATTTAGCTAGTAGCTAATTCTGGTACAACTGAGAGCCGTGCACTGTCCCTGTTAAATAAACAAATAAATAAAATAAATTAATTAAAATCCATCTGACCTAATGACGCACACTGTTACTTTGAGCAAACTTGTCAGTTTCTCGGGGTTTGAACATTGTTGGAAACATTTGGGATGATGTAAGTAAGCAACTCAATAAATATATAACAAAGACCTTGTTGACAATTTAATACAGAATTCCTACATATTATACGTTTAAGGCCAGTCTGCAGTATTTGAAGAGTTGTGATTGAGCATGTTGAATCTCCACGAGACATGAGGGAATGAAAAAGATTAATATACAGTAAGTAGCAGTTTCTTTCTCTCTCACACACACACAAACTATGTAAGTACACATTTATAGAGAGGCAGACACTCTTAAACAGAGTTGTGCACGTAAGGTCCAGAAAAAATAGCCGAACAGATGTTCTTGTCTTTATTAACTAAGTGCATGCTATGACCTTCAGGCCATTTATCATGAAACTGCCTGTAACAAAGATGGCTTTCTATATGAGATATGACATATCTGTCATCATTCTTCATCTCCCTGTTGCCCTGTACGTATCCTCCGATGAAAATGTGGCGCAGGGCGTGTGTGTGTGCGACGGTGTGTGTGTGGGTGTGACGGACAGCTTTTATATAGGAAGTGCGCTGCAACACAGTTTGGAATCAGCCTTGGGGAGCGGCGGTGGCGGGGGGAGGTGGGACGGAAGGTCACGTGTTTTAGGAGATCGTCCTTCAACATGAGGTCTCAGATTTGAACCTTCATGTCGGGTAGCATCCAACATGCGTAAGTGTCCCTGAAGAGCTGCCATTCTGGATCCGACCCTGACCTTTGGCCTTCTGAAGAAACACAGGAAATAAGAACATTCTGAAAAACTTTCTGAAAAATGTGTCATATTACGGTACAAATATTTAGAAGGGGAAAAAAAAAGGCCGGCCACGTGGCGTCTTCTCCTGACTTGCCCCTGTTATCTCAGCAGTATATCTATCATCCTCTGCTGACGTTAATTGCAATTGAATAATGAATTAGGCATGATGTTAAACCTTGTTTCTGCCCTCTGGAGCACAAGGGCAGGCAGTGAGGAGGAGAAGAGGGAAGAGAGCAGAGGAAGCAGGTTAATAAATGACTTGAGCTAGACCTCAGCTCAAGCTTGGCTGGTCTCTGGATTCACCAAACCATGTTGAGGTCCTGTCAGGTCCTCACTGCGTTACCTTTACAGGTAGAGAACCCTCTTCTACAGCTGCATCCTGACATTTTTTTTTTTTGCACAGGTTATGGCTGGTATAGATGTATTAAAGGAGATTTTTTAAATGATTCCGCCTCCTTCAGTGTTTTATATTCTGAAGGAGGATCTTTTTAAAGATCTTGAAAACTAATGGTCAAAGTCCACAACTCCCTTTTTCCTACAGCAAACACCGCTCCTGAATCAGCCGTCAGTAGTCTCGCCTTTAATTCATTTGCATAATGTATGCCTTGTGCCTAGTTTGGCATGTGAGAATGAATTTATCTGCTCTGTTGTGGTCAGTGATACTGAGTCGGGCATGTGTGAGCTGACCAACCAGACAGACTTGCTATTCGGGAGCGGGGGCCTTAAAGAGACAGAGCGCTTCAGATGGAGAAAACTGATGCATGTAAACCTATTCTAATCGTGACCCAAAATAAAAAAATGAACCCGAAAAAAATATTTCTCCTTTAAGGGAACTGGATATGATGCCACTGCTCAGATTTCCTGCCATTTTTTTCTGATTAGCAGCTTGCTTTATGGCAATGAAAAGGGCAGGTCAGGGCAGCCCAAACTGCATTTGCCCGTGTGAACACAAATGAACCGGGTGGGCAAAATGCAACTGTATCACATTAGTCCTGGAATGGGAACAAAACAAAAAACCTTTAGCTCTGAAACACCCTTAGACTTTTCCTTTGTATCGGCTTAAGTGGTCTGAATTACAGTCCTGTGTGCCCGTAACTGTTTCTCCTGCCCTGATATCGAAAGAGGGGAATGAGGCGGATGAGTTTACACCAGCAGGATGAATACAAATGAGGAGGAATTAGGAGGAGTAGGTCAAGGAGAGTTGGGGGGGCAGTTTAAGGTGGATGAGTGGAGAAGAGGGAAGAGAACAGATTAGGCTAAAGGCAGAGACGTCTTAAGGTGTTTGACTGGGAGCCACGTCAAACACAATTAACACTGTGTAAAGTTTACTTAGTGCTCCAAATGACTTCAAAGGGGTTGTTTGCCTTCTCAGGGCAAATAGGATATACCATTCATTTGACGTTCATCAGCAATTTACCTCATGATGTGTTTGCTCTTGACGGTGGGGTTTGCATACGTATGAAAACACGTAATTGCCTGTCTCCATGAGAATGACACAGATATAATCTTCTAAGCGAAGGGTTAATAGAATAACCTAGTAGCCATGGAAACAACAGATAGGTCTGTGTGTGTGCATGTGTGGCAAAGCTGGAGTTTTTTTTTTTGTTTTTTTTTTTCATTTCAGAGTCAAAAATGGCCAATTACATCCAAACATGAAGCAGAAATAAATATAAAAATAGATGAGGACGATGAAATATTGTAAACTGTTCTCCAAAACTTCATAGTGCCCCTTTAACACAGAATTTCAGAGCTATTCATGCTCCCTTTGCTCAGCCGTGTCACGTATTTTCCCCTTCTTTTCTCAGTATCATCATGGGCTGCAGTACAGTTGGTCCACATCAAAATCCTACTACGTCATGTTCAAAATATAATGCAATTAACGTAATTATTCTCCCAAAGCTGGTGCACAAAACATACACACGCAGAATATATAGAGCAAATATGCATAATTAACATTCTGCATGCATGCAACATATGGCATGCACACGAAGCAGTCACATCAGCATTATGCGTAAACAACACATTCTTTCCTCTGTTGAGCACATCTTGGATTGACTGATGCTTACCTGCAGAAAAAAAATGAGCAGTCTGTATGTTCATGATGACTCATGAATACAACAGTGATGGGATTAAAGGGGAGGGACATTTTGCTCTATAGTTTGTGATTATCAACAAATCTCATGAAAAGACCATAAGCAACCATGCTTTATTCCTTTAATACTCTGTGTGCTCCAGGACCACTGGTGAGGATATAGGTACACAGTGCGGGGGTGAGTGGACAATGACTGAATTTTCATTTTTGGGTGAACTTATCCTTTAATTGGTTAAATAGGCTAAATTGCCAGGCGTATATTTTATTTACTTACTCAGGCCATCTCACGGTTTAAAATTGTATAGACTGTGTGGGCAAAGGTCCACAGGTAAGCAATTGATGTCAGAGGAAACACGGCTTTTCAATGCTTTGATTCTATCTGTGACTATATTAAGTGAAGTTTAGACCCCCTGGCATGTCCGAAGGAAACAACTAGCACTAACAATTAGCATTAGCTAACTTTTTTATGCGTCTTGCAAAAACAAAGGATTAAGGTATCTCCCATAAAGAAACTGTTCAGGAGGCATCAAAGTAATGTGTTCTTCCATTCAGACTCCTGCCAGTTTAAGTCAAATTAAATTATATATTTACACTCCAGGGCAACCGGTCGAAGGAACGTCCAAACCTCGTGGTCCACTATACACTCATGGCTAGAGTACTCACATGTAAAAGTTAAGACCCACTTCCGCTTATGTCAATAGAAACGATGGATCAAAAGGCCTCTATCACCAGGGCTATAGTGATTAAATTCAAATGAAGCTGTTTGAGATGTTTCATTTAGTCTGAAACCTGAATTAGTGGTTAAATGTTGATGTATTGGTTACATGTGATCAGAGTAAGCTATATTGTTACACTGATACACTGACACTGGATACACTGAGTTTTATTTGAACTATTCTACCACTGCATGAATTCCAAATAATGCAGATTTTATTGCCTAAAATAGCCCCTATTTTCTAGTAATGGCCGCTGGTCCCATCATAGCCACCCAATTGAAAACTCCCTGGCTCAGCTACTGCTGCTGTGCTTACAGCTCCCTCCAAAAATAGGGTCTTAGAAATCAGCTGATCATTTTACTTATCTAATTTATGGCCTGGCCACTGTCACCTGATTAAATAATACCATTGCCACACACACACACACACACACACACACACAGACACATGTCATTGTATTCATCAGATCTAAAAAGAAGAAAGTTGGAGCGAGAATGTCTCACATGATCTTATCAGAGCTGACAGGATCCACGAGTCTCTCACACCGGTTCTAATCATTCTTCACATTCCTCGCGGTAACATTTGCAGCGTGGCCGTGCTGTGGGCTCTTTACAGTTAACAACACCATGCAGAGCTGGTCCGGGCCTCCATGTGCCCACCCCTCGCTCCTTGTGACTCTCCTAGAGCTGCTGACAGTCAGACCTTTGGCAATGACGTGGGGTGTGTTCCATGTGCAAGCAGCAGCTGATGGACGAGTGAGCGAGGCTATGCATGAACAGAGAGAGCGAGAGAGTCCAGGCCTTTTTAGCGGAGGGTCAGCCTGACACTGATGTCATCCGTGACCGTTGGGCATGAGATAACTCCACAGGTCGTAGCCTCCGTGGGTGCCTTCGCCATATATGGAAGTCTCCATTCATATTACAGCTCAGTTATTCTTAGAAAGGCTGTGGTGCAGATGGCTTTCCAGTGCGGGAAAGGCAAACTGCACACATTCACATCGCTGCTGTGTTTTGCAGATGCAGGCCAAAACAAATAGGAAAGGATTCAAAAATATAATAAATCAATGATAATTTTGTTTTTGCCTGATATCTAGCTTGTCGTGTCGCATGATTTACTCTTTCTCGTGATGTTATTGGTTGAACAAACTCGGCTTTTTTAAATAAAATCCAACAGTGCACTGTGGAGTTTTGGGGAGGGAATATAAATCAGAAGCGAAAGTATAAAAAACTCTTACCGTTTTCATGACTAATTCAAATATTTCTCCACCTTTCTAGATTCATCTGTGTTTTGGGGACTTTCTGCCTCTGAGTTTACTCACTTGTGAAAAAAAACATATATTTTTCTGAATCTGAGTTGGAATTTTTTCTGCTAAAAGTACAAAGTGCCCCTATAACTACTGAGGGACACCACTGTCTTTTCTAATCCATCGTTAGTGCCATGTAACATTGTGATCAGTGACCTTCAGCGATGTCATTTGATCAGAGCGCCTGACACCCTTATCCTCAGTCCTAAATGGCACAGATAACATATAAAAGGTCATCATGCCCCTTTTAGCTTGCATCTTCCCACTGACACACACACACACACACACACACACACAGTGACACACACTGAAAACATGAATTAAAATACTTCCCGATGAGCCTCTCTCGATCCACTGGGGGCTCCCTCATGCCAGTTTCGGCGCTGTCACACACAAACACAGGCACACATGTACATCAGTAGTGAAACCCGAAACGACGTCTGCACTTGACAGCTGCAGCCCCGGTGTGGGTCCGCTTACCCTGTGAAGGCATAGCTATGCATAACCATCAGCGCTGAACCTGAGACTTCCCTATTAATAACACACTGGTGGGAATCTCACTTTGGCAGATACATACCCCAAACGGCTCTCCTCAGAGGTAAGATGAGGTGAAGCTCTCAGTGAGATGCCCAAAAACACCTCATCATATCTGCTGCTCAGCACCGTCGAAGCTGCTTGTGTTGTGAATAATTTAACAGTGGTGTGTAACTGAAAACGGGACGTGTGGTGAACAGCAAAAAGGAGGGATTCCCTGTGTGTGTGGGGGGGGGGGGTAGCTGTGTGGTTGGTTATGTGTGTGTGTGTGTGTTCCCCGCTCCTCTCTTTTCTGCCTCTGCAGTGAGCCTCACCCTTCCATCCGCCAATCAGATCGCAGCTCGAGGAGGGGAGTGAAATGATGGGGGAAGCCATGCCAGGGATGGTGCTTGCCCGCAGTGACGGGCGTAGGTGTATGTGTACGTGCATGCACGTGTGTGTATGTGCAAAGTGCTTATGCAGATGTCATTTTTTTTTACACATGTATGCCATGAATATATCGTAGGCATGTATGATACCATGTTTATTTCTTAGATTTCAGTTTCCTCTTCTAATTTAGACCTGCTTGTGTGTTGATGGAAAGACAGGAAATGAGACAGGCCAGCAGAGATGCACAGACGAAGACAAACAGAAGGAAGTGCTCTCAGTGTGTACATATCCTGGTCACCTCTGTGGCTGTTTTATGAGTCAGTGATTCAGGATCACATTTAAAATCCCTGAGGAGGATTTCAAGGAGACTGCGTCAATGACACTACAGAGAGTAGAAACAGCCAAAGTGGTTTTAAGACTGCATTAATTCCGAGTCCAGCTGGGGGTCTAATCTGAGTTCAAGACAAACCTGCTCAAGACTAGTTCAGCCAAAGACCAACAGAGCAAAGCAGCACTCAGTCAGTATTCTCCATACTGTAGTCTTACCTCTGTTCCACAGACAGCTGTGATATAACTTCCATGCAGTCGTTCCGATTTAGTTTGGTCAAATCAATGACTGTGTATATATATGAAGGCTCATGTACCACCAAAAAAACAATGAAAGTTACAACTCTGAGAAAGTCATCATATTACAAACTAAAATCCTGCCACAATGTTACAACCTACCATGACAGCATATTTCCACTACATGTTTGAAATGAGGTAACGTGGTTGTGACATGTCAAAAGGCAAAACGCTGGATGCTAAGAATTACTTGCACTTGATAATGCAGACCAGTGCAATACATTTTTTCGTCTGGCAGCCGAGCACATTATGCTACGGGGGGACCCAGAAATGAATTAGACTGTAGACAAACTAGCTGCACCGTGAGGTTGAAGCCTGCTGCTATTATGATCACAATAACAATGCCGACCCCTGGCTAAAGAGCCCCTTTGTGCTGATATCAGAGGAGTGGTACCGAAGGCATCAACTTCTTAACAGTTCCATTTTGTGCATTCTCATATGTCAAATTCAGCAATACTAGCCTGCGCCACGGTTCAAAGGGCGTCTCTGAAAAGCCCCCATTTGGAGGGCCATTGAGCCCTTCACCCCACTGTTCTTCCTAATCTCTGCCATTTATTTTCACCATGAGGTCACCCTCGCTACCCTCTCGCTTAAACTGGCTGGACACTGGTTAGTCCTGTTATTTTGCAGGTCAAATGTCGGACTGAAGTCACAAAAGTGACGGGAAGCAAATACATGTTGACCCCTTCTTCACTCAGTAGATGGGGACTGAATTTTGGCGTGACCGCAGCGTTACTCTCTCTTCTCCCTATCCAAGGACTTGGATAATTCAACACTTTGTTTGCTTAATTGCCCAACACCAATGCTTTGTGCACCAGTGATCTTATGTATAGTAGTATAAAAACACAAGAAATCTCAACATTCCTTTCCATTCTAAGACTTTACTTACATATTTAAAAAAAAAAAAAAAGCTGCGTAAGAGCCCGAAAGATATTCAGAACCGCTTTCAGATCCAGATGTGAAAAGCCTGTTGTGTTATGCGTTTGGCCCTCTGTGAATTAGAATTGCCTTCCCACATTTTCATCCACAACTCACTGTTTATGCCGAGTCACCATGCAACAGCAAATTCCAGCACAAAAAAAGCATTGCATGTCAACGACTCAAAACATTGCACGCACCTAATTATGACTTTTTTTTAAAGGACGGACATTAAAACAACAACTACATTTCTATTCAGGTATTAACGTCTCTTGTTGAAAATAGAAACTTTGAAGACATTCCCAAGCTGTGAGCCCTCTGGGGAAATCTGGAGATAATCAGTGGATTCCAGACCTGCTCGGCTCTGCCTCCCCTCATACGTCTCCTGAGACCACGACCTGTCAGTGTGTGTGTGTGTGTGTGTGTGTGGACTGGGCCACGGGGGATGGGTCAGCCCACGATTAAATCCTTATTATCTCTCTCAGAACCAAATTAAGAAAATTACTTAAGTGCCCTATGAGGAGGGATGGGCATGACCATGGGCGGTTAAGCAGCAGAGGTCAAGGTTTAAGGATCATACCGGTGACCTGCCGGGCTGCTGTTTCCAGGATGCTTCTCTCCCTGCTCTCACATCACACTGCATACTGCAAAACAGCACATTATCTATTGTTATATTATTATTAACCTTAACATTTTCGAACTTCATAGCCCCTCTTAACAACTCTTTTTTTGTGACTGCTACGATCACATGCTCCATTCACATGTTCCGGCAACAGGAGATCAGTTGTTGTTGCTTTTCAAAGGCGAGCTGGTTGTGCCGTGTTTGGCTGCTTCTTCGTGGAAAAACTCTCTGTAATCGCTTCCTCAAAACCATGAAAGCTTTTTGAATCACATTTGAGAAGCAGCTGAGGAAATAATGGACGGAAAACACGACAGAAAGTGCCACAGGCTGGAGGGAGTCACCTCCGCATCAGGGATGAGCAGGGGGGCTAGTGTAGGGGGGTGACGGACCTTCTGCAGATTATTTAGCTAATAATCGGGCATGAATGCAAAACAAACAGCTCCTCGCTGGATCTTAAGAATAAAAGAGTATCATCTGAAGACAGTCTGTGGGATGTGTAAGTGAAAGAGATAAAACATGTTATCGCCATGGGTGGGGTTGAGGATGATGGGTTTCAATCGACTGACCCCCAAAAAACACGAAGCAGACAATGCAGATGCTGATCCACTTCGCTGATCTCGCTTCAGTCGATCGCTGGCCACTGTTGCACCAAGGTGACGCACAATGGAGGACACCAAAAAGGACGTGATACAGTTCCTTTAGCAGTCCACTGGGTCCATGCTCAATAGCGACCTCTCAACCTCTCAATGCGCCTGGGATGGCCGCGCCTTGAGATTTCACACAAGGCTGTTCAGTGAAAACCACTCACCTCTAACAGCCATGTTTTCAGCTGTGTGGTAATGCATTTTCCAGACGATTCAGTGTCTTTTGTGAACGGTTTGTTTCACTACTTCAGAAGTAGGAGAATTGTCTCTACCCGTAAAGCAGCACCCCCTCCTTCAGTTTTATCGGAAAACTTGGATACAGCAACGATATATTGCATGAGGTTTTACTGTTAGCGTGCACCCAAATTGAGCTCCAAAGTCTTAGTAGTTAAATCAAAATGAAAAATGCACACGACAGCATACTACAGCTCACCTTGCTGCACCGCAAGGGACATAAATAAATGCAAATAACTGAGCACGATGCAGCAACATGAGGAGACTATCTGCACTCCTGTCCATAAACAGGAGGCACTCCAGTGAGTAACATTCAGTGACCAGGAAACTTATGAGGAAATCAGAGACTGTATCTGCATTTCAACTGGAGGAACCAGGAACTAAATAATGTTCCTGGCCGAAAAAACCCTGCTGTAAGTTGAGCTGTCTAATGGTTGCATAATCATCAGGAAATATCTTGCTGAACGGTGCTGATTATTCAAACAGAAATCTAGCACCTACCTCTCACACGTGTCCGGCTTCATTCACAAAATGAGGAAGTTCTGGGAGCCACCAGTGTCAGTATTAGGACGAGGGAGCAACATTTACGTGATGATGATCAAGATTCAAATTAAAGTCGTGTCGTCAGATTCCCGACAAGTTCCTGAAAGAGAGAAGGCCTTGAATGAGAGAAATAAAACCTAATTTGGACGAAAGCAGAACTAAATAACTCATTCCATCCACTGAGACATCAGTCACTGCGATAAATGAAAACAACATACACACTGTAGAAAAATTGTTGGCAAGATTGGCAAAAAGTGATTTTATCCCCTCCCCTTCAGTCCAATCTTCGAGATCCTCATTTTAACAGAATCTGCGCATGACCACAAAGACAAAGTTGTTGTTTTAAACCAAATATGGCAGTAAGGTAGAGGATGCCTCTGGTGATTTTCTCTGCTGCCATTTTGCTGAACAGGGTCCTAAAAATTCCTTCATGATCAGTTATCACTCGTCATATCCGTTTGTTTGTTTTAATGATAATGAATGCATTTCATGCTCACACACAACTCAGTCACAATAACATTCAGATTGCACATTTATACAGGAATGAAGAGAAAAGACGAACAGAGACACCGACCACGTGGGCTCATGAAGCAGATGAATGATGGTTTTCTCCCCCAGTGACAGCTGAGGCAACTGAAACACAGTGACCGTTGTGCCTGAACTGACAATTTTACAGAATTAGACTTTCAAAATAGAAATATGAGCAAACCAATTGCAAGAAATTAACTGATCTTATTGGACCTGCTGTGGCTGAGCCTGAACTTCATCCTGATCCGCAAAGACTTCAAGTGCTCGCTTGAGTGTAATGTAATGCGTCAACAGAGTCTGATGTGGAAGCGACTGTCATTAAGTTTCTTGCCTCTTTGCTTCAGACACACTGGAGACTAGAATTACCAGTGCCACCTCAGAGTGGTTTAAAGTCGATCCTGGAAGCATTTGCTCCTTTGCTGCACCAGGAGCAGAAGGAGCTCCAAGGTGCATCAGACTCCCAGGAAATCCACTTCAGTTGGTTTTACATGTGGTTATTGACAGCATACTGTATCTGTGAATAATTAACGTTACAGTAGATCGTCAATAGCGATGATAAATATTTTGTTAGAGTGACCTCTGGGTTAAGATACATACCCTTATCTCTCTGTGATAAAGTAGGGCTGTCAATTTAACACATTAATTTGCATACTGAATGGAAAAGTCCCACTCCAGCCAGAGTTTCTAACTGTCAAATGGTTATCATTCAAAACTGAGACTGGGCTGTGGCTACTAGTCAGATGTTGTGCCATCGCTAGCAGATGCTGTCATTTCAGCATGATAACATCATCAGTAAGGACAGCAAAAGCATCGACATTAGCAGGGATAGCGATAGGCGTTACGTAAACATGAGGTCTTCTTGTGTATTGAGGAGCTGCCAGTTTATTCATAGTCAAACTGTAACCTGTACCTTATATTTACTGACACTATGTCTAACAGCTGTCAGCTCTGGCTCCACAAACCAAGCAGCCACGCCACTCTTAAGATACCACAGGCCAAGCTTTGAGGATTAGATGAAAGCACCAGAATCTACTGTAGTCCGTTCCATTTAAGCAACAGCCTAATCTTTTAAATATAGGCACAAAATGAAGGTATTTGTCCACAACAAGTGGGGCTTCAAAAAACGGCCAGATGGAAACGCTGACAGCAGCATTTGCAGAATCTTTGCCGGCATCCGAGTCCTTCAAGCTTGAAATATCTCCATTGGTATGTGTGATTCATTTAGATTAATTATTCACAAAGTATGTAATTAATGAGATAATCAGTTTTTTTAATCACATGAAAGCGATTCGAGAATACTTCCTGCTTCGGCAGTGGCACTGGGTGTGGTGAGCGAAGTTATCAGATCTACCTCCAGTTAAGAGAAATGTGAACCTGAACAATAGGAACAGTGTCTCCTCCCTCCTCTGTAGTGTCAGTTAGTCCACTGTTAATGGCAGGAGATTGCGCGGCAGGCTCTGGGCTTTTGGAAGTGGGTTACGAGGCCTCGCAGCCCCCGGGCCTGTCTTTATCCCCGCCCTGAATCCCTGCCCCTCTCTGCCCACTGCGAATGCCTGGGAACTGGGTGAGGGAGATAATGTAGCAGAGAGAGTGCCGGGGCAGGGCGCGGCCCTGACGGAGGGGGCAGGGGGGGTTGCTGGGCAGGTTCCACATCTCCAGGAACGAACTCAGTGACCCCGCCTTCACAGATGTAGCTGGCACACATCAATGTCGGCTTGTAATGATTTATTAATGGTGCCATTAGAAACTGTCATGAATCCACTGTTTGGGAGTACCAATCAGCGTCAGTGTGTAGGGGTTAGAGTATATCCATGTTAACATCCTCAGGGTTTTTCATACATTGCTATGAAGTTACTGACTGACATGAAGGGATATTATTAGCGTGAAACATGCCGAGATGGAAGCCCTCATTCCAGCATTTTCTCGATTTGTACTTGTCTCTCTCCATCTCGTTTTCCACTTCTGGCTCTCTCTCCCACTGCGGAGGATTTTCTGACACATGCAGAGACTTGGATCTGAATGACAAGCACGTTCAGCATGAATTAGAGAGGCAGAGGAGGGGGTGTCTGCGTCATCACTGCCTCTCCGAGCCAAATGCGTCTCCCTCTCTCAGTCCCTTCCTCTTCTTTTCCACGTCACACTACCTTGGTAGCCTTTACCTGATGATTCACAGCCTCTGGTACAGACCGATACCGAGCCTTTGCTGCCTAACGACGGAGAATAATGGGGATGAACGGACGAAGGATGCTCCAGGGAGAGGCTGGCTTGTCTTACTCACCGCCTGTCCACTCTGCATCAGCAGCGCACTCTGTGGCGTCAGCAGAGCCTCTCCTGCGTAATCATCCACAGCGTGCAAGTGCTCGGATGAAGCTCACACACACATACACACACTCACATGCACACTCGTTCCTCTTCTCTCTGCCCCCCGTCATCCTTCTCTCGTCAGCTGACTTGCTGCGGTTCTGAGCATTGAGCCTGCGGCAACTTCAGTGCAAGCTGAATATTAATGCAGCTTGCTTCTGACTTGCTGTAAGGGACATGTTTTGCACACATGACAGTGTTAGATGTATGTCCTTAAGCTCCTCATTGAGGAGGAGCTTCATTATCACTCATAAAACAACAGTATCTTTGTTTTGTCACAACAAAGTGCCTGGATCAAATGAACTTCCCAACACAACATGCTGTATGACTATATTTAATCCTCCACTCATCTATCAGATTTGATGAACTTCATTCACACAGCAGCGGCACTGATTGAATCCTGAAGCGCCTCCGTTTGCGTCAGAGCACTCACTTGGCTGAATTTTGAAAGATACTATGAAATCAGCGGCATAGTTTTGGTTGATTGTAACACTTAAAACACTGCACCTGCACCAGAGGGTCTGGAAAGACGCATCAAATATTATATTAAAGCTGCTAAGTGTTATGTTAAAGTGCTAAATAGCTCTGTAGTTTAACAGTAACTGTTAAGAGGGTGTTTAGTCAGTAACCACATCACTCCTCCACCTGCTCATGCAGTAAAAGAGAGAAGAAATCGTCTGGTGTCCCTGCCCACTTCATCCAATGAGGACCAAACAGGAATCTCCAGCTCTTATAATTGAAGCCAATGCAGAAGTTCCAAAAACTGCAGTTCCTCGAAAGGGCCACTTGAGGCTGGCCCAAAAAGTGGGTCTGTGGTAGCCCCTGATAAAATGCCAACTTTACAGCAGAAATAAACATGTTCACAGCCTGGTGAAAAATATGTTTTGTTCTCTATCTAATATCTCTACCTAATTTACCCCTTCATGACAACTGTAGGGGCGAGAATTTTTATATAACGTGTATAGTATAAACACAACTATATAACTATAATTTCCATTAAGGCTAAAAGTTGAATGTTTGGGTGACATTGAGCAACGAGCATGGAGGTGCCGTTATGACAGGCTTTCATCTCCACCCACGATCCAATCAGTGATCTGGACGGAGAACTCCATAAAGACGCGGTTCAGTCTGCTTGTGATCCTCCTCTTTTTCCGACGATAGCGAACCACGGAAGCTACCAATTCCCGCAGTCCCAGTGAGGGCTTGTACTACCAAACATGGAAAAACACTTGACAAGAAGAAGCAAAGAGAGCTGCATCAAAGGAAAAATAAAAAGGAGTCGTCCAAGTGTGGTGCGGTATAGAGGAGGGGACTGCTAACTGCAAACGGACAGGAAGTTGGCTAAAACGAGGACAATGCTTACAGCAGCTTCGACTACTAGTTAGCTGGTTAATGTTGTTGGACACTAACATCAGGTCATCTAGCATCAGGGGTGGAAATTACGAATTCCATTTACTCTTATTACTGCCATCCGTTTTTTGTTAGGATTTCGTACTTTGTGTATTGAAAATCTGTCTGTTCAAATGAAATTTTGCATTGAAGATTTTAACCTTTGACCTTAAGTGGCATGATGTTGCTCCACTGGTGTTGCTGGAAAGGTTTATCACAAAATTGTTGCCAAAGGCCCCCCTCAGCAGCACAGCCCCTGAAGATCCACTCAGTAAAGTGTGCCCTTTAGTGTCCTGCGATTCAGAAAATCTTCAGTCCGCCCCTGCTTATAACCATTTGAGAAAAAAAGACTTTGTTTATCTATTCGGTCATCATATGGAACAGATTTTCTCCCCTCACTTATGAATGATAATCAATTTCACCAGATGAATCATGATGAGGCTCACATTTGAGAACACTGTTCTTCTCCGCATGGCCTGAGCACATGTGCTGCTCCTCCCCTGTAACCTTGACAGCGTAGCATTGAAAGTATTGATTGCATCGCATTAAGCTTTGTTGCAAACGTCGATTGCTCTCCATACGCTGCGCGACGCGTGCCCTATACAAGCTAACGACCCTGTAGATGACTTGCAGGCTGTTGTCGCACAGGACAGGGACAGCTCTGTATGTATGTGTGTGTGTGTGTGTGTGTGTGTGTGTGTGTGTAAATGTCCTCTCCGCAGGGCCCGCTTAACACACCAGCCCAGAGAGGAAGATCAGCTGTAGCACTGGCCGTGCACACAGGATGTTCCCAGCATGCCCTTGGCTCCCTTGGGGCTACAGAGGTCACGCAAGACAGTCCTCTGTCCTTCTGTTCTTTTAAATAAATGATACAGAGGAATGAGGACTGGATGTGCGGAGAAAGAGAGGAATCACAATCTCAATGTCTTGCATAATTATAATGATTATTATGTTTATTGGAAACTTTAACAAGTTAAAACTTCTGTTTGTATAAACTACAAGTTATAATGTGCTTAGAGGTTAAATCTAGAGGTGTGTATAATTTACTTTAAAAAGAGCCAGGCTAGCTGTTTCCCTCCATTTCCAGTCATTATGCTTTGCTAGGCTAATCACCTGCTGGCTACAGCAAAGGGCTTGTGACTCTACAGTAATTCATAATTGTCTGCCATTTTAAAACAAACTTTAAACAACTATGTTTGACTCACTGCTATAACTGTGAAACAGTTATTACTGCCAGAATATAGAGCTATTTCACATTTATTATTATTTTATTATTTTTTAGATACCCATCTGCTCCTACAGCTGCCATCTCTGCAGTTTACTACTAGTATGCTGAGCAATGTCCAAGATTCCCACAAAGTCACACACAACTACAGAGTCTGTCAGAGACACTAAACGCCATCACGAGCCTAACGTTAGCTTTGTGCTTCTGGTAATTGCATTTAAGCTTCAAAAACCACAAATAGTGTTATTTATGAGCAGTGATGGAGTGTAAGTAATAACTTACTCAAGTATTAAAGCTAGGGTCTGTAATGTTGTTCAGAAACACATTTTGTTATACTGGGTGAAATGATCCTGCTATCCTGAGAGTAGTCAATACATTATGTATTCAGAAAAAGGAACGAAAATAATCGGACCTCTGTGGCAGCTGTAGGACTGAGAAAAAGCTGACCAATCTGTGCCATCCGGCCCGGATAGCACGGATTGGTCAGATGCCTTTATGTCTTGTTCTGTCCCTCCCTCCTCCGTGCATGCACACGTTACGTTTCACTGTTGCGGAAATATTCAGCGCACTCCTCTGCAGAAATATGGAGTTGCAGGAGAAGAGTTCATTTGGTTACAATGGCAGAGAAAATGCAGCCAGCGTTACTTGTAACAGCTCACCCCGCTAAAAAGGCGAGGAAAAGAAAGCCTGAGGCAGAAAAGGCTGCGACGAAAAAGGCTCTGGATAAAGAAAGGAGTCGGACTGAGTCAACGTCGGTGCGGCGTTTGAGCGGTGGAGACAACTGGGGCATGTGAAGGGCTTGAAAAGCGATGCAGAGGTTGCTCTCTTTCTGTTGGACAGGTAATTATTTGTTTTGTTTCAGGGGGATTTGTTATTTTCATGAAATATGTGAGGTTTGCCAACTTGGCTACGTTTGTAGCTCGTATTAGCCCAATGCTCACGTTAGCTTCTTTGTATGTTGTTTTTAGCCATGAGAATGGCTAATGAGTCGGCCCAATTTCCACTGGATAGGGGTCCGCTGCGTTGCGGCTCCGATCCAGTTTTGTTCCGCCTTCCGGCAATCCCCACCGGTTGTGGTTTGAGTCCGCAACGGCGTAGTACGGTAGACAGCTGGCCTCACGATGTGTGCTGGTGTCAACACGGAGTGTTTTATTTTGAAAAGTAACCGGATGTAGTTTGTTATTTCGGAGCTTGGCTTCCTGTCTGCGCCGTGCTAAATTCAGCTGAATTGCTGCATCTTGCTCCGGCATCTCCTTCTCCCTGCTGAGTCCCACTGCCAAATGCGTGTTCGAGTTTGTGGGGGCGTGTGGGCACCATTTAGCTCAGTGGGTAGAGCTCGTGTCCCATGTGCCGAGGCTCTGCAGTGGACCCGGGTTCGACTCCCGGCCTGGGTCCCTTTGCTGTGTGTCACTCCCCCTCTCTCTTTCCCTGTTTCCTGTCATATCTTCAGCTGTTCTATCAATAAAGCCATAAAAAAAGGCCAAAAAAAAAAAAAGTGTGTGGGGGTGTGGCTTTGGACAGAGCACTGATGGGGTGGGGATGGGGGGTGGAACTTTCAAATCTTGCTAGCTCTCTTGTTAGCTCTCCAGGATGGTAGACCCTAGCTTTAAGTGCAATTTTGAGGCGCTTGTACTTTTTATTGAGTATTTCCATTTTATGCAACTCTATACTTATATTCCACTACAATTTGGATGCCACACTTTCTACTCCCAACATTTATTTGAAACCGTTAGTTATTAGTTACTTTTCAGATTACGTGAATTAAATTATTGTATACGCAAATAGATTTTTTAAAAAATCAAATAGAAGGAAATACATGCTGATTACCAGAAAAATGCTGAATAGCCGATTATGCGATCATTCAGGTGGGTGAGGTCGACCCATGGTACACTTTATCCTCATACATACATGAAGTACATTTTCTTTTTCCTAAAAAAGTACTTTTAATAATAATATCTAGTACACTTGATATTAGATATTTAAAACTTTTACTCAAGCACTATTAGTAAGGATGACTTTTGCCAAAGTGATATTTTAAAATGATATCTTCACTTTTACTTAAGTCTGACCTTTTGGTGCTTTTTTACAATACTGTTAATTTGTGAAGATTTTCTTGCTGAACAAAACTGGAATTACAATAAACTTTTGTTTGCTACAATTATGCAAAATCCAATTGAATAATCCTGCAGGCTATTAGGGGTTCCTTCTGGGCTGTCAAACAAAATCCAAAACGTGCGTGTAAATCAGCATGAGAGTAAGATGATGGTTAAAGCTAGCAGCTGGAGCGGTATGTAAATTGAGTTTTTGCATATGCTTCAGAATGTACCTGTTTCTTGGTTAATTGGAGGTTCATGGGAGCAAACGTTGAGGGAGCAGATGAAGCAAGGCGAAGATAGCAGTGTGTGAGGAGGTTAAAGAGCAGGCAGGAACAGAGAGTGTAAGAGGGCTTGATAAGGGGGAGGTCGAGGAGGACGGAGCAATACAGGATGAAGAAAAAGGGATTATGGGGAGAGGGCTGTGGCTCGGGTGAGCATCCATCAGAGCAGGAGGGGAGCTAGAGGGTTGCAGTGCAAAGAAGTGATGAGGGGGCTGTACATCCTGAACAGTCACATCATGCGTGGTGTGACTGAGGAAGTCCACATCCATTTGTGACTTAAGAGTTGGTCCACAGCTGAAGGTCAACACACCCACAATGCTTTACACACGCATGGCTACACAATGGATACACAACAGGGAGGGGGAAACGAAGGATGCTTCCCAGTGTAATAAGCAGTCACTAGGGAGCGCGGGATGTGGAGGGGATGGATGCATGGAAAGGAAATATCTGAATAAAGGATGAGACGGAATGGAGGGATGAGAGGGAAGAGTGCCCCAGGCAAGGATGTGTGGTCACTGAGGGCTTGTGTTTTTAACACTGCTGATAATGGCTGGGTGAAATCACAGGATCTTTGTGATGTCATCAGAGCTACGAATAATACATAAGGCACTGGATAGTATATATGCACAACACACAGCAGTGGTACTCTTGACTGATATACTAATGCTAATTAATACACAAGTGGATTTACCAACACTGTGAACAGACAGATGATATCTTTTATTGTGTCCAAATACCTTTCCCAAAACTGTGTGCTGAAGGTTTGATTAATTCACAGTGGAGTTTGGAGGAGGGCAACGCCGCCTTTCTGCGCACTACTAATTGATCCTCAAATGAACAGCGCAGTCATTAAAAAGAGCCCTACAGGCACTAGTGCTTCTACACTTGTGCATGTAGTCTGTGCATTCCTGTAAAAAATTAAGTTCAGTTGGAGTTCACATTGTTAACAGTGAAATATACACCACAGAGATCCACCCATATTCCTTTTCCAGTTTATAACTGTGTCAAGTTTGTGAACAAAACCTATGATTGAAGATGTAGGCTGATAGTTAAATAAAAAAAAAATCAATATAAAGTAGGCTTTAAAAATGAGAACTATACAAATATATGTGGTCGTAACACCATCTAAGGTGGGACTATTAAAATTCCAGCCTGTCCTCATCAGAAAAATGACCATGCAAGTCAGCTTCTTTGACCCATATTTGCATTTCTTAGGTGGCGACCTTCAGCGTTGGCAGTAATTATTATGGCTGCAAAGGAGCACTGTAAAGAGTGTCCATATAGGGAGGAGGTTGGAGATGGACGGTCAGGTTACACGAGCACAGGGCTCTGATTCAGGAGACTGGTGTTTGTTTTCAAGTGTGTAAACAGAAGCCAAAGGTACATTTAATTTAGGACATGTCACATATATAACATAATGTAAGTTGCTTACGTAACGCAGGGAAGTCTGTAACTGAAGTTACAGAAGTCATTTAGTGACTTTAAGCCAAACCACCATGTTTTCCTAAACCTAACCAAGTAGTTTCCTTGCCTCGACCTAACCAAGCTGATCACAATTTTTCAGCCCTGTCAATCCTTTCCTCTCTGAAGTGTGGCCTTTCATTGGAGGCATTTCTTCTTCAGTAGCCAAACGACGTAGGCACCAAAAAAAGATTCAGTGACATAAAGATCCTTCCTTCTTTTTAGGTTCCTTGGGAAAGTACAGGATGTAAACGATGACTCAGTAAGTCTGTAAATTGTGAGGAATGTTCACAACCATCATTTTGGGGCCATATTTTTTACAGTTTTCTCTTCCAAATAAGCTGTCTATATCGTCTGACATCTAATGTTACTCTCCCCACTGAATATCTTTCCAGGGAAGATCTCACTGGATGACTTGATGAGCACAATGTTTTATGTATGGATAGGAATGATGGTCAGAACAATAAAAAATTAAAAACAGGCTGTGTGACGCCTTTGAACGAAGACTTCAAGTGAAAAAGAAGGCTATCATCTTCGCTCAGTTTCCTTCCCAGTAACAGCTATTTTTAATAAATTTTTCGATTACAATACGTGCTGTCACACTGACTGTCTATAACTGTCTGACCAGCGGAATAGACTGGTATGAATAGGACCCCATGGTGGTTTGCTGTTCCTCAATCTCCCTCTCTACTGGTTTGGGGCCAGGTGTGACCAGTAGAATTTAATTTGCTTCATCCCCGAGTGTTCAATCATTCCAGCAGGTAATTTCAGGAACTGTGGAGAGTTCCTCATCTGTCTACTCCAACAGATCACTCTTCAACTGAGAGACATTTGCGAAGTGTGTGTGCATGTATGTGAGCGTGACATTACACCAGGAGCACTTGGCTCTCGCTCTCTGCTGCTGGCTACAGCATGTCAGGTGTGACGACTGCCGGATTAAAACGCCCTGGCAGCCATCGCTCGTGCCCCCACCCTCGAGCCGGTGCACAAAGAGACACACACACAGAAACGTAATGAGCTGAGACCTATTAAAAATCAATTTTATAGCTGCTTTCCACGCTCTCTTTATGTTCCACTCTAACAGCAAAGCTATCACTGAAATTGCCCAAAGCGTGAGAGGGGAGGGGAGGCTTTGACGGACAGGCTGAACTTACATTTACAGATCAGGTGCAGCGGGCAGTGTGTGTGTGTGTGTGTGTGTGTGGATGTGTGTGGAGTTATATGACTTATACAGCTTCATGGAGCTGTAACAAGCATGTCTGTTGACCCAATGACCAAATCAAGCTGCTCTACATTGAAAAAAGACATTTCCTGTCACCATTTCATGCCTGCACCGGACTCAATACATTTATATTTTGGCCTTTAAAATATTATGTATGAAAAATGTTGTAATCTACCGCATAGATTGCTGTCAATCAAAAGCAGCCCACGCAGGCTTACCTGAACTATGTTTAATAGACATTCATTTTCCATCTATGTCTATGAGGAGCACAGGCATTAAAATTACCACAAGGACACTAATAGAAGGTAATGACAATAAATTGGCCGATTGAACACAGTTTGATTTTCAGCCATGCTGACAATACTGCCGTACTATTTATTTGTTCTGCCTTAGTTCTGCTCCAGCACATGTGCAGATTTCAGAATTGACTCAGTGGCTAACATTACCAGACAGTTGTGTTTTACAGGGTCACCAACTGCTGCCTGGTCATTAAAAAGAGACCTACAGGCACAAGTGCTTCTACACCTTTGCATATATCCTTGGCTGTAAGCAGCTACAGTCCAGCTCATTTGCTCATGGTTCAGTTAGCCATGGAGCCAGTGGCCTTAGAGTTATCCTGGACCGGGACCTCAGATCACAGGGGGAGTCACCAGGGTCGACGGGGCCCAGCTCGACTGGATTTGGCCCCCTGACGTGACAGAGAAGAAGAATCGGCAGTGGGTGAAAGCAGCTTTTAGACTCAGAAAATGTTTACATCTTACTCTGAAGACTGTGTCAGCAAGTTTAAGATCATTGAAGACAGAACTGAATGAAATATGTTTTATGTTTAGTTAACATGGCAATTACTCTAGACCGGTAAAAGAGAGAAACTCCGGTTGAGTTGTTGTATATTTCTGTTTAGTAAGGAAAATACCCTAAATAAATAGGAGCTAACAACAGCTTCTTTAAACATCTTGAAAACAAGACTCGTGATAAAGTATATTTGCTATGGAATAAGAATAAAAGATGAAATGAGAGTTAGATTAAGTCAGCAATATACGGGAGGTCTGAGCCCCCTGTGTGCCTGTCGGTTAATCTGTGCCAAGCACAAAAACAATTCGTACTGCGGAAGTTAATCTTCGAGGAAAATGAAGTGAAGTGGCGAAAACATGTTTGTCTGGAAATCTTTGTTTTGTTTGTGCGTATTTGTGTGTGTTTGCGTGCGTGTATGCGTGCGTGTATGCGTGCGTGCGTGTGTGTCTGTGCATGTGTGTGTCCTTTCTCCACAGCTGACAGTTGCACAGTGTTTGTCTTCAACTTCGAAAGCCTTATTATCTCTTCTTTCTCTTCCTCATTGCTCTAATGTGCTTCAGCTGCGGACCGATAATGGACGAACTCCCCAGACGGAGTCACACACACACGCACGCACACACACACACACACACACACAGTCAGCAGGACACTGTGCCATCTGACAGATCTGAAACCTGACTGAATATCATCTTAAAGGCAGCAAACTGATAAAAGACACCTTTATGAGCGTTTTTTTTTCCTGTGGAACAAAAAAAGATGGGGAGTGGCGGCGCAATGGTAAATGACACTGTTTGAAAGTGTTGTGATCAAAGGCAGATCTGTTTCATTCTTTCTCTCTGAGGCCTTTGTTGTTTTAGAGTGTGAAGAGCTGAAGGATAGTGTGACACGTGTGTGCTGGGCGGTAAGGGATTAGTAGGATGCATGGATGGATGGATGGATGGATGGATGGTTGGATAATGCCACAGGGTCTCTCCTGTGTCTCTCCCCCTTATACCCCCCCCCCCCCCCCTTGGAAACCAATCCCACTTCAGCAGGCTTAAGGGTCCACTCATTCACACAAAATCAAGCCCGTGCGACCATGTGCTCAGTGGCTTCTAATAATAAACACGGCATGCCCAGAAAGATGAGAGTTCTTCATGTTGAAGATTACTGTGTTAACCAGATAACAATAACACCATTTCATGGTTCAAGTTGTACCCTACAAGGCTCAGAGACATCACGCACCACCCAGTCCATATCTGTGGGTACACATTGAAAAATTCTGTCTTTCCTTTATAAAAAAAAAATCAAATTCAATTTTGCAGCACACCATCGTATTGATCGGAACATCTGTCTCTCTTCCTTTTTGTCTGACAAGCCATGATATCCAGTAACAGCTCAGCCCTGGGGGAGTCTTCTTGATTTCAGCTGAGTGAGACAGGGCTGTGAACAAAACCTCCGGTGATCAGCTTGATGGATTTGACCGTCCATGTGCGGTCAGCTTTCTTTTCCCACTCACAGGAAATTTTCTATCAACCCCACTCTTCTGCTCCTGGGGTGATGTAGAGAGAAACACTACGCTGTAGGCAATGGACAGGATGTCCTGTTTTGCAAGAATATGAACCCTGGTAACAGAAAGAAAATGAGTGTATCATCAAAATTATATCACAACCCCTTGTGATATAACCCCTTACAGTTTGCATATCAAACTGGAAAAGGGGTGGAGGATGCTAAACTCCTCATCTACAAGCACTTGGAGAAGCCAAAATCACATGTGAGACTTTTATTTGCTGACTTCTCTTCAGCTTTCAACAAGATGCAACCACATATTTTAATTCAACGACTTTTCTCTTATTTTGATTTACCTGATCAGTTCTTATTGTTACTTTTAAACTTTTTAACTGATAGGAAGCAGCAGGTTTTAGTTTACAGAGCTTTGTCAGATGTTGTGGTTTCAAATACAGGCTCCCCACAGGGTTACGTTTTATCTCCCCTTCTTTTAATTTTGTATACCGACAGTTGCAGGTCTCACAAAGAGGGCAGCTACCTGGTAAAATTCTCAGACAACACAGCACTTCTGACTCTTCTCGGACCACGGAAGCGCCCTGCCAGACTTTGTTAGCTGGCGTGACGAAAATGTCCTCGATCTTAACGTGAACAAAACCAAAGAGCTTGTCATTGAGTTTAGAAAAAAATGGTGGATAACCTAAGGCAAGTACAATTCATGGGAACAAGGTTGAAATTGTTGAAGCTTACAAGTACTTAGGCACTGTTTTCGATTCACAGTTGAAGTTTGACAAAAATATTGAGTCCATTGTCGAACGAGGCCAGCAGAGAATCCACTTACTGAGAAAGCTGAACTCTTTTAATGTCCGTAACAAAATTTTGTGTATGTTTTATCAGTCTTTTATCGAGAGCATTTTAACTTTTTCCTTCATCTGCTGGTTTGGTGGCCTCGCTGTGGGAGAGGCAGGTGGTTCAGAAAGCTAAAGAAATAATTTCCCAGTATGGCCACAACCATGACGATGCTTTCGGGCCGCCGTTTTTTTGCACCTATCAGGAGGACAAATAGGTATGCCAATTTATTTTATCCCATCTGCAATTAAGCTCTTGAACATGGACAGTGGCAGCCACTCTTTGTAACATTGTAACTTTGTGTCCTTGTAACTTAATGTGCCACTTATTAATTTATTTATTACTATTTATTGTTATTCTTGGTCTCTGTTATTTTATTGTGCCACTCCACACAATTATGTGACAGTGGCCTAAGTGCCTTGGCCTCCTGGGGATATGTACAGATCTGCATAGTGTACTCCTGTTTGTCGTCTGCTGCTCGTTGTTATGCCATGGTTGTTGTTTGTGTTTTTTTAACGCCAGAACTGCTTGAACTGAATTGCCCCCCGGGGACTAATAAAGTTGTTTGAACTGAACTGAACAAAGTGGAGGAGGAGTTGACATATTGTTTAATGTCTAAAGAAAGAGAAACAAAACATCAGAAATATGATTGTATCGACACATGAAAGCAAGGAGTGCTTCTGAGCTGATTTCCACAGACACTAGCGACATTCAGTGCCAGTACAAGATGTGATGTGGCCTTTATGGAGGTAGGAGGACAACAAAGGCCCCGGTCTCACCAGGGTTCAAAGTGGTGACATTTTTGGACTGAACCAATTTAATTTATTCAAATCATTCATTCACTCGTCAAGACAAACCAAATCTGTTTACTGTTGCAAACCATCGAAATTGAGGCAGTCATGGTAGCTTGTTGGCTTGCACCATTCACTTCTGCTGGAGCTGCTCGACAAAAGAGGCATTTATTTCACTCACAGTTTCTTAAATGTCAGAGGAAGTCAAGAGACTCGACGACAGGGCAAATATGTCTCGTGAATAGACTGTGTGATCTATGGGTGACTTGCTACGCTTAGTTGCTAACTGATAGTTAGCAGAGCTATAGGGATCAAAATCACTACTGACTAGCGTTAGCATGTTTCGTGCTGGCTAGTGTGAGTGGCTAGTGCTCTACAGTAGCTGCTGCTACAGACCCTGCTAGCCCTTACATGAACTATCTTGTAGCACTGCCTATTTAACAGGGTTAGTGTAGGTGCTCTTCGTTTTAGTGTTTTAGTACAGGATGCATGCTGAAACCCCCAACCAGAGTTGCATAATGCATGATATGCTTTTCAGTAATGAGTATTGTGTGCATAATATGCTCTGTCTGTATGATACATTCAGTACTACTCATTAAGAGTAAACCAATAACGAAAAAGGTAAAAGCATACCCAGCTAGCTTCTTTTGACCATCTTTCACTGCGTCCCAACCCCCCAACCGCTTGCACTTTGGTGGCCACCCCAAGAATTTAAGTTGCCTCCACTATGAAAAGGAACATGCATATTATACACATGATACATACTGAGTGTAACGTTTGGTTTTGTACAACTGACAAATGACATCCGCTGCCTGCCAAGAAATATGGATAACCACTGTAACGTCACCCCAGCATGAAAGGAGACCAACGTGTCAAATTGCCACAAAAACCTCTAAGACATCGTGAAAGCTTCATAGGATTTTGTTTTGATCTTGATTTGGAGGGTAAGATGTCAAAATAGGCGGATCGGGAGAGGGTGAAAGTCACATTTCTGATGGCTCTCTGTGATGTGGTGTTCAATCAAAGCTAACAGTGTTTTAACTCTTTGAAGCTACATGCTCGTCTCCTTTCTCTCCTTCAAATCGCACTTCTGAGATGACAAAAATATCATAGTTGAAATGTCACCTTTTATCCCCGTCAGGCCTCACATTACAAAGGAGATGAAGATGAAGAATTATATTCTCAATATTTGATACATTTCTGAAACATTAACAAGCTGCTGCCAGAACAGACTCAATCCCCTCAGCTCACTGAGCAGTGCTCGCAGATCAAACGCCCGAGTGTGTCTTTAACCGTGTCCTAGTGGGTGTGTGTATTGATTGTGGAGGAGGCATTAGTTCTCTGGTTATTAATAGCCTGAGTAGGGAAGCCTAATGGGAGCGCTACTTCCTCCAACTGGTTTATTCATAGCAGGATCATTACTACCATAATTGACCCTCTTCCTGCTTGTCTGTCTGACTAACGGACTGAGAAACACTCTGCGTGTGTGTCCTGTGTCTATGTACCTGTCTCACACACACACACACAGACACACACATCTTCCTTTCCTTGAGCGTCTGGTCTTTTCTACTGTATGCTATACAAGCTATAAAATGTAAAAAATATTCTTTATATTTTCTCTGGAGAATTTGTGTGAATCTTGTGAATGTGC
Source organism: Sparus aurata (assembly GCF_900880675.1). Taxonomy (NCBI): domain Eukaryota; kingdom Metazoa; phylum Chordata; class Actinopteri; order Spariformes; family Sparidae; genus Sparus; species Sparus aurata. The sequence continues at coordinate 29,294,264 of NC_044193.1, read as the reverse complement.
GTTTCCTCTCTTTTCTCTGTATGAGATATCAGCTCCCTCCTGCTCTTTTCCATATCCAATACTCTGACAAGAGGCTTCCCTGATCACCTCCCCCTCCCCCGGCATAAAACCCTTGAGGCGACAAATTATTCATAAACTATCTCCTATCTTTATAGATGTGCTTTCAAAAAGCTTTTCCTTGTCCACCATTTACTCTGCATTAATGGTAAGCACCAAGTGCGTGTGTACATGTGTGTGTAAGCACAGTATCTCCGCTGCCTGAGAGACGAGTCTTGGCTGAAGCACGGTCCTCCCCTCCGGCTTGCATCTCGCAGTAGCTGTATACACAGGGCTGCATCGTTCTGTCTCCAACAGCCCCACTGCCCTACAACTCCCTGCTTCCCTTTTAGAAGATATGCAGCAAATAACCAAGTAGGAAAAGCAGGATGCGACAAAATCCTATTGTGTTTTCTATTTCTATTCCATCACATGGCCTGAATGCTTTTTTCCTATTTATATCAGAGGATGAAACTATTATTTTATTACTAATGAATTCCTTTCCATCTGCCCCTGCGCAGGTCCCCTCTGCCCACACAAAACCGGTTGTAGAGCTTCCTGCCCTGAGGCACAGTTTGACACAATTGTACTGTGGTAAACAGCTGTTTAACAGTTCACAATGCATGTGTTCACTTAAAAGCAGAAATATGATTGTTTGTTGTGGTCAGTACAGTAGAAAAATATAGAAATCGAACAGCAGCTGGAAGTGGAGAATATGAAATAAACGATGTCGGTCTGATGTGTCACATCAGGATTTCACAATTAACTTTGTATGATTTCTCTGAACGTCTCACAGAGCTGTTTCTTTTTTCATTAATATGTTAATAAAATTGAGCATGAAGATGGAGATGAAGAAATGGAGATGGTCCTAGTTCCCGTGAAAAAATAGCCAGTTAGCAGCACTTAAAGTTGCAAAGAATATTAGTTATCATATAAGGCTATAACTGCCACACCAGAGCAGAGAAAGGGCAGGCAGGGAGTGCAATAGATGGTGATATATTGGGGATCAGGGCAACACAAGGACCAGGCAAACACAGCGGACCATCAGGAACGGGAAAACAAAACAGATGACTTGATAAAGTTGGTGTGGAGGGAAACAGAACGCTGGAAAAGACAAACAACACAAATGCAACAAGACAGAATCGACAGGACCATGACATTTACATTAAAAATAACTGAGTTATTAGGTTTGACGCTGGCAACATAAGCAAATTACCCAACAATGCTTATAACCTTTTGATTCAATTTTTGTATACTCTGATTGGTGCAGGGACATACGGTCTTTGACATCGACTTGATCCAACTGAGCCCTGTCCACTTCAAATCAAGGAAACAGTGGAATCAATTACATGAAAAAGGCAAAATCATTCAAAAGCCTTCCTGTACGACCCGTTCAATGACAGCAAGAAGGTTGGGAAAATAGTTCTTTACAACCTTTGAGATAATGACACCACGTCAATGCAGAAGAAATGCACAGTCCTGTCCCCCAGAATTAATTAGTGGCAGTTAACGTTTCTGCAAACCTCTGATATGCTCACATTAGTACATGTCATATGTATGATGCTATAAAGATGTTTAGATAACATGTTTCTTATTATGTTTCTGTCACATTTTTTCAACATTTGTAAGTGTGAAACCACTGGATATATTCAAGGGGCTGTTCAGGATGATTTCCAGCTGTGGAAGTGGATGTTTGTGGTGAACAAAACAGGTGATTTCAGCCAAAACATTTTTTTTTTCCTGACCCTAGCCAAGTGGGTTTTTGTGTGCCTAAACCTGATCATAAACACAGCATTTTCACTGGACAAATATGAAAATTGAACATGGAGCTGCATGGTTAAAGTTTCAATGGTTTGCAGAAATTAACATAACCAACATCTATTCTGGCAAGTGGGATAAACATTTACTCACTCCTTGTGTCAGTGTCTGGCAAACACCAGCTTGAGGCGAGTTTGCAGGCATATGAGCAGAGACTATGAAATAGAATTATTCTATTATTAGTCATGCTAACTTCAAATAAAAGTCACATTTTAGAGACTTTGACAAAACTATGTATATTGCTGCTGCCAGTGTTGTGCCTGAACACGTTCAATGAATGATCGTTCATGAACTCTTTCATATTTTGGGCGAACGTGAACTGAACGTACTGTATTTCTGCCTGATGAACGTTATTGTGAACGCGTTCATTCTGACGTTTGTGAACGGCGCGTTCTCACAGTTTAACTTCGTTCAAGACAGTGCCAGATTTCCATCGAGCCTTCCAGGCGAAAACCGCCTAAAACACACTGTGAACAGTAATATGTAGCGGAAAATCACCCAGTCTGGCTGTTGTGTATAAAAAGGACACTGACCGAGAGGTTTCTACACGCAGCTCGCTTTACTTTCGATCAAAACGAAACTTAACTATTTCAGACAGAAACAGCTGCATACCAAACATGCAGTGAGGCATTACCAAACGAACACAGATTATTTCATCCTGAACGGACATAACACTGGCAACACCAGCCACCACAGAGTCGCACCGCCGCATCAATGTGCTAAGCATAGAGGCAAAAACAAATGAAGGCTTCACATCTGTTTTTTTTATTGTGATATATCTAAAAAGTTTTGGAGTGATGTTTGAATCTCATTTTTTTGATGCTGCTAACTCTGTCCATTCTCTTAACCTTAAACATGTTATTTGCTATGTTAACCCAGAAGATAATGCTCTTGAACACATGATGAACTTTGTTATCCTATGCAAAATGTTTTATTCACAAACAAAAATTTGCAAAATCACTACCTTAATTTGCTCCTTTTCTCCTGGAACTGAGCTCTTTGCTTAAATCTCTGATTTTGTTAAATAACAAAAAAAAGTAATACCTTACTGAGTCATAATGAAAAGTTTTTCCCTGAAGCCACTGTCTGAACTATCTATTTATCTATTATTTTATTTTTCCCTTTCTTCTTCTTCTTTTTTTAAAATTATTTATTTATTTACTTATTTATGTATTTTATTTTTAATTTGTACTCTATCCTGTACCGCAAACCTGAAACGGCACATTGAACTAAAGCACCCGGCGAGCCTTTCAAGGTGTGTGCAAGTGAATAAAAAATGAAAAGACACGGCAACGGCGAGCCAAAACAGATCCTCTACCATCCAAATTGCATTAACGGCGTACAGTAGCGGCTCCGCTGTCTTCATCTCCCAGCCGCAGCTGGACAACCTGGTTTTGCAGAATATTGTCGAAGAGCTGCAGTTTCAGTGTTAAACCTGATAGAATAATAGCTGTCTGTGGTTCTATATGGGCTGTGGCAATAATTTTGAAAAATAATAAAAATTTTCAACATATTGGAAAATAAAAAAAGAACTATGAACTAGTTCATTTTCGGAACTGTGAACTTAGTTCAAAATTTTGAATTTACTATGAACTATGAACTGAACTAGTTCATTTTCAAATTTGTGAACTGAACTTTGAACTAGTTCATGTAGAAAGTGAACTTTCCCAACACTGGCTGCTGCAAACAAGTAAAGGCATTTTAATTTAATTTGAACATTTAAATCAAATGGATTTTTAAAGGACTGTGTGTATATGTGACATTGTGTGTGAGGAGTTTCTTTTTCCTTTCACCCTGCAGTTATATATCCTTCCTGTAAAGAACAAGGAAGATGGTTTAGGTGTTTTGCTTCTGGGAGTGCGAGCTCTTTGTTCAGCAGTGTTTGTCCTCTCTCACCTACTTATGTAATTGATACAAACATGCACAACACACTGGCTGGAAAAATGAGGAAACCGGATTTGTTTTTGTCAGCCTCCAGCTCAGAATCCCCCCTGTGGAGCACTTCCTGATCTGGATGTGAGAGTATGTAAACACAGACGCTCAAACATGCAAAGACGCGTCACACAGAAACACAGAAACAAGCATGTGCATGCATCCGTGTGCAGAGACGAACAGGTGGGCTTACACCCACGCACACGCAGATGTTCACACAAATACACACACGTACGTATACTCACGTCTTCCTTCCCACTGAGTCAACAAGTTGGTGGTCACTTTGGAGTGGACGAAAAAAAAGCAACAATTTCCCCCCAGTTTCCACTCAGGATGTGACAGCGATTAACCGTTTTCCTGTGGACACACGGACACAATGTCAGCAATAGTAGCCATTAACCTCCGAGCCACATCCACAAAAAACACAGCAGCTCCGCTTCCACAACATGTTTATCTAACATGGGTTACAGGATGGATTTTACTGCAAACACAAGTCGTGCCTTCTGAACCACTTCCGCTCCTCAAGTTGGATAAACAGATGATGCAGCGGGGTTACAGAGTTCTTAGTTTGGGGATTTTTGCATTTATCTATTCGTTTTTTAGCATATACCACATTTTGTGTTATCCTCATAATGTTTCATGGTGCAGAATGGAAGTGAATGGAAATATTTTGCAAATATAAATATATTTTGTAATATGATATACACATATCAAACAAAACAGAACTCAAGCAGATCTCACCAAACAGTCTGAAGTTCGAGGAATGCTTGAATCAAACTAGTTCATGCAGCAAGTCACTACAGCAATCGACAGCCAAGTAATATATATGTAACATAAGTCTGCATTGATTGGCATGTTCCTATTCTAAACTCTTTTTAACACACACATGTTAAGACCTCAGACATCGGGAAAACACGGTCCATCAACTTTGACTGCGACTGAGCACCAAGCATCACTGACATAAACACAGAGGCCACCTCTCCTCGTCCTGCCAGAGTCCAAACACCGTGCGCTCATCGGATCAGCTTGATCCAGGATGTTCTGGTGGAGACAGGTCTCTGTGAAGATGTACACACAACACACACTGATTTCCTGTTTTTTATCCATTTTATTGTTCTGGAACTGGAAAATCGCCAAGAACAGCTTTAAATCCAAGCTGGCCTGGTTGGTTGGTTGAAAGATACAGCTGTCGTCCCAAAGTCAGCTGCTCTTCATCCAAACCCCTTCCTTTACAATACAGATCAATGTATTTCTGTAATAGGTAATATATCCCTAAGTTATAAAGCAAAAATGTAGTGACGTTAGAAAGAGCTGGCTGCTGCATCTGCATTTGCTGCCGTTGCCACCGTTATATGATTATATGTCGAACATATACTTGATCAAGTGACAAACTGGGATAATGGAGCAAACGTTCAGACAGTCAATGAAATGTGTAACTCCTGAGAGATGATTGCTCCTCTTCTTCTTTCCACCAGGGTTTTTTCTTTCCTCACTGGAATTAAGGGTCTTGTTCGCAGTACGGATTGTTAAGCCCACCCACCTCATGATTATTCCTGGTTTTGCACTCGGCTGTATCACTCTGACATTTTCGAAAAGCACAGTGCTGCAGGTGTTTACACCGCTAAACAAGAATCCATTAGAAATACTCTTCAAACTGAGAACTCCTTCACACTGAGGTGTTGCAAGCTTTTTACATTTACATCTCTGCTTTTCGTTCCTGCGCCTCTGTGTCTCTTCAAACCTGGATGGTGGTATTCAGATGACTCTGTGTGAATGCATATTTGCCAACACTGCACTATGTCGATCGTGGTTGTCATGCTTTTAACTTTCAAACACCAAGTGTGATGTGACGGCTTCTAATGTGTGCTGGTTCTCATCGTGCATGCAAGTGTCCTAACCCAGTTATAATAAATTGGTTAACCATGCATGCTAATAGAGGAAAACTGGTGTAGAAACTTGCCGTAGAAACTCCTTTATTAAATCTATTGCTCTATCATGTGTCTCCTTCAACACACACCTTCCTGTTGCAACCACACATGTAGAGCAAATTAAATGTTATGTAATGCATATCAAAGGGACAGTTCACCCCAGAGTATACATATTTTTTCCTCTTATCTGTTCTGCTGTTCATCTATTTATCTACTTTTTGTTATGCTGTGAGTTGCAGTGTTTTGGAGATACTGGCCAAAGAGATGTTGGCCTTCCCTCCAGTAAAATGAACTAGAAGCCACTGAGCTTGTTGTGCAAAAAGCACCAAAACAAAAAAGCATTTAAAAACTCAAGAGCAATGTCTTTTTCAAGAAATCATGAACTCCTTACTGAGGATAATCTACAGACCTTTTTTTTTTTGGGACATTAAGTACCACAAGCCAACACAAATAAACTGCTAAACCTGGAGAACATTCATCAGGTGCCTTGATTACTGTACAACATATTGTCACATGTGATAATTTGCCCTGAAAGCACCAAAACAACTTGCCCTGCATTGATGTGTACTATTTCTGGCAACAGCAAATTACTTACTTTTCAAATTTTTATTACATAAATAGTGCAGTTTGGTTTAATTTTACTTTTATGATTGAAAAATGGTTAAAATCATTTATAACATATGCATCATATACTGCATCTTTTGTGCATCTCTGGCACCAAATCTGATGGTAAATCATGTCAAACTCATAGTAGCACTTTGTAGTATCCCAGCAAATGAGATGGTTTAGTAAGACATTAAGATTCATCCTCTGGGCATGATGAATCTCAGTACAAAAATGTTGTGCCGCATCATGCAGATCTTGGGACATTTCCCTGCATAAGTCACAATGTTGTCCTGATGGCAGCACTGGAGGAAATGTCAGGGAGCATCAAAGTCAGTAGGATTCATCCTCTGGGCACCATGAATGTAACGGCAATCCATCCAAGCTGTTGGATGTTGAGATATTTCAGTCAAGACCAAAGAGTTGACAGCCATCCATAAAGCAATGCTACTTGTGTGGCTCTAAAGCTGCTTTTCTGGGTGCAAACATGAGAGGGGTTGTCTGTTTGTGACGCGCATTACGTTCTGCCAGTGTGTTTTGCGGTTTAGACTTGCAACTTCATTGGCATGTAGCCTTTTAATGTCATGTCTTAATAGGCATTAAAGAAGGTGTCCTGATCTAGTCTTTAGTCCACTGACCTAGATGTGACAACTTCCTCACCTCGTGAGCCATTGACAGGATCGTGTGTGACCTCACATTTGACCGTCAGTGCTTGAGATGCATTCACTTCATTTCGAGCAGATGCACTTGGTTGCAGCCATTGTCATGCGAAGCATGAAAGTAGGCTTTAACCTACTCCTCCCTGTTGCCCTATCCAACACCCGCACCTCTTCTCCTCCCCCTTCTCCCTCCTCTCTCACACCTGAAGTTGTGAACTCAGCAGGCAGAGTGTGAGGAGGGCCGTATGTGAAGATTAGGAGGGAGGCGGGGGTGCTGATTTGTATTGCAGAGAAGTGGAAGACAGGGAAAGGGGGCTGGGAGTGTGTTTTTGTCTGTGTGTGAGAGAGGAACAGAGAGACACACAGTGTGAAAAGCATGGAGCAGAGCTATTTTTAACTTGCTCAGGCAGCCTGATAGGGCAAGTCTATATATAGTGTGGCAGAGGCAGCTCGGGTAACTGTGCGAGCGTGCGCGCGTGCTTGTGTGTGTGTGTGTTTGTCTGTAATTGAGAAGCCATTCTGGGTGACTGTGACTCTCTTCAGCTGGAACCGGGTTCTCCAAACCTACACACACACACTACACACTAGTGATGATGATGCTACAGATCAACAGCTTAACTTGTTTAATCCAGTCACTCAACGCATCAACATGCACAACAAACTGTTCAACGGAACATATGATTTATCTAGGGTGAAGGTAACAAGTCAAAGAGTTTTGATGATAAGTTAACATTTGTGTAACTGCTCTTATGTAAAAATGTAAAAATACTTTCTCCACTCAGAGCCATTTCTTCTTCCTCTACCCCAGGCATCGGTGGACATGTGCTATCTACTTAACTAGATGGGAATCCAAGCCGGACCCTCACATGTGCATCTGTGTTTGTGAGGTCTGTTGCCGGTTTTATAGCGATGATACAATTGGCAGGTGTCTGTGAATGTGTGCACATGAACAAATAGCAGAGGGGGTGAGCCACGGGGCAGCTGCTGGTGTGGTCATTTGTTGTTTCAGGTGTTTTGACAGGCAGACGCTGAGAGCATCGCGGCACAGCTGAACATTTGTCTGGACGTGCACATCAAAGCCACCTCGCACTGTATTAGCTCAGCTGCAAATGTAGCCTCTTTCTCTCACACACACAAACACTCACACCACGAAGCAGATCAAGGACTCAACAGTAAATTATAGAGCGCTTCAGTCACCAGTGTGTCATCGGATATTTTTGGGGGCTCTGATGTTATTGTCAAGCGGAGAAGGACCTCCTCTTGAAAGCTGCTCATCATAAATGTAATGTAGCATTGATTTGATTTGTGAGCTTTATTAGCTGCAGCAAACCAGAACCAGTATTGTTTATCGCTGATGAAACAAATATACCAAGTGATGCTGACTGCGTTATACTAACGACAAACCTTGTTAGAAGCTGGAACCAACTGTCTGAATACTTGCACAGACATGAAAAAAACATTTTGGACCCAACAAATGTTTTTTCATTATTACTTCACAATCAGAATAATGTTTTTCCTTTTATTCTGAGCCTCTGTAGCCTGATTTGGCTACATAAAAATGTCACTGATATGACCAAACAAACTTTCCGTAACCCTGAGTAACCCTTTGCAAAGAACCCCCCAGTCCCGCAATATTAAACAACTTTAACAAATCGTGGACAGGCAGATGAGAAGGACAGCTTTTGTCATGTCACGTTACAATCCAATATTATATGGCCAATAAAAAGGTGATTAATTTGGAAAAATTGCAGCACATTTTACAATGTGTTGCATTTTGACATGGAGTGATCAAAATTGTTAGCAGAACGCACAAGAAACCCTATGAACCAATAGAGAGAGAGTTACTAAGCCTTTTCAAGGTTTTGAAGAGACTGAGGCAGTCAAGGCTCTCAATAACCAATGACAACAGCTAAATCTGTAATATTTACCTCCATCGCCTCCATAATGTGTAACTAAAGAACCTCTCAGGGCAAATTCGATGGCGTCAGATGTATTATATGGACTATGTGGACTGACAGATGCTTGTTGGGATAATTTGCAAGTTATTTGAGACAAAAGAAAAGGCAGTGTGTCAGTATCTTCATTAAACTTTACATGAACTTAATAGGAGGCACCAAAGAGACTCTCTGTGGGAACAAGAGTATTTGCAAGTGCCTTAATGTCAACCACTCCTCCTGTTTTAAGATACACACTTTCCACTCAAGGTAGAGACCAGAGCATTAATCATTCAGCAGATGGCGTGTGTGTCTGTGTGTGTGTATATGTGTGTGTGTGAGCACGTGCGTGCAGCAAAGAAAATGCCATGGCTGAATATCAAATAACAGTCCTTCTGACCCTGGCCTTTTTACATGAGCTCCAAAGGTCTCATCCCTCTGCATTATCACACCCCTCATTACTTATTCATGTCCAAGAGTTACACTCTGAATGTTTTGCTGCATGTGTGACTGCTTGTCTGTGTCTCTGTCTATGACTGTTTCCACATTCATTTTGCATATTATCTACAGTATATGTTGGGGTATATACTTTGGCTGCATAAGACAAATACACATAAAAACAGTTTCATTGTCAGCGTCCCTTTTTTTAGTGCCTCATGCTGGTGCTAATAGAAAGGTTACGACCATCAAAGTCATTCATCCTCTGGGAACCATGAATGTCTTTGCAAAATTGCACAGCAATCGATCCATTGAGATTTGTCAGACACATCTGTGCCAGCGGTCCTGGAGAAATTTCACCAAAAACCCCCAAATGTGAATCTCATGGTGGTGCAAAGGAAAAGTCTAGGGGTCACCAACATTACTTGCAGTTCATCCTCTGGGGAACATGAATATGCGAACCAAATTTCATGGCAATCCATCCATCTGGAGTTATTCAGACTGATGAACTGACCAACACTTGTGCATACAATAATAAAAATGTATCTATCCTAATCACTCCCAATGTGCACAACATATTACAGATGTTTTCAGTGTTGATACAAGTAGTTATATCAACATCTGTTCTCTGTTAAGGTGCTAGCTGTGCTTTATAACTAAGCTAACTTGCTTACTTGTTTTTTTGTTGTTTCTGAAACAATGACAATAAACATCTATTCTATTCCATTCTATTCTATTCTAACTAAAGTGGTTCACTGGAGGGGAGTAGGACAAGGCCATAATCCTGCAAGAGAGAGTCTGTGGCTAGAAAAGAGTTCCAACCAGCTTCTTTTGCAGGTCATAAAATTCTGATTCCAGCCCAACAAAAACCAGTTGAATGTCAGTGTTTACCACTGCTGAATAAACCAGCACATGGGTATCTCCTCCCCAGCTCAGCGTATTTCAGCAAGTCATGATATCATATTCTGCGGCCTTCTTAACCGTAACATCTGGCTGAATTCAGATCATCCTAGCGTAAAGCAGAAACGCTGCAGGCAGCCGATCTGCTGTTTCTTCTGCTTTGTGTTCTGCATGTGATAGGGTGGCTTCCAGCTGAGTGGCCAAAGAGATAAGCTCCGCTCACACAAATGCACGTGCACGCACACATTTATGTGTGGACACAGGCTTGTACAGAGACATAGAAAGAGGCAGAGAAATACATCTGTGCAAGGTAGATAAGACCACTGCCGAACAAGAGTCACTCGCACACACACTCCCCCCGTCTCTTTCAAACACACATTACCACTCTGTCACACCCTGTACACATGCACACCACTACCACTGAAATTTCAACCTGCATCAAATCTCGGCTACCCAAAAGTCTCCAGCTGATTCTGCCTTTACAGGCCCTCCTCAAAGTTCAAAGGAGAGCTCGGACAGAAAGGCCGAAGCATTTCCCACATTTGTTTTGCTGCTGTTTTTTAGTTTTTTTTCTTTTTAAAGGTTGTTAGTTGGGGTAAAACCACATCAGAACATGTGTGTATTATGTATGAATGACATTGTTAATGCAGTATTTTATCATTCATCCTTGTGTGTGGTACAAGACTTTTCTCTCTGACTACACATTTGTGCTTGATTATATTTTTCATTTGGGCAGAGCGGCCCTCGTTGAAAAGAATTCCTGTTGATGTGACATTTCCTCCCTGAGCTTTTTAAAGCGCCCCAGTGGTAGCCCTCAGAGAGAGTGCTGCACATTTAGCCATCCATTTGTGTGGCATGCCCATGTATTTGCCACGCGCTGGCATGGGTACCCTCCCCAACACGGCAGGCACTCCCAGTAATTGGCCTGGAGAATCACTTGAATGTGCATGCAAGCAGCTCTTTAACGTGAGGAGTTTGCCATACATTTGCTCACGCAAATTAGTTCCCTTTTTTCTCTGCATGCACAGAAAAAAAAACGAATGCAATGACCTACATACACATTCCAGCATTGGCACATATATGCATACTGGTAACACTCATTATAACCACCATTAAATTGGAACTATATCATTTTGGAGATTCGCACTCAGAATTTTTATAATTACAATATTAATGAACTCAGATATATTTATTTTTTCCATAAGTGAATAAACAAGCTATATTCAGAGAAAATTAGGGTCTCCGGGACTCTGTTTGAAGCTAGAAATGAGGCAGGGTAAATACAGTATAAAACCGTGTTGTCCTTTAAGGTCAGTTTGTTTATTCAGTCATGAAAACAGAGTGTGTTCATTTAGTTTGTTTGGGAATCAAAATAAAAAATCAGTCAGTGAAGATCTGTCTCATCTGATTAAAATGTCTTCCCCAAAACTCCATAACTCTTTAATTTCATTTAATTTCAGTTGATATATAGTTAAACTGACAATAGAAACAAACTGACTAACTCTAACCCTTTTTCACTTTAATTTATCATTCTGAAGTAAATACTGGTCATGCAGTGTAATGGCTGAAAAAAACAATTTGTTTCACCATATTTTACAATGCTGGTCAGCCCGACACTGGGCTCAATTTTCCCTTGAACAAAGGACAAATAACAGCACAAAGGAAGTGTGTCTGTCAGGATGAGGCATTGTCTTCCCAGGTCGCTATCCCCAGCTAATGTTGGAACAACTGGAATTACAGTGGAAACTCTACACTGCAAAATATAAAGAGCTCCACTGATGGAGGAGGCAAAGAGGGTGAAGATGGAGAGTGATAGAAACTGAGGTAAAACATCCCGATGGAGAGCGCCAGTGTTGTGTCAGAGTCTGTTCCCCCGCTGATGTGTTCCTCCTAACCATAGACTCGAGACCTGCCTATTTAGTTATACAACCGGGTGTTTTACTCTGCTGCTCCATAACACTGAGATCAGGGTATTTAGGTCAAATTGGGATTTTTACAGTTGATTATGCTTTGGACAGTAGCCATGTTTCTAACACTGTCTTTTCAAAAGTTGCACCAACAGTAATACCGCATGTGGACGGTGGTAGTTTGAAAAATTGACTTTTGTTGATAGTTATTTCATTGTCAACAAAAAATTCATGCTTTAAAAACTCAATAAATTAAGCATCTGTAAAGTACTGTAAACATCAGTTGCACCTTTACAATAAACAATTGTTTAATAAATGGTTAATAAAGCATTTCATTGTTTGTTAACAGTAAATGAACTATGAATTAAAGTTTAATTTACCAAACATGCATTAATGATGGTTATAATAGTTGTTACTCAAGTATAATAAGTAAAAATGCCATTATTATAAAATTCTTCATTTTCCTCCACCCTGCCTTCAAAGTTTTGTTTTTATAGGAAAAAACAGTTTCCATCACGTAGCCTGCATGGTGTGTGGCCCGCCATGTGACAAACATAGATCAAAATCTGTGGGGAAAAAAAACACATAAATCATCTGCCTGGTTGAGATGGAAATGTAATCAGGGAGCAGATTTTTAAAAGACCACATTAATCCTGAGAGTGAGTCAGTTATTTTTCCAAGTCCAATGCATCAAAAGGTGCCTGGCCCATGTGGGCTGACAAGATACTACAAAACATAACAAGCAATAGCAATAACATAATGAGAACAAATACAATACACCTCCATGTGTGTCAAACAGTGTCAAACTAAAGATGAACACAATCCTGCTCCTTAGAAATTACAGCTGTAAAACATAACAGAGGCACAGAAGTCGTCTTTGACACAACAAACATAAAGCTCCCTCCTATACTGACGATAAAACACTTCATCTGTAAACATGTACTGAACACTTCATCCATCTGACATAGAAAACACGTCAGGACACAGTTCATAGTTTGAATGAAAGCCTATATCTAAGGTTGTGATATTGTTGCACATTTCATTTTCAACCTCTCCAGGTCACACTTTCTATTCTCCTCTGGAACTGAGTCACAGCGTCCAGTGTCCACCGCCAGCCCCAAGATACCACATCCCAGCTGGGCACAAACAGACCTCTGTGCTCTGGTCAGAGCAAAGCTGAAACAAAAAACGTCTTACAATTTTATTTTATATCATCAAAAGGAAAAAAAAGGCAAATATGTGTTTTATTGTGACTTGGCCCTTCCATTAAGATGTTAAATAGGTGGGATTATGTATTTATGCTTTAAGGGGTGTTGTAATCCCTGAGCCTGACATTATTCCATCGTAAAAATCCCGCAAATGTTACAGTTATGCATGAATTTTAAGATGTAAAGAAGAAATGCTTATTCCAGTGGCCCAGATTATATATCATGATTTACGATCTAATGAAAAGGTTATGAAATGGTGTGTGCCATCTGTACAGTCGATCTGTCAGGAAAATGTGGACATTTGTTTTATTTTAATTGATTTAACCTATATTGTATTTTTTTTTTTTCCAAGGTGGGTTGAAAAATTAGAACATTTGCCTTTTTTCAGTAATGCATTGTTTCACACTCATTTCGTTACACAAGACTGGCCAATATTTATTACATGCACTAGAAAAGGCCCAGATTGGCCTGCGAGGCAGCTTATTTCAATAAACCTGAACATTTGCATAGGCAAATATCCTCAGAACATAAAACATCTTTGAAGCGTCAGAGCTGAGGACCAAGCAGGCCCCTCAGCAATCACACTGAATCACATGCTAAACAGCCATCACACACCAGGGAATTGTGTGTGTGTGTCTGTCTGTGTGTGTGTCCACATTTTAACTGTGTGCACATCTGTGTGGAGGTGTGCGTCCCATCCCCTACTCTCCACCCCTCCTCTTGTTTCCCGTAACATCAAGTGCTCGTGGTCTCTGGTGGCCATGAGGGGGAAAACCAGAAGTACCTCTTCAGTAAGCGAGAGGAGGAAGGGGAACCACCACCACCATCATCGTTTTCACAGAGCGAGGCGGGGGAGGGGAGGGTTGAGGAGAGATGAAGAGAAGGAGAAGGTAAAAAGATGTATTTCAGTATCGATGATAGCTAGAGGTTTTTTTTCCCACATCAACACAGTAAGCTCTGTAAATGTCTGTATTTGTTACGTTTTGGGCAAGAATGTTTGAAGACCCAAATGCAAAAGGAGCCTGGCAAATGAAGGATCAGATGGGAGCTTTATTAACAAAAGCTGAGCACTTAAAAAAAAAAAAAAAAAAACATGCAAAAACTGCAAAAAACACAAAGCAAGTAAGTTCAAATCGGGCAAAAAAGGAGGAATAAAGCCAGAAAACACAACACCAGAAGCATAGCACAAGGACAAACACAGACTATAGACACACAAGGGCTGATTAAGAAACAAGACACAGGTGGACACAGAAAAAGGGTGGGAAATTACACAAAAGGAGGAACTGAGAAGCAAAACTTCAAAATAAAACAGGAAATCTCAGTAAACACAAACTGAAACATGACAATATTACAGCACTGCAGTGTCATGATCGCCAATGTATTGACATTTCCAATATTAAGAAATAATGAACTTTGCGAAACTTTTTCACCACACGCCCCACACTGATAGACATCTGTCAGCTCTACAAACAAAAGGTCTGCTGTGTCACACGGAGTTGCTTGATGTGTGTTACCAAACAAAAGAGAAGGCCACTGAGAGTCTCTCTTGAACACTCTTGAACAGAAACTTGGAGGAGGAAAACACAAGCAGCATTTTTTAGGATGGTGGCAATGGAAAGACACGGCCGTTTTAGTTTAAAACATTCCAAAACAGGGTTGGTTCGTCTTTCCACATTCACCTCTGGTTTGGTCTATTTCTTCAGTTTACTGAGCAAGACGTTAGAGTAAAAGCCACTGTCACCTGCTGCTGATGCCTGCTCCATGACTCCCCTTTTCACTTTCTTCTCATTCCCACAGTCATAGTCCTGGTCAGAGCTGCTGTCAATCACGCCGTCGATCACCATTTAGCTCTACGGCTAAGTGCATGAACTTATTAAGACAGACCCTGGCACAATTCATTTTAAGGTTAGATGTTTCTTTCTCACTAAAGCTGTCCACCTCATTGAAATCCAGAGCTCTGACCATGTTAGCATACTGATAACTATTTCCTTATTGGAATACTGACCATTTTCAGCCCAGTGCTTTTGCGCACACGACTCACAAATACATAGCTGTGAAACTTGTATGTGGTGAATTATAATTTCCTGAGAAGAATGGGTGTCAATATTTCATTTTGGAGCAACATCTGCCTGCAAGTAAGTAAAATGGTGGAAAACCATAGACATATGTAGCGATGGATGGAAGGGAGGATGCGGAGGGAGTCCAAAAAATTGTAGGAAGAGGAAAAATTAGATGGAGGTTAGGAGAGAGGGTAGGCAACGAGGGACAGCAGTCTGGGAAGAGTAGGGGGAAGGGTAGGAGAAGAAGAAGAAGAAGAAGATGGAGGGATGGAAAGGTGGAGGGGGAGGGGATGAGGGGAGGGGAGGAACTATGGAGGAGGGGGAAGGGAGGCACTGGTACAACAGCTGATGCTAAGTTATAGTTGCATCAATTAGCTGATAGTGCTGCCACGGCAACAGTGTTTGAGTCGTTACCATGGGGACCCTGATGCAGCGTCTCACTCAGGGGGGTGCAGGAGTTCAGGAGGTTATGATGATGATGGCGGTGTTACGAGCTGAAAGGTTGAAGATAGAAAGAGGACACTGTATCAAAAAGCAAAGATGGAGGGAAGGATGGATGGAGGAAGGACACAAAAGGAGGAAGATGATGGTGTCTTGGGGACACCCTCAGACAGAGGAGCGAAAGGGAAGGCGTGCTGTAATAAGGAAAGGAGTGATTATCATCTGATTGATTATAATGGAAGGCAATAAAGAGCCGGCACAGTTGAAAAGAATAGAATGGATAGACATGCTGGTGGGTAGATGAATGGAGGGACGGGAGGTGACGGGAAGTGGAGAAAAGAGAATGAATGGAGAGAAATCGGAGTTTGGGAAAATGAAAAAGACCTAAGTTTAGATGGAAATGCTGAAAAGACTGATGCAAAACGAAAGTGATGAGAGGAGAAAAGACGAGAAGGATAGAATGGATGAAGAAGCCAGTCAATAAAAAACGAGTGAGGGCTTGATACAGAGGAAAACTGGCGGATTGATTGAGGTAGAGGATGGAGGTGCAGCTGTGGTGCAAAGGTATACAAGGAGAGAGAAGAGACTGTGGGGAGAGAAGAATAGGAAGGGAATCGAGAATTATAAAGAGAGGGTAGTGATGGAGGGGAGCTGCTGGAGCTGGAAGTAGGTGGGTGGAGGGATACAGGGACTGAAGGATGATACAGTGGAAGTTTATTGTTATCAGGCTTCCCTTATTTCTCTGTCACTCTTTGAAAGGGAATTTTATTTTTTATTTTTCACTTTGACACAATGTGACTATATTCTGTTTCTGCTTGCAAAGAGCACCTCTTTTCAGGCTTTCTATCCACTGTCCACCCAAACAATGTGCTGTAGGATCCTCATGAAGACAAAATTGATGTTTAAGTGTTTCTATCACATTTTGTCTTGCTTTATTATCGCGCCTACATGCTAGTATCCGGTCCAACAATGGCAAGAAAAGAAAAAAAAATCCCTTTTGTAGTTATTCTTAATAATATTTTAGAGTTTTAAGTTCCTGGAAACTGTCAAAAAAAATGTGAGAGACCCATGTGCACATCAGAGCCTCCCACTTCCCAAGTTCGGAAAGCCGACTTTGGAGTGTTCACGGGCATCAAGTCAGAATTATGGAGCAGCACGGACGATGTTTTGTGTTTTCTCACAAAGAGTGTTTGAACAACACATAGACAGACGTTCCCGGTATTTTAGCAACAAGGAAGAGCAAAGGAAACAGATCACGTAAGCCATGAAATATATTTCACAGATATGCACATTAACATCAGCGTTTGCTTTCGTCCGCCATGTTTCAGTGTCATATGACGTCAACTCTGCAACTCATGTACCAAAACTTGAAGGGGTGGTCACAGGAATTCTTCCGTTCGCAAAATCTTTTTTTTCTGGTTATTCTGATGGGACATGAACACACCATCATCCTGCACTCTGGCGACTGATAAACGCTCTCTTTATGAATCTTTATGGCTTCATTCACTGATTTGGGTGAAACAGGATCATGTTGTATGGAGACGATATTTGTTTTCTCCCAGCTGTCCTACCTGTGCTTGCTGCAAAGTCACCACTAACAACTGCTAACCAGCCGTGGTTAGCAGTTGTCACCTCCGTGTCCCAAGAGCAACGTAGGCGCGTTACAGTACTGAAGTGATTATGGAGTTTTCTGGTGGTAAGATACCATTAGCTTTGTTTCTAAAGTACCTAGTGCTAATCCAAACTAATGTCTCCTGACAAGAAAATGTTCTTTCTGTTGCTTTTTCTGTTGTATGCATGTTTCTCTTAAAAAGTATTTATTTTGCTGTTTTTTGTAACTGTGCCCGTCCTCAAACTGGGGTTGGATGTGTGTAGCACCGGTATCACACCATTTACTGCGCCACTGGACTAGTTCTAGGTTCTAAGGAGTGGGGAGCAAAAATAATCACACCAGAGACCGTTTCTTTAAATGTAAAAGGCCGGCAATTTACTTAATGCAAAACACACATATAAAACACAGTACACAAACAAAAGAGTACTTTGCAGGTTCTTAATATTGAGGCAATTATAATAAATGAAAAGGTAATTCACTCTTTTTTGTTCTTTAGTTCACCCAAGTTATTTCAGTCAAGCTAAATAAGTTGAACTGGACCAGTCTTTTTCTTAGGTTACACCTATTTTTGGAATTCCTATTTTTCTTTCTGAGTTAACTTTTTTTCCCTTCCTTTACAGGCAAGAAAATACCTTCAAATACACATTCAAATCAAAGTGGACCACAATCATTTCAAATCACATTCAAATATATGAACTCAATATGCAAATAAAAGTATGACACTTTCAATTCAAGTTCGAGTCCAAATGAGGGTTCAAGAGTTCAGTTCAATGAAAAGTTTCAGTTCGATTCAGTCCAAGAAATAATAATCCAATCAGCTCTCAGTTCAGTTCAAAAATAATTCCTGATACTCCTACCGCTCTGGCAGCGAGTCACCATATGCAGAAGATTTCCTCACTGATGCGATGGAGAAGGTGAGAATGAAGATCTGGGTCTAGCCCGCCATCTTGGATCCCGTCTGTGAATGTGCACGCCCGCACAGTGCAGACCAGTCCTCGCTCCGTCCGAGCTTCAAACCGAGCAAAAAACCTGACCAAAACCGGTGTGGCTTAGTTTTCATAAAATCCCCCGTCAGTTCCCGACCAGGCAAGTTATGTTTCTCAACTGCAAAATCAACTTTTTCACTCCTTTCTCTGCTTGTTAACTACCGCTCCTTATCTCCGGTTTCTCCTCTGCTGCAGCGTCTCTCAGGTGCTGCGTCTAGCGTCACTCGCCTCTTAAAGGGGCAGCGACATGAATTTTCTGTCAACATACTTTTAATCTTCAACATTAAATTATTGTTGTATTAACAGTTTTAATTAACTCTGAGAAATCAATTTACATTAAATGAATCACTTTTAACTTTTAACCTTATTTATGCAGCTTTTAAACGATTTATTCTTATTTATATGTCATATTTTAACATGGGTTACATCCTCCCCTCCTTACCTAATGCACGTCCCTGTGCATTTTGAATCTATACTGTCATGACTCTAGGGGTTTTTGGAAAGCTAGGTTCTTCAAGGGAGTCTGTAACACATCACTCAAGGTTTGAAATAAAGACTGAACTATTGTAACCAACGGGTTCCCTAGCTCAGGATAAGTCAGTCTTTTAGCCGCTTTTCTGTCTCTGATAGGTCTCCTAGAACAGTCACTTTCGGTCTGGTTGTCAGTCTGGTCCATAAAACTTGTGTTTTCTTTGCTCTTCTGAGCGGGTTGAGTAGAATAATGGACATTATCCAGATCTTCCTCAGGTAGATTTCCAGTTTCCTGTCCAGCTGTTGAGCTGCTCTCTTCAGGATCAAGTAAGTCATAGTCTGCAGGATCGGGTAAGTTCAGGTCACAAGTCTCTACTGGAACATCCTCAGGGAAAGCTCTGGCTACATCTGAAGGATCTTGCCCAGTAGCAGTCAACTCTTTTGAAGGTTCTGGTTCAATCCGTTCTGTTAAGTGTTCCATGGGTTCAGGGGTCGGGTCGAAACCTAGTGTTTCCACTCTTAGGTTTCTGTGGACATCATAATGATATTCTTCAGAGTCAGATTGGGATTCATCCCCATCAGCCCCATCTGAACAGTCATTTTTAGGATGTTGTCGAGTTCTTGGTCGCTTTACTGCCTTTGGTGGGTTAGTTTCACTCTCGATTGGGGTCACAGGAAGGAAACCGCACGGCAGCAGGAGGTCACGATGAAGAGTTCTTTGTGGACCGTCTCTCGTCTCGGGTCTCACAACATACACTGGGATGTCTCCAGACTGTCTCAGGACAACATACACGTCAGACTCCCACCTGTCGGCTAACTTGTGCTTGCCTCTAAGGCGGACGTTCCGAACCAAAACTCTGTCGCCTTCCTTCAAGGTGGAGTCAACAACATGTTTGTCAAACCTCGCTTTGTTGCGATTGGCTGTCTTTTTAGCGTTCTCAGTTGCTACTCTGTAACTGTCTTCAAGTTGGGATTTCAAATTGCGGACATATTGCGAGTGTGAGCCTGGCTGGTGGTTGACTGGTAGGCCAAAGGCTAGGTCAACTGGCAATCTTGGCTGGCGCCCGAACATTAACTCGTAAGGGGTAAAGCCAGTTGTCTCGTTCTTAGTACAATTATAGGCGTGTACTAATGGTCTGACGTACTCCCGCCAGTGACTTTTTTTCTGGTTCTCGAGGGTTCCCAACATGTTGAGCAGGGTCCTGTTAAACCGTTCTACAGGGTTCCCTCTCGGATGGTAAGGGGTGGTTCTTATCTTTTGGGTGCCAATGAGCTCACACAGTTCTTTTATTGTTCGGGACTCAAAGTCAGGACCTTGGTCACTGTGGAGTTTTTCTGGGAAGCCATAGTGGACGAAAAAGTGATCCCACAGGCTCTTGGCCACTGTCCTGGCTTTCTGGTTCGGGGTGGGGACTGCCACTGCATATTTCGTAAAATGGTCGGTAATGACCAGAATGTCTTTGGTGTTACTGGAGTCCGGCTCCACACTGAGAAAATCCATGCACACAAGCTCGAGTGGTCTTGTAGCCACGATGTTGACAAGCGGTGCGGCTTTCTCTGGCATTGTCTTACGTCGTATGCAGCGGTTGCAGGTTCTGACCTTAGTTTCCACCTCGGCTGACATTTTGGGCCAATAGAAACGCTTCCGGACGAGGTCTAGGGTGCGCTCTGTGCCCATGTGGCCCATGTCGTCGTGGAGGCTCTTGAGGACTAGAGATCTCAGGGCTTCAGGGAGCACAAGCTGGTAGTGAGTCTGAGCAGCTTCTTGCCGCCTGCGATACAAAACACCATTAAAGATCTCAAGTTTGTTCCACTCTCTTAATAAGAGACCAAGCTCAGGAAGTTCCTTCCTCAGGGATGGTGGGGGTTTCTCTCCCGACTCCACTTGCCTGACTACTTCACGAATGCAGGGGTCAGCATTTTGCTTGTCTCTTAGTTCAGCTGGTGTTAACGAGGGGACAACAGGTAAGCCACCAAGCTGATCCTCCTCTTCAAAGCTTTGTGGGAGAGCTCTTGGATGATGGGCAAGTGACACAACCAAGGTGGTGCTTGGTGAGGTTTCCCCAGAGTGGTTGTTGATCACTTGGTGAACCAAGTGCTTCTCACATATGGCCTTGATGGTGTTTTCATTCAGGTGTGCATAATCTGCTTCTGACAGGTGTCTTTTGGTGAACTGTTGTATCCTCTCCAACTCTTTTTGTGATGATGTGTCATCAGGCAATCTGCCATGAGGACGCCTGGACAGCCCGTCCGCGTCTTGATTTTGCTTACCGGCTCTGTACTGTAGCTGGAAATCAAACGTCGACAGAGCGGCCAACCATCTGTAGCTCGTGGCATCGAGCTTAGCAGAGGTAAGAATGTATGTTAATGGATTGCTATCGGTGACAGCAAGGAATGTGTTCCCGTACAGGTAATCCTGGAACTTCTCTGTTACTGCCCATTTAAGGGCAAGAAATTCCAATTTATGCGCAGGATACCTGGACTCACATTTCGACAGACCTCGACTTGCATAAGCAACAACTCGCTTCTGTCCCTGTTGCTCCTGGTAGAGGGCAGCACCGAGGCCCGAGGTGCTCGCATCTGTATGTAAAATGTAGGGGAGCTTGGGATCAGCGAATCCGAGGATCGGTGCAGTTGTCAGTTTTTCGATTATGGTGTCGAACGCTGCCTGGCAAGCAGGCGTCCATCTGTCACCAAAGATGTCTTTTGGGTTGTAGTATTTCTCAGGGTTCGCTGCGGTTTTAGTATGCTTTCTCAGTGGCGGATAGCCAGCAGTGAGCTCATTGAGTGGCTTCACAATCTTTGAGTAGTCTTTTACGAACCTGCGGTAGTAACCACAGAAACCCAGGAAGGTTCTTAGCTCTTTCAGGTTGTTTGGTTTTGGCCAGGTTTTTAATGCTGCTACCTTGTCAGGATCGGTTTCAATGCCCTTTTCAGACACGATGTGGCCGAGATACTTTACAGATGTTTGGAAGAACTTGCACTTCCCTGGTGACAGTTTCAAGCCAAACTCTTTCAATTGGTTGAGCACGCGCATCAACCTTTCCTCGTGTTCCTCCAGTGTCGAGGAGAAGACGATGAGGTCATCAAGAAAAACTAGGGCTTGCTTCAAATTCAACTCTCCCATACAACGCTCCATAAGCCTCTGGAACGTGCTAGGGGCATTAGTTATCCCCTGAGGCATCCTGTTGAATTCGAAGAATCCTAGTGGGCAGACGAATGCAGTTTTGTGTTTGTCTGCTTCCTCCATCTCTATTTGATAGAAGCCTGATTTAAGATCGAGCACTGAGAACCATCTAGACCCGGTCAACGCCGAGAAGGACTCTTCAAGATTTGGTAAGGCATATGAATCTTTTACTGTTTGGGTGTTCAATTTTCTGTAGTCTATGCAGAGTCTGACATCGCCATTCTTTTTCCTGACGACTACAATCGGCGAGGAGAAAGGCGACTCCGATTCACGGATGACTTCTGCATCAAGGAGTTGCTGGAGATGGGTTCGCACAGCCTCTATGTCTTGAGGGTGTATAGGTCTCGGCCTATGTTTGAATGGCGTCTTGTCACTGAGATTTATGTGGTGTTTTATTTTGTCAGTGCGGCCAAAATCAAGCTCGTGCAGTGCAAACACCTCCGGCATGGAGCTCAGTTTCTCAGTTATCCTCTCTTTCCACTCACTGGGTACAGGAGAGTCAGTGAAGTCAAGGTTGAGATTTGGTTTTTGGTCAGGTTTTGTGGGGGGGTCTGAGTCAGGGGTCTTGACAGGTTGAACACTCCTGACAGCATGTATCTGTGCTATCACAGCCTTTGGAGACAGGGTGATGTCATGGTGTGACTCGTTCTTGAGCATGACTGGTATGCAGCGTGGCAGCTTTGATGGTAGACTTACCAGGCTATCTGTCACCAGGATGCCACCTGGCAGGGAAGGTGACTTAGGTGACTCTACCATCACCCACTTTCCAACATCAGGTGTCCTGCAGCTCACTGATCCTTCAAGAACTTTGGTCTGTCCAGCTGCAATGGTCTCAAAGTCTTTACTATGAAGCCTCACCTCTCCCAGGCTGGAATCAACATAATGCCTTTTCCTGATTTCGAGGGTCTTTAAGACAACTTTGTAGCCATAAGGAAGGGACTCATAGTTCTGAGGTGCGATGTCTGCATACTTTTCATAAAGAACATCCAAAGTATTTGTGCCTATAAGCACTGATGACAAGGTGGAGCGCATGTCAGGTACAACCAAAGCCAGCGTGGGCACCTCAATGTCTGCTCCAAGCAAGCTCTTTGGGAATCTGATGGCGGCCGGAACATAGCCAAGGTAAGGGACGCTTTGACCGTTGGCTCCTTCCACCTCAAGCAGGTCATTCAAGGAATTCATAGGTAAGTGAGACAGGTTCTCTAGATAGAAAGAGTAAGGGATTGTTGTTACTTGGGAGCCTGAATCCAGCAAGCAACTGCAGTCTTTGTCACCTATGGTCACTTGTGCGGTGCACTTGGCTCCAATTAGACCTTTCGGCAGGGTCACTGACTGTTTTTGTGTGTGAGAAAACACACAGGCTCTGTACAGCTTCTTTTTGGGACACTTGGTCTGTGTTCCAGCCCCCGTTTGTCCCACAACCGGAACTGGGTCTAGTTTAAAGGATCAGGCTTTGAAGCACCATTTTCAATGTCCCATGCTAACTGCTTTCCTTTTAGCTGCTTCCTCTTCTCAGCTACAAGAGATGAGTTTGGCTCATTTTCACACTGAGGCTTAATGTGTCCGTCCTCTCCACATCTAAAGCAATACCAGGGCCTTGGTCTATTGCTTGTGTTGTTGTTTACATCTCGGCTATGGGGCTGCAGCCTTTGAGATGTTGGAGTGATAGCTGGGGAATGTGTGCTAGCTGTTTGGGGAGCTACTGGTCTGGCAGCTGATTTAGCCTTTCTACTGTCTTTCTGTGTGATACGTGTGAGCTGGGACTGTAAATCAGCTATTTGCTTCTTTAGGTCTTGGATTTCAGACCTGTGATCAAGAGCTGGCTGGGATGGGTTGCAGCCTTCTTCACTCTGCACATAAATACCTTGATAATGAGAAGACACTCTTGGCTTTGAAACATTTAAGTGCTGTTTCATGCGGGATGCTTTGGAAGTACGCTTATCTTCTGCTGTTCGGAGCAACAGGAGAAGTTCAGCAAAGGTAGGTGGGTTCTGTTTCTTTTGTTCTAGCTGGAGTTCAGCTATCAGGATGTTGTCCCAGCATCCTCTGACAAATTGTCTGAGAAGATGCCGGTCGAGGTCACTTGCAGTTACACCTCCTCTCCGAAGGGTGGTGTTCAGCATCACCTGTAGTCGTTGTAGATAAGCTGAGGGTTTCTCACCATTATCTTGCATTGTGTTAAGATACTTTGCAAAAAGGTCATCTCCATCCTCAACAGTGCTGAAAGCAGAGTCCAAGATCTCCAAGTACACATTAAGGGGAGATTCAGGTGTCAGGTGCTTCACAATATCAATAGCAGGTGATAAGAGACTTTCAAGAAGCTTTCGTGACTTGTAGAGATCAGACTGTGTTGTGTCTTTAAGAAGAAATTCCACATTGGAACGCCATGTCTCATAATCCACTTCATTGTTGGGTCGGGGGGCACGCCCAGAGAAGGGTCTGAGTCTCAAGGAAGTGTGCACCTGCAGAGCAGAATCTTCATTTCTCACTATGTGCTCGACTATTACTTTCTGTATGTCAGGTGGATTGACGTCAGAAGGTTTCAGAGCAGGCTGTGTCTTTTCTTTAGATGGTGTCGGTGGTGGAGACCAATGATGTTGATCATGCTGCTCCGGGGCCATACTGGGCAGGGGGCTTATCTGTGCAGCATTTTCGGGGTCATGTCGCTCTGGGGTATCAGGTGGGTTCTGCTCCACATCTTCATTTTGGGTTTCTGAGTGATCTAGATCGACAGTCTCACTGATGAAAGAGAGCTCTTCTCTGAGGACAGCTGCAAAGTCTTTGCCAGTCTGTTTCGCAATGTCCTTTAACTCTGAGAGGTAAGTCTGTGTAGCTGTTTTGCTAGCTACAGGTGTGTAGACACTGTCTAAGGCTCTAATGTGATAAGTGACATCAGTCTGAGTCTTACTGTTAAGTCTGTGGGGCAATGAAGGTAAGAGAGACTGTATAGCTGTACCATACACATACTCTACTACAACCTGTTTGCCTGACGCTGGCTCAGCGAGATCTACTGGGATTGTCCTTTGAATGGAACCATATTGTTTCAGGAAGTCAAATAGTTCTTCATCAGTTTCTGTACCGGCTATACCACTAACTATAACTGAGTTAGGGATTTTCACTCTACTTGTCTGAATAACATCCATTTTGAATCACTGAGAACAATACTATACGGTCTCTGGTTTCTAGTCTTAAATGCTTTAAGCCACTCCTGGCTAGCTCGCCATGATTGTAGCACCGGTATCACACCATTTACTGCGCCACTGGACTAGTTCTAGGTTCTAAGGAGTGGGGAGCAAAAATAATCACACCAGAGACCGTTTCTTTAAATGTAAAAGGCCGGCAATTTACTTAATGCAAAACACACATATAAAACACAGTACACAAACAAAAGAGTACTTTGCAGGTTCTTAATATTGAGGCAATTATAATAAATGAAAAGGTAATTCACTCTTTTTTGTTCTTTAGTTCACCCAAGTTATTTCAGTCAAGCTAAATAAGTTGAACTGGACCAGTCTTTTTCTTAGGTTACACCTATTTTTGGAATTCCTATTTTTCTTTCTGAGTTAACTTTTTTTCCCTTCCTTTACAGGCAAGAAAATACCTTCAAATACACATTCAAATCAAAGTGGACCACAATCATTTCAAATCACATTCAAATATATGAACTCAATATGCAAATAAAAGTATGACACTTTCAATTCAAGTTCGAGTCCAAATGAGGGTTCAAGAGTTCAGTTCAATGAAAAGTTTCAGTTCGATTCAGTCCAAGAAATAATAATCCAATCAGCTCTCAGTTCAGTTCAAAAATAATTCCTGATACTCCTACCGCTCTGGCAGCGAGTCACCATATGCAGAAGATTTCCTCACTGATGCGATGGAGAAGGTGAGAATGAAGATCTGGGTCTAGACCGCCATCTTGGATCCCGTCTGTGAATGTGCACGCCCGCACAGTGCAGACCAGTCCTCGCTCCGTCCGAGCTTCAAACCGAGCAAAAAACCTGACCAAAACCGGTGTGGCTTAGTTTTCATAAAATCCCCCGTCAGTTCCCGACCAGGCAAGTTATGTTTCTCAACTGCAAAATCAACTTTTTCACTCCTTTCTCTGCTTGTTAACTACCGCTCCTTATCTCCGGTTTCTCCTCTGCTGCAGCGTCTCTCAGGTGCTGCGTCTAGCGTCACTCGCCTCTTAAAGGGGCAGCGACATGAATTTTCTGTCAACATACTTTTAATCTTCAACATTAAATTATTGTTGTATTAACAGTTTTAATTAACTCTGAGAAATCAATTTACATTAAATGAATCACTTTTAACTTTTAACCTTATTTATGCAGCTTTTAAACGATTTATTCTTATTTATATGTCATATTTTAACATGGGTTACATGTGCACTCTATGAACCTTTTTTAAAGCCCCCCTCTAGTCAAAAATGTGTCTTTTCTCTTGCTCCTACAGCTGAACGATTTAGCTTCAGTGTGTTGAATGACGTATTTGCAGAGTTCGACATCACAAGGCTGCTCTCACATTAAATGCTGGAAGTGTACATTTTCTGTGAGCTCACTGAATATCTGATTTTAAGAGGAGGGGCAACGAGCATGATTTGTGACATCACAAATAGTTTGGAGGCCATCATGGTCCAATATTCAGCATAAGTGTGATGTGGAAAACCTCAAGCCTCCAGTGCACAGATGCTGAGAATGGACTTTACAGTGAAGTAGGAGACGGCTTGTATCCAGAAGTTACACTTGTGAAATTAAAAATATTTTGCATTTACATTTTCGTCTCTTGAAAGAACCTCTAATCCAAACTGTACAGAACAACAGTGGGTCTGGAAAGAGACAAATGTTGCCACACTTAGCAAATTCATCACAGAAAGGATTAATGCAAATAAAACCAAACTGCTGGATACAAGAATGGGTAAATGAGAAAACGATTTGGGTCAAGCAGCCTGACCTTCAGAGTTAAATTCTCAGACGCTGGTCCCCAGACACTACTTTAGAAAGCAGTGGACAGAAGGAGAGACAGGGCAGGGAGGTGAACCGGGTGTGGGGTGACTGTTGTGGTCCAGAGAGGTCAGCTATTTGGCTCCATCCTCTCCTGCTGTGATTGGCTAACTGGGACTGGCGGCCCTTCGATCAGCAGAGCGATCTGTCACTCACCCTGATCTGCTGGAAGATGGATGTTGCCGTCCAGACAGCAGCTGCGGTGCGAGTGTGAGCGCGAGTGTGGGTGTGTGAGAGAGCGTATCCAGCGTCCCCTCGATCCCGCTCTGCCCCCGCCACACACACATTGTCGGCAATTTATGCACGTCAAGTGCATATCTGCACGTGTGTGTGTTTATATATGTGCCTATCCGCTGTCAAACAGCAGGTGTGCCACCACCAGTGTCACTGAATCACTCCATCTTCAATCATGTCACGGAGAGCAGACTTGAGATGGCCAGTTGGCAAAGATACACACGCTCTTTCCATATATATTCATGAAAGGCCATCTTTTCACAGCAGACAGGTTCTTTCGCTCTGTTAGTCGTGTGATTTATCGGCCCGCCACGCCTGAAGGTTTATATATATGGGGACGGGGAGGAGAGGAGCTGCTCACAGCTCTTCAGCCGTGCCAGCAGTGGACAAACGCATCATCTTACACGCACACACGCCATCAGTGCAGTGTGCCACACCCCAGTCGAGTCAGTGTAATGTATGGCCTCCCCCCAGTCTGACAGCTCCACAGATTTAATTCAGCCTTAATATCCTCCTTTGACTGATCACACGCACCAAAAGTCAGAAAAGACTGCTCCTCCTGTGTGTATTTCACTCTGTGCCGATCGCGGTGACAGGTGTTATGATGTAGATCAGGTGGCACATATTAATTTAATGTCAGTCAAGCCCCTCTCGGATCAGCTCAGCCAATCAGAACCTCTCCGATCCAGATACGCTCCCTATGTTTTATATCCCACATGAAATGTCATGCGATGCTAAAAGGTCTCAATTACAGTCAAGCTGCTCGTGCACGAGCTCACAAATCACGTGCGGGAAACACACTCAAACTGTAAATGTAGAGAAACACATGCAGTCAGAGCAGCTACAGTTCACTTTGCACACTCTCAAGCACTGATATGTTGTAATGTTAAAGGGGCACTATGTAGTTTTGGAGAAGACATTTTAATCAGAAGAGAAAAATCTTCATTGACTGATTACTAAGTAAACTAACTCATGACTGAATAAACAGGCTGACCTTAAAGGACAACACAATTCCGTACTGTTTCATATGCGGCGGACCCTGCCATCTTTCCAGCCTCAAACAGTGTTCTGAGGACCTTATTTTCCACTGACAACAGCTTGTTTATTCAGTTCTGGAAAAGATGAATATTTCTGAGTTTGTATTATTACCTCATTTATATTAAATATGAAAATTCCGAGAATTTCATCTCCCAAACAACATAGTGCTGCTGTAAAGACACAATTCCTCCGTGTATCAAAACAAATATTTCATAGAGTGCTTCCCTTCTGTTGCCCTCAGACATAAAAAGTTCAGTGTTTCCAGTGACTCACTGTATGAATGGCCTTGTAAAAACTGGCGCACTGTTTCCATTATCTTCCAAGTAAAGATGAAGATCGTGAAAGACAAGAAAAGAATGTAAACTGGTGTGCACTGAAAGTCAGAGGAACCGGGGCTTGGACATTTACTGTCAGGGCAGCCAGTGGGAGGGCAAGAGCAAGGTGAAACCAGAGATTCCAGCTTCTCTGTCATTACGTTTTATTAGGAAAACCGACAGTAGCTTCTGTTTACTGAGGAATGCTGCAATTAATCTCACAGAAAATCTACAAAACTGTTGAAGGTTACAAAGATTTCACATATTTTCAGACACTCGTGGCAAAAGGCCTTTGTGGTGGATTTAAAAGGGAGAGTTTGGGTGAAAAGCAAACCATCTCTGGGTCAAATATTTGAAAGTGAATCTTAATAGAAAATTGCAAGAATGAGCTGCAGGAAATTAAAATGCATCACTACTTTAGGTTTGTCAAAAGGAAATCTAACCATGTTTTTCATGAAAGATTAATGCTCAAGGACTTTGGAACAAAAAGACAAAAGATATTCCACATTCAAAAGTTAGTATCAACATCATTATCACAAGCATAAAGCAAAAGTGGAAAAAAGCACAGTCAGGCCATGAAGTGAAGGTCATGGTTGTGGAACTGTATATCAGGGCAACACGTAAACACTTTTTTTTTTTTCTCTATCAATTGTTTGGTCTGTGAAAACTTGCAGGATAAAAATGTGAGGGGCATCTGTCAAATTCCAAGCCTGTGAATGCCAACAGCTCCTACCCATAGACAATTAGTAGTAGTAAAAGTAGTAGTAGTAAAAGTAGTATTTGTATGAGTAAGTGTTACTGTAGAAAAATGAGATTCACCGAAGAATTTGCCAATTAATTTTCAGTTGATTGGCAAATAAACTAAACTAATAACAGTCATACACACTTCTTTTAGTGGAACATGTTTATACACCAACTTGTATGAGATTCATTCATTTCAAGCAACTGACCCTGATTGAGATCAATGCTTACGGTTAACGTGGTGCTCGCTGCTGCCTCAAGAAGCCTGGCAGTAAACATCACTCGCTACAACATTCTTATTTTGTTCTATATGGATTCAATATACTGATCACATAAGCTTTACATCCATTTATTTCAACATGAATTGTCTGATCCATGGAAATGAGTTTCTTGCGAAAATACCTCCAGATTGATAGTTGCTGGTTTGATTCCCATTCTGGCAGGATAAATACAGGTGTGGGAAGTCAAAGAGAAGCTCTTTCCACTCCTTCATTACCACCACTTGAGGATGGATGTGGCTCAGGAGGTGGAGCGGTCATTCTCTAATAAGAAGGTCGCGGTTCAATCCCCAGCCCCCCATGTAAAAGTATCCTTTGGCAAGATATGGAACCCTGAATTTCACCCGGTGGCTCCTTCAGTCACCGAGGCTGTGAGCGTGGTTATTGCTCCTCATGAACAGGCGGTACCTTGCATGGTAGCCTCTGCCACCAGTGCATAAATTTGTTTTAACCCATTAAGGAAAACCGTTCCAACATAGGAACACCCTTGTTTTTGGACGGAAACCAAAACCTGTGTTCCAGCCTCTGTAACTCTGTGTCAGTATGTCATAGAATCACACTTCTTCACTCTTCTTCCTACACTTCTAGAAATAACTTGAGGGTGTTACCTTTCCAATAGTACCAAGCACATCCCTGGGTCTCAAACTATGTGGGAGCTGTCATGCTTTTAATTTCGGTATGTCATTTTGGAAAAAGAACCTTAAAATGGGGGCGTTCATTAAGAGGTTAAAGTGCTATATAAACAGTTATTTCAGCATTTAATGAAGTGCCTCTGGGCTAAAAAAAACTAACAATTAATTACTAACTATATTCTATACGCAACTGTAAAATATATATTCTCAAATAAGACATACATACATATACTGTATGTCGAAACCATAAATGAAACCCATTGGAAAAATGTAGTATATTGACATACTGAATGTCCAACCCACACAACCCACATGGTTATGTATGTTAATTACATATTCAGGCATGTACATCAAATATAACTGTATCTGTACACATTAAACCAGAACATTATGCACATATATATGTAAATAAACATGACACTGAAGAAAGCCTTAGGCTACTTATGATGAGGAATTGAACAGCAATAAAATAACTCCCAGTAAACATTCATTTGTCCACACAGGCAGGTGCACACTAACTGTCTAAATGACTTAACTCATGGTGTGAAAATGTTTTGTAACTCTAACGTTTGTGAGGAACATCAACACAAATGACTGTGTAACAGGAAACAGTTGTGGTGACTTAGACCACATTTAAACGCAGTTCACCTCAGCTCATGGCTTCAAACACATTGTCTCAAAGCATGCTTGGAAACTCCGCCCACCTATCCCCAGCGTGCTACAATGTACATTCTTTTAATGTATGTGCATATACTAATTTCACTAATGTTATTTCATACAAACCTACAGTATATCTCCATACACCCAGAGGATGCATGTATGTGATAATATTGCCTTATGGGTAACATGTATTGTATGGCAGCTTTTCTCTTGATATGGGAGCAGACATGGCATATAATACATTTCTGTATGGGCTGCACAGCAGTTGAGCTGCTACATGGCCAGCAGATTCCAGCTTTAATCAATATGCTTCAGTGACAGTACTAGTCTGACGTTGGCCGTTTCCTGCAGCATCAGGCCATGGGTGCTGTCCAACCTCTCTTTAGAATAATCTTCACAGGACTTCTTCCTGCACTTTTTGCGTGTGCAAACACCAAGAATTATCCCCAACAATCTCCCCCATCTCTCTGAGTGTGGCTGTTCAAACCAGCTGTAGAACAACTGTCACCTCTGCACTGATGAGGAGCCACGATCCATCCTGAGTTGATTAGTTTGCTTCTTGAACCTACCCACTGTACATACAATGGTTATCTTAACTGCACCTTATTCTTATGATTTGTTAGACAGGAAGGACATCATTAAAGAATATTATTGTATTTCAGTCAGCTTCCTTGACAGTTGCTTGTGTTCCCATGAAACATTGAGCCATCAGGACGACTGCACTGAACAAAATAAAACTGGGACTGATTTATTTCATCAGTATGTCAATAAAAAAAGAGGTCATACACCTTAGCTTGCTTTAGAAAACCCCTCCGCTGCTCTCTGTCTATGTCTTTTAGGACCTTTCCACATTAAATGAAGCACGGCCGACACCTTCATCTTCAGAGTGTCTCTAAATGGAGAGCGACTGGCCATGAATCGCCTTCTACTGCTATTAATTATCATCAATAACGCCTCCCTGCCCATTTATCTCTCACGCACCCACTAACCACTTCTACTGATCGTCCCTACCCCCTCCCTTACACACAACCCATCCCCCCCTCACACACACATGCATCATACCCACATGCACTTACATCCATTCACGTCATACACACACACACACACACACACACACACACACACGCACACACACCAACCCCCATTTCTCCAACAAACACCTTCTTCAAATTGCTCATTTCCCCCTCCCCCTCTGTTCTCCATCATCACTCTCACCCGTTCTCTTTCTTTCACCTCACCCCTCCTTTCATCCCTCCGTCACCATCCTTTACTAGTACTTCTATCACAACCAATCTGACTACTCCAGCAAGATTTGCATGCCGTTGTCCATGAAGACAAGAGCAAAGGCACTGAGGATCTCCTTGGAAGTGATCCCGAAGAAATGCTGACTGAAAAAAAAAAAAAGGGCCGTCCTCTCTGAAATCCATTCAAAGCGTCAGCACCGGTCAGCTTAATCAGAATTCCTATCCAATCAAATTTAAGTCAGAGTCTCCCGAGATGACCTGATCCACATGCAGCATCGTAAGGTTGTCGGTATTAAAATGAGCAATCTTGTTAATAAGGGGCACATCAGCTGTAAGAATACAGCTGACACTTTCAAAGTCTTTATAGTGCAAGAGAAGCGAAAATAAGAGGCACAACAGCTCTGTCTCTTGCATTAGAAATATTGCTTTCGGAGAGGGTTTGGAAAATGTTGAAAAATGACATTCTGGGGTTTCTGCAAAATGAAGTGTGCTTTGATGAAAAATGGGCTATTGTCAGCAAACAGACCAGATACTTGTGTGTCATCGCGCATGATGGATGAGCACCCAGGTCCATTTTATCTTGACAATTTCGCTGTTCTGCCAACAGTACGATAAAATATCTGAAGGCATGAATCACACAGCGAGGTCAATCCTTACCTAAAGTATACACTCCTCAAGATCATCTGTAGAAATGAATGTCATCCTGTGGGATGGAATATAAAATCATTTTTATCGTAAACTGTTTCCACACTGCACACAGCATATTTTCGATGCATTGTACTGTCATGCAGGATGAGAGTGAATAACATATGCAGTTCCAACACGCACTAACGTTTCCCTGCCCCCTAGAGAGCACTGAAACGACACACATATGAGCATGTATGAAGCGTGACTGTGGTCAGCAAATGAGCCGTTAGCAGGTGGTTCTCCCCTTGCGGAGCTGACACAGAGAAAAGGAACATCATTTAGGCTTCACACAAACACATGCAAACGCTAGCAAACACACACACACACACACACACACACATGCTTGGGTCCCGCGGGCTGAGCGCACAAGCCTCTGTTAAAGCCGAGCTGTCAGATCCTGCCTCATTCTCTACCTCGTGATTTTATCACCGTGCTCTGTCGCTCTTTTCCTCCACCTCTCTCTCGCCCACACACACTCCAACACACTCCAAAAAACATACGAACACGTATGCAAACACACACTCAGAAACACATGCCCACACACTTGGCGCAGCTTCTATACAGGCCTCATATCCTCTAGCATGCATAGTGTTTGAGCTAAAGAGCTATATTAGCTTCTCTGGCACAAGGGTTTCCTTCGGGATTGATAAAGTTCTTATCTTACATGTGAGCCTTGATGTATTCCAAGCAACAGCAGCAGCTACCAGCACACAGAGGTTTGCCTTGGGGCAGCTTCCCCGGCTTCACCGTGGTTCACACAGATTGACTTCCTTTGCCAAGTGAGGGTCGGTGGTTTATACGTGTGCATTTCTCTTTACATTAATGTGTGTGTTTGTATGTTTGTTCATGCTCAAGGTTAGCTTCCCATCTGCATCTATGGACGTGCGTTGAGAACACGCGGGTGTGATTCTACATACCAACATGTAACATTTCCCGTTCATTAATCTCCTCTACAGGACATATAGCTTGGAGTACAAGACGGCAGATTAGTGTCGTGGTTAAGAAGGAAAAGGTGTGAGATGTGAGAGAGGAGCAGGCGATGAGCGGCACATTCGTGCTCTGCTGGCTAAATCTGAAAAAACAGTTGTTTAGTGTTTTGTTTGCTGACCACATCGAAGGGGCTCGATGAAAAGATGTGTCGTTAGCTACATGTGTAAATCACTTTTTAATGGCCATATGTGAGTGAATTGTAACATGATGTAAAAAGTAAGACCTTCACCGTCCCTCTCGGTTGCCTCTACAAGCCTGTGGAGGATTTGTTGAAGTTGGTTAATGCTGCTGGACTGTGGATTTCTTTGCTCGACAGTCCAAAGGATGTGACTTGAGTCCTCTTCTCAGAGCCCCTCTTCGCAATATCGAAGTTCCACAGAAGCCCTTTAAACCAGTCATTTCAAACACAGTAATTAACATTTACTCTGATGAAAAGTACTGCGTGTTGATGACGTTTCGTAATCAGCGTAAACAGTACCTGAGCTAGCATTCTGAGGGTAAGCTAACGTTAAGGTTAACTAGGAATGTGGATCTAACGTTAGCATTACATTCAGTCCACTCTCTTTCATGCATGTGATGGAATCAGGAGGAAAGGGTGCAGAATCGACCTCTTCTGCCAATCTAAAGTAGTGATCAACAGTCTTCCTATCTTGGAAAAACAATTTCCAAAGTAGATGAATCTGAAACGTGTTACACCCGGGCCACCCCACCGACCTCTTACTGTGAGTCACGGCTACCTGGACAGCTGCTGCTCCGGGGAAGGGATTTAGTCCACACAAGGGATAAAGGGCCTGACTAAAAAAAATGGGATTTTTTCTTTCGTCATGGATGTGACATATTCTACAGATCAAAGTTGAAACCATAGTGAGAGGTGGGACATTGCTAGTTTCATGGCAATAGGACCACCAACCCCATACTTTTAGATATAGAATCATATGGGGAAAAAATAGGTGTGACAAGCCAGAACAGATAACACTTATCAAATAACAGACAGGAGGTTCTGCAGTGGATGGAGAAACACAGGTTTTGGAAAATGATGATGCATGCTTTGATTTAGGGACCATTTCATTTTGATTTGGTCAAAGTCTCAGTGTAGCAGCCAAGGTATATCTGTTCTCCTTGTTTAACAAAAAGCCTAGTGTTTAAACTTGGCCAAAATACTTTTGTAATTCTTTTTTTTATTATTTGTCTGACCATAGGGAGGGAGGAGGGGACAGAACTAAGGTTTAGCCTGCTGAGATAGAGCAGTCCTAACAGAGCTGTAAAAACACTGGATGCTCATCATTTAGTTTCAAATTTAGCTGGTTGAAGGAAGATGAACGTCAAAGCACCTTTGTTTTGGGACCCATTAAAGCACTAAAAGTTTGCTGCCTGTTCGTCCTTCTGAAAAATTCATGTGATTAACGCAAATGCTCATTATGGTCAGAGAGACCGGCGGCATAATCTTTCAGATTGGCCTCAGGTGAAAACACTGCACCATTGATGCTTGTATTCCCAGACACATTTTATGCATGCATTCAGCATTTCTTCTTTCTTCTCCTCTGCAGGTGATGCTCATGCATATAAGCAATTAACCCTGCAGCATGTAAATTGATTTACATAGATGTCAGAGGGATTTCTTTCCTCCAAGCAGGTGCAGTCGTTTATTTTTTTTCTTCCTTTTTTAAAGCCTGTTCCTCATCATCATTGCTTCTCCTAGTTGTTTTGGGCTCTGGTGGTCCCAGAGAGAGTTTCTAAAGATCCTGGAGGGAAGACCATTTTGCTAATGGTTCATTCCTGCAGCAGAACCAACTATCAAAATTTATGAATAACTGAGTATGCAGTTCTTAGTTAATGATTATGATTTCAGTATATAATGAAAACAAATACTTCAAACTGTTAAGTTGTTTTGACAATATATGTAACACACGCTTTGTCTTATTGGAAAAATCTAATTCCTTCTCTGTTGTTTCAGAAGTTTAGCTTAGAAGTCTACTGCAAAGAAATTCCTGAAATGGAAATGGTTGCTCGAATACGGCTATACATTTATGAGAAAATGTCGCTTCATAGATGCTTTCAACCGCTGGAGTCAATTAAAAGTAGGGCTGCCACACATTAGTGTACAGCTCATGTTGATTAACTGACATGAGCTGTAATGAGTTTTGTAATATGAAATAATAATGGAGAAAAAAGCGGTCAGTTCCTTCCAACTCGTGAGATATTCCATTCCCAATACATCCTCACAGAATAGGTCAGATTCTCACCAGCGATAAATTATTACGACTCCTGAAAAAGCTGGGCAAGATGGCAGCGAGCTGTAAGTTTGCAGTTAAGTTTAGCAGTATCTTATATGGCAAATTTGGGCCTTCCAGAGAAGGTTCGTCCCAGGCTTGTCTTGGTTCAACTCGGTGCAGGAAAATGGGTAATGAAAATGCAAATGCTTGGTTTGACTCTGGGCAGCCAAAGTGTGGACCCATATGGTCATTTTTCTCTTGAGGACAGCCTGTAAACATCAATATATGGCAGAGAAAAGCAGCAAATTCTAGAACCAGAAAACATTGGGAACTTTTGCCTGAGAAATATAGTCAATTGAATAAACTTTTCAGTTTTGATTAAAAGCTCATTCTTGCTGCATTAACAGCCTAGTTTGCTTCTGTATTATATACATTGTAGAAGCCATAGCTTCAGTTTCCTTTCAGGTTTTTCATAGCATCTTAACATAGCATCTCGATGTATACATCTTGAACTGTGACTGCTGCTCTCGATCTCTGCTGGGTATGCCTGTGCTTCCCCAGTGGATCTCTTTTGCTTACATACATGAATAACATCTGACATGCCACACGTCTAACAATGTATAATTCATAGATGCAGGATCAACCTTTGATATCTGAGGATTGCAGATGGTATCAGGTCAAATGTGTTCACTAGGATTAGAAGATGAATTTTCCAGTGTTTAAGCACTAGAAGTAGAAGCACTTTGATTCAGTCTCCACAGAAAACATAACAAAAGTCAAGTTGATGTGGCAAGTTGCTTGGCTTTGAACCACTTTACAAAGAGAGAGGATGCAACGAGAGGAGCATAAGGAGAGAGCCTGGACCTCACAAAGGACTGACTAACAGAGCGCTCACACCAAAAGCGGCTTGAGCGACCGTGGCGACCAGCTGCCATTCATTTTCAATGTACGCTGGCGACAAGGAGCGACCGGCGGCGTGAGCGACACGATTTCAGCGATGCGATGTGAGTGACGAAAGCTGACAGATGCTCAACTGTATGCAAATGAGCAGCGGCGCAACCATGGCGACAGCCAATTGGGGGCTGATCTGGATTCCGAAGGCGGAAAAAGGCAAAAAAAGGCAGAAAATCAATTCAAACAATGGATGAGAAACGTATAATTGCGGTCTCCGGTTTCCCTGAACTATATGACGCCAGCTTGTTTGGGCCCTGCATTTCTATCGCAAATGTGCCGATGCTACACAAAGAAGGCTGCCCAAAGTGCGATCCATGGTGAAATAGGGAACCGACATAATAGATGGATTATTATATAGGCCTATGCCTGCTGCTTGAAAGACCCGCCCCTTCGGTCGCTTTGGTCGCTTCAGTCGCTGCCACCCAGGCGACTGCAGCGACGCGATGTGAGCGACCAGTGCGACCACTGGCGATTTTATCGCTTTTGGTGTGAGCGCTCTGTAAGAGAGAAACAAGGGTTCCATTAACACTTCCGATCTTATCGCTCAATCCCAAACTGGTGCTCACATATACATTTTAGGGATGAATGTTGTTGCTTTGTCTTTTCTTTCGCCAGACTTTCCTAATCATGCTAGCTTGGTATCTTGTTGCCACATTTGACAATACAACACCTGGCAGAATGATAGAGATGAAATCTGTATATGTTTTCTGCTATTTTCAGATTTGTCACTGTGTGAAGATTGTATACATTTTTTGCCATTGTAGCGCCCTGGCTCTAGGTATGGCAGTGGTAGTTGCACCATCATTTTGGTCCAGAATGAAATACTGTGTCTCAGTAATTGCTGGATGGATGGCCATTAAATATTTCACATTCAGAGTCCCCAGAAAACAATTCCTAATATTACTGGTGGTCCACTCAATTCATTAGCAAATGTAAGCACACTTACACTGCAAACTAAGATGGTGGAAACGGTAAACATTATACCTGCTAAAACCAGCTTGTTACCAGTGTCATTGTGTGCATGTTAGCTTGCTGTTATTAGCTTTTTGCTCAAAACACAGCTCTGCCACAGCCTCAAAGAGCTGCCAGCATGACTCTAGCCTTAGCTTTACATTTGGTGGACCTTGCCTCCCCAGGAGGACTGGCCTTTGTATCGTGCAAGATAAAAAAGGACCCAGGTTTGAAATATAAAAATGGCAGGATATACAGCCACATTTGGTGGACCAATATTGTGCTGTAAATAAAGAGAGAAGCACCAAGTACATTAGCCTACTTAAGGCAACTATTATTGGCTGATAACTATTAACAACAGACAATTCATAAAAAGAGGACAACTATAGGCTATCCTAGGGGCAGAAACACCACACACGACAGCCAACCAACAACAGCTTCACAAAATGTACAAACCCTCAGACGCAAAAGATTACGTTTCTAGCAAAGGCCACACCAACAGTCTGAGGCCCTGCAAATTCTTTAAAGCAGTACCAGTAGCCACAAGTGACATTAATATTTTTTTGGGGTAGCATCACAAACAGAGAGGAGCTATCAGATAAATCATAATCCAGCAATATTAAGATAATGTTGGCCAACATACATGGCAGATTGTCCTGTGGAGTCTGGTACAAGGGATTTCACGGAGGATTCTTAGAGTTTTGTGTGTTGCAAGGTGGGGCTCCCATGGATCGATCTAGTTCCGGTTCCAGATCTGAAAGTGGCATCTACATGAAAGCCTGGACCAAAGGTTTCCTAGCGGAACATCATTGTAACCCAATGAACGATTGTACTCACTTCATCTGTCAGCTCTTTAAGCCGGAGACTCCTGAATTGGAAATTTTTTTAGTAGACATCAAGGTCAAGAGGAAATATGATTCAAAGACTATCTTGGTGAACACTTTCTTTTTGCTCAGAGAACAGGAGTTACAATGGAATTGACAGTTTTTAATGGCTTTTATTGTATCTCTGTTAGAGGCAACTTCAACATTGCTAAAATGATTCTGCTCTCCCTCTTCAAAAACACACACACAAGGTCAAGCACAAGAATTCTGCTTATATTCTTCACGAAAGCAGACATCGCACAAAATCGGTGGGGTAAAGTGAGGAAGCCATCTCCTGAAGAACGATAGACATCATTATTTTAGAAAATGATGGCATAGTATTGAATGGTTCAAGGTTAAATCAACTCATAGTTCATCATTAAAATCTTTTCATTTTTTCCATTCATTCACTGTTTTCATTCATCAAAGTTCAGTGAAAAATAGCTCAAACATCAAAACTAACTCCACTCCATAAGTTTCATTGAAAATATTTGCACTGTCACCATTCAATCCTCTGGAATGTCAGCATACAAGTGTGGTGATATTTCACAGGGTCGTAACAACAATGCAATATGCTGATGCTTATCATGAAATGTTAAATGTTAAGAGCAAAGCCAATGAGTAGTGCCTTAAACCTGCATTTCTTTTTAAGGCCAACATGGAGTAACTCCACTGGTTTGAAAAAGAAATCTGATTGCATTTAATTTATGGGAAACTGACCCTTCTTCTGACAAGATTTATTACCTCACTAAACAGTTTCCTAATGAGTTCCTGGTCTCAATCACTATATCCGAGTTTTCTTAAATACGGTATGACGTTCATTTTGTAAATTATGGTCCTGTTCAGAGTAAAATAGATGATAAAACAGGGTGTCCTTTAAGGCGTTCCAACATTGTGATTGAATTGTCGCTACCATGGTGTGTGCTCAGGTGCTCAGTCAGATTGTGTCAGGATATCCTCCCCAGGCCCACCCTCTTGTCCAAATATCGTCCATCTGGCCAACAGCTAACAGCTAACAAACAAACAAACACAGGTGTAAATATAATACTTTTTCCTTGGTCCATACATTAAAGTATTTACGATACCATACAAAGCAAATAACATCTGTGAATGCACTCTGACAGTGTACTGTTCCTAACAGCGACTGCAAAGGAAGAGTAAGGAAAATGTTAAGTGGCTAAAGGGGAAATTTTCTTTATGCGTCTAAATTCTGGCGAAGATGAGAGATACAAAGTGTTTACATTCTGTCAGAGTGCATAGTAGTTCTCAAGAGTCACATTTGAGACTTTCATTTATTTCAACAACATACAGATACAGTTAGTCTTACACACACAGACATACACACACACACACACACACACACACACACACACACACACAAACTGCATATGAAGTCTAGATCATTTAGGCTCAACTTCCTCTCTCTGTGCATTATTTATGTTCAATGCATGAAATACAGAATAATCTTTCCCCTTAGGATAGGCTGTCCTCAACTAACCCAACATTTTCCCAACTCATGCATGTGTCTCTTATATGCACTCTATATACTTACATGCCTATATAGTTGAATTCCACAACATGTCATGTGCACAAATCCAATTAAGTAAATGTTGAGAAGGACCAATGACAGCACAGGCATTATCAACAGACGACAGCGTCACTGAAATGGAGAGAAGAAGCTCAATAAACTAAAAGCATGAAGAATTGACCTCTGCTGTGGCATCGGTCCACCAGCATGGGTTTATGTTTTTTTTTAAAAAATCAATGACATTTTAGGTTTTTTTTTCCAACAAATAATCAAGAAATAAAGCCAAACACAGACACTGCAAACACATCCTGCTTTTTACCTTTTACAATGTATTCTGATAAGAGATTTTCGCACTCTTCACTGTGACTGATTTGTTTATATGTTTTACATTTTCCCAGGCCTCAGCTTTTATTAGCTGTAGCTTGCTTGACAGTTTGATTTTGTCAGACTGGTTGGCTTTGTTTCTCCCTGACACCGACTCTGATATGATTGATTGTCAAGAGGATGTTTTACTGTGAAAGGCTCATATGAATACAATTTGAGGTCTGAATATGGAAACAGACAATGATGGAGAACTTTCATGTCGTGTCCGTTTTATCAGCATCCACACGCGTGCAGGCTAGAGTTGTGGTGAATATGTGTGTGTGCTCCTGTGCTGTGAAGACATTTGTGTAAAGTTAGGGTTAAGACTTGGTTTGAGGGGGAGGCAAATAATGCAGTTAGAGGGCCTGGGAATGTATATTGATAATAAGCGTTCTCACAAAGACAAAATTAATAACGTGTATATGCGTGACGAGTTCCTCTGTGTGAAGCTTAATCAACATTTCAATTGTCTGCATGGAAGGATCCCAATTAGTTTTCCAATTTAATTCAAAGTGTACATTTAGTTTAATTTTAATGATCTAGATAATAAAGCGGACTTGTTACAGCAACCAGCAGTGTGAAAATACTAACATATGAGTCAGTAAGAATATAAATAAGAGGGGATATATCATGCTCAATTTCAGGTTCATGATTTTAATTTGTGTCTCTACTAGAATAGGTTTACATGCCTTAGTGCCTTAAAAACACATTAGTTTTCTCATACTGCCCAGCCAAGCAGCTCTATATTGCCCCTTGGTCTGAAACACTCTGTTTTAGTTTTTCTCTCTTTAAAGCCTGCACCAGAGCAAATACTGAAGGGAAGGGTCTCCTTAAACTGATCATCAACCCATTAAGACAAACATTCAAACATAAAAGTAAAAATGGGTGGGCACAGCTTCAACTCAGTTTGGATGAAAATAACTAGAAGTTGCTCATTTAAACCTGAAATTGAAATGAGTTGATCCAAAGCTGCTATTTTTTACTAAAACTTTCACCTTTATCACTGGTACGGCTATTGACACATTTTACTCTGATGATACTCTTACTATTTCACTTTCATTTCCATAGAATTTGGGCACTAATGTTTTTTTTAAGGTTTTTTCTTCGGTTTGTCTGCTACAGATACACCTATACTTTAATCAGTCCAATGGTGTAGTCCCTAGCATGTACCAAAGCTCTTAAAGCACTGGATCCTACATTTCCCATAATGCAGCTTTGTCGCTTCTTTCATTAGACCCTGACTGACAAGTAGCTGCACACACATCTATCAAACCCAGCATCCCAAGTTTGCAACACAGGCCCTTGGTTGAACGGTGTCTCTAGACCCTAGCTGAGATAAACCTCAGAGTTATTTTCTAAAGCTTCACAAAGGCTCCTCCAGAGCAAATGCAGACATTATATTACAGTGTTCAGTAGTGCCTTCACATAGGGAACAAACTGCACTGGACAAATGGCACAGTATTCACCGATTCAGAAGTTTCCTCTGTCAGTTTTAAATTTGTTGAAAAATTTAAAAAATGTGTACATGCTGTCATTAACTCAGAGCTCAGAAAGGAGTAGCAACACTGTCCCCAATCTCCGGTTCATCCTCTCCTGCTTCCCAGCTACTTTCCTTTACCCGTTGCACTATTGTCTGCCTCTGTCACTTCTATCAAAAGGTTAAAGGAGGATAACTCTCAGTATCTTAAGCCACAGACCTGACATGCTCCCTGATATAATAGTGTGGTAAAGCACATCAGCACTATATTCCCAGGGCAGGTCTACATGGGTTGACATTCATTTCCAAAGTGTGTGTTAGTGTGTGTGTGTGTGTGTGTGTGTGTGTGTGTGTGTGTGTGTGTGTGTGCGCACGCGTGTGTGTGTGTGTGTGTGTGTGTGTGCGTGTGTGAGAGGGAGAGAAACATAGAGAGAGAGAGAGAGAGAGAGAGAGTATGATGATGAGAGGTCAAAGGTTAAAGATCGAACATGGTTGCAGGTATTGATTTAGCAGCCAATGATGCAGTGCTTCGAGGCTTTAATATGAGCCCCACGTACGTTCACACACTGATAAACTTAGCATTGTCTTAATTGTTTGTGTAGGGAAATATGATGATGGTGATGACGCGGTAGCTAATGTGCACCATTTTCTATTTTTCAGAAAGGACATAGTCCTTTTTAATAGCTAATTTGTGGACGGAAATAAACTTAAATGAGTATCTATGTTTCATGCCTCTGTGCATTTCTCTTACAGCTGTTTTAGACATTTCAGACCCATATATATATAAATATATATATATATATATATATATATATATATATATATATATATATATATATATATATATATAAAATATTACATATAATATATATTTCACACACACACAACAAACACATGTGCCCTTATACCTCTATATTATATATATTATATATTTCAGACCCATATATATATATGATATATGTACATTTGATTTGAACAGCTGAAAAATCTTACAAGGTCGACAACACTGTGTCAGTTATTGCTCCTCTGTAAGTAGTTCTGTAAGGGGAATTGTTGTTATACAGCAGTATAATGAGGACCAGGGACTTGCTGAATGGAGTATTAGTATGCAAGTGTGTACGGATGCACCATGCTGTGGGCTTGGCTTGTGCCAGTATGGGGGGTTATATACTGGTGGTGTAGGGAATTCATGTGTGTGCATGTATAGGAAATGCACACAGTCACACACACACACACACACACACACTGCACTTCTCTCATAAAAGGAAAGCAATTATGGCGGAGCAGCCCGGCTTTTGATGCTGGAAATGCGTGTTGAACATTCGTTACGCTCATGGTATGCTATGTGTCTGTGCAGACTGTATGTCAATGATGGGGGAGGTGTATCTAACGCATTGAGTAACATAGTTGTGATTCCAATGTATGCATTTATATTATAGCTCTGTGCATGAATGTGT
Source organism: Sparus aurata (assembly GCF_900880675.1). NCBI lineage: Eukaryota > Metazoa > Chordata > Actinopteri > Spariformes > Sparidae > Sparus > Sparus aurata. The sequence continues at coordinate 29,250,520 of NC_044193.1, read as the reverse complement.
CATTCCACATGCATGTATGATGAGCCCATCAACCACAGCTGTTAAAAATTTAAAACCGCTGCCTTCGTACACGATGTCAGCGTCTCATTACCTGTGCATGATAAATCAGCAGGCTGATTAATTCCATATGTGTTTTCATAAGGACTGGCATACATGCATACAGTACAACTGCCCAATGGGAGATGGATTGCAGACCTCTCAACCCACGGTGCAACTTACAGCCGACATGAACCACACCCTGAAATATTGATCAAAGTCTGCGCATCTCCACACAGACAGACAGAAACAATAAGTGTGAGTGCTTCTAAGATAGATGCAGTCACATGTGATTCAGACCGAATCTTCAAAAACTGAGAGGCTCTATGGAGCCTGTTTAATCTTTGCCATTAATTGATTTGCTTGGAAACCTATTTCTACAGTCAACCAGAAGGTTACAGTCATTCTTTGCATACTAAGGCTTAGAGTAAACTTTACAGCTCTCAGTAGTCAGATAAAAGCAAGCAATCCATATTGAAGAGGTATATCGAAGCATGCAATGCAGAAAAAGAAAAAGATTAGGATTTTTTTTTTTATCATTCCCAACAGTGCATTTACCAACAGGATGAATCTGTTCTGGAGTCCACAAAAAGAATATAAAACCCAAGGGGGGTTTTCAGGGGTGTGATATAACCAAGTCATCAGTGTGGTGAGTTAAAATGCAGTTTGTGTCTTCCCCATTTATATCCAGTCCGGTAAGTGCTAACCCTGTAACCACGAATAGTTTAAACATTGCATTGCATCTGGAAATCTTAAGTGAAGCACGGAATCATTTCAACATGATTTCCAGTGAAAGTGATGAATGATGTGATGAATGTGGAGTATCTACACTCCCCCACCACACACACATCTTCATCTATTCCCTTGAGAACTCTGTGCGTCTGCATATTTGTGTGTGTGTGTGTGTGTGTTCCTTGTGTGTATCTATCAGTATTTGTGTACCTCTCTGTCTCTGTTGGCCTGTGTATATTTACAGTTTGTGCTACTTGTGCGTGGTGCAACTTCCTGGAAAGCAGGTCTGACTAATCTGGCCACCCAAACAGCAACAAAAACAACACGCTTGAAGGATGACCTCCAACCACACGAGTATATCACACACACACACACACACACACACACACACACACACACAGGCGTACGGCTGTCTGCAGCTCCTCTGCCTTCCTCTCATGCACAGCCATCTGGCTCCAACATTAATGATAATATGATCACAATGGATTTCATAATGTTATTGGATTATCTAAAGGTCACCATGTCGCATTCATGTCTCACTCATGATGTAACAGTTTACAAATCCCCACCGCTGATATGTGTGTGAGGCTCATGTTTACATTTAGTGATCAGACAGAATGTATAAATATAGACGTATGCACACACAACCACACATAAGAATGAAGCAGCAGGGCTAAATGTTTTATCAGAAAAACAGGACAGGTCATAAACACTCAGCTGTCGGTTCATTTAGTAGCCGTGTATATTCTGTTTCTGTGCATAGTGAGACAGAGCTAGCTTCACACACATGTATTTGTGTTTCAGTAGTAGAATGAAGGTCAGGGCCGGAAAGAGACAGGATTACCTGGGATTAACACAGACTATCACTAGCCTGCTAATGAGGGCCAGGGGTTTCCTCACTCAGTCCTGCCTCTGGTGTCAGCGCCAGAGTATAAATAGCATTTAAACCTGCCACACTAATCCATGTTACATACAAATGAACCTAATCCATTTTTCATTCATTTATCAGTGGGACCGGTTTGGTCTCATTTGTGGTGATGGATCTGTGTGGGAGCTCATTAATGATGGTTTTACTACAGATGTAGTTGACAGCCCCGTAGGTAGAGGATGGAGGGATTATATTCCTCAGTTATCTGGAGGAGAGAAATGCAGTGTGTGACAGAAAATGTAGAAAGAATATCCAAATCAATCAATTTGCTGTACAAAGCTATGTATTTGATATATATTGCTTGGTTCTGTTAATGGGCATTTAAAGGGGAATTACACTTATCTTACACATAGTTGACCTGTTATGGTCAATTGCTCACCTGCTGCAAGCTCACATTTCCTAGCTTACGAGTTACTTCCTGGTTATGTTTCACACTGAATATGTGCAGTAGTTCACTGCTCGGCCCCTTGTGATATTTGAATTAATATTGAAAAGCTTTACAAATATAAAACCTCCATGGATACATAATAGAAGCACTAATAATTGACCTTTGTTAAAGTATTGATAACTATTTGTCGTGGTGCTCTATTGGGAGACTAATGTTTGAAGTTGCAACAATGCCAGTGGTCACTGGACAAAATTGGAAGTGAGGCTGAGCATCGCCTCTGTATCCCATAAATGTCTAATGAGAAATGGATACAACCTGTGAAGCATTGCCCTTTTCATCAACTTTTGTAAAATGTTCGACCTTCCGCGGTGTAAAATTACCCAGATCTCCCCTGCAAAAGCTGTGCACAAAGATGCAGCGGACGGTAGCTCCTCCAAATTATGCTACATTTCTGTATTTTAACTGTCATTTGTTTGGCTGTATTGCAGACACAAGAACTGCCTATGGCAGAGATACTGTCATCATCATTGGAGACGAAAGTGGGTGTTTTGGATTAAGAGCAGCAGATTTTGAGATCATCACAGCCCATGGCAACTTTCAACCATCCAAACCTGACTGGCTGGACCCTCCCAGGGAAGAAAAGAGTCAGAATAAGAGTCATGGTAATCCATCTTGGTTTGAGGCTGCTCCAGGCTAATGTCCAATTGTAAGAAAAGGAAATGGAGGAAATAGGGCTCAGGCTGGCAAAATCAAAAGGAAACTGGAGACTGTTGTGTGGACAGAGACTTGAGTCCACCACAACATCTCCGATCAAGCTGTCGCACTCGACGGATGAGCCGACAGCGTGCAGGACAACAGCAGGAAGAGGAGAGGAGGACTATGTGTTTAGAACATTGATGCTTGGTGCTCACAAGTATCCAAACTGACATAATACATTCATACCCTGGAGAGAGTGTGGTTTGAAAGTGCGTTTCTAATGAAAAATTGAGGGAAATTTAACACTTTTCTACAGTATGTGTGCTTGATGATATTTGTCATAATGAAATAATTACTGGAGAAAAATTGCACATCATAAATCATGCAGACCATTATTTAATGGTTTGTGGTTTGTCTAGAGAGACTGAGGAACAGATCTACTTTCGGGAAAAGGAGTGTGACTTCTGACAGTAGAGAAGAGCTCTGAGTTCCATTCAGAGGTGGGACTAACTAAAATGACTCCATCTGAGAAAAACTGTCTCTATTAATTAAAATATTTCTCAAAATATTAAAATACTACTCTTCATAATGCTGAATCCCAAACTTACACTAGCATTGAAGGAAAATTCATCCAAAAGTGAAAATTCAGTCTGTGATTCTCATAGTGCTGCCTGCTCGAATGTTAACTCTTACATGACACTGTGATAGTGAGGCTGTCTATCAAATGGCACATTTGGTACATTTAACCCTAAAACACAATGATTGTAAAAAGCTTAAAGGAAAAGTTCACCCAAAAAGGAGAAACTCAGTTATTATCTACTCAAAGCGGAGGTTTCATAGTCAACAAAACATTTCTGGAGCTTCAAAGCAGAGCAAAGTTGCAGCATTCCCCTAAACAACTGAAGTAGAAAAGTACGTAAAAAACCTAACCTAAGTCTGTGGAAACCCAGAGGTCCAAAATGAATTTGAGGAGATATTATTCACACAAGCAGTCACTTCAGACAGGGTGGACGCTAATGCTTTAGCTTAGCAGCTACAGTGAAGAGTTCAGCATTAAAAGGTATAAAAAACATCTTTTCAAATCGGTTTGGGATCTCAAAACTTCTTGAGACATTGATCATGCCCAATGAGCTGTATGGTGCCCTTTTTTTTTTTTCGGGGGGGGGGGGGGGTCTGTCTTGTTTCAAAACAAGTCCCAAACCATTTCTGCTGTTTAGGTAAATGCTGAAATGTTGTACTCAAGCTCCTGAAATGTTTGTGGTCTACGAAACTTAATCTTGCTTTTCCATTGGCATGAGGTGGAGTTGATAATAGCTGAATTCAGAAGGTGTTTTGGGTGAACTTTTCCTTTAAGCTTTTTAGAATCATTGTGTTTTGGGGTCAAATCTTTCAAACGTGCCATTTGGTAGACAGTTTCTCTATGACAGTGTCGTGTAAGACCTCATGTTCGTGCAGACAGCACCATGAGAATCACAGTTCTTTCCTCTAAACTTAAACAGAAACAAAAACAAACTCGGACTTGCTGTCTGGGCTTTTTTCATCGCACGGAAGGTCATCAAGCATGCCATGTGGTCCTGGAAGCCGGCCACAGCAGTCCTCTTTTCCTGTGTGAGCCTGAATGGGCAAAAGAAAATGCAAGAGCAGCACAGGAAACGAAGCCTGCTGCACAGCTGCTGATTTCACTACACCAGATCTGAAATGATTTGTCTGTCATCGCTGTAAAACAGCCTGAATTTACAGCTGCTGCTGCTGGTGCTGATGTAGCTGATTTCTCTGCTGCACACTGTCTTCAAATGTTGAACACAAAATGTTCTTAGAGTGTAACCTTCTGTCCTTTTACGTATATGGGTACACTGAAGATTGGAGCCAGAGTGTTCTGAGAACAAGCTCATCACCTCATCAGATGGCAGTTTTGGTTCAGATTTAAAACACCCTGAGCGCTACAAATCATCACTGAATCTAAATAAGGGCTGCTGCTGAAACGCTGTCTGAACACTGTACCAAATGGAGAATAGCAAGTTGCACAGCTGTTTACAGCCACTCCCGCCCCGAAATATTTCTCAGGCAGAGTCACTGACTATTTGTGCCAAGCCTTTGTAGGCAGAATATTTGTGGTTTTCAGACGGAGTAGCAACACATCGTTTCCATCCCTGCTGGTAGTTTTTAAGTCTGTCTGAAAAACCACGTCTGGCCGTGTCACATCATCCTGACCTAGATCTATTCCTCCACTCCCTCCGTCTTCTTGCCTATGAGTGTGCTCGTGGGGGGGGGAATGAGTTCATTCTTCGACCACGAGACAATACCTCACCCTTCCTCTCCAGCCCTCTATCTGAATCACAGACTGGAAAACATCTCCATCTCCCCTCCTCCCCTGATCTGTCCAAAACAAACAGCTGTGGCTTAGTGTAAGTGTGTGCGTCTGTGTGTCTGTGAATTAGCCAATCAGGTCTGCGGTGTTCCGACAGGTTTCCAGTAGCCTGCTGTCAGGTGGGCCATGCAGATGTCTTCCTGCAGGGAGAGGCAGAGAGGGACTGGGACAGCTGCGCCAGGGTCGCTGTGGACTGAGGGCTGACTGGATAAAAGGTTCACTGACACTTTGAACAGACAGACTGAGTGACTGGCTCACCAGATGAAAGACTGAATAACTGACTTGTTAGGATGGAGCGGGGTGGAAAACTTGAGTAGTGGCTCAGGTTTGAGTCACATCTGGGTGGTTCATATCAGAGACATGCAGTGTTTGAACGTCCAGCTGTTTAGCTGTGTTTATTGTTCGCGATCAGTGAATGCATCCACATCAACGCCTAAGATTTGCATTTTCTCTTAAACACAGCACTTTGACAAGTTAACAACAATGGTAAACAAGCTGTTGGTGTCTGACTGGACTTTGCTGACGTTAAAGTCAAGTGAACACCATCCTTGATGAGTGACTCTAAGAACAGCTAATGTTGTCTTGCTGTTGGTCCACTACTCAACAACTAATGCATTACATATACATATACATATACATGTTTGTGCTCAGTGCTAATTAATCAATGCTAGCATGCTAACACCCTTAGCTATAGAGGTGAACATATACTTTTTGTGTCTCAATTCAGGGTCTGCATCCTTCAGAGGCTGCATTCGAAGGCCAATTACGTCACAACGCCGCACCAAGACTGTCCCACTTTGAAGGCTCCTCCAAATGCAGCCCACAAATTCGGCCTTCTTTTCCCTCTTTTTTGAGGAAGCGCGGCTGCTATCCTTCGTGGCTTCACACATCCCAAGATTCTTTGCGCGCCTGAAAAAAGAAGAACGAAAGAGAGAAAATGGCAACATTTCGTGGCGTAGATCGTCACTTTCGCAGGCGTGGGCGGCAGAAATCGTGACGTAAGGGTAAAACATCTGGTGACGCAACCAGGAAATGCTCCAAAGTCTAGACGGTGCCATTTAACAACGGTTGACGCGGTTAACAAGGTCTCTCTGAAGGACTCACCTTCGAAGATTGGAATGGCCGGGTCCTTTGAAGGATGATTTCGAAGGTGTGGCCTTCCTGGACCACAAAGGCCAAACTGAGCATCAATCGAGATGGACTCACCAGTGGGGAATCTCCTATGCACGTCACCATCTTCCCCGAATATATCCAAGCATCACGAGGTACCGCCTTCCGAGGTAATGGAACACATCGTAGGTTCTTGTAACACACTTCATGGCCGCATCACGATTTATTCACAGTTTTTTTTCTCTTTTTTTTTTCTTTTTTATTGAAAAGCTTTTTCCACCTCAGTGTAAAACATTTTCAAATATTTGTATTTTTTTCCTTCAGGTTTGTTTATGCGCATAATGAAAAGGTGAAATGAAACAGACCCACCTGTAGTCTTCCGTCACCAGACACATCTGTTTTGAGCTCAGAAGGTTGAACTTCCTGTCCCCTCAGAATGTTATCATAGTGCTTCCATCCATTCATCCATTCAAGATTATCCTTTGGAAGGTCATGGAGAACTGGCTCTGGAACCCAGCTAGCGGTGGGCAGGAGGCAGGATACTGTTTCTATGTAATGCCAAAATTAGTGGCATGATTTATACTTAAAGGAAGTAAATAGCTATCTGGTTGATAAAGGTAAGGGTGGTGTCATTGTATATATTTACTGGTCGAATCCTATTATATGACAAAAACAAACAAAAAAAAACTTTAGAAAATATTCATGTCCCCAATGCTCCCTATTTTTTAAAATACATTTTTATGTCTCATAGATACATCTGGTTTGATTGTTAAAAAACTCACTTATTTCCTCACATGGCTAAAGAATATTACTCATGCAGGAGTGATCAGGGCATTTCTGGTGTTCTTGGGCGCAAAGGAATAAGATATATAGAGTGTCTAGTGTTAGAGACACACCCAGTACTTGTTAACAAGACCAGTTAATTGTTATTTTTTGTGTTTTTATGGGATTTATTGACAATAAAAAGTAAATCAGGGGTTTCTCCCACCCACAATGCACCATGAGTGTATTTACTGAACATGTGTCAACGAGTGGTTTGAACAGCACCATTTCTGAGTGTTGAACCACAGAGTGTTTGATTGGCATTAACGGAGGGAGGCACTTATCTGCTTGTTACCTGCTTGCTAAATGGCCGGTTGGATTGACTTATCGCCGTGCCGGGCTGCTTGTTTGTATTCTGCATGATCGGATAACTGATTTGTTGGCTGACTTGCCGACTGAAAAGCTGAGATAAATGAATCCTCGTTCGGAGCTGGACGGAGGCATCCGCGCTCAGCAGGAGGCTGCGATGTAGGAGGAGAGAGCAGCGGGAGAGCTGGAACACGTGAGGGAGGAGAAGAGGAAGAATAATGAGGTGCACGAGAGTGAGTGTGGGGATAGAGTACTGACAATCCAATATTGTTCTATTAGAAGTGATTAGGTTTTGAAGATCCAGTGGGATTATGGGTAGAGCTCCAGCTTTGATGCTGACCTCAGATGAACTGTACTGGCTCAGTAACCCATTGGCCCTGTTGTCTTTTTTGGGCACGGAGCTTTTCTGACCTAAAACATGTATCTGTTGTGGTTGATGTTCATGTTAACGGAGCCTTTGATGAGGTTCCACTTTCTTAATCAGTCCACTGTCACAGCTCATAGTCTGTGACGTTTTATCAGAAGTGTTCGGGGAAAAAACCTGCAGTGTTGATGGAGGAGACATTATAAGTGGAGCAGCTGTATTGTATCTACCACTGTTAATCATAGTACACAGGGTTTTTTGTGTGAAGGCAACACCGGGACAAATGTTGTTCAACCGCCATTCTAAAGAAGTTAGGACGCTGTGTAAAAACCTAAATAATGAAGTCACGTCAAGTGTTCCTAACCCATCTAGTATTGTTTTTTATACAATCATGTGTTTGACAAAGTGGTGAACCTTGCTTGTGAACAACTGAGGCTTATGAGGATGCTCCTGTCACATATTTTCATTATTCACGTATATTTACTTCATATGAAACAAAACAAAAAGTTGATGCAGTGAAAAAAAAGCTGACAAAGTTATCACTATTACTAATTGTGATTGAATGTACATTTCTGAGAGGGTTTTCCTTAAAAGATCCGTGAAAGATTTCTACAATAATACGCATGTAATTTTTTAGATACAAGTACTACTTTAAACCCCACAAGTCATTTTTTTTAAATTATTATTTTATGTTGAGGTTAGTCCCACTGAGATCACACATCTCTTTTACAAGGGAGCCCTGGCCAGTGGCAGCAGCACAGGATTACGACAGCTAATCAACAGAAAAAGCACAACTCAAATAATCACATCAAACGTTTGCACGCAGACAACCTGGAATCGACTGATTTCATCGTAGTTTCAAAGCTGTTCAGTGCTACAATGTTCTGAAGTTTGACTCCAGTCTGAAGATTGTTCCATGCAGCGGGTGCTGGAAAGCTTTCTCTCTCAAGTCAGTTTGGACTTTGTAACAACACATCGCAAAATGTATATAGCCTATGTATGAATACAGAACAATGTCAGTCAGGTTAATAAACAGTGAGGATCCTTTCACTGTTTAATCCCACAGTTTCAAAATTAATCTCCGCTAAACAGCTAAACGGCTCTGGGTCAGAGCAGAATCTGAGGCTCCGTGTGTTATCCTCCAGGAGGTGGAGGCTTTGCCTCTGACTCCAGAGAAGGTCTGCTCTGTTTTGTTTAAAGAGGCCCTTGATGGCAGAAATGTCATATTGGCCATTTGATAGAAATAAAACTGCAGAGATGTAGCATTTGGGGACATGAACTAACAACTGTAAATGTACCACTGATCTAAGCACATTGCTGGGAAATTAAGTTAAACTAGCAGCCTGCCCAGTACTGTCCAAACAACGTACATGACAGTGGAAACTAAAGACAAACCTTTGACAAACGCTAGATCTTAAGTTACAGGCTGTTTGTGTGTAGTGGAGGAGGCTGCTGTATGACACTTGACACCGCCTTTTCACCTGATTCTTCCTGAGAAGGTCGACTTCTTCGACTTTCCCTAGTTCAGGACCTAAACCTGACAGGGCAGACCAGAAGACACTCAGCTGAGTCATTTCTACAAAGGTCATGTGTGTTTTGAAAGGCGCAGTCAGACAATGTCTTCCTCCTGATATGGGCAACAGATCATACATGTGACATTTTAAAAAGGCAGCCTATTGTGTCATGTAGTTTGGAGGACGTGTGTACTGAGTGGGATCATATTGCTAAATAATGTGACCTTTTATAAGGGATCAGGCTTTCCACAGTTCTTGTTTCTGAAGAAATGACAGCCACACGAGCGGGGTGTTAACACATGTACATGGTCAAGAATAGACAGTTACTCTGGACAGACTTTGTTCAGGGCCCCCCCATACACACATCCAAATAACTTATAAGCCACATGATTGTTAGTATACTCATTTAATATTATAGTACACTTTAGTACACTTCAGATTTATACAGTATTCGTATGCAGTTGGCGAGTCACGCAAGTAAAGCTGTGTATACTTAAAGATTAAGAGATAATAAACATTGAAATATGGTTTTAGACTGGAGATTTTTTATATCTTTATATTGAATGTGCATGTAAAAAGGTATGTTAAACATTATAGTAGTATGTAGATTTTTTTTTCTTCTCTGTCTGGGCCCCCAAGTAGCAATATGCAATATGCATAGGCTCTGTATGCACTAGGCAAGAACGCCGAGGGCTTCTTGCCTAGCGCATACAGAGCCTATGCCGAGATCCTGCCTAGTACATACTGATGTCTTTACATGCAATATTTAATATGTGCTTGGTCAAATGTTACATTACACGGGTTCTGTATGTGATCCTTGGAGCAGGTACTTAACACTGCCATTCACGGATAAAAGTCTCTAACAGAGGGGGCTCTTACATGAAACAGAGCACTGGAAAATCAAAGGTATTTGTAGCTAATGCTTACAACCAAGCCAAACTCCCTCTTTCAATGGCTCTGGCTCTGAGCGGAGAGCTAAATCTGTTCAGGGAATCTGTTCCCGTGGTTCCTGATGCTGTACTGCTGCCATGCTGGCTCCAGTCCCACTACTATCCTCTCCTCTTCCAGGAAGCAGTTGGGAGACGCTGGGCGCCATGGCAACGCCTGTACACCAGATCAGGCGTCATGTTTGCAGTTATCGTTAAATCACGTCTGTTTCACAATGGAACTTTGGGGAAAACAGATTTTGTAATGTTTGTGTGCGTTTGTGTGTGAACATGTAGGTGTGTGTCAGACGCAGTCATAATCACAAAGCCCTGAAGCCCAGAGCTCATTAGCTATTCAGTAAACATTACAGTTGTGTCTTCACAACCTGCCGCAGTCCTTTGGTCACCATCAGTGGAGAAAAACATTCGACGCTTCAAATTTTGACCGGGCTTGACCCGTCTTTTACACATGGGCATTCACAATTAACACGTGCACGCCTGTTTTCTAAGTATTTGGTTACACTGAAGTCTCTGCTTAGACGTGCAATTGTGCTCGTCGGTATCAGCCTTCCCATAGTCGCCTTCCTGTGTGGTTTCATAGTCACAGGGGTTAATCTGGGTGACTCTGAGGTGGAGTCGCTCATCATGCACTCATCAATAATGCACGTCTCGGAATGTATTGCATCTGTAAAATGTCTCCAGCCGTACACTATTAACCTCATCCAAATGCCGAGGCTCGGGCAACTCGCCACATAAATAAGTCAGCAAACATGCCCGTAGCTTTCTGAAAATATCCATGTTTGAATCCACGTCGCCTCAATTCTTTTCAAAGCGGCGGGTACGTATAAAAAGTTTGTCCCGCAGAGGAATGCATGTATACGATACGGTGGAGTAACTGGAGCAAACACAGCGAAAAGGCCTGAACACTCGGGCAGCGAAGGCAGGCAGATGGTGGTGGCAGACGAAAAGAGGAAGACAAACAGAGAGGTGAATCCACAGCACTAGCAGATGGAGACAGAAGAGAGAAAGACGAGTCATTTAGGGACGGGGAGGAGCGGAGGGAGATGTGGAGAGGCAGAGAGCGAGGGAGCAGATGAGTGTGTTAGAAAACCACTCAGCCGCTTTAGACAGCTTGAGAAAACAGACCACAGAAACCCAGAGTGAGGTTCATCTGAGGTAACGGCTGCTGTATTCATCCATAGAGCTGATAATAAGACAACAGCGCGGCGGAAAGCACGGCTGTTAGTTATCTTGATAAATGATCAGCGTCTCTGAAATCACATTGTCGACTGAGCACTGAGTTGTCTCACCATCTGATTTCATTTATTGCAATATGAGTAATAGGTTTGGGGGGGTAGGTTGTCTTCAGCTGTCCATAACACATTTTGTTACACATATTGTTGAAATAGTTCAACAGTTTTGCCGACATGTCTTTTTTTTTTTTTTTTTTTTTTTGCTTACTTCCAAGAGTTAAATGAGATAATGGCTTCCACACTCGTCATTAGATATGAAGCTAGAGCCAGGAGCCAATTATCAATTAGCCTAGCTGACAGCATAAAGCACAAAATCTATGTTCTATGAAAAAGCTAGTTTTTTTTGTGGTGGGCGTAGTGACTTCCTGTTGTCTTGTTGTCACCATGATGTTGCCGGGCAATCAGGAGAGACCCCAGGGAGTCACGGCGCCAGCTCAGGCTTTAAGGTGTGTTCATGCAGAAAGTGTTTCTGTGTCCTGCATTATTCATTGCATTTATTATCCCCAAGTAGCCGACATACCCATTACATGTTAGATCTAAACTAGCATGACACACTGGCCGTTAACTCTACAGACACTCTGCTTCTTTCTGTTTTTTTCTTTCCAGTCTCTCAGTGTTCTTCTCATGTTTGTATGTTTATGAAGCAAACCCTGGGATTTGCTCCCATTTGTCACTTGAGTTCAATGTTTTACAGACCCGCAAATGAATTCACAGCAAATTGCATCTTTTCATTTCATCCTCTAAGGATTGCTTTGCATGCTGCCCCAAACAATTAGAGCTTTACGCTGTATGTAGGTCTACATACGACGGAGAGTACGTCTGCGTCTGCCCAGTCTACTCTGAGTTCAGGAACAGTACTACGTGTTGGTCAGCTTTGTTTTGGACAGTTTTGTTCCCACTCCCAACACTTTAAATACAGCAGCCTGGTCAGTGGCTCTGTTAAGTGTGGTAGGACAAAGAGCAGAGAAGTCTGAGTCAGGGAGTTGCATGTCAGAGCCATCTCTTCGCAATAACGGAAGCATGGTAGCCGAAGTAGTTGCCGCTGGTCAAGAAACAGCTTCCAAACGTTACTCGATTTAAATGAAATATACATAACGTGAAATCTTTAGAGATAAAGATAATATTAGAGATCTTTAGAGAACTTAATAATAGCCAGGCCTCCAGCCTTTATGCTGAAGTCGAAGCTAGGCTAACCATATCCCGTCTCCAGCTCTGCACTTAACGCACAGACGGGACATTTGTATCAATCTTCTATTTCATTCAGAAAGCCAATAATTGTATACACTATTTTAATTCCCAAATTGGGAAATTCTTTTCTCCACTCACATTACACACAGGAGCGCACACACAAACACACACATGCAGTGTAGAGGAGATGAGCGAAGGGGCTGCCACACGTGCCACGGCGCCCAACGAGCAGTGTTAGGGGTTGTTGCCTTGCTCAAGGGCACCTCGGCAATGCCCAGGATGTGAAACGGCATTCTCCAACTGCCGGCGGGGGACTTGAACCAGCAGTCTTTAAGTCCCAAAGCCAAGTCCCTACGGACTGAGCTATTGCCGCCCCTAACTATATTGAAAATACTGAAATATAAGTGGAGTCTAATTAATTGTAATGCTACGAAATTGATAAGAAAGTAGATTCTAATAAAAGACTGGACAATCAATCTCTTGGGCACAGCTGCAAGAAACTTCCCAGCAGCTCTATACATTGTTAAAGACACCAGCATCCTGTTTGGACACACACACACACACACAAACACACACACACACATTCACTAGTGTGAGAAACAGCAGCTGTCCGAACTTTTCTCAGCAGGGATAGTTATCATATCATATAAGAGCAAAGTCATAGAGTTCAAGTCATAACAGAAGTGTTTGTATGGGTGCAGCTGCACTGTCACCAGAAGGAGCTGTTTAGAAAGAGGCTGCAGGACTAATGCAGCACAGATGCAGCCTTTTAAGATGCACTCTGGCCTGCCTGTGTGTGTGTGTGTGTGCGTGTGCGTGCGTGCGTGCGTGCGTGCGTGTGTAAGTGCGTTGATGCACTGTGACTACATACATTTGAGCTTTCCAAGGACTCTTTTGTTGTTTTTTGAGTCGACGGGTGCGTGTGTGTGTGTGTCTGGCAGTTGTTTGTGTGTACATTCGGGTCGACTAATCCATCAGGCAGAGCACTGTCAGAGTGAAAGTGAGAGCTGAATCATTTCAGTTCTTCAGCTAGAGTTTCAGAAAACACAAGCGGCCGGCCTTTGATGGGAAGTTGAGTCGTCTTCATGTGAAACAGCGTTTGCTTAGCTTAAGACTTCGTTCCCATTACTGCAGCAAGTTCTGTCTGCTCAGGAGGCAGCCAAGTACAGTCGGTGAATAATTAACCTTGCTATCCATCATCATGTTTCAAAGCTTTGAGTGAACAAAGTTCTTTAGTACAACGCATCCTCATACCTCAATGACTGACCTAGCCAAGACAACAACATTATCAGTCAGTACAGTCATAGCTCCATTAGGCCATTTTATTTGACTACTGCCAAGCACCAGGTATGCCTCACTCCACCACGGTAGGACGCGATGTGCACCGTTTCAGCTAGTTGCTACTGGACCTTCATCCGGTGGACCTATTATGTTACATACCAAACAAGTTAAGAAGAGGCTGCACAGCGAACAGTGAAAAGAATATGGATGGATTTTCAGTGCTGTAGATAAAATAATATACAATACATAATATAATATTATGTATTGTTTTAATACCTACGTCGTCGTCTTCTGCTTTTGTTTTTCCCAGCTTCCTGCTACGGATTTGTGCCATGGATGACTTCTCAGGTCGATGACCCGCATTGGGGTCTGTAGTGCACAGGACACTGCGACCAATTCAGGTCTGACTAAGGGGTATACGTGAAAGAGTAAATTGACTTCCAACCATATTATCTGGGTGTGTTAGTCCCACTTTCTCAGACCCAAAACAACATGGCTGCCGCAGCGTCCCAGCACAGCCCAGTCCCAAGGATAAAATGTTAGTAGTTAATATCTCTGCAAACCACTGATAAGTTCACATTTTTAGGTGTCACAATACATTCACTTTTCATGATAATGACTTGACTATCAAAACAAATTGACAGTTCAAATCACTGTTTTAATGTTCGTAAACAAGCAGCCGTTCGATGGTTTTGACCACTGAGGACCTCAAGACAATTACCAGCCATTCATAAACAATCCACCCATTTGGTCATATTTCTGATGAGGACAGCCTGCTGGGGAAAGACAGTTGATGACACAGTGGGTTGTGCCTGTTGAGGGTCAGACCAAGCCTCCAATCCAAAACTTTGTTATTTGACTCAACAATCAACCCTCTTTCTCCAGAATCACTCACCCCACATTTAACGATAAAGGTCATTAATGGTGTTTCCGTAGAACCATAATATCTCAGCTGTGATTCAAAGGAATTTCGATCAGACTTGAGTCTGGACTGAGATCAGCTCTGCAGCTGTTTTTATTACTTCACCAAATTCTGGGAGGGGATGAGGGGAATCAGCTGCCAGAGGTCAGCGAGTGTATGGACGAGAGAGGAAATATCAGCAGTACAGTAAAAAGGAGGTCACTGAGTTGGTGGAAGGGGCGAGGCAAACTAGCAAGTCTGTCTCTGTGTTTGTGTGTTTGAATCAGCTGTGTATGGAATCAAGGAGGCCCTAAGTGAGGGTGACACAGAGCAGACCAGCAGTATTAACCAGACATGGCCATGAAACAGGCCCACTGCCTTGGAGATGCTGCGTCTTCCTGGAAAGAATGTGACCTGTAGCAACATGCCTCTAACTGTCCGTCTAGCCTCACTATTGTGGTTTTGGGATAATTCACTGAATACATTCCTTAAAAGGAACAACATTCACCAAAATGTTAAACTTGTTTTCGGGAAGACTGAGCTCCAAATCAATACAGTGGAATAAAAGCTTGGTCACAGTGAAGTGCCACGGTTAAATTCACTTTGTCATTGTTGGAAGAACTAACTGCTAACGCGCTAGCCAGCAATAAATTGGTAGTGCAAGTTAGCATCACAAGGCGTCCCTGCCGTTTACGCTTCAGAATTTCATTAAATGAGTCATAAGTTGTCCAAGCAAACAAGCTTGCTAACTGACACTTGGCTCGCCAGATTGCTAAACATATATATATATTTGCATCATGACTCCTTGTCATATCTGAGAACTGTTTCCCTTTTGTGGAACAGTTTATTCCCAGACAGGTTGGTCCAGTTGGTAAATGTCACAGACATTCAAATCAAAGTTAACAAATATTGAACATTAATTAAAAAATTTGCATGGATTCACTTCACTCCAGCTTCACTGGAATGAACTGATTTCTAGGAAAGACATTTAATTAAATTCGTCGTCATATACTTAGAGGAGGTATATATTAACGTTGTTTCTCTTTCCTGTTTTGGGGGATCCTTGAATTATTCTTGGGGTATTTTTTGGATTAACAATAGGGCGGTGATAGAAACAAATTGCATGGTCAATGTCTATGAACTCTGTGCCTCCAAGATCACATTTTCCTCTTAACCTCTTCAAATATGCAGAATGTTTATGCTGACCAGAACTAAAAGGAAGTTCAATGTAGCGCCACCACCCCATACACAGGGCAATAAATGTTGTACAGTGTTGAAAAACTTTAAATATTGAAAAAGGCCTGTTAGTTGGAGTCGGCGCAAATTTGTTTTATGGCTGTCTTCACCGTTTGGACAGTAGAGGAATGAGAGAAAAACAAGGGGAGGGAAAGATGGGGAATGCAACAAAGGTTCCTGTCTGGGTTCAGTGTTGCAGTTCATGGTTTTTTAAGCTCCCTGGTGCTGCCTGGTGAATGTCTCTGAAGCCTGAGGAATGCACTGACATCATTGTTTAGCATTCTGCCAGGACTGAGGAGTTGGGAGTTGTTGGATGTGAAAGACTGACAGAATCTCCTCAGCGTACTCCCCATGCGAGGTTAAGGCAGTCCCATATGTTTTTTTTAGCACTGCACAGTGTTGATATAGGAGCACAGAGAGATGACGCTTTCCTTGGAAATCCAAATGGCTATAGGCTGCACGTTTGAACTGATGAGTTTTTTCCTGGTGAAATATCTCCTGCTCTTGTTACCATGCAGGGCAGCTGGACTCACTTGATCATGTGATCTCACTGTTCCGTCTTGCCAGGCTTCAAGCCATGTTCTCAGGGCTGAACACACTGAACGACTGTTCGTTTGAAAACAAGAATGGCAGCCCATCAAGATGTTAGAGTGGCTGCTTTAGAATCAGTTACATCAGAACTGGAGAGAATATTCCATTGAAAGGTGGATCAAGGAACGACTCTGAGGGGTTTCCTCAATGGAGAAGATGTGTTCGCTGTTCTCTAGACTCGATGGGAGTTTGATCTACTGAGCTGGCTCCGCTGGCAGCGGCTCTCTCCTACAGGTGATCTGTTTGATTGATGGTTCTGTTTTACAAACTATCTGGTGTGTCAGGTTACTGCACTAGGAGATAATTAGTATATATTAATTACATTAGCCAGGGCAGTGGCAAGGCAAAGTCAGCAGGGGCAGACCTAGGATTTTTATAAATCAGGGGCCTCAGGTGGCTACACAGCAGGGCTCGGTATTATAAGTGGGGTCACAGGTCCCACGCTACGAGAATTTGAGCATTAGACACTAGACATTTCCTGCATTCTGGTGGCTATGCATGTTTACAAAACCAAGCATCCTGACTTGGAATAAAACCAAACTGGATCAGCGCGGCTCCGGTTCCGTCTCTCTTCCTCCTTCCTTGGCACCAGGAATCAGAGAGGGACTCATCACTTGCAATCTAGCATACATGCTAGTGACGTGAACATGGACATGTTGCAGGGGCTGTCATGCTCTTCCTGGAAACTTCTGCTGACTTACAGGCCACCAGAACCGATTATGCCATATTATAAACAAACAGACGAGGATGTGCAATATCAGTGGACCATACCACCCCTCCCACCCTGTGTACACACAAGCAGGCACTCAAACACACACAGAAACGAGTATGCAGTGGAGCATGTGCACGTGCACATGCAGGAACAAACACACACAGACGCACACACAGAGTGCACATGTCTGAGTGGAGGGCTGGGGTGTGTTGGTTTCTCTGGAAGAGGGAGGGTGAGATAAGAATGGGCCGGGCCTTCCACAGAACAAGTAGGAGGCAGCAGCAACATGACAGCTGAAAGACAGAGAGAGTGTGCAGCGAGGGGAGGGTGGATGTGAACAACCCCCTGGAGGACCTGGAGTGAATGAGTGTCACTGTTGCTTTGTTTCTGTGGAAACATTCTTACACTGTTTGCTGAGCACATACAGATGACTCACAGTGATGAAGAGGAAGAGTTTGCCGGCAGGTTCACTGAAGCTTCCTTATGGTTTGTTCAACCTGCGCTCTGTCTCCATTATTGGTCACACTCACACTTTACAGCCACAAGATTTAAATGAGTGCAACAAAAAAAAAAAAATAAATAAAGTAAGCCTTTATTTTTGGGTTCAATCCAATTTTCTCCAATTTGGACCCCTGCCCCTTGGTTTTGAATGCCCCCTCAGAAAAGAGTTTCAAGGGGTAGTGGTTGAAATCTCCCCCTATGAAACAGGAGAACCCTTCAAGACCCTCATATGTCATCAGTTGTTGTCTATGACATCTATGCAATCAGAAGCATCAAGACATTACCAATATTCTCAGGAGTTAACATTAGGGCAGGGCAGTATGTTAGACCCATACTGCAGGAATTAGCCATTTTTACATGACATTCTTTTATGACTTGATTATTATTCGTTAGTAAGTCTATATGGCTGGAGGCTGTGGTCATGTCGGCTGGCATGCCAGATCGGTGGCACCCACACTCTGCAACTCCCTGTACTTTCTTCTGGAGTCACACCCAAAGAGGCGCTGCCAGTTACTTCTTGGTATGACACTGATAACCTTTCACTCAGGTTATTGGGTTCAGACAGTATAAATAGGCTTCTATCAACTGACTGACAGTTAATGAGGAGGGATTACGCCAGAATTTCCTGCTAGAATGCGGTCAAAATAACATGCAGGCTGGTGGATATGCTCCGTGGCATAGGAGATGGAAGAGCTTGCTGTACATCCAATCTAATGCATTCATTAAATGTGTGATATGGACCAGAGCTAACATCACCTGAGGTGTCACAGTCCCTACTCTCAGGTATCCAGCAAGTGGGTTAGCAGACAGCTGCAGCCGAGCACCCTCGCATTATCATGGCTGCACACATGTTTGGCACGATTGGCCCCAATGCATGTAACCCCCACTGTGCCTTACCCATCATGCACAAGCTCCCCTTTCTCTCTGTTTGCTTTGTCAAGGGTTTTGAGTTTGAATATATTGTTGGAAATTTTGTTGCACTTAGTGCTAAATTATGTTGGACTGCAAAAAACAAATCAACAACTTGTCAATTTTCAGGCTGTATCATCTATATCACCGTCTATTTCTTGGCCAGGTGCAGTCATTTCCTGAGTCTTATCATCACCTTCCTCTCCCGGAAATTACTATAGGCAGTCAAAAAATAGTCCGCCACACTTGTGAAACCACATCTAGTTAAACAATTTTTTTGTGGGGATGTCTGTACAAAAAAAACAAACAAGTTCTAAGGTGTCAATAAGCAAGCTTTAGATGTGCTGGCAGAGCAATTTAGTTATCTTCAAACAGAGCCAAGTTAGCAGTCTCATCCTGTTCCTCGTGCTCAGTGAAGATACATTTCTACTGACAGCTTTATGGATAACCATCATCATTTAATGGTAAATTTAGAGATCATTAAACTTCATTTAATAGTTATTTCACCATTAACAAACAGTGAAATTCTTCTCCACCTGTCAAGTCCACACTCAAAAAAATTGTGGGGAGCATATCACCAGAGTAACAGGCCAACTGCTGCCATTGGTAACATTAGCTAGTTAGCTCAGTTAGCCATGTAGCTAGCAGTACGGACTGGGAGTTTGGACCTCTGGGGAGTGTTGGTGTTAAAACTGCTACCACAGGTGCTTTAAATCTGAAGAGCCGAGGCTAGCTGGTTAGCATGCTAACCTCAGGAGATACATTGCATCACAATGAATAGACGTCATAACATCATAACTTCTTCACATTCTGTTGATCATTTTAATCTTTTTAAATGTTTCAAACAACAGCTTTTACATATTGTACCTTGAAGCAGGTGTTATGGTTTATTCAAAAACACAGTTGCATCTTTATCACATCCATCAAAGTAATGTTTATCAATGACCTACACAGAATTAATTAATTATTTACACGGTATGATAAATGTTATTTGAAATGTTCCAATAAACAGTTGGTTGATGAATGGTTTAACAAAGCATTATATTGTTTATCACAACAAAATAAACATTGACAGAAGTTAAATTAACTATAACTTTAACATTGACTAGTGGTAACGATTGTTATAGTTTTCCCGCTTTATGTTCAACAAACAGATGTGAGATTAGGACAGAAAGATGCTTTTATTTATTTAATTTTTTAAAATATATTTCTTTTTTGGCCCTTTATCGGCTTTATTGATAGTACAACTGAAGATATGATAGGAAACAGGATGAGAGAGAGGGGGAGTGACACGTGGCAAAGGGCGCCCAGGCCGGGACTCGAACCCGGGCCGCTGCAGCGAGGACAAAGCCTCTGCACATGGGATGCCTGCTCTACCGACTGCACTCAAAAAAATAATCAAGCCTAAAACGTTGACTTTATGTATTTTAATTACATGTAAATTTTCCATCTAATTTTATTACATAAGTTCAGTGTAAAGTGTTGCATTAAATGCAGTGTTTTTATATCACATTGAGTTAATGTGAATAAATTTAATAACTTGGTGAGATTTGATTAAATTAAATTAATGCAAACTTACACATAAACCTTATGTGTTTATTCAGTTACCGTTAAGGGGAACTTATACATAAAAGTGATGTATTCCAAATTGGTTATTCTACACATACACGCATAGTTGTGAAAACTGCAGACCAAACAATTAAATGCGACCGTGGCACAGTTAATAGAGCGGGTCGGTCCATGTTCAGAGGGTCTGCGGTTCGATCCCCGCCCGGCCAACTGCGTCATGGTCGTAACTGCATGAAAAGTGGGATTTTCGTCCGTGAACGCCCAGGATTCTCCCGAACGGCTCCAATTAGCATATGAACAGCGGCGAAACCACGCCTGGTTACTCAGTATTGGATGAAACCACTACTTTTAAACAAGCATATATGTATATGTGTATATATATATGTATGCGTATATATATATATATATATATATGCTTGTTTAAAAGTATATAAATAAATATAAAAATTGGATTGTATTGGATGAAACCACTACTTTTAAACAAGCATATATATCTCATCAAACACGAATTTATTGAGGAAAGGAAAATTTGCCAGGAAGGTGCTATTCATTCAAAGACAGAGCTTTATTAGCACAAACACACAACTATGTACAAAGCATCGGAGCTGTGGGTAACTGCCGGCCTCCTGTATGAATTCGGTCCGTTTTGCAGACGTCTGTGGTGCGTCGCTCTGTACTTCGGAATCGCCTCTAATCTCGACTGCAGCGCGGCACAAAGCTCGGTGAGCTCCTGGCTCCATCCAGACACCCCGCCGTCTTCCTCCTCAGACATCAGGTCCATTGTGGCGCACTTGCAATGGTCCACCTCATCCTCATCTAGCACACGGTCTGGCTTCCAGCAGCTGTAAAAACAATCAATAAAGACAATCAGTACTGCGCGATGCACTGCATATGGACACATCACATCTTTTAATGCACCTGAAAAATAGTCACATTGACCAAAAACGGATCTAATCTAATAAATCTTACCCTCTTTGACTCCGAGCTGAACTCCTCACAGCTTCCGCCTGCGATGCAAGATCTGGTTGTTTGTACCTGAAGCTCCTGCGTAACGTCACCGTCTCTGAATGTCTTACAGGCAGCTGGGAAACAATTAAAAAAGAAAGGTATAACGTTATATAAAAAAATAAAAAAAAATACACGAGTCACAGTAAAATTAAACAAGGAGGGAGAAAACAGTAAACGTTACTTACACACGATGGCGTCATTATCGGCATCATGTAAATCTGGACTTGCAGACATAGCTCCGAGCTAATAGGAGGTCACAGCCTCGTTGTGATGCGAGGTTAGTCTGTGAGAACAAAATGCTCGCAGCGATAAACCTCCATGTCCCTCGGCGGCAGCGAAGCGCCTCCGTCGGCGACACTCTCTGTGGCGACCCGGCAAAGCTCCTCCCATCAGCGCAGGCTT
The DNA here is from genome assembly GCF_900880675.1 of Sparus aurata. NCBI lineage: Eukaryota > Metazoa > Chordata > Actinopteri > Spariformes > Sparidae > Sparus > Sparus aurata. Next base: position 29,228,776 of record NC_044193.1, on the reverse strand, counting down.
CCTCTCGACAATGGCCGGGCCGCTAGCTTAGCTCCTACTAGCCTAGCCTAGCTCCTGCTAACTAGCTTAGCCGAACTTGCTTCGTGTACAATAAAACACTTCCGACTGCGATGGAGAGTCCAACTCACACTCTCACAGCACGTCGTCCGACAACAGCTCACAGTCCGTTAGTGATAAAACACGACACTGACGGCACACACAGTCCACTCGCTGCTGGACGCCATTAACTCTCCGCTCCTTCTTCCTCGTCACTCACGCTCCGGTCAACCCGGAAGTCTAAAAACTCTTACAGGTCATGAACTCTCACACGTAATAAGAAACAGAAACAGAAATTATTTATACATTTTAATATCTTATTTATCTCAAAATATTTCATGCAAATTTGAACTTATTAACAACTGGCGTTTTATCTTTATCTTGTTCCCAGGAGAGAAAGAAAAAACTAAATGTGTGTGTCCTTTTTACACAACACTGGCCGTTGCTAATGACATACACAGTAATTAATCTAGTATACTTTCATTAAATAAATCAATTCAAGCAAAAATGTAGTCTATAATTAGGCTATACTGAGCCTCATCTATTTATACCAGAGATTTTCTTACCTTTTGGAAAAAGGTCACCTGGGGTAAAACTCCCCCTGCTACCCTGATTTGCATTTGTATAGCTCACAGCATTTTCATTTACATGTTAAAGCCTCCCCTAGAATCAGGGGGAGGGGGGTCATTGGGGGACAACTGCCAAGCAAGGCCCACGTCAATTTCCAACAATTCACAGCAGTTTTCGGTGTTGCCTGAAAATTGCCGCGTACAGTCGTAAACCTGAACTTCCACGACAATCTACAGTGCCGCACAGTGACGAAAATCCCACTTTTCAAGCAGTGTGTTGTGTCCTTGGGCAAGACACTTCACCCACCTTGCCTCGTGTGAATGTGTATGACTGCTGTATGTCTGAGGTGGTGGTCGGAGGCACTGAATGGCAGCCATGCTTCCGTCAGTCTGCCCCAGGGCCCAAGTACTAGCTGTGGCTACTATCGTAGTTTACCACCACTAGTATGACTGTGGGTAAATGAATGGAACCTGGAACCCTGTCAGGCGCTTTGGGTGTCTTGAAAAGTGCCATACAAATCCAATCCATTATTAGTAAGTCCCAAATTATGAACACTTTAAATGCAATTGTTCCATTAACAATTCCAACAGGGTGCACACATCCCAAAAAAACCTGTTGGATCAAAAAATAAATAAAAAGGTAATGTTTTTGCAGATAGCTTAGGTTGATTGTGTAAATCAGGCTGAAAAGCATGGCACATCCAAAAGAGACACTTTGCAGATTGCGTAGCAGTTCCACACCCTCGATGACTATTCCAACATCCTCTGGCTTGTCCACTGCATCAGCACCATCTTTGCTAATCACATAAAGCCCCATGGTGGTCTGTGCAATCCCTCTCTCAGCTTCCTCATGATTGGCATTCTAATGGTGAAAAACATATTTACCAGTTTGAAATTGAAAACATTACAAGTTAATTACTGAAAGCTCACAGTAAAATGCCATTACTAACCAAGTACTCTTTAATGACAGTGTCGCTGTCTTCATTGAGGTAGACACACAGACCTCTAGAATGCAGTCAATGTCCTCACTCTGCAAAAGAAGGCATAATATAACAAGTCTCCACTTTTCAAAACATTTTCCAGGACATTGTTCATAGCCCTCTTATTTTCACCCCTGTAGTTACTTTATTGACACTTCACTAAAGATTGCCCCATACAAGACGTGAGCTACTTTGTTGATTTGGCCTTATGATGTTGTACCTGGAAGTAATGGAAATATATTACAAGGTTAGTTTCCAACCAGGATGAGAAACAGGGATGTGTGTGTGATTGTGTAACTGTCTTAATATGATCTTAAGTTAACATTAAGTTCTTACATTTACTATATTAAATAAATTCTAACGTTGTCATAGTCTGGACGTAGTTTGGCTTGCCTGCTGTAGAACAAGCCAGCGAGTGAAGTACATTTACTCTAGTATTGTACTTAAATACAAATTTGAGGTACTTGTACATATTTATATACTTATTGTCTGCTACTTTATACTTCTACTCGACTATATCTTAGTAGGAAGTATTGCTTTAGTTCAAGTTACTTTGCAGATTCAGATTAACAATACAAAATAGGTTAATAAATATATTGTGATATATTATATCAATAAGACTTTATTGGTCCCCAGGAGTAAATTCACAAGCTACCCAGCAGTGTCTTAAAGTAAAGTATAATATACACACACAACAAACGACTAAGATGTATAAGGTGCATCGGCCTATATTGGCATATGATGCAGCCTGAGCGGCAGCAGCCTGACGTTAACAGTACCGCAGAGTACCACAACCAATGTTTTTTTGCTGTGTTGCTATCTAATGCTAATGTAGCTATTGGCGCATTTCACAACTAGCATGACTAACGTTATGTTCACCAGTGTCGAAGCAGTGCTGCTAGCTTCGTCTTCATCACATTTAAACTTAGCATACTTCATAAATAACATTACTTACCTCCTAGCTTTCACTCCACATTTGTCCCGCTCAGACCCGCTGACTGTGTTCTGGTCCTGCTCAGTATGCCAAGTCCGGGGTCAGGGTTCAGACTCAGAGTAGCCTTCACATCGGTTGACTACTGTGACAAAATGACGTTTCCTTTTACTCTCGCACATGCGCATAGCTGCCTTTTGGGATCGAGTCCATACATCCGTGATCAAGTCAAATAAGGTTTACTCAATTTGTTTCCATTCAATTTAAACTAACCATTTTTACTTTATGTTTATTTGTTTGAATAAATAAACTTTACATTTTCATATTTCAGTTACATTTTAATTAAACGTATTGCTTTATGTTTATTGGGGGCAATAATCATTTTTTTGAGTGCATACATCCGTGATCAAGTCAAATAAGGTTTACTCAATTTGTTAACATTCAGTTTAAACTAACCATTTTTACTTTATGTTTATTTGTTTGAATAAATAAACTTTACATTTTCATATTTCAGTTACATTTTAATTAAACGTATTGCTTTATGTTTATTGGGGGCAAGAATAATTTTTTTGAGTGTGAGCTACACGGCGCCCAGAAAGATGCTTTCATAACTTTTTATGACAAAACTGGAAAATGCTCTGCTGTTTAGTTTTCATATTATAATCAGTGCAATACATCTAACGTTTATTATATATTTACTGACATTATTTTTTATTTATATTTCAGTAAGAGAGTGAAAGAGAGTGAAACTGGGAGTTTTCCATGATATCACAGTCAATTTTTTGATTAATCTGCCGCTGATATTACTAAAACAAAAAAAAAACAAAAAAAACTAATAGTAATAACACAGCCAGATTTAGGGTTTAAAATAAAATTAGATCACGCTAAAGACATCAAGGTATAGGACAGAATATGGGAAGGCTGCCTTCAGTATTGCTGCACCCATTTTATGGAATAACTTTCAAACAATAACCAGGCTTTCTTCTTTGGTATCATCTGGTGTTTTTAAGGAGCAAATGTCTCAACTGCTCAAAGAAAATACTTGCTGTTGTTTTGAATTGTGCGCATTTGTATTGACTTAAGGGCTTGCATGTATATGTGTATGTGAATGTATCTGAATATGTATTACTGTTAGATTTGTCGATTTCCTTTTTAAATGTAAAGTGAAAGGTGTCCACACTGAAGTGTATTGGATACTCTCCTTAGAATTTCTGGGGTTTTGAATAGACATCTGCAGGACAAAAATATGTTGAGATGTTTCATCAAAAACTCATAAACAGGTTTCAACTACTTCAGTGACAATTTGCACTGCATATGACTTTGTGTTAGACTTACATATTCTTTATTATTTCTCAAGCTTTGCATATGTATTGTCCTTCACTTTAAAGGTGACCAACAAATACAAATTATTTACAATTGTAAAAACCCTATGACATACTTTGAATGGCAGCCCCTTATTTCCATAATGAAGGAAATCCATAAAGAAACTGACATTTGTGGAAATAAAAAGGGTAAGCAAGCAAATGTCGGATAAAAAATTGTTATGTAAATACATAAATAAATGTAGAACAAAATGTATGTCACTCTATAAATTAATTATAGCTTACATTTATTTCAACATTATTTTTGGGCATTATTTATGTATTGGTTTGATTGTTTGTTTGTTTTTGATTTGTTTCAGTTCTCCACATAAATGGCCATCTGAGGTGTTCATTAGGGGTTTAATCCAATAAAGGTCCAAATGGCTTATTTCTATCTCTAAATTTTCAGCATCAGATCATGCATGAGTGTATCCTGCATCTGTTTTCTCACAGTGTCAGCTACTCTTCTGCTTCCATCTGAATACTTACGCAAACAAAACATTGGCCTGATAGAAACTTGCTTCTCCAAACTGCCAAAAAAAAATGTGCCACACCCTCCCTGCCCTTTGACACCCCACCCATCCCACACACAACAAACACACCCCAGGTAAGTTATGCACTCATGTAACCCAGGGCCTTTGTTGTTCTGCGTTCTTTTCACGTGGTGAGCACTGCAGATATATTTCTAACCGGTGCTTTACTTTCACACTTGCACTCTGACTCATAAACAGAAAGATGTGTGTGTGTGTGTGTGTGTGTGTGCACGCGAGAGAGTTTTTGTGTGCGTGGCAGTCGCTGTTTTTGTACTCGTGGCTGTATATGAGTCACATCCTTTTTGTTTTACTATCTTTTAGTGGATACTCAATTGAGGTAGAAAGTATTTGTGGGTGTAAATACAGGAATTCAAAGCTCCAGCAGAGGTCTACTTCTCTATTCCTGCTTTCTCTACGTCTGAAAAAAAACATCTGTCTCGTCTATCCATCTGTCTGCACCTCTCTTTCTACCTGCCTTCCCCTTCTCCACGTGTGTTTACTTTATGATCGTGGGAAATTCCCGGTCCCATTTCCCCCAAAAGACTCTTCTCATCCTGCAGGTGCTTCAGTTTCCTGGTTGTAAAATCTGCATCTGTAGTCAAAAGGCCTTTTCTGCATGTTTGTAATGACATTATGTAATTTTGTACCAGTTTTAATTTCCCTCTTTTATTGGCAGGGATAAAAGCACTCAACACATTCTCTCTTTCCTCACTACATAATGAGCCATGATTTATACCTGCACACCTCCAGGCAAAGTGCAAATGATGTGATAATTTTGGACAATGAGGCTTTTGCTCTTACAGTGCCAGGCTTCTCCGAATGGTCTGTACTGTTTCTAACAGTGTCTAAAGGTTGAGATTAATGAATGCTAAATAAAATATACAAGAAGCTTGTACTGAATTCCTGTCCTTGGTCTGATTCTGTTGAGTAACACCAATTGTTGATACACCTGTGTTTATCTGAGGAAAAGCAGATTGGACCATAACACAAGCATCGTTGTCACACCTGATAATAATACCAACTTCCCTTTACCAGTACGACGCACCTCATTGCTGAGAAAATGGAAACTAGGTTGAAAGAAATCCCCACTGACAGCTGATTTCCAGTTCCCGTCCCACGTCAGAGTCACTTCCTCATACTGGGCCCTTCTTGGATGGCCAGTGACCAACCAGTGGGGGTGTTGCTGTTGACTGGGAGGCAGCTGCTCTGCATTGTTCCCCTGTGTCACCACCACTTGTTCCCTAATGTGACGCACATTAGAAAGAATGTCAGTGTTTCGGATGGGTTCCATATGTCTTATCTCAGGGGATGTAATGACGTTTTGATTTAATGATATATTTCATTTAAATGTTAGAAAACACTTTGTATAGCAAAGGACTCACATGCATTGCATGCATGTAAGAGTCACAAACAAACAATCTGATATCACTAAGTAGTTACATAAGATGTAACTATGCAAATGTAAATGTTGCTAATGCAAGCTAGTGTTAACTTTGCTAACTCCAGCTAGCTAGCTAACATTAGGCCAGTACAAGTTGCTGGGCGCCTACTGTAAAACTTAGCCATTCCTCCTTTTTTCCCATTAACTGGCAACTACCAAGACTGTTGATTGATAACATAACACAGATGCCAAACAATACTGGTGGTTTTATTTATTGGCTGACAAACCTTGTTAGAGGCTGGAACCAACCATCAGAATTTACATAGAGATAAACAGAACAAGCCACATATGTTTTTAGCAGGTAGGGACCAAAAACAGAGGTAAAAGTGGGTTGATATTGGACTAACATTCAGCAGGTGGCTAAAAAAACAAGCCCAAACTAATGATTATGTTGCTCTCGATTTCTGAATAATAAACTAAGCTAACAACTTTGCAATATCAAGTGTAACAGTGCAATATGTAAGAATTGTCCAACTGTCAAATTCCTACTTATAACAATTAGGTGGCAGCATTCTGCCAGAGTTACCACTAACTGCTGCTAACTGTAGCTGCTCTTAGCTAGCAGTTCGGACTGGGAGCGCTGGAATTAGAGGAGCGTTTAGTGTTTAGTGTAAGCTCAGGAGCTTTGGACCAGGGCCGGCCAGGCTAGCTCATTAGCAACTAATTTAACATAATGTCATAATTGCTATTTATTTACATTCCACTGATCATGTTAATT